>NC_134847.1:54343627-55004690 GCF_965363235.1 Mytilus galloprovincialis
GAGCAGGAATATCGGCAAATAACTGGCATTAGGAGTAAAATAAAACAATAAAGTGACTCGAATATAGAATATTTCTTGCAGAACTTAATTAAAAAGCCAGCTTTGGAAGTCTTTGGTTCTTGAATAATTATTCCACATTAAAGACATAGACTTCCTTTTAAAAAAAAATCCATTTAGAAAAATCTGACACAACAGGAGATGACATGGTATCCGATAATGTACAGCATCTAAGTCATCTATTACTTGTTTTATTTCATATAACACTTTGTTTATAAATAAAAACAAGATGGTAAATTTAGTAAACTCGTTGTTTTGTTCGTTTTGGTTTTGAATCGATCATTAGCCTATCACACCATACATACAATTAAAATAAATAATCTTAATCCGTAACCAGATTCTCGCAAAATATGATTACTTTATAAATTCAAATGCAAGTTTTGATTTAAATTGTTATAATTAAATACAATTGATTTTTTATACATGGATGTTTATTTGCATACAATTTGACAGCCTTCATGAAATTATCTAACCAAACTAATTTATGAGTATGTTACCATTACGTCAACGAAATAATTGTTAAACTGTTTACATGTTTGATGTAATTGAACCAATTGTCTCGCCACCTTCGGATAACGTTTTATATATAAATGCAATACATATATACTAATTGAAGGTTTTAACCCTTACAGAATTAATACTGTCCAACCTGGTTCGAACTGGTTGCTATATTGTATTTTTGTTCACTAATTTAACGATAAGTGGCACAATTTCATATTATTTCGGCATTCCTTGTTCATAAGCCTTATACTGTTCACAGAAATAAATAAAAGAGTAAGAAAAAAGATATTCCTTGGAAAAACACTTTTTATTTTAAAGATAGTTTATGAGAGCTGAAGGTTGCTGTGTACATTATCCAAGAAAAGAAACAACTTCGAACAGCTAACACTTTCTTTCAAGTATTATTCCTTGTAGATACAGATAAACCATGTTGAACACCTCTATCCCATCGAACTAGAGATAAAGGATACTACAAATACTGTTAATTCGGCCTCATATCTTGACTTACATCTAGAAATTGACAATGAGGGTCGGTTGAAAACAAAACTTTACGACAAAAGAGATGATTTCAGCTTTCCATTGTGAACTTTTCATTTCTACGTAGCAACATTCCAGCAACACCTGGATACGGGGTATATATCTCCCAATTGCTAGGATATTCCCGTGCTTGCATTTCCTATCATGATTTTCTTGATAGAGGGTTGCTGCTCACAAGTAAGCTATTAAACCAAGAGTTCCAAATGGTGAAGTTGAAATCATCCCTTCGTAAATTTTACGGACGACATCACGAGTTGGTTGACCATTATGGAATAACCGTTTCACAAATGATATCGGATAAATTCTTTACCTTGTAACTACAATCCCCTTCATAAATGTGACCTACCGAATTGGACTATTTACCGGTTTTTTGTTATCTCATAATCAACAAGACGGGTAGCACATGTGGAGCAGGATCTGCTTACCCTTCAGGAGCGCCTGAGATCACCCCTAGTTTTTGGTGGGGTTCCTGTTGCTTATTCTTTAGTTTTCTATGTTGTTTCATGTGTACTATAGTTTGTCTGTTTGTCTTTTTCATTTTTAGCCATGACGTTGTCAGTATATTTTCGATTTATGAGTTTAACTGTCCCTCTGGTATCTTTCGTCCCTCTTTTATATGGAAGAACCATTATATATATAAAAACATGACGCAGTTAAATATAGAGACAGATTGATACAAAGTCTATTAACCAACTGAAAAATCTACCATCATCATTATCTAGTGTCATGCTCCTAAAAATGGCATATTCTGGAGTTCTAATTGAATAAGTAGTAGTTGAATTGACATAATCAAAATGCCTGCTTAGTATATAAAACCAGCAGTACACCAGCAACAACCGAATCAGTCATAGTATTCGCTATTTTTTCAAATTACTGAAAGAACCCACAACATTTTTCGCTTGATAATTCCGTGTAATGTCGAATATGTACATTTCGTCATGTTAAAGACCATAAAGTATAATGACCTTACAAGTAAAAGGTCTGCACTCAACTTTTGACATTAAAGCAACTAGTTAAATATCATAAGTATTTCCATTACTTTGAAAGGCTGGATTATGTTTACTACTATTGCAATTTCAGTATCCAACTTCTAGTTTTATTTGTATCTCGATTGTCATATTTTGCTTTGTCATTCTACTTATCACGGAATACCAGATGCACATCACAGAAAAGTTAAAAAAAAACAAATTTTCTGAAATAAAAATATCAATGGCTTGCATTAAGTTAAATGTATAACAAAACATTTCGAAATCAGTATTTAACGATTTAAAAAAACATGTGTGTGGTGGTGGTGGTGGTGGGGGGGGGGGGGGGTATATTTGAAATAACTGTTAATAAATGTTCAGCAAAGGGATCAATGAATTGATTTTGCGCCCCTGAACGGTCAGTGTCATCATTACCTCAATGTAGCGGTCAACAGGGGATCAAAATATAACGATTGGGTTAGTCTGGTTGTAAAAGAAGGACTGACGAACTGAAAGTCACGTACCTGGTTACCGCGGAAATTACTAAAATGTTGACGTTTTCCTGTCATATCCTGATCATAATCATATTCTACTGATACATATTTATGAATTATAAGTGACGCCTGTAAGTGATTTTTCACAAGTTTTATCAATATGAGTGGCATCATTTGCCAATAGATGACAACACGGTGTTTAACTGTACAAGTATCACTTGAGTATGATAATTAAGTAGTATTATGGGGGGAAATGAGGATATGATAAAAGATTTGTATCACTTTTTTTCAGCGTTTTTTCAATGTATTTTTCAATTCAAAGACATGAAGGTTCTGGTAAAAAATTGTGATCCCACACAATTATATATGCAATAATGACATTAAACCTTAGATACTTACTATTGTGGTTTACCATGATTACTCAAATTAATGTATATATATTTTTGGCTCTGATGGTGTGAGAATAGATCTCATCAAACGATAATCCGTTTTGTTTTACAAAATTTGTCAGGTGGGAAAATACCATAAAGCGCATCGTTTCTTTTATTGCATAAGAAAACGATTATTTGATTTGAAATTATAGTAATTCTTACATGAAACAAACGTAATTTATAGTAAAAGTAATACATTTTTGTGACGTAATTGCGTGAATTATATACAACATTTAACCTTTGTTTACTTCTTTTATCTTATATAATACTGTTGCCGATATAATTAGATACGCCAGCTCTTCTATTTGTCTAGCAATCAAATTGATCGTTCACGATTAGGGTAATCACCTGTCATTCCAAAATTTTATTAACAGGTGGTTTTCTTTCAATTTACCGCATTTGAATACACTAAATTCATTATGTATTTGATGTATTCACATGGACACATTAGGAAAAAATGGGAATCTTTCTTTAGTAGCTGCCATGATTAGTATACTACTGCATACTACTGATCAGTGGCAGGCGTATCAACACAATTAATGGCAAAGCTGAAGTATAAAACGTATATAAACATATATCTAAAATTATGAGCGCTCATATACTGTTCATTAAAATAGTTTTTGTATCTTATAATTGACAAATTGTAAGACTAGATATTAAACATCATAATACAGCACGCAAATTATAGATTGAACTTCTTAAGAAAATAAAAATCATAAAACTTTGTAAATATTATGAGTCAGGTGCGCTTTTCAGAATCTACAATGAACCTTCATCGGGAGAGCTCAAAGTCAGTTTTTTAAAGGCAGGGATTATAAGAACAGACAAAGTTGAAGAACTTAATGTTTCCTCGATGAAAATCTATAAAATTCGATACTATACATATTGGTTTGTATGAAAATTATTGACGCACCTATGATACAACAGGAAGTCGTTATTATTTCAACGGTTTTCGTATATACATTTCGCAAAAAGTAGTAAACAACTTCTAATAAGTATAAAGACGAGAGAAAACTAAGGTTCATGCAGAGTTTGATAAATTTATTTTTTATCAGTATATTTATGAACGTGGTTCTTGTGATATTTTACTTTTATATACTTTTTAATTGATATATCTTATGCTTTAATCTTTATAGGAAACATCAATAAAATATGCCCACAGAGCGATTCTCTTTTAAGTAGCGCAATTTGTTTGAAGAAGTAGTTCAAATTACGCATTCGAAAAAGACATTGATGAAGAGAAACTTCATATACTTTATGGTTGTACAATTGATCCCAAACTACTCATGAACGCGAAGCAACTGTTTGCTTCAACCGTCGTTGTAATAAATTTGAACATATTTTCATATTACATTTTATCAATACTTTTATTGAATATTGAATACACTTAGAAAGAACTGAGAGAGAAATACTTTAGTGAATATTTGTTTATCTAAACACATTTATAGTTATTTTTGTAATGGTCATGCTTGAAAGTTATCAGTATCATAATAATAAACAAGAGGAGATGATATTTATATATATAAAACAGCATATCTTTCCTTCCTTAAGAAAACAGTTTTCTAATTAGAGATCTTGCGGTTCAGCAAAACGTTAAGTATATAAGTATCTGTAAGCATGTGCATAACATACAACCTTTGCGATCTTCTTATATAATATATTGTTACTATAATATTATATTAAGATACATTGGCTGTTCTGTTTGTACAGCCACCAAAACTACCAGAACTCGATTCATAACATGACGCAATGTAATTTGCTTGTTTTTAATTTGTGGTAGTTCAGTTACGAATACCTATTGTGTTTATAGTCATAAACCAAAGGAAAAAGTTTTAAAAATATTTTCTGATATGCCTTTGCCGTTTCATAAAGATCCAAAACCTGCAACTGAGGAAAAAATTCAAAAGCACAGTCATAAGGATGTTAATATTCTTATTCTTGGAATACAAGGTGTCGGAAAGTCAGGTAGGAAATTTCAATAATTCAAACTTTTACTCAATCTCATATATAAATGTATACGTTAGATCGTTTTGGGAAAAGTGTGTTTATCAATTTGGTGTTCTCTTTAATAAGTCGATTTTGGACACTAAAAAAATGAACAAGACACAGACAGTCTTGGCATATGCATCTACCTAGATTTTAACTCTTTCTAGAGACATGCAATCAAGTCTACCAAAAAATAAATTAAACTATAAAATATAGAATTTATATAATCTTGATAACATTTTACATAATGCAAGTGTTTTGATTTCAATTACAAAAAAAAATCTTATCAGAAAACAGATAGACCTACGTAATTGACTGTTATCAAACCGGATTCAAACTTAAATTACAACTTATTCAACAGCAGTATATCAACAATAAAATTTGAACTAAAACAAAATTCTTACATGTTAAAAACATTTAGTGTATCTTGTTGACTGAAGCTATTGTTTATACTAATACATCTACGGAGTCGACCCAATAAAAATTGGTAAACTAATAAATTGAATAATACAAAGTAGGTAAACCCATTTTCCCCGGGTTTTAAACAAATTGTTTTAGTTTGCAAGGCACTCTTTTAGTCCATTGATGAATATTATATACATGACGACGTAAAGTGAGACTGAGGTACCACACCTTTAGCCTAGTGCCGTTAACGGGTTTGTTACGACAACGAAATTATACACACATTTCCTTCGAAATTATTATTCCGTTAATTAAAAATATCAATTCAATCGGTAAATTATATCATAATGAATGTAAAGAAGCTATATACTTTACTAGTTTATAATAAAAACAAGGCATTGCATGAGTTTAGCATTTCCAATTCTGTCATCATTTGAAATAGCATTTGCTATATTTGTCGCTGCACTTGAGAAGTATAGCCAAACACGTGTAGTTCAGTGGTAGCTTTTCTTTATTGAATATTCTAATTATTGTTTTTTGTTTATTAGTTTGAACAGAAAATCGAGGTAGTGTCTTCTCATTTGGATTAGTTCATGCTTTGCTATGTTGGGATACTTCTATAGTTTGCTATGCCCTATGGTTTATTTCCGATTTTAAAGGACGTACGTTGTTTGGTAGCTGATCGTTGAATTGTAACCTAAATCTCCACTTTGGAGCATCTGAGATTACCCCCAGTTTTTTGTGGTTTTCGTGTTTCTTAGTCTTTAGTTATCTATGTTGTGTCTTGTTTACTTTTATTTGTCTATTTATCTTTTTATTTTTTCGCCATGGCATTGTCAGTTTAATTTTCGATCTATGCGTTTGACTATTACTCTGGTATCTTTCGCCGCTCTTTTATTCGTATTGATACATGCTTATTTTCAGAAACTTTGTATTTCTCCCGATGGTCACTTACGCAGAAATTAAATTATTCTTTCTTTTGAGAATATTTTCTTCGTCAATACCAATACATATAATAGTTTGACAGGTGCTACTAGTCGAGCAGGAAAACTACAAAATAATCGGCATTAGGAGCAATAGCAACACAATTGTGATTCGAATATATATATAATATGTCTCCTATTTTTAACAAATTATAACCCCAGTTTAGTAAGTATTTGGTTCTTGAAAATCCTTCTACATTTTACACATACAAAAAATTAACTTCCTTTTTAAAGAGATCACAGGAAGATGAGTTTGCATGCGAAACTGTATAGCATTTAAGTTATCCATTACTTTTTTTTAATTCATATAATAATTTGTTTATAAGAAAGAATATTAAATCAAAAAGGTAAATTTAGTAAAATGGTTTTGTTGTTTCATTTTGGTTTTCGTATGGCTTATGAGGTACTCCATCAGTAAGATCACAAAAAATAATCTTAACCAATAACCAGATTCAGGCGAAATATGAATCATTTTCAGATGCACATGCATGTTTTGAATTAAATACACCAGCTTTTTTATTAATGAATGTTTATTTGCATAAGTTTTGACAGCATTCATGAAATTATGTAACCAAGCTAATTTGTGAGCATATTGCCATTACATCTATTAAAAAATTGTTCAACTGTTTAAATAAAGTTTAACTTAATTCAAATCATTTCTCTCGACACCTGATTATATATGAATACAATATAAAACATTAATCTAAGATTTTAACCATGATATAACTGGTCACATTTAAGGGCATACGATACAGTTTAGATCTCGTATTGAAAATGTGATGGAATTTGTATTTAGGCTATTTTTTACATGGTTTAACCAAATATGTAATTAAAAATCAACCATCATGTGCAACTTTTTGAGTAAATTGAGGTTGAAATTTTCAGATATTTCCTCAAAACTTTCTTTTGACCGAAATGCATAACCTTTTTTTTTTGTTTTAAAAGATAAACACAAGCTGTTTTTGTTAAATCATTTGTAAAATCTGTTTTATATAAATGATCTATAAGTTTGTTTATTCTATGTCTACAAAATACTCATATTTATCAATTGTTCATGAATGTAGAAAAAAAACCGTCACTTTTTGCTGAATATTTATCAAATTTAAAAAAAGGCACTTTTGATTTTTTCAAGAAAATTGGTACACATAGTCTCTATACATTATCAAACCACATGTCATTTAAAACAGGTGCTCATGTAAAATTGAGAATGGAAATGGGGAATGTGCCAAAGAGACAACAACCCGACCATAGAAAAAAACAACAGCAGAAGGTTACCAACAGGTCTTCAATGTAATGAGAAATTCCCGCACCCGGAGGCGTCCTTCAGCTGGCCCCTAAACAAATATATACTAGTTCAGTGATAATGAACGCCATACTAATTTCCAAATTGTACACAAGAAACTGAAATTAAAATAATACAAGACTAACAAAGGCCAGAGGCTCCTGACTTGGGACAGGCGCAAAAATGCAGCGGGGTTAAACATGTTTGTGAGATCTCAACCCTCCCCCTATACCTCTAGCCAATGTAGAAAAGTAAACGCATAACAATACGCACATTAAAATTCAGTCCAAGAGATGTCCGAGTCTGATATCAGAAGATGTAACCAAAGAAAATAAACAAAATAACAATAATACATAAATAACAACAGACTACTAGCACTTAACTCGTTTTCAAGTTAGATTAGTTTGAATGATAAAGATCAGTCGAAAACTGCATCTTTTCCCGATAAGTCTCTGTTTGACGTCGCGAAAATAACAATGCTCGTCAGCAGTGTCATTACCTCCTCTGTAACTGTATCGTATATGCCCTTAAACCTGGTTCAAACTGCTTGTTGAGAAGCAAGTCTAGCCTTTCAACCGCATTTGAAGATAAAGTAATTTAAACACAACCAACTTAAACATATATGCTGCACCGGTTATTGTCAAGGAAAATACAGTTTAATAAATAATTGTACATAAAATAATAACTTACTACACTGGTAAATAATATATATATATATAAAAGGTAAATAACAAAGTAGCATGCTTTATTATACAATTATTGACTTTTGATGAGGTTGATACAATGATTTATCAACCCCAGAGATGTGATATTCACCAAGGCCAACGGCCGAGGTGAATATCACATCTGGTTTTGATAAATCATTGTATCAACTGATATCAAAAGTCAACAATTGCTTTATTATATGACTCTTTAGTTCTCAGTGTCATTTTCATATTTTTAGATTGTGAAATATATCCTTAGTTAGATGGTATTTTGCCTAGACTGTTTTTATTTTATGCTTGGGTTTGATTTTTAGGCATATTTAATTCTGCATAATTAAAACTAGAAGAATATTGTATCATTTCAATTTTTAAAGAACAAAACATGAACAATATTGAATACAACAGAATAAAAAACTAGATACATGTACATGTATATAGTAAATTTTCACTTAAAATTTTAATCTGTTGATCGGCGAGTATTTTTAGAATCCTTTTCTATCAAAATCTTCTTAATTTCCTCATTATTTAACGATGGAAAGCGTTTTTCAGTAGCTACTTCTGCTGCTCCAGCCATACTTTGCTGCCGGAAACATGTAACTGTCGTCTGTTAGATCGAAACGATTTTATGTCGAGAGCGCTGATTGGTTGATATTTATTCGGTCGTCCAATTAAAAACCATTTTATTTATACATCCCTTAAATAGCTAACAAGAATTCCCCGTTTCTATATTTAGGTACACGGACGCTGTTCCAAATCTTATATTAACCTCTCGTGATTTTTGACGCGGTGAATATAATGTTTTATCAAAGAGGATTTCCTATGCTTTTAGCCAACGAGAAAACAGAAAATTCATAGTCATATAATAAAAATGCATATTTAATAAAAAAAAAAAAAAAAAAAAAAAAACCTTCGGTGACCCATCAGACATCAAGCAATATGTTAACGTGATTGAGAACTTGGGCTGGTTTTTATTAAAGTAAACACGTTTTGTACAGTATATTCGCATATCTTTTGTGTAAACTTGTTTTATGCACTTTTACTTTAAATTGAATACTCTGTTCTACATAAAAGTCTAACAAGGCAATACTTTTGACAGAGTGACTTCCTTGATAACTAATTCATTGGATTTAGAAACTTTTAATTATGGCTCATAGAAATGTTCAGTGTGTTGCCTTGTTTCATATAATTGTGCATTTAGCAGAAATATTCACATGGCAAAAGTGTTAGTTTAATTGTGTAGCACTCGTAATATTTATTCATCAAGGTCTTTGAGGCATTTATTTATTGAACCTGCTTATCAACGTCACATGAATTACATTATAACTGGTTATCTTCATTTCCACAATTGAATGTGGAAACATTGAGAAATATGATTGATTAAAAGCTCTCCTGTATACTTTATTTATCCTACTTTTATTTTTGACAAAGAACAGCTGCGGCATTTAAAGCTAATTTAACTAATAAACAGACATTATTACGTAACAAATCTTTCACGTGCATTAATTAATAGAATTTCTGAACTAATTTGCTTCTAATTTAAGGAAGACCCATGATCTCAATGATAGATGAAAACAAAATGTACAGCATTTTACAAGCGATACATGATGTTGTTTAGAAAAAAAAATGATTACCTCAAACGCAGCTATTAGACATATAAACTCCAATTCTTATTCAAAATAAACATTGTCCATCTTTATAATTTGCAATTTTATTGTTTAAACAAGATGAATTATCTGTACAAAGACAGCCAAACAGCTTTTTTTAAAAGTAATTACAATAAAACGTAACCTATTTATGTCTCATTAATGGACATTATGTTTTCTGATCTGTGCGTCCGTCCGTCCGTCCATTCGTTCGTTCGTTCGTCCATTCGTCTGTCTGTCCCGCTTCAGGTTAACGATTTTTTGTCGAGTTAGTTTTTAATGATTGATTGATTGATTGTTGGTTGTTTTTAATGAAGTTGAAGTCCAATTAACTTGAAACTTAAAACACATGTTCCTTATGATATGGTCTTTTTAATTTATATGCCAAAATAGAGTTCTTACCCCATTTTCACGGTCCACTGAACATAAAAAATGATAGTGCAAATGAAAAATCTGTGTACTGGGGACACATTCTTGTTTTGGTTTAGAAATTGATGCGACTTGTTTTAATATAAGCTAGTTAAAAAAGGGTTACCTTAAAAACAGTGTTCCACACACGTCAAGTGTCATGCTCTTGATTTTCGTATGGATATAAATGGTAGAAATATGTTTTGACAACTGCATATTAATAAAACTATGTGTTGCTGTTCTTTTAGTTTTTGTGTATTTTAGACTGGAAAATTTTGTCTTAATAATTGTATTTGATTTCTACTAAGGTTTTGTTTTTAAAATCATCTTAAAAGTTTCTAAAGTCTGTATTTTGAAAAGGCTACATGTAGTGTTGTCGCCAACGTGAAATTATAGTTAGCAATCCAAAAGCTAAAAAAAGCTATTTAGATCCTAGTCTTGATTGAGCTCTGTGTTAATTTGAATAACTTTCTAACTAGCTATTATATAAATTACATTTCAGAATTTCTGTTCAACAGTTTAACGGTGAATGCATAATAGTATTCTCTTTAACGCAAGTTATTTCAGCATACAACCATATCGCTGTTGGAGGTCTACATATAGTGTAGCTACTTCAACTTTTACAACAAAACAGGAAACTTCAATACTGAAATCCCAAATGTTGCAAAAACAATACAATCCTCTACTTTTCTTGAGTAATTATATTAGTAAATGTGTAAGTTAATTAGAATATCTGTAACATCCCTGACTCAAAACCATTAAAATATTAAGATAACAATAGTTTTTAGATTATTGTACACTCACAGCAGTCAGTTAACTGTTTCTGTTTTCTTTATCCGAACATCTTCTCGGCTATTAATTAATTATTTTTAAATATTGGTGTAAGCACATCTGTTTTTCCATTTATAAAAACAGTATTACATTATTTTTGTAAATAGACCGACTAAATTTGATATAACGAAAATATCGTTACTTTGAAATATTCTCATCATTCTTTAACATAATTACATAATATGTCAGTCCATCTTTTTTTTTCTTGTATGGGCTGTCGTCATATTTTCATAGCAGTCACAACTTATGACGACCGTAAATGAATGTTCATGAGTCGCTTTTCGTGTCTGTTACTCTATCTTCATTTCATCCACGAATGAAAAATCCCTGTCAGAGAAGGGCGTATTTTACGAACCCTTGCTGTTTTATGTTTAATTCTTCCGCTCAAGCATTTATGAGAGCTCTCACGAACATATTTTAAATTCAAATAACGTGAGTCACATCATGTCAAAATAATATCTTATATCTATTTGAGTTTAAAAACAAAAGGACTGAATACTTTTGCTTGCATATAAGAGCGTAGTGATTTGCATGAGTTGGGAGCCGAAAACCAGCATTCCAGATTGGAAAAACAGGCAATAAGCACTATCTTATTCTAGTTGCATTCATTTTTTATAAATCTTTTTTGTAATTTTATATTTAAAATTGAGATTGTAACGGGTAATGTGTAATAGAGACGGCAACCCGACCAAAGAGCATTAAACAGCCCAATGCCCCCAATTGGTTCTAAAAATTAGAGAAAATCAAGTGCTCGACGACGACCTTTAGCTAGCAAAAAAAATGTACTTCACTTAGTATAAACTTTCCTATAGTGATACCTTATTCAGAATAATAACATAATTACATTAATATCCACAACTTTGAAAGGGTACACATTTTATATTTAAAATAAATGTATCATTTCTTTTTGCGACCTCTTCATGCAATAATGATTCGATTCTAGACTGAGGTTCTATTATGACAACTGGATAGTTTTGACCGACGAAGCAGACATGGTAACAAAAAATGGACATGAATTTTACGTCAAATTCAATAAAACACATATACAAGTTTAAGACATCTGGGGGTCAACATGCAATCTTTAACGACAGTCAGATATCGTGCAACAATTGGTGATTAACAATCAATCAATAAAAGTACATTATATATATGATATTCTTTTATCATGAGTTAATTCTATTGTTTATGCAACGTTGTAATCGAGGATATTGTCCGCAGTGTCGTGACCGCCGAAGAAAATATTTTTGGTAAGGTCATCATCATTACTTGAAGCTGTGATCACCGAGAGATTAGCATGTGTGTTAGCGCACTGACATAGTGCACATCATCAGTATGATTAATATACAAAACGATTTTTTTGTTTTAGTCATTTTTCTTTGTTTATTCTTTAACTTCTAGCTTTTGTTTTTTTTATGTTTCATTGTAGTCTCATATAAAGTTCTGTGAGTGTGGAGATAATTCTAAAATGAGATATCCGTTTACTTATGAGTTCAAATACATGAAAAGAAAATCCTTGTACCTTATTAAAAGATCTTGTTCATTATTTTCTACATATTTATGAATAGTTTGTTAATTGATTAATTCATTTTCAATTTATTCTCCATTTTCTATACAGTACGAAAGCTACAAGCGATATCAAGGGGACATTCAAAACTTATAAATATAAATAAAGTATAGCCATTCTACTTACAGCAATTAATTATGTTTTCAGAACAATTGTGATCCAACTTAAATACATATGCCAAAATTTCAAATAATTAAATCTTCAAGTATTATTTCATTACTTTTTTGTTATTCATTACCATTATTATTCAAATTATTAGATATACAATTTTTTTCTCTGATGATGTTAGAATAAAATCTAATTAAACGTTATTCCGTTTTGTGTTATAATATTTAACAAGTGGGAAAAAATATAAAACGCATCTTATCTTTTATTCTACTGACATTTAATAAACGTTTATCGTACTAGTTATACAGGTGTTTTCTTACGTAATTGCGTGAATAATATACAACATTTAACCTTTGTTTACTACTTTTATCTTATATAATACTGTTATAATTAGATCAACCAGCCCTTCTATTTTTCTAGGAGGCAAATTGATCGTACATTGATAAGCTCTCCACCTGCCATTCATATATTTATTTAACAAGTACGTGTGTTTCAATTTACCGAAATATTGTAATAGATTCATACATAAAACTAACCAGTTGCTTAGCAGAATGAATAGTAAAGTCGAGAAGTAAAACGTATATTGACCTGTATATTTAAATGTTAGCGAGAGAGAAAAAATCACAAGTTGAGTGACGGTACCTCAAAAGATTAAAAACAGAAATTAGTTATGAAATTCAAATAAACAAATCTTTACCAATTCTTCATTTTATATAGATATAGGAAGATCTGGTATGAGTGTCAATAAAACAACTCTCCATCCAAGTCACAATTTATAAAAGTAAATCATTATAGGTCATGGTACGGTCTTCTACACGGAAGATATTTTGGGAAGCTATAAAGGGTCCCCAAAACATACTAGTGTAAAACCATTCAAAGGAGAAAACCAACAATCTAATCTATATAAAAAACGAGAAACAATCATGAACCACAAAAAAGCCATCAACAAACGACAACTATGAAACATAAAATTCCTGACTTAGGATAGCTACAAACAATTGTAGTGGGTTTAAACGTTTATATGGTACCAAACCTTCATCCTGATCTAAAACAATAGTGTAACATCAAACATGGAAAGACATACTAAAAATATCAATTTGAATGGCTTAACTCAATCAAAAGAGTAGAAATACAAATTAACATACATTGTATAGCAACGATTTGTGTATATAACAGATATACCCAAACAAGTGCTTTTGAAGTAAAAAGAAATCAAATACTGTTTTCGGGTGTTTAAATCAATCCATTGTAATTATGATTAATTCGAGTGTATTAATATCGCTGTTTTACAATGCATATATAAATTGTATATGAAATGATTTGTAAAACGGTATGCATTGCTGAAAATTCCAATCCTTACATATACGTTTGACACAGAAACAAAATGGTTGATATTTTTTGTGGCTCATACCCTTTAAACGAAAAATAACCATTGATACTAGAAATCCCCCTATTGCAATAATTAAAACAATTCTAATACATTATGGACAAAAAAATCCACTTTTCATTCGATTACGTCTTTATGTTAAGGATGCACGGTTCAACGTTGTGCTATTAAAGTTGACTTTTCTGTTCTATTTCAAATGTGTTATCCTGAGTATTTTGCGAATATTGTTGTGGAATAGGACATTATCATTTATCCCCAGCTTAGTATATATCTAGGATTTTGATTGGTTAACGCACGTCGTTACAAAACCTATAGCCCCTGGCTGTTGCTAACCCATATCCCCGGACGTTGCTAACCATTATATCGGGGAACTTCACGCAAGTGTTCCATGATTGCTCCTTGTGAAATATTGAATTCTGTAGATTATCCATGATGTTTGTAATTAAATATTTAATTCATTAACGATTTTGTCCTATTACGCCGATCATTTAAACTAATTTCATTAAATGCATCACTTGACTGCCACAGTTTCAAGGAATGGAACTACATGTACTAGGTTGGTCCCCTCCGTAAAACATTCAGTATGCCTTCGGAATATACAAATATTAACGAGAATTTCAATAACTACCGGAAAACAAACTATGGGACTACTGACCTAGCTATGCAAATGACCCACGTTGACGTCATACCATCTATGACGTGACTCTCACAACATTGAGCGCCAAATTTGACTCAATCTAGTTTCTCTGTCTCCGTATTAAAAACGTAAGTATATTTGACTATCTGTAAGGTTCTACCAAAAAGTACAAAAGGTAGAACCCTACACCCCATAAAAATATGTAAAATTTCAAATTTCAATAACACTTTTTTAGAAAATGAAAAAAACGTTGTTTTCACGTTACACTTTGTACACAAATTTTCATAAAACTCGCCCGATTCGGACTAAGACCGGGGATAAATTCGTTATCTACGTTCATATCCGTAGATATGGATATTTTAACACCCTTCACTACCCTGTACAACCTTCGGCTATGCCTCATGGTGTAGTGGGGTACTTCAGGGTGTTAAAATATCCATATCAACGGATATGAATGTACATAACTTATAAATTCAACATTGCCAACGTCAATGCTATTTGTAGTATTTTACTGACTCTTTTGTTCACTGATCTTCATTTGAAACAATCAGGTCCATATTTGAAGCAGTCAAGTCTCTAAATATATTACTATTATTCAAAATTTAAAATACGTATGTCCAAAAGTTGCTAATTGTCTATTAAATTAGTTTTTGTATCTTTCAATTGTTGTACCCTATATCTTACCTTCATAAGACAACACGAAAACTATACAGATATAGCTTGCACAGATTGAGAAAATAGATGAAAGATATATGAAAGTAATTAATAAGTACAAAGAATAAGAAAAATTGTAATGCATGTACTTAAAAAAATGAAAATAACAGTTTATAAATGTTATGCGTCTGGAGTGCTGTTCAAGATCTACAATTTTCTATCATCGAATATGCTCCAAGCTCAATTTCAAAAGCCAAAGGATGTAAAAGAACCGACATAGTCGAAGAGCTAAAAGTATGTTTCATCGTTGTTTTGTATGAATATCAGTAACGATCAATACCACAGAAAGTTGTGATCGTTTAAAGGGTTTTCATATTAAACATTCGCAAAAAAAGTAGTAAACAACTTATAATAGGTATAAAGACGAGAGAAAACTAAGGTTCATGCAGAGTTTAATAAATTTCTTATCTATCAGTACATTTATATACGTTGTTCTTGTGATATTTTACCTTTATATACTTTTTAGTTGATGTATCATATGCTTTAATCTTTATAGGAAGCATCAATGGAAAAAGCTCACAGAGCGTTTCTCTGTTTAATTAGCGCAATTGGTTAGATGAAGCAGTTTAAATTACGCATTTGAAAAAGTCATTGATGTAATGAAACTTCATATGCTTTATGGATAAACACTTGACCCAAACTACTCATAAACGTGAAGCAACTGTAGTAACTGTTGTAATTAGTTTGAACATTTTTCAAATGGAGTATAATAACATTTATTAATACTTTTATTGGTTATTATTAATTGCAATTAGAAAAATTTCAGGAAGGAAACACTTTAGTAAATATTTTGTTTATTTTTGAATAGATATATTTTTTTGTAATGAGCATGATTGAAAGTTATCGGTATCACAATATTATACAAGAGAAGATGATATATATAAAACAAGCAGATCTTTCCTTCCTCGAGAAAACAGTTGTCTAATTAGACATCTTGAGGTTCAGCAAAACGTTTAGTATATAAGTAATGCTTCTGTGTAATGTTACCATGTGGATAACATACAGCCTTTGTGATCTGCTAATATAATATTGGTACTGTTATAATCAGATACATCAGCCGTTGTTCTGTTTGTATAGCCATCAAATTGATTGAACAACATAAATCTAGTTATTTATTCCATCAAATTTGCAGAACTCGAGTTATTACATGATGAATGTAATTATCTTGTTTATAATTTTATTGTGGTAGTTCAGTTACGAATACTTATTGTATTTATATTTATAAAACAAAGGAATAATTAAAAAAAATAATTTCTGATATGCCGTGTTGTCGCCAATGAGAAATTGTAGTTAGCAATCCAAAAGCTAAAAAAAGCCATTTAGATCCTAGTCTTGATTGAGCTCTGTGTTATTTTGACTAACTTTCTAACTAGCTATTATACAAATTACATTTCCGAATTTCTGTTGAACCGTTTTACGGTGAATGCATATAAGTATTCTCTTTAACGCCAGTTATTTCAGCATACAACAGTATCGCTGTTGGAGGTCTACATATAGTGTAGCTACTTCAACTTTTACAACAAAACAGGAAACTTCACTACTGAAATCCCAGATGTTGCAAAAACAATACAATCCTCTTCTTTTCTTGAGTAGTTATATTAGTAAATGTGTAAGTTAATTAGGATATCTGTAACATCCCTGACCCAAAACCATTAAAATATTAAAATAAAAATATTTTTTTGATTATTGTATACTCACAGCAGTCAGTTAACAGTTTCTGTTTTCTTTATCCGAACATCTTCCCGGCTATTATTTCTGATTATTTTTAAATATTGGTGTAAGCACATCTGTTTTTCCATTTATAAAAACAGTACTTTCAGAACATTATTTTTGTAAATAGACTGACTAAATTTGATATAACGAAAATATCATTACTTTGAAATATTCTCATCATTCTTTAACATAATTACATAATATGTCAGTCCATCTTTTTTTTTTTCTTGTATGGGCTCTCGTCATATTTTCATAGCAGTCACAACTTATGACAAACGTAAATGAATGTTTATGTGTCTTTTGTCGTGTCTGTTACTCGATTTTCTTTTCATCGACGAATGAAAAGTCCCTGACAGAGAAGGGCGTATTTTACGAAACCTTGCTGTTCTATGTTTAATTCTTCCGCTGAAGCATTTATTAGAGCTCTCACGTACATGTTTTGAATTCAAATAACGTGAGTCACATCATGTCAAAACAATATCTTATATCTACTTGAGTTTAAAAACAAAAGACTGAGTACTTTTGCTTGCATATAAGAGCGTAGTGGTTCACAGTAGTTGGGAGCCGAAAACCAGCATTCCAGATAGGCAAAACAGACAATGAGCACTATCTTATTCTAGTTGCATTCATTTTTTTAAAATCTTTTTTGGAATTTTATATTTAAAATTAAGATTGTAACGGGTAATGTGTCATAGAGACTGCAACCCGACCAAAGATCATTAAACAGCCCAATGCCCCCAATTGGTTCTAAAAATTATAGAAAAATCAGGTGCTCGACGACGGCCTTTAGCTAGCAAAAAAACAAAATGTACTAGACTAAGTATTAACTTTCCTATAGTGATACTTTATACAGAATAATACCATAATTACATAAATATCCACAACTTTGAAAGGGTACACATTTTATATTTAAAATAAATGTATCATTTCTTTTTGCGACCTCGTCATGCAATAGAGATTCGATTCTAGAATGAGGTTCTATTATGACAACTGGATATTTATGACCGACGAAGCAGGCATGGTAACAAAAAATGGACATGAATTCTACGTCAAATTCAATAAAACACATACATTAGTTAAAGACATCTAGGGGTCAACATGCGGTCTTTAACGACAGTCAGATATCGTGCAATAATTGGTGATTAACGATCAATCAATAAAAGCACATTATATATGATGTTCTTTTATCATGAGTTAACTCTATTGTTGATGCAACGTTGTAATCGAGGATATTGTCCGCAGTGTCGTGACCGCCGAACAAAATATTTTTGGTAAGGTCATCATCATTACTTGAAGCTGTGATCGCCGAGAGATTAGCATGTGTGTTAGCGCACTGGCATAGTGCACATCATCAGTATGATTAATATCCAAAACGATTTGTTTGTTTTAGTCATTTTTCTTTTTTTATTCTTTAACTTCTACCTTTCGTTATTTTATGTTTCATTGTAGTCTAATATAAAGTTCTGTGAGTGTGGAGATAATTCTAGAATAAGATATCTGTTTACTTATGATTTCAAATGAATGAAAAGAAAATCCCTGTACCTTATTGAAAGATCTTGTTCATTATTTTCTACATCTTTATGAATAATTTGTTAATTGATTAATTCAATTTCAATTTATTCTTCATTGTCTAGACAGTACGAAAGCTAGAAGCAATATCAAGGGTACATTCAAAACTAAGAGGTTATACTGGAGGTTATCTCAAGTTCTTTTGATGGATCTTTCGTATGTGACTTATAGCAGGTTACTTAGTCATATCCTACTTATAAATATAAATAAAGTATAGTCATTCTACTTATAGCAATTAATTATGTTTTCAGAACAATTGTGATCCAACTTAAATACATATGCAATAATTTCAAATAATTAAATCTTCAAATATTATTTCATTACTTTTTTCTCACTCATTGCCATTATTATTCAAATTATTAGATATACAGTTTTTTCTCTGATGATGTTAGTATAAAATCTAATTAAACGTTATTCCGTTTAGGTTTACAATACTTGACAGGTGGAAAAATTGAATAAAGCGTATCATTTTTTTTTATTCTACTGACATTTAATAAACGTACTAGTAATACAGGCGTTTTTGTGACGTAATTGCGTCAATTATATACAACATTTAACCTTTGTTTACTTCTATTATCTTATATAATACTGTTGCTGATATAATTAAATACACCAGTCCTTCTATTTGTCTAGCAAGCAAATTAATCGTACATTGATTAGCCCTTTACCTGCCATTCATATGTTTTATTAACAAGTACGTTTGTTTCAATTTGCCGAAATATTGTAACATAAATTCATACATAAAACTAACCTGTTGCAAAGCAGAATGAATAGTAAAGTCGAAGAGTAAAACGTATATTGACATGTATATTTAAATGTTAGCGAGAGAAAAAAATCACAAGTTGAGTGACGGTACCTCAAAAGATTGAAAACAGAAATTAGTTCTGAAATTCAAATATACAAATCTTTGCCAATCCTTCATTTTATATAGATATAGGAAGATGTGGTATGAGTGCCAATAAAACAACTCTCCATCCAAGTCACAATTTATAAAAGTAAATCATTATAGGTCATGGTACGGTCTTCAACACGGAACCTTGGCTCAAGCCGAACAGCAATGGTCCCCAAAACATACTAGTGTAAAACCATTCAAAGAAAATCTACAGTCTAATCTATATAAAAAACGAGAAACGAGAAACAATCATGAACCACATCAACAAACGACAACTATGAAACATAAAGTTCCTGACTTAGGACAGGTACAAACAATTGTAGCGGGTTTAAACGTTTATATGGTACCAAACCTTCACCCTGATCTAAAACAATAGTGTAACATCAAACATAGAAAGACATAGTAAAAATATCAATTTGAATGGCTAAACTCAATCAAAAGATGTAGTAATACATATTAACATACATTGTATAGCAACGATTTGTGCATATAAAAGATATATCCAAACAAGTGGTTTTGAAGTAAAAAAAAAAGATTCAAATACTGTTTTCGGGTGTTTAAATCAATCCATTGTTATTATGATTAATTCGAGTGTATTAATATCGCTGTCTTACAATAAATATATAAATTGTATATGAAATGATTTGTAAAACGGTATGCATTGCTGAAAATTCAAATCCTTTTATATACGTTTGACAAAGAAAAAAATGGTTGATATTTTTTGTGACTCATACCCCTTAAACGAAAAATAACCATTGATACAAGAAATCTCCCTATTGCAATAATTAAAAAAGATAATAATACATTATGGACATAAAATCCACTTTTCATTCGATTACGTCTTCGTGTTAAGGATGAACGGTTCAACGTTGTGCTATTAAAGTTGACTTTTCTGTTCTATTTCAAATGTGTTATCCTGAGTATTTTGCGAATATTGTTGTAGAATAGGACATTATCATATTTCAACATTGCCGACGTCAATGCTATTTGTAGTATTTTACTGACTCTTTTGTTCACTGATCTTCATTTGAAACAGTCAGGTCCATATTTGAAGCAGTCACGTCTCTAAATACATTGCTGTTATTCTTAAAATATGTATGTTCAAAAGTTGTTTATTGTCTATTAAATTAGTTTTTGCATCTTTCAATTGTTGTACCCTATATCTTAACCTCATAAGACAACACGAAATCTATACAGATATAGCTTGCACAGTTTGAGAAAATAGATGAAACATATATGAAAGTAATTAATAGGTACAAATAATAAGAAAAAATGTAATGCATGTACTTAAAAAATTGAAAATAACAGTATATATAAATGTTATACGTCCGGAGTGCTGTCCAAGATCTACAATTTTCTTTCATCGGATATGCTCCAAGCTGAACTTCAAAAACCAAAGGATGTAAAAGAACCGACACAGTAGAAGAGCTAAACGTATGTTTCATCGTTTAACATTTATAAAATTGGATTCAATAAGTATAAATTGTTTTGTATGAATATCAGTAACGCGACAACGAAACCGCAGGAAATTGTGATCGTTTAAAGGGTGTTCGTATTAAACATTAGCAATAAAAGTAGTAAACAACTTATAATAGGTATAAAGACGAGAGAAAACTAAGGTTCACGCAGAGTTTAATAAATTTACTATCTATCAGTACATTTATTTACGTTGCTCTTGTGATATTTTACCTTTATATACTTTTAATTGATGTATCATATGCTTTAATCTTTATAGGAAGCATTAATGGAAAAAGCTCACAGAGCGTTTCTCTGTTTAATTAGCGCAATTGGTTAGATGTAGCAGTTTAAATTGCGCATTTGAAAAAGTCATTGATGTAAAGAAACTTCATATGCTTTATCGATGTACACTTGAACCAAACTACTCATAAACGTGAAGCAACTGTAGTTGTGATTAATTTGAACATTTTTCAAATGGAGTATAATAACATTCATTAATACTTTTATTAGTTATTATTAATTGCAATTAGAAAAATTTCAGGAAGGAAACACTTTAGTAAATATTTTGTTTACTTTTACATAAATATATTTTTTCGTAATGTTGGAAATGTATCGGTATCACAATATTATACCAGAGAAGATGATATATATAAAACAAGCATATCTTTCCTTCCTCGAGAAAACAGTTTTCTAATTAGACATCTTGAGGTTCAGCAAAACGTTTAGTATATAAGTAATGCTTCTGTGTAATGTTAGCATGTGCATAACATACAGCCTTTGTGATCTTCTAATATAATATCGGTACTGTTATAATCAGATACATCAGCCGTTCTGTTTGTATAGCCACCAAATTGATTGAACAAGTCATTTATTCCATCAAATAAGCAGAACTCGATTTATTGCATGACGCAATCTGATTATCTTGTTTATAAATTTATTGTGGTAGTTCAGTTATGAATAATTATTGTGTTTATATTCATAAAACAAAGGAATAATTAAAAAAATAATTTCTGATATGCCGTTTCATAAAGATTCAAAACCTGCAACTGAGGAAAAAATTCAAAAACACAGTCATAAGGAAGTAAATATTCTTATTCTTGGAATACAAGGTGTCGGAAAGTCAGGTAGGAAATTTCAATTATTAAAACTTTAAGGTGGTACCTAACACTACAGGGAGATAACTCTGTAAAGTCAGCTAAACGTTTTAATTACGTTGTGTTGTAAAAGGAATATTAAGCTTCTCAATGATCAAAATTGGTGGTTGTCAAACTGATATATAACCAGTGTATTTTTTCTGACAAAACGGTTGGTTCAAAATTTTTGAAATTTTTATATTTTTGTTAAGGGTCAAAGTAATTACTTTGACAAAATTTTTTGAAAAACGAGCCAAATTAATTTTAGTGAAAGTGTTGGGTACCACCTTAAGTGATAGATCTTGATCTCAAATATAAATGTTTGCCTGACATTGTTTGGGGGAAAGTGTGCTTATTAGTTTGGTATACTCTTTCTTAAGTCGATTTTAGACACAAAACACAGGCAATCTAGGCAGCACCCATAATAATACAAATAAACTAATCTTACGTTATTCAATAGTTGTCTTCGTTTAAATATTTTTGGTTTATCGTGGATTGAGAAACACGTAACTTACATTAATCACTATCCACTTTCCTAGATCGATTGCTCCTTGTAGCGGCATAAGCCTGCTCTTTTTTTAAATCTACAAGGGTGTCTTTTACAATGTACTAGCAAGATATATTGCTCTCTCTCTCTCTCTTAATATGGGTCAGCCATTTATCGTCCCCTTCCGATGGACTATCATCGTTTCTAAAGACCACACTCGTAAATTGTGTCAAGGGAGAGACGAAAATTCAATACCTGATTCAATGGTTGTCTTATGTTGCAGTATACTATATTCGTTTTTCGTTCATTTTTTTTTTTTACATAAATCAGGCCGTTAGTTTTTCCTGTTTGAATTGTTTAATATTTGTCACTTTGAGGTCTTTTAAAGCTGACTATGCAGTATGGGTTTTGCGCATCGTAGAAGGCAAAATGTTGACTAATAGTTGATAGTTGAATAATAGAATAAATACTTCTATGTCATTTTGGTTGTATTGAGAGTTGTCTCAATGGTAATGACACCACATTTTCATAGTTTTATACTTTTAATTAAGTTATGCAAAATCAATGTAATATTGAAAAGGATACCAAGTGCTTTATATGTTGATTGGAATGAGCATTTGGCCATAGAAAATCAAAGCGGAGGTCGTATGTTTTTTTTTCTCTCAGAATGAGTTATTTCTTGTGTATTTTATGAAAATGCATTTCGCTAAAAGCGGTATTCTAAGAGTTTTCCCTCTTTTCAAAATTGTGTTGTTTTTTTAAATCTGATTTTATACTCCATTTTATTACTTATTGATGTTATCATTGTACTTGTTTGTGTGATCACCTGGCTCTGGACCTTTTTATTTGTTTTGATCGTGTAGTGTTATGGAAATAAGACGATCTGGAGTGATTGCGGTTTTCTTGATCCAGATTAGATGACCACTGATAATCTGTTTATCGCTATGTAACCTATGACAACGTTGTTTATTTCATTGACAAAAAAGGGACGAAGATACCGGAGGGAGAGTCAAACTTATTAACGGGCGCCTGTTCCCTTGTTTCTATCGATAATTTTTATATCACTCGACTCTATTGAGAAAGTAAAGTATCAGTCAGCAAGTTCAAAGAAAAATTTCGTAAAATAGCGATATAATGATATATTTGTCAATTTCTTATGCGTCATATCTATGATGTCGAGTCTTTGCCTTCACAAAGGTCATATTCATGCATATAAAGGGCAAAAGTAGATACTATGCACTATCAACTCTGATATGAGGTAATATACCATAATATATCTCAAAATATTTTCGAGTGGAATCAAACTTAGAATCAACGGTCAAACTTTACATTGAACAGTATAAAATTAACCATATTTCAGCCGCCCTTTCATTGTATATTCTGATATCGTATAGGGTTTTTTGTTTTTCATTAAAATTGCAGATTCCATCTAAAGTAATATGAAACTAGTCATCCATAAGACAAACAGACTACTGCCGGAGGTACAAAATCCTAAAGCAACCGGTTTAATTTTCCTGTTGGTGCCAGGACATTTAATTCCAATAAAGAAACAGATTAGATTTGTTTTGACATTAATCGGTTGGCCCTTTGAGGCTTAACATCAAGTTGCAAATTTTCAGAAAATGCAAGGATATTTTAAAACATTATTCTTTATTGAAGTTGCAGGGAAATGAAAACAAATGAACCAATAAAAACGATATCAATTAAAATATAGAAACAAAGATTTTGTTTCAGAACCGGACAGCACTATTTGAGTTGATACAACACAGAAAAACTAATTGAGGCTTAAAACTATATTCAAAAACAAAACCTACTTACGCCTAACACTGGTTTACATTATATTAACGTCGAATAGGCACACAAAGGATGAAACAAGAATGAACATGTTTGTGGTCGCTTAATCGTGGATAGTTACATAACATTAATATTGTTAGAACAAAATTTGAAACTCATTTGGCTGGACTCTTTACAACCCATTATCTTAATGTTTACAGAAGCGAGTGTGCCAATAATAAAAGGGACACAATTTTACACGTTTTAGTAATTAAATGTGGTCCATTGTGAAATTTTCTTGGTCAAACTACAGACGTTAGCCCTTTATACAAACTTACAACCATTCTACTAAACAATATCTTAAACTTTTAAATATAGAATTATATAATCTTGATAAAGTTTTGCATAATACCAGTGTTTTGATTTCAATTACAAATGACTTAATGCAAGCTCTTATCAGAGCACAGAGAGACTAACGTGATTGACTGTTATCAAACAGGATTCAAATTTAGATTAAAACTTATTAAACAGCAGTATATCAATAATAAAATTGAACTAAAACGAAATAATAATGTAAGGGGATTCAGAGCATTTTGTTGACTGAAGGCTAGCTGTTGGTAATACCAATACATACACGGAGCCATTCAAAAAATGGCAAAATTGATAAATTGTATAGCTAGGTTCTTACGAAATATGAATCATTTTCAGACACATGCATGTTTTGAATTAAGTGCACCTGCTTTTTTAAACATGGATTTTTACTTGCTTAAATTTTGACAGGCTTCATGAAATTATGTAACCGAACTAATTTGTGAGCATGATGCCATAAAATCTATTTAAAAAAAATGTTACACTTTTAACATGTTTGTTTTAATTCAAACCATTTCTCTCGCCACTTTCTAATAACGTAATAAGTATCAATACAATTTAAAATAGTAATCTAAGATTTGAACCATGATATAACATATAACGGACCACAGTTAAACCTGGTTCAAACTGGTTGTTGACAAGTAGATTTGGCGTTCCAACCACATTTGAAGATAAACTAATTTAAAAACAATCAACTAATTCATATATGCTGTACCGGTAATTTTCAATAAAATACAGATTAATAAATAATTGTACATAAATTACTTACTACACTGGTAAATTAAATATAAAAAATGGTTAATAACCAAGTAATATGTTTGATAAAGGTATATGTAATAAACTAAAGCTTCATTGACCTATCAGACAGCAAGCAATATTCTAACGGGGATTTTACAAAGCGATCGATAACGCGTTCATTTTCAGCTTGTCACCACTAAAACTGCAAAAAAGAAATTCGCTTATAGACTGGGATTTGTTGTTTTTTTCAAGTTAAAACGTTTTGTACATTATATTTGCATATCTTTTGTGAGAACACTTTTAGCACGTTTACCTTTAAATTAAAACCTAACATCTAACAAGACAACAATTTTCACTTTCTTGATAACTAATTTACATGTATTTTGTATTTAGAAGCTTTTAATTATAGTTCATAGAAATGTTCAGTTTGTTGGATTCTTTCATACAATTGTGCATTAAGCAGAAACATTAACATGGCAAAAAGTGTTAGTTTAATGATGTAGCACACTCTTAATATTTATTTATCAAGGTCTTTGAGTCATTTATTTATTGAACTAACTTATCTTATCAACGTCACATGAATAACATTATTACTGGTTATTTTACCCTAATTAGCATAAAATCATATCATTATCAAATAAATGTGGAAATTATTAGCAAAATCATAGAGAAATGTGTTTGATCAAAAGCTTTTCTGTATACCTTTGTTTATCCTTCTTTTATTTTTGACAAAGGACAGCTGCGGCATCTAAAACTAATTTAACTAATAAACAGACAATGTTACGTAACGAATCTTCCACATACATTAAGTTATAGAATTTAAGAATTAATTTGCTTTTGATTTACGGAAGACCCATGATCTCAAGATAAGACGAAAATGTAGATATATGCTGTGGTCTAGAAGAAAAAAAATATTACCTGTAGTGAATGCTATTAGACATATACAATTCCAATTTTTATTCAAAATAAACATTGCACATCTTTATAATTTGCAACCTTATTGTTTAAACCAGATGTATTACCTGTACAAGGTCAGACAAACAGCTATCCAAGTAATTACTAGAACCACTATTTTTGGTTTAGAAACTATTACAAAACTTTTTTTAATATGAACTAATTAAAGAAAAAGTAACATAAAAAAACAGTGTTCCACACACGTCAAGTGTCATGCTCTTGGTTTCCGAAGGGATATACATGCTAGAAACTTGTTTTGACAACTGTAAATTAATAATTACTATGTGTTGCTGTTCTTTTGGTTTTTGTGTATTTTGGACTGAAAAATACTGTCTTAGTTATTGTACTTGATTTCTACTAAGTTTAGTTTTTAAAATCATCTTTTTAAAATCTGTATCCTGAAAAGGCTACATGTAGTGTTATCACCAATGACAAAATTAAAGTTAGCAATCCAAAAGCTCAGCTATTTAGACCTTAGGCTTGATTGACCTCTGTTTTATTTTGTCTAACTCGCTATTATACAAATTACATTTCCGAATCTCTGTTGAACAGATTACCGGTGAATGCATATAAGTATTCTCTTTAACGCCAGTTATTTCAGCATACAACAATATCGCTGTTGGAGGTCTACATATAGTATAGCTACTTCAACTTTTACAACAAAGCAGGAAACTTCACTACTGAGATCCCAGATGTTGCAAAGCCATACATTCCTCTACTTTTCTATAGTAACTATATTTGTTAACGAGTACATTTATGAGGATATCTGCAACATACAATCACGGCATCAAGTTAACTCTTTCTGTTTTCTTTATCCGAACATCTTCCCGGTTATTAATTCTGGTTATTTTTGAATATTTATAAAAATTGTACTTTTTGACCATTTTTTTGGCAAATAAACTGATGAAAATTGTTATAACAAAAATATTTTTACTTACAAACATTTTGACAGTCTCCATAAAATCATCTTTTTATCTAATTTATGAGGACGTGGTGAACGTGGAATATATGTCAAATTCAAGAAGACACATAAAAAACTATATACTTGTAAAAGACGTATATGTGTCAACATTGGGTCTTTAATAATTTTAGTTTAACAATCAATCAATAAAAGCACATTGTATATGATAACAAAAATAATAATGAGATAATCCTACTGTTGATGCATCGTTGTAATCGAGGGCATTGTTCGCAGTGTCGTGACCGCCGACCAAAATGTTTTTGGTATGGTCATCATCATTACTTCCAGCTGTAATCGCCGAGAGATTTGCATGCGAGTTAGCATACTGATACAGTGTACATCATCAGTATGATCAAAGTACAAAACGATTTGTTGTTTTAGTAATTTCTTATTCTTTAACTTCTTATTTCCGGGGTATTTTATGTTTGAGTGTGGTCGTCTCATTTAAAGTTCTGCGAGTGTTATTATAATGATGATATTCAAAAGAGATAGCAGTTTAGCAATGAATTCAAATCAATGAAAATAAAATCCCTGTACCATACTGAAAGATCTTGTTAATTTTTCTCAGAATATATATGAATTTATTTGTTAATCGATAAATTATTTTTTCTCCGTTCTCCAGTCAGTCTGAAAGCTACTAATTATATCAAGGGGGCATTCAAAACTAAGGTGTTATACTGGAGGTGATCTCATGTTCTTTTGTGGAATCTTTCGTATTTGACTTATAGTAAATATCCTGGCTGGTAAAAAGTGAAAACAGTTGTAAAAATAAAAATTAATAAAAATAGTCTGTCGTTACGTGATTCACTTTACGCTCCATTAACATCGTATTCTTTGTTTATTTTGCAGCTCTAACCGTTCGATACTTAACGAAAAGATTTATTGGTGATTATGAAACTGAACACGGTAAGTAAAGGATATAATTCATAAACCAGCTCATTATTATATTATGGTACAAGCCTGCATACGAGTTCTCTACTAAACTAAATTTACAATGTATCAATTGAAAAATCAAAATCGTTTTGGAAGAAAACCGTCACAATTTCTTTTTAAATTTTCACAGACATAAAGGACAGTTTCAGGGTACCACTGTAATTTTTGTCTTACTTATTTGTATAAATACTCTTTTTAAAATGATATGCCTAACTAAAATATGCGAAAGGTTTTTTTAAGGGTTGAATTAATATATGTATAAATTTTATTGTAAATCATAATTGTGAAGAGCAAACATGACATTAAAAGACAAACAATGCATACATTTATTCTAAATTTGAACTGATGTCAATACCATAGAATCTTAAGTTTAATAGTATGGTCACTTAATCTTTTTCACGGCATTATCGTTAGTCGTTTGGATCTATATGTTTACAAATACGAACCACGTTCAGTGTCAATGGTGATTCTAAACACACATAATAAAGCATTGAAATTTATTTCAGAGACTGCATGTGCATTTTTCTTGTTGCTGACCTTTGTTTTCATCCGTTATCTCGATTGACTCGCTTTGCGGATCCAACTTACACTTTGTTGTTTTATTCTCATACAAATGAGAGGTTAAGTTACCTATTAAACCAGGTTTAATCCATTATTTCTACGTACAAAATAGCCTGTACTATGTCCGGAATTTAACAGTTATTATTCATTCGTTTGTTGTGTTTGAGCTAATGAGTTTGCATTTGTTTATGGACAGTCAGTTTAGAGTTTTCCTCGGAGTTTTCTATTTTACTTTTCATTGTTTAATTTATTCTGGTTTTTGAATATGCAAGGCATTTCAACTTGGTTAAAATGAAACGGCAATCAATCAATCAGTTATCAATTGAAATATATGGCACTACTGTAAATTAACAGAAGTGTGGCTACATTGGTATTTCAATATATCATTCAATATTCAGATTAAATCACTAAATTAAAAAGAAAGCAAATACATACGGAACAATCTACATGGTGTTTCGAAGAATATACACCATTTTGGCCATAAGAGTAACAAATTTCAAAATAACATAATGTTTGCATAATGTTTGCCTAGTAAGCCATTCAGGCTTTCATCAAGACATATTTTATTGACTCTGTTACACTGAGATGTTCACAAACCACAGAAGACTATCATATCATATACATACACACTTGTTTAATTTGTAGTGATTAAATAGAGATTTCTGAAACAAAACCTAATGTTATTTGACTAATCTTATTGACATATAATGCATTTGTAATGAGTTAATAGATATTTTTTACGTTAGACGTAGTTACCATTTACTTAGAAATGTTGTAAAATTACGTTATGTTTATTGCGTTGTTAATTTGGAAAACGCCATTTAACAGTGTAGCAAAAAATGCACTGTAGGTCTTATATTAGGAGGGAGATAAAAGTAATGACAAATATATACGGTAGATACCAAATAAACAAAGGACCTCGATGTCCGAGTAGTCTCAGTGGTTCATCTGCAGGAACCACAACTTTGCTATATTATGAATTTCTTAGATCATGTCTATACGATAACACGTATCACCATATTAACTGCAGGTATCATTCACGAATAAATTAAGTCTAGTATCTCGGACACATTGCCATCCTTCATACCTGTGAACAATATGACAAGTTTATGATGACTTTTGTAATCGACAATTTCCAACATATATATAACACTATATGGTGAAATGTGCCGTACCCTTGTCCATTTATCTGACGAAATCTTTAGAAATTGCACAAAGCTCGTGGTGATATTCTCAGCATCCATAGTATGTCAAATCACTAGCAAGGTTTGCCGGTTAAACATAATTGTTTCCATCTCTTTTTATAACAATGGCGATGTGGTATAAAGGCTAATGAGACAGACATCCAACAGAGACCAAATACCATACCTGTGAGCCATCATAATAGGTCACTGTACAGCCTACAATAATGAACAATACCCCCAAACCACGTAGCAATATATGTATGAACCGCATATAACAACATTTAAAAATATATATATATAATGAATAAACCATGTTCCTGATTTATTTTCAAAACAAAAAACTTTAATAAAATAAAAGAAAACAACTGAATAACAAGTACATGCCTTTGAACATTAACAGGCACATACATAATGTTGTATGTTTAAATATGTTTATGAACGCCCAACTCGCACCCTAATTGGACAATAATGTATCAGCCAACCATCAATAAAAAACATGTTTAAGTCAGATTGAAAGGGTGGACTTGTCAGATCGACACAAATAAACCAGATTCCGATTGAGGAATATTTGAATGTACTGAAAATAAGTTCAAATTCGATTGAAACTAATATATATGTATATATATATATATATATAAAAAAAAACAGTTTATGTAAATTTGCATCATTTCAAATTCTAATATCACAATTTCTAATATTTTGGATACTAAGGATTAGAAATTTGAGATCATTTTTTAAAATTGTAAGGATTGCAGGTCTTCTGTTATCGTGATTGTAATGTTTTCAGTTGATCTAAGTTTTATAGTATTAAAATCATTTAGATTGATTTCCTTCACCTGAAGAAAAGCCTTCAATCTGTCTGACTCTTGCAAAGTTTAAACATACTTGAGTCGCAAAGAAACCGCGGATCGATTGTTCGTCTACGAGGCACTTATATAGATTAAATTTATTTGTCCTTTACATTGAATAATGACCGGTCCATCGTCAAAATATTCAGAACAAGCTGTACAAGCAACCGTCGTTAGCAGATGTGGAAATCAAAATATGAAGCAAACTGCCCTTCGAAAACCTACTATCTATGCAACATCATACACGACAAGATAAAGGAAGAAAAAATATATGACGTTCATATGCATGGGCGTTTTATTACATAATGATGTAATTTACCATTTCTGATTTACCGTTACTTAAGTGTATTTATTTATAAAATGCTGTTTCCATTTATTGTTCTGCAGCTTGCTTTTGTTTTTTCATCTGATTTGATCTATACAGATGTTGATTTTATAAACATATTCTGTTTTTATGTACTTGTGATAAACGAATGGTTTCGTAGGAAACTGTATTTGCCCTAAAAATGTAAAACATATGATGCATTGTCGAAAATGAGATTCAGATAGAATAACTGTATTTTATGCAGAGATTTTCGGACAGCAATTAAATATTTGATTATCGCTATTAACTGCAGTGATTTTCTAGCGACGTTTTATATATGCACTCTTTGCAAAGTAATTGCAAGTAATGACGCACAAAATATTCGCTCTTGTGTCTTCTGTCATGTTTACTTTGTTTTGTTGAGTCGAGCTGACACAAACAGTCGGTTCTTGTGATTGTTATGATAACTAGGTGGTTCAAACATTGCTGTAGACAAGAGATATTCTATTCCTGTGTGTCAGACAGAATATTATGCTAATTGAAATTGCAATTAGAAAGCCATTCTGTGTTGTGATGAAATGATTAACTTTTCTCATAACATATTTGATATAAAGAAAAATTATAAATAAAAGAGATTCCATTCACCACACGTACTCTGGTATCTTCTATGATAATGATCAGTCTATAATGAAAGGGAGTGGTTATTTCAAAACAAGTAAAATTGAGAATGGAAATGGTGAATGTGTCAAGGAGACAACAACCCGAATAAGGAGAGGATAATAGCCGAAGGCCAACAAAGGGTATTCAATGATGGAAAAAAATCCCGCAAGTGTCAAGTAATGGATTAAGTATATTTGTAGAAATCGTTACAAAGAAGTTCTGTCCTTTAGATAGATCAAGAAGAATCACATTTACATCTCCACTCCTCTTCAAAAATGTTAAGCCTACCAAAAAAAACATGGTACATATAAAAACAATTGTACAACTGTGTACTCTACTTATCATTTACTGTACCTTTCTTCATATTGGGTTACACTGAATACTGAATACTCTTATGAAGGAAAAAAAGAAGCTATCATTATAAATTAACTTCACTTTACGATATCTTAACATGTGAAGCTATAAAACCACTCAAAAAAAATGATGTTGCTGGATTAATAAGTCACCGGAAATCGACTATTATGCATGTTGCGTGTTGCGTGTTGCGTGTTGCGTGTTGCATGTTGCGTGTTGCATGTTGCATGTTGCATGTTGCGTGTTGCATGTTGCATGTTGCATATTGCGTGTTGCATGTTGCATTATTTCTTTTACAGTTTTTGTAAAATTGGAAGAATTTTTAATTATGATATACCAAGGAGGTTATATATAAAGGCAACAGTAGTATACCGCTGTTCAAAACTCATAAATCTATGGACAAAAAACAAAATCGGGGTAACAAACTAAAACTGAGGGAAACGCATTAAATATTAGAGGAGAACAACGACACAACATTAAAATGTAACACACACAGCAACGGACTAAGCATTAGACAAAATCCGATGAGAATAACAAATATAACATCAAAACCAAATACATGAATTTGGGATAGAAAATTACCATGACACGTCTTATAGTAATGTGAATTCACACTCAAAAATAGGAGAAAACAAACGACACAACCTATGATATACATATACTTTTTGTGAAATTTATTATCATTCAATGAATTTTAACCATATTTCTTTGACATACATCATGTAGTTTGCACTTTTTTCAATATCTGTCTTTTAATTAAAGTTTAAAATATTGTCATTGAGCTTAAGTTTGTAAACTATATCTTATCTTTAAGCAGTTTTTAATTGTTGACAATAATTTGCTATTTTCAGGAGTGTTGAGATTACTAATTAATTGTTTTTCTGTACTTAAGCAGACTGATCATTGACTGTTAAATTTAATGTATGACTTTGTTTCAACTCTAATCATCTCTCATTACTACCTCTATATATATTTTTTTTTATATCCTGTTTGTTCCTAAAGATGTGTGAACTGGAACTAAATGCCTCATATTAGAAAGTATCCAAGTCCTGGTCAAAATTAAGAATGAAGGACAGAAAGTCACAATTCATTTTATCTGATTATTTAGAAAACACTTTTTTGCAAAACAGTAAAAAGTAATAAATGTTGAAATGTGAAAAAGTTGAGTATGTTTAGTGATGACTTTCCGAAAAGGGGGTGGGGGTTGGATAAATAAACCGTTTCACATGGGCGTTCCTTAATTTTAACTGTTTTTAACCGGATTTTTGTGACAAAATGTCGGTTATTGATTTGGGGATGTACGGCAGGCTGGCGGGTGGGCGGCAATCAAATGTTGTCCGTTCATTAACTCATGAACCGTTCAACCAAAGCTTTTAAAATTTTAATATGTTGTTACTAACAACTAAATGAAGGTCAAGTTCAATAATGGCGATTTTGACTTTTACCGTTCAGGAGTTATGGTTCTTGAAAGATTGTGAAATGGCGTTTCCATTCACGTTGTTGCATTTACTCATGAACCATTCAATCTAAGCTTTTCAAATTTTAAGATGTTGATACTGATGACAAAATGGAAGTCAAATTTGATATTGACGATTTTCACTTTCACCATTCATCAGTAATGGTTCTTGTGATATTGCCAGGACACAAATAAATATTAATAAATCCGGTTTGCTGTCGTTGTGACAGCCTCTTGTTAATTGTTGTATGGGGTCACTATTAGAGATCACTTCACCTTTAGCTTGATAAATTGTTTATTTATTTTAGCCGAATATAAAAAATCTGTATGTTGAGAGGAAATCTCTGTCATTGAAAATAATTAACAGGTCATACAGTTCTTTCAAATTACCCATATCATCTAATTAATACTATCAGTCTCCAGAATCCAATCTGAAATGACTTGTGTTGAAAGGTTAATTATAAATTTAAAATGAATTGAAGAATATCTACAAGCATATTAATATACTGCAGAATAAATTTGACTCATTCATTCAGTTATGACATAAATCTCAATATTGAACCTCAAGTAAACTAAAAAAATGAATATTGAAAATTTATAGCCTTTATTTTTCAGATTCTGTCACTTCAACATAAAAAAAGTTAAATTTACAGACACTGGTAAAAACATAACATACATAAGTTTGTTCTCGTGATGATTAATTAACCACCCTTAAAAATTAAACCACCATTCATCTATCGAAGGTATCGTAGTATAATTTTGAATGACTTCATTGAAACAGCAATCGCACAACAACAAACTAAAAAGAAAGAAAAGACTTCCTAAGTGTACAAAAAATGTCATTTAACTTTATTTTTTATACAACATGCAACATGCAACACGCAACATGCAACACGCAACATGCAACACGCAACATGCAACACGCAACATGCAAAATAGCAGTTCCCAAGTCACCGACACTAATTCTTTCATCTCAATATATAAATACTAACTTAATCTCCATCATCAGAAAATAAACCCCTTTAAGAAATTAGGTAACCTACTACTTATATGAATTTTACTGTCAGCTTTATAAAATGGTACACTTTTTCATGTTTTTCTTGGGTCAATTCGGCATAATGTATATGAACTTACATAACATTTAATCTTTCTCTTTTTCCGAATCACTTTGTTCGCATGTGATAATGATTTAAAATCTTTATATAACTTTTTAAAATCTTTCTCTTTTTCAGAATCTCTTTGTTCACATGTTATAATGATTGATGGTAAACCACTGAGTATTCACATACTTGACACGGCATGGAAGGTAAAGGACTGTAGTCTAATTATCTTATATGCAAAACAAACAAAGAAGCTCAATTAAGACCTTCGTATAAAAATTAAGAGATCCTTTTCAATGAAACAATTTTCCATTTCAGACCCAACAACGAGCATGTTGACAAAAATAAAACAATACACCGCCTTCGAAAAAAAATAGAAGCCATTAGCGGCCCTGATACGAACACAACTTTTAAAGAATTCATAAGACAAATTCAATGTACTGATTTGTGCTAAAATTAATAAACGAAACTATAATAGACAGAAAACACCAACACCAGCCACTGAAGATAAGGCTTTCTACTCAGGACAAATACATAAAGATTCTTAGGGTGTTACTCTTGTTTCTGAACCTCCATTTACAACTGTGGGTCCAATTACAAACTAAAGAGGTCTGTATAGCTTTTTTGGTCAGATGTAAACACTAAATAAAAATTGCAAAATATAATATGATTCCACGATACAAATCATATGTACATATACTCACTCATTTCAGTAACAACAATTATTTTTTTTTAAATCAACCTACATTAAAAATCAAATAGTGATTAACGATTTATAGGAAATTGGTCGTGTCAATTGTGGTTAACGTTAACAATAATTTACAATGAATTTGTCATCATAGAAAACTTAAATAACATTCATATTCATTTTCTTTTACAGGCCGGAGCTTGCATGAAGGACGAATATCTTCTGTGGGCAGATGGTGTAATTTTAGTGTATTCAATGGTTGACAAATCAAGTTTTGATAAATTACGTGAAATAGTGGAGTGGATATTTGCCAAAAAAGGAGAAGAAAAGGTTATTGCCGTCATTGGAAATAAAAGCGATCTTATTCACCGGAAACAAGTATCTGATACAGAAGCGACCCAATTTTGTGCCGAATACAATTGTTTGTCTTTTGACACATCTGCAAGTGACAGTTATACGGACGTATCAAATGCGTTCAATACAATAATTCGGGAGATTAAGTTAAACAATAAAAAGAGAGAAAAACTCAATAAACTAATGCATAATCCTAGCGTTTTAGCTAAGTTACAAATAAGACAATCTTTGAAGAATTTGGCTGAGATGAAATGGCGGAGTCGGACTTCCACAATGTAGATCTGGTGTATATTACTTAATTTGTATTTTATATTTAAACTTAAAATAAAGGTGTAAAACATTTATGACACAAAAATTGTCTCGCTAATGCAAAAGTAGCACATTATTCCTAGCTGTGACTTATGAACTTCATGAAAATAATATAAAGATAATAGTGCTTACTTCCGTTATCAGTGTTTCAAAGAAATAACAGCTCGACCAAAGAGGAGAAAACAGCCCGAGCAATTAATGGGTCTTCAACAAATAGAAAAATTTCCGCACCTGGAGTTGGACTTCAGCTGGCCCTTTACCAAATTGTAAACATTTGCTTTAAATCTGGTCATCTTCCAACGTTGTTTAATGACGCAAACCGTTTTAACTGCATTCTTATTAGTGTTGGTGCTTTTTTCTTTTTAATCAAATGTCAAAAAAAATTCAAAAAAATCAATAGATATTAGTAAAGACAGCTTTTAAATATAAATATATATATATATATATCCCTTTACAACGGGGGCAAGCGCCAGCGGGGTACTGACACCTGCGTCATCAAAAAGGCACATCATAGTATTTACAAACAACATTATATGATTGTAGTAAAAATGGTACAAGATACTTGCAAAAGGCTTTAAATGTCTTATAAATACATTAACGCTAAAATATCATAATACATTGGTTAAAAATTCATTGTTCATCTTTCTACACGTCCAAAACTTTTACTAACATAAACATGAATCGAAATCACAAACGCAAACACAAGAAACAGGATATTTCCTAATTTTGCCATGACATACTTGAAACGACAGCATATCTTTAACAATGCTGCAGTCTATGACTCTTAAAATCATATTTGTAGGCGAAATACGTGGCACTGATAAACCTTTCAGCAAATAAACATAAAAATATTCTAAAGTATCGTACAATGCCAAGTTTAAAGGAGATACATTAACACGTACAATATGAAAAATTGAAATGCTACTAAGTAATGTCATGCATTCTCTCATCTTTGTTTACGACTTTAAGATATGATAATGTTCTCCTGCAAAGACGAATAAGTTATTAGCTGTGTTGTCAGCATTGTATATCCTGTGTTGTTAACACGTTATGTAAATATGTGAAAAATTCTAACTTTGAAGGGCGAAGGGTTTTTATGTGAAATGTTAACAATCTGGCATTTGAACTTCAAATAAGAAGCAATAAAAAGTAAATCCCGATTCAAGTGAACAAAGAATATAATAATAATAAATATCAAACTAAACAAATATAATCTATCTGTAAATAAAGGCAACAGAAGTATACCGCTGTTCAAAAGTCATGTTTGGATTGAGAGAAAACAAATCCTGATTACAACTAAAATCAAAGGACACACATCAACAACAAGAGGAAAAAACGAAAAAACAAAAACACAGGAAGTGAATGATACAGCTTTAAAATGTATGTCCTGTTAACATACAGTATAATTAATTGATATAAATTATGTTTTATATAAATGTAAAATAGAAGATGTGGTATGATTGAAATTGAAATAATTTTCAGTTAGACCAAAAACAAACATAAGAACACTTGATTTGTAAATTCAAACGTACATTAAATGTGTCATATTTCCACATTGTCATAAGAAATTTCAAGTTGAAATGATAAGACTATTCAAAGTGCAATATCAGATTTGCACAAACCAAATGTATATTTTGACCAAAACTCGTGATGGCGTTTGTCAAACGTCCAAAACAAGTGAAACTGCGAGCTACTGCTCACTGATGATACCCCCGCCGCAAGTGGATAATATTAATAGTGTAAAAATATGCAAGTGTTCGGTAAACAGGAAGTTGTCGAGTGATGAATCTGAAAACGCATCACACGGCATAGCTGACTTATATAAATCCTGAAACCAAATTTCAGAAATCCTTGTATTGTAGTTCCTGAGAAAAATGTGACGAAAATTTTCAACTTGGCTATCATGTGTAAAATCATACAAGTGTTCGGTAAACAGGAAGTTGTCGAGTGATGAATCTGAAAACGCATCACACGGTATAGCTGACTTATATAAATCCTGAAACCAAATTTCAGAAATCCTTGTATTGTAGTTCCTGAGAAAAATGTGACGAAAATTTTCAACTTGGCTATAATGTGTAAAATCAGACAAGTGTTCGGTAAACAGGAAGTTGTCAAGTGATGAATCTGAAAACGCATCACACGGTATGGCTGACATATATAAATGTTGATACCAAATTACAGAAAGGGTGGATGTGTAGTTCCTGAGAAAAATGTGACGAAAGTTTCATGGGACGGACTGACTGACGGACGGACTGACGGACTGATGGACGGACTGACGGACGGACTGACGGACAGACAGAGGTAAAACAGTATACCCCCCCTTTTTTAAAGCGGGGGTATAATAATTGTACTGAAACTTAGTGCTCATATCCCATTTCTTCAAATTAACAATTATATTGGATTTGCTGCAGCCAACGATGATGATCAGTCATGTTAATCATATTTCTACTGTTACAGGTAGGCATATTTGTGACCACAAATGGATTTTGTCAATACTTACCTTTCTCCGTTCAATTACCTAGTTTGTTTATTTTAAGTAAAAGGTGTTTTTTTTTTTCAGAAATATGAAAAAAGTAAAACTCTAGAACTAGACACAGAAAAATTAATAAGATATTTACCTAAGAAAAATCTGTAATGATTTTGGTATGTGTACACATAAGCAACACGACGGATGCCACATGTGGAGCAGGATCTGCTTACCCTTCCGGAGCACCTGAGATCACCCCTAGTTTTTGGTGGAGTTCGTGTTGTTTATTCTTTAGTTTTCTATGTTGTGTCATATGTACTATTGTTTGTCTGTTTGTCTTTTTAATTTTTAGCCATGACAATGTCAGTTTATTCTCGATTTGTGAATTTGACTGTCCCTTTGGTATCTTTCGTCCCTCTTTTTCTTGTTGGTATTAATTATGTTGATCTTAAGTTGTCGTTTAATTTCTTTCAACACGACGCCCTTTCATTTTGTATGAATGAACTTTTATAAATATTTGAAATTGAAGCGAAGTAAAAATATATGCTACAATATGCGAGAGAAAAATTAAAATACAAAGAAAAACCAAAAACGTTAGAACTCCAAAGCGAGCCAGGTGTACATTGACAGGAATGGCATTTCAACTGATGGTATCACCTACCATGCGAAGTTACATTCAGTCAAAATGTCGCATTAAAATCGATAAAAATGAGACGAGTTTACTTAATATAACTAATTCACTAAGAGGAGTTTGTCAATCTTTAACATGTTATGATGAAAATAGAAAAATACGATACATTATTATGTTCGGAAGAGAAATAATCTTATGAACAAAATTATCCGTTCACAACGGCTTTAAGGTTATACATATGTCTTTGGTAACTGGAGTTTTACGAACGATGAAACAATTGCTAATTACATTGAACTGTATCTTTAGCATTCATATTGCCATATATAAAACCAAAGTGAAAAGTATATCACTTTAACAATGTGTGATATCGCAATAGTTATGTTTAATGAATAAACCTAACTAAGATTATGATTTCGATATCGCTCTTAATATAATGAACACTTTCAAAGAAAAATAAGATAAAACACAGCTGTTTAAACCAATTATGCAATTGGTAACTTAAAATACATTCAAATTGATCTCATATGTTTCAAATAGAAAATAAACGTTGTATGCAGTAAATTGATTATACAAAGAAATGTAAAATATGTTACGTCATACAAGTTAATTATAACAAAATGAAACTAAAGCACACATAATTTAACCTTGGTAAGCCTATTATATTTTTTTTTTATGATCGACTGTAGGACACGGAATCAATTATTATGCACATAATTAAAGCTAATTCAAGAACTCATAGGTTGATAATAATCAACATACTCATTGATTTACAAATGTGCATGTCACATGAGTGAATTCTCGGTTTTTTCGTTCAATCATTTTCGATACTTTATGTGTTAATAAATTATTTTTACGAAATATATCTAGTTACAAAACCCACAGAACCTTCATTTCTGTATACACGTTTTCGTTTCGGTTTGATGACGCGTCGTTGATTACGTCTTGGCGATACATATCGCTGCATAATTGAAGAATAAATGATTTTTGTTACTTTTTGTCACAGTCATATATATAATAATATTGCGAATGGGTCAACTATCTACCAAAATTTATAGGAAGTTGATGTAATACTATGTCATTTGACAGCTATAAAGTTTCAATTCCCCTAGGAAAAGTTGTCTGTAAAAGAGGGGCGAAAGATACCAGAAGGACAGTCAAACTCATAGATCGAAAATTAACTTACAACGCAATGACTGAAAAAGAAAAAGACAAACAGAAATTCAATAGTACACAGGACACAACATAGAAAATTAAAGACTAAGCAACACGATCCCCACCAAAAACTTTGGTGATCTTAGGTGTAAAAGGACTTGGCTATTACTGTTTCGTACTTGTTTTTGTCATAAAGTTCTTTCATTATTTCGGATCTTATGCATTCATCTAAATATTTAATTTTCGCAATGAGTGTTCTACTGAAAATCAATCCAGAAAAGCGCTTCGGGCGCATGGGATTATAAATGTGCTGTTCTATTTTTTTTCGGTTCAATTGGATTGCTTTATCACTTTATTTCATTTCAACCGATGTAATAACATAAGTCACTATTTCTTCGTCAATATCGTATATCTTAATTGCCTAGTTAACAATTAGACACAGTGAAAAATTGTGTCCATTTTAACATCAAATAAAGAGAGAGTCAGAAATATCCTCAGAGGATATACCACAGGTATACTTATTTCAAAATAAGTCGAAAGTCATTTATCATTTAATTTTGAGATTTAAAAATAAACGATGTTTACATAACACAATGAGAGGTAATTTCAAATAGCATACAAAGGACTAAAGTTTTAAGAGGTTTTAAGTGTTATTTGCAGTGCTTTCTTCATTAATATTTAAACAAACTGTCAAAACACACATGTTCACAGATTTGAAATTGAAAAATTATGCCCGCATGTAATAAAGTTCCCAAGGCTGTTGAAAGTACATATTTGTGTACATGTATCACTGTAAAACTAATTACAGGGATTCTTATTTGCAAATTCACAAATGCAAGGAATATAATTATGTTTAAAAACTGTTTCACGAATTAGTTCTGGCACTGGTATGATCATCTGGCATAGTTTTAATGTTATTGTACAATCACTGTAATTTCCGATATAAATGCGTAAAATTATCATTGACAAAAAGTAAAATAACATAAAACAGAACGCCTAGGGAAAAACCCCAAAAAAGTCTCTAATCAAATGGTAAAATCAAAAGCTGAAACACATCAAACAAATGAATAACAACTGTCATATTCCTGACTTGATACAGATATTTCCTTATGTAAAAAAAATGGTAGATTAAACTTGGTTTTATAGCTAACCAAACCTCCCCTTGGATTGACATCCGCATCAAATTCTATTATATTGACAACAATGTGTGAACAAAACAAACAGACATAAAAGGTAAAAATGACAAAAATTGGAATTTTGTTTTTATCTTAATATCTATAAAAACAAACAAATATAGGATATATCACAACTTTAGGACAAGTTATTAAGTGTCGTACGCTTATCCTATCTTCAACATGTTCAACCTAACTTAAGAAAGTTTGAAGTTTGACATCATGCATTAAATTCTATACATGTTATTATAAAGTTCGTAAAGAATCATTTTGTTAATTGGTATCGTCATAAATAAATGTTTTATCAAGGAATTACTTTTAACGATTTAAATTTCGCAATTAGGATATATGTATGACGTCCTAACATAAAATGCGTCTGAGATAGCTTCGAGACACAACTGAAGAGTGTCCTACAGTGAAAATGTTTTTGGGATGTGTCTTAGAACAAATTTTGGGCTACTTTCGAGAACACCACTACAGTATTTTTTGTCGAATGTATTTTTAAATTAAAACGAAGTTATGAAATATACTTGTATAAAAGCCCAACAAAATTCATTCATTTATTTTTACGTAACTTTTTTTTAGAGAAAAAACTTCATAAAATCTATGGCTTGCATGAGTTGTTACTTAAAAAATATAAAAAACAGGATGTGGTATGATTGCCAATGAGACAACAGTCCACAAGAGATCAAAATGACACAGAAATTAATAACTATAGGTCTCAGTACGGCCTTCAGCATTGAGCAAAATAAAACATGGTTACATACCGGTTCCATGGGACCTACGAAATCGTATTTGTATCGCTTCCAGGGACAGAAGGGATGTTTGATGCCAATTCTTGTAGATCAGGTACCCAAAACATTGAATGCAATAAAATTAGGAATTAATGGTTCTCTGTGATTTTAAACAGTCCTAAACGGAAGTGATGATTCATGGTAAGTAACGATTTATATATTGTTCTGACAAATAATGTTTCATTCTCATTAATCAATCATCATAACACGGACGTTGACCGCCGAGTAGGGGAAGTAATCAAATTACTGTACAACTAGCCTCTCAACACTCAGGTTGTGTACGTGGCAGGTGTGGTCATTCAAAATCTGAATTGTCCAGATTTTATGGTTTATCTTCCAAAAGTCGGTGGCTCTCTGCTAGCCCTCCAGCTTTCGCCACCTATAAAAACAGACCGCCACAAAATAGCATAATGTTGTGTTGAAAGTGGCATTGAACACTAATCAATCACTCTATTAATTTTCATAACACAGACGATTACAGAGTAAGAATGGTAAATATAGGTTGATAGATATCATGGATTAAGTACTTGGACAAGAAATCAGAAATATAATCAATATTTCCAAAAAGTTATCATGTTTATTGTGACTGTGAACAGGCAATTTTAAATATAAAATCACGTTACTTCTTCACAATATGTTCTAAGTTGAATCGAAAATACGCATTATTCAATGAAAGTGTTATGAATCGGCTCTTTATGTATTAACATTGTTTCAATATATCGATAAGAGGAACGGGCTTTCGACTCGTTGAATTTGGCTGAATATAGCTTACATAGGATCCATAAGAGGGCTAATGTATAAACAGCCATTTAATAACTACAATGTTATCGCATATGTGTTATCATTTTGCGTAATTGTTACTACAAACCAAATCATAAAAAAAGGGTAAAAGCTGCAATGAGTATGTATCAAAGTGGCGTCAGTGTAACATTAATAATGAGACAAATACTAATTACATTATGACATTTACAGATCAACGTATGGCCTTCAACAATAGGGATGTGTCTTGTTACAATGTATGATTAATAATTAATCAAAGGAAGGGCTTGCTAAAGTAGTATACATCATGTTTTTTTGCAGTTCTAATCATGTGTAACAACTACTATTGATGAATCGTTATAAGCGAAGGCATTACCCGCTCGTTGGTGACCTCCGAACTAACGACCTAGCGAACATTAAGCGTCGTGTGATCTGCACTTAAATACATGTACGTGCATATTCCCATTTCCCATTATTTTCATTATCCGATTGCTATATATAATTACATGTACTATAATGGTTGGGATACTTCGAACAAAGTGTGGCCTGTCTCCAGCTACTTTGTTAATCCCTATTTTTGGTGAAATTGTTAAACAATCTTTATTTTCTTATGTGGTTGACCTACGATACTCCAGCATCGAGAGGCATAAACATCGGGGCCTTTTGAATACATTTGTAATCTTTTTTAAAATTTAGAATGTTTCAACGTTGATGATATTTGACAATCGTCTATTCCAAGTTTCCAATATTTATTTTTCTGAACGTATGGTTGAAATCATTCAAATAAAACATGACCGACCTTGTTTACGTTTTAATGTTTATATTCTATGTGTTTTCATTTGTTGGAGTGTTTTAATTAATAAGGGGATTTTTTAACACAGCGCTGAGAGATGAATTCAATACTGAGAAGTCAATCAAAACTGAAAAAGTCAAACGTTATCAACTTTTGGAATAAGGGAGTCAAGGTTTAGTGGTTAGTGCATCGGACTACTAACGTTAAGGTTCCTGGTTCGATTCCCTTTCGGGATGAAAATTGCAGGGACTGAATTTTCGGCTCTCTCTTGACACCATTTGCGAGTATAGTCTTGAGGAAACGATGATAGTCCGTCGGAAGGGGACGATAAATGACTGACCCGTGTTAAAGAGAGATCCATATCTCTTGCTAGTAAAAGACATCATTGTAGATTTCGAAAAAGAGCAGGCTAATGCCGCTACAAGGCAGCACTCGCACCCACGAAGTGGAAATGGATTAATAAAAGTTGCAATAACTTGTTTCCCAATCCACTATAAATAAATATGTTGTGTGTGGGCAAGGCGCGTTTTTGACGTATTGAATTTTAAACCTGATGCTTTTTGTTATCTATTAATCATGTTTTTCTGTGTCTAATATGTTCTCCTATTTATTTGTATTGTAGTCCTGTAATATTATGTTGTCATTTCAATGTTATATTTAACTTTGCCATTAAAGTGCGAGGTTTGGCATGCCTTAAAACCAGGTTCAACCCACCACTTTTATTCCCCTTTAAAAGTGTCCTGTACCAAGTCAGGAAGATGGTCATTGTTATATATTGTTCGTTTCTCTTTGTGTTGCATTTTAACGTTGAGTCGTTTGTGTTTTCTCTTATTTTTGAGATATTGAGATAAGACGTGGCACGGTACTTGTCTATCCCAAATTCATGTATTTGGTTTTCATGTTACATTTGTTATTCTCGTGGTGTTTTGTCTGATGATTGGTCTGTTTCTGTGTGTGTTGCGTTTCGATGTTGTGTCGTTGTTCTCCTCTTATATTTAATGCGTTTCGCTCGGTTTTGGTTTGTTACCCCGATTTTGTTTTTTGTCCATGGATTTATGAGTTTTGAACAGCGGTATACTACTGTTGCCTTTATTTAAACTAAAGCCTCGGTCATACCTTATCGGATAGCACGAACGGGCGCCTAACGGATGAAAATAAAAGTTGTCCGTTGACAAAATTGTTATCCGTTGATGTACTGACGGAATGAAACGGACGTGTAACGAATGCATAACGGACACACATCGGATATGCAACGTACGAGAAACCGAAACGTACCAGACAGAACGGATGTCGAACGTACATCCAACGGACGAGTACCGCATAAAACGAATAACTAACGGAAGCGTACCGGATAAAACGGAGGAACAAGATATACGGAAAAATTAAAGGCGGCAGTAATAATACATGTAAATTGCATAAATATTCAAAATGTTTCTGTGTAACTGGTTTTGATTTGTTCTTCAAAATGCCACCAAAGGTCAGTGTCTGGCCTGAATAAGAGCTGCTTGATTGTAAAGACGTGCCCTTACTCTAAGATCGATCATGAATAATAAGAATTCATGAACCTTAAGAAATCTGACATACCAATAATTGGCATTTTTGACGCGAAATTTTCATTTGGCATTTATCTGTTACAAATCCGTTCATCATCCGTTTTGTCTGTTATACGTCCGGTAGAAGACTGTTTCCCATTCGTTCAACATCCGTTTTATCCGTTAAACGTTCGATAGAAGTCCGTTGGTGAATTTATCTTCCAGGCCTCCAACGGATGTATAACGGACACGAAACGGATACAAAACGGAAACAAAACGGACGAGTACCGTACGAAACGGACGAGTACCGTACAAAACGGACGACTACCGGACGTTCAACGGATATTTCATCCGTTGGACGTATGTTCAAAGTTTTGAACATACTCAAAAATTTCCATCGGACAGAAAGGACGTCCACGGATAAAACGTACGTACGCTTAACGGACATGTAACGGATATGGATGGACGTCTAACGGATAAGAACGGACGTCGAACGGACATGAACGGATTGAAAAAAGTTATTTGTTAGGCATCCGTTCGAGCTATCTGCTAAGGTGTGACCGAGGCTTAAACTATGGAATAAGTGGAAAGCAACTATCATATTACAGACTTGGCATTAGCATTTTCCGACGAAAATGGTGGACTAAACCTAGTTGTTTAGCTAGTTAAACATCTCACTTTTAGACATTTGTTTTGTGGATTAGCACCACAAAAAGACATCAAAGGTTAATGTGGCAATAATTGGGATTCAGCAGCCAAAACAAGTAGAACATTAAATATAGATTACCTTAGCTTTATTTGGCAAAACGTAATGAAAATTTTGGTCCTCAATGCTCTTTAACTTCGTATTTTATTTGGCCTTTTAAACCTTTTTTTCGAGCGTCACTGATGAGTCTTTTGTAGACGAAACGCGCGTCTGGCGTATAAGTATATTTTTTTTTATCCTGGTATCTCTGATGAATTTATTTAATCACATTGTACGACCCTATTGCCTCTAAAATTAAAACAAACAAAACTTACACAGTCGCCACCTAAATAGGTATATAGTTTGACAAGGACGTAGATGAGAAGGTTTTGTAATAGTACATACCATATAAATAGTATACATGTAATGGGCGCATGGTAGTATTTCTGGTCCATATATTATTTGACGTTAAGCAAACAGTACTAAACTGACTGTTTAGGGAGATGGTACATTGATGTGTTAAACTTTTGCAGCACTAAAAGAGTTTTTCATGTTAATGTTCATTGCGTCATTTCCTTTCCTGCTATCCATTTCCATGACTATGGTGTTCAGTTCGATACTGAATAAACTCATCATAGAAACAAGTATAAAGATTGTGTTCGCCAGATGTGCGTTTCGTCTGCAAAGAAAATTCACAAAAAAAACCTGGAAAGTCCATAAACAATGACATAACCAACAATTCATCACAAATCAACCGTACGGATATCAACTGTCATATTCCTGACTTGGTAAAGGAACTTTCATCACTTTAATTACTCAGTTTGTTGATGTTTGCAGAGAATCCTTACATTTTAGATATTTTCATTACTAACAGTGATGTACGAAACTATTAGTGGAAATAAGTTTGCATTGCAACTAGCTTTTTAATTTTGTCATATTGCTTATAATGCTTACAATGACTGAAATTAAACCAAACCACCTTGAATATTCTAAAAATGAAAAATGTGATTCAGTCGTCGATAGTAAAATATTAATTTACAATTTGATTTAAGCGCTCTATAAGATGAATATTTACAATAAAACATCAGTATTTTATAATAAATGTTGATATACGAATGGGTCATGTTTGTCATTTGCGCGATTCAGATGCCTATTAGAACCCATAAAGTGTGTAGGGATTGAAAATATTTTTTTCCAATGCAATGTCATTTGACGTATCTGACCAACATTTAAATGCAGTTGAAATGAATAAATGATAATTGTCTCATTAGATATGCATACTATTTAACGAGCTTTTGATACTTTATGATTTTGGAATGTTGGGTCCTCAATGCTCTACAACTATGTACTTGTTTTGGCTTTCTAATTATTTTGATCTGAGCGTCACTGATGAGTCTATGAAGACGAAACGCGCGTCTGGCGTATTAAATTATAAGCCTGGAACCTTTGATAACTATTCTGATCATTACGTTAGTAAAAGTTTGACTAAAGAAGCCACAATGAACAATATTAACACAACATACATACTTCAACTATCGGTCTTATTATAAATAAATATAACCGAATAAGGAAAAGTATTGAACACGATAGATTTGTTACTTGTAATTGATTTGGCAACAGAATAAAAAAGGCAACCATGTATCTTATTCAATAGTTGAAAAGTGAAAGCGGAATATATTTACAATGAATACACATCGGAAGGATTCCTGAAATATGTTGATGGAATGATAATTAACACCATCAACAGCAAATTGTGAAAGGTTTGACAATCATTGAACATGAAAAATCTTAGAAGCAATAAAAATACATATTTGAAGTCTTAAAGATGGCTTTTAAATTATATCTAGTGTAAAATACAGACGGTAGTATCTAAGAAGCACTAATTTGAAAATCAATTCAAGTACTAACTGTAATTCAACAACTGGTTATTTCAATTTGCCTTAATCTATTGATTTTTAGCAAATTAAGATTAAGATTTTGTCAAATTTATTGATCGGAAAAGTAGGAGTTGAAAAAAAAATCTTTTCTTCATCGCTGCATATTTAGATAAAAAAAAAGGTTTACATAATCAATTCACCCTGTATAAATTAAAAAAAATCAGTGTATTGAGTGGAAATGAAAACACAAAAAAATCATACCCTGTTGAAACTCCTAGTATTTCTATCACATCATTACCAGACATGATATAAAAATAAATATAAAGTGTTCATCTGAATAACGTTGATATGTGTTTGATTGTATGTTTTATTACAGTAAAGTGAAATAAACAGGGTCTGCTTTACTCCTTATTTCGATGTGTTTATTCATAAAAGTTCGTTTCCGTTCATTTTCTGCAGGTTGCATTTGCTTTTTATCTGATCTGGTGTAAACAAAGATGGTGTTTTATAAACATATACTGTTTTATGCTGTTTTGATAATAGAATCGTTTTATTTTTCTTTGGGTAATCCATCATCACTATCATCATTTAAATATATTATAGCAAATGATGCCGTGTCGAAGATACAGTTTTTATTATGATTTCATCTTAATACTTATACACTGTAATAACTGATGATTTTGAAGCAAACATTCACGATTTTCTGGTCGCAAATGAATATTTTTTTTATATATATTAGTATATATGCTTTGATAGTTATCAAAGGTACGAGGATTATAATTTTGTACGCCAGACGCGCGTTTCGTCTACATAAGACTCATCAGTGACGCTCATATCCAAATATTTATAAGGCCAAACAAGTACAAAGTTGAAGAGCATTGAGGATCCAAAATTCCAAAAAGTTGTGCCAAATACAGCTAAGGAAATTATGCCTGGGATAAGAAAATCCTTAGTTTTCGTAAAATTCAAAGTTTTGTAAACAGGAAATTTATAAAAAAAAATGACCACATTATTGATATTCATGTCAACACCGAAATGTTGACTACTGGGCTGGTGATACCCTCGGGGACGAAACGTCCACCAGCAGTGGCATCGACCCAGTGGTGTAAATAGTTATCAAAGGTACGAGGATTATAATTTTGTACGCGCGTTTCGTCTTTGAAATAGTTTAAGTCAAGCCTTTTCCACTGATGTTTGTTCTTTGCCCCTATGATGTGCTGTTACGTCGCAAACATGTGTATTTTCACGTTTCTGTCACTCCGACATAATTTGATTAACCAAGCTTACATATACAGCAAGTGATTTTGAAGGTTATGATAACTAGATTGTAGAAATATTGCTGTAAACAGCAAATATTATAACTCTGTTTGTCAAACAACTAATATGTGGGGCCGTACAGTGACCTATTTCTGTATCATGTGGTCTCTTGTGGAGGGTTGCCTCATTTAAAACATACCACATCTTCATTTTATAAACACATTATGCTAATTGAAGAGTTATGTTACAATTTTCATCTGTCTGTGATGAATATAAAAAAGAAATTCACACAAATCGTCATATGAGCTTTTCGCCTGACCTACAATGTACTTTATTGGAAGAACAACTTATTTAAAAGTTGATACGGTAAGACTAAACAGCAAGGGCATTTAGAGAAAAGGCTTTTGGACTGAAATATTTTCTATAAATGACCACAGTGAATATAAAAAGAAGATGTGGTATGATTGCCAATGCGACAACTCTCCATAAGACACCAAATGACACAAAAATTAATAACTATATGTAACCGTTCGGCCTACAAGTGAAGTTTGTTTAAATTATTGAAAATAATAATGGATTGAGCAGCGCCTTTTTATATTTGTTTTTCCTTGTACTTGTCGGTGTTTAATTTTTCTATTATACTCTCATAAAAGAGGGACGAAAAATTCCAGAGGGACAGTCAAACATATAAATCGAAAATAAACTGACAACACCATGGCTAAAAATGAAAAAGACAAACAGACAAACAATAGTACACATGACACAACATAGAAAACTAAAGAATAAGCAACACGAACCCCGCCAAAAACTAGGCGTGATCTCAGGTGCTCCGGCAGGGTAAGCAGATCCTGCTTTACATGTGGCACCCGTCGTGATGTTTATGTGAAAACAAATCCGGTAAATAGTCTAATTCGGTAGGTCACATTCATGAAAGGGAAGGGGATTATAGTTACGACGTAAGGAACATATCCGATATCATTTGTGAAACGGTTATTCCATAAAGGTCAACCAACTCGTGATGGCGTCCGTAAAATTTACGAAGGGATGATTTCAACTTCACCATTTGGAACTCTTGGTTTAATAGCTTCCATGTGAGCAGCAACCCTCTATCAAGAAAATCATGATAGGAAATGCAAGCACGGGAATATCGTATCATTTGGGAGATATATACCCCGTATGCAGGTGCTGCTGAAATGTTTAGAAATGGAAAGTTCACAATTGGAAAGCTGAAATCATCTCTTTTGTCGTAACGTTTTGTTTTCAAACGACCCTCATTGTCAATTTAAAGATGTAATATAAAAAAGAAGATGTGGTATGATTGCCAATGAGACAACTATCCACAAAAGACCAAAATGACACAGACATTAACAACTATAGGTCACCGTACGGCCTTTAACAATGAGCAAAGCCCATACCGCATAGTCAGCTATAAAAGGCCCCGATAAGACAGTGTAAAACAATTCAAACGAGAAAACTAACGGCCTTATTTTTGTACAAAAATGAACGAAAAACAAATATGTAACATATAAACAAACAACAACCACTGAATTACAGGCTAGATATAAGGCCGACTTAACTGTATCTGTAGTATCCTTTATCTCTACTTCGATGGGATAGATGCGTTCAACATAGTCACCAAATTTTGAATTAGTTAGTGAAAGAACATCATACATAGCGGAAATAGAGTTAAAGGATATTGCCAACTTAAAGTTGGTCTATAAAAGGTTATTTTAATAGATTTTTTTCTTTCAATATGGGTTTTTTTTTATTCGTATTTGTAATCTATAATACATCTTTAAGTGATGAACTGTCTATTTTGTAATTTCTTTAAATTCAATTCGAGTTAATAAACAATTATACAAAATTTCAATCCTGGTATCTATGATGAGTTTATTTAGCATATAACTGATGTTTGTAAACCCTGCTGACTGCCATTGGGGATTACCAATTTAACAGACCACCAGATGTAAAAAAAATGGATCTTAATTATTAATTTAATAGTAAATAGAAAACATAAAACTGTCTGAAACGTAGGTATTCCGCAAAAAAGGTGCAAAATTTAGTACACCATATCCGGATTTTGACAAATAATGTCTCTTCAGGGCATATTAATGTTGGAAATATGCCGCACAGCCCTATGTTTTCACCTTTGAATAAAATAGTGGTGCATATCAACTTTTTATTCTAGGATATGATCTTTCACAAAATTTCGTAGTAAAATTGTCACAATTCACAATTTTACCTTGAAAGGGAGTTTCTATGGAAAATTGCATTGTCTACATTTCCAGAAATGCAACCTATAATATGTAAATGTATTGTTAAATTGAAATGAAAGCCATGTGACTGGCTGGCAGTTGCATTTATTTCGTACACTTTTCACAAAGTGCTGTTTTCAATTCTTATATTTACGCATTTGTGTAATAAAAGATGCATGATACAACTTTTTTTTAAATTTGGAAGTAAACTTTAAATCAAAACTTCGTGAGAAATTGTATTTTTTACGGGTTCTCATATAGCTTTGATGCAGCCTCGATGAAAATCAGTCTTTAATATGTAATAGAATACAAATTGCATGTAATCTTAAAATCCGTTTACAAAATGTATTGGTTACTTTATACCTCAATCATATGAGAGCGGAAACCATTTAAAGAAAACAAATCAATAAATTACATCTATCTTTTATATAAATTCTTATTTCAATTTCATGAATGTGTTTATCTAAGGAACAAGACAAACAATGTTTACTTTATTTAAAAGTAAATAATTGTTATGTTCACACTAAGTGTTGTTTGGAGTATTATTTTCATTGCTGCGTACAATAGCATCAGAACTGTCAAAACACATATAATCTCAGCTTTAAAATTTGACAAATGATGCATACATACTTTCGAAGGTTACGGTCCTATTATCGGCTATCATTGCGGCAACATACGTTCACAGCAGATGTTTGTTTGCAAATGCAGATGTCATATCTGATAAGCGATGCAACTGTGCACGTTGAAAAATATTATTTGAAAGTGTCGAATTGTTTAAAACTACAGGTACAGGAATAATTGTTAAAACTTTATTATTGTACAATTTGGAAAATGTTGATCTGACACCCTTTTTATCATTTTATTACGAGTACAATCAATGATACATTTTGATACTGGTGCAGACATGTGAACATATTATTTCTAATGTATCTAATATTTATAGGTACCTGTATTTTCACATTTTTTCATTACATCAAAGAAAACCAGTGCATTGATGAAAAGATATAATTGCTATGCAATAAAATATTATACGAAACGCGCATCTGGCGTATTAAATTGACATATTTTATTTACTTAACTACTATTGTTTTGGTTGTATTTTGAATCGACATTAAGACTCCATAAGGTTTTGGAATCCTATGAACGATATTTAATCTCTTTTTGTCAATATTATGGAATTTGATGCGACTGTCATACAAGTGAGAAGTTTAACTAGCTTAAAAATCAGGTTTAAGCCATCGTTTTCCATAAAAAAAAATGCCTGTAGCAACTCAGGAATATGACAGTTGTTATCCATTAGTTTGGTGTGTGTGACGTGTCACGGTATTTGTCTATCCCAAATTCATGTATTTGGTTTTGATGTTATATATATTATTCTCGTGGGATTTTGTCTATGTGTGTTACATTTTAGTGTTATGTCGTTGTTCTCCTCTTATATTTAATGCGTTTCCCTCGGTTTTAGTTTGTTATCCCGATTTTGTTTTTTGTCCATGGATTTATGAGTTTTGAACAGCGGTATACTACTGTTGCCTTTATTTGATCTTTTGATATGGAGTAGGGACTTTTCATTTTTTTGAAATTTCCTCATAATTCAGTATTTTTGTGATTTTACTTTTTTTGATGCACATTGTTTTCGATCTTTTAAGGATAGATAAGGTCCATTACATTTTATACACTATTAAAAGTCATTGATTAAGATATCTTTGAGGATGTGCTTAGATGAAATTTTAAAAATCAAGAAATTAAAATTGATACCAGAAGTCGAAAGAGCTTCCATCAGTTTTAAAGGAACAAATTAAGCTAAAATATGGATATTATGGAGCTCTTTTTTTTATATTTTTCAGTTTTAAAAAATGGTGGGAAAAGGCTGACTCTGACTTTTACCTTAAATTTGCATTGGTATTACTTTGGTCTTAAATCGAATAAAAAAAATAAGAATCTGCTCAAATTTTGGAAAATGACATTTACGAAAAGAAAAATTGGTGTTATGGAAAAAAATATTTTACCCTGCATCGTAAAAAAAAAGTAGTACGAAAATCTGACACAAATTTCCTAAACCTCACCTAAGTACATCCTCAAACCTTTTTTTACATATTTTACGAAACATGGTATGTCGGACAGATATGTATCAACATACTAACTTGAACATAAGCTTGTTAACTTTGTTTTCAAAACAAGGAACATTATAATGTGTTGCCATGTTTTCAAAACAGCACTGACCGAGTGAATAATTTTTTGACGATTATATGAAATGGATGCGTAAAAAATGATAAAATCGTGCACATATAACTACGTTCATGATATTTGCATGGTTCAAGAATTGAACTAACTTTATTTTTCATCATTCACTCGTTTCATATGACTTTAACAGGTATCTTATCATTCATTACATTTTCATCTCAAAATATATTTTTGGTTTTCTAAACTCTTTTGAAATTGAAGTTCAAGCCATGTACGCACAAACTACCAAGTACTTCAATATTGGCTAACCTATCGTATCTTTGGAATGGTATATCCTGTTACCACATTGGGTCATACATATATATTTTTTTTAATTGATACTACAATGTATTTCTTCGTATCTTGTTTGTTATCTTAAGTTGTCTGTTTAATCAAGTCGAGAGATTTCTACATCGGTAAAGTCATTTCGCCTTTGTTTCATGTAGAGTAACAATAAGAATATTTTTATTTTTCTCGTTTTATTATTTTTTGAAACGTCTGTGAATACAGCTAATCGTTCACTTGTATTTTGACATATCTCAAACAAGATCCTCTTTCTTTTTCTTTCAGACAAGTCTTGGCAGATCAGTAGACAATAATTAAGGACAGTGTTTCTTTTATAGGTTTGTATCTTTTTTCTTCTTTTCAACGAAAACGAACATTGTTCTTTTTTATTTGTACTTTCTTACTTGTAGTTTATATTTTACATTATATTTTGTATTATAAATTTCAGATTTGTTATAAGCTAGAGTCGGACATGTTTATTTCATACACGGGCTTGGTGCATAGCATTTTTCAATATCTGCTTTACATCATTCATGTTATTTCAGAACTAAACATGCATTAGAATTTCAATCATTAAACGCTCATAGAAGTGGCGTAAATGGAAATTAAAAGGGAAGTTCAAATGTTTTAAATTAAACAGACGGAAACAATTACATTTGTTACGTTTTAATAGTCTTACAAAATGATGTGTTTTGGTATATTTTCGCTGTTTGTAAGTACAGTATGCCTGGTAAAAGGTATTGAAAATGTCAAAACACATGTTTAAGAGAATATATGAGTTTATGAGCAAAACAGAATACCTATATAAATCATCACCTTCAACGTTGTGCCATATGCAAATAATTAATGCATATGCATTTAAGGATGTACACCTCTGAGGAGCAAAACATTTCTAGAATTAAACTTTTTTTCTTAACCTGATTTTATGGTTTATAAGACTGTAACAAAATAATTGGTAAAGAAAAAATCATATGGTGGTGCACTTCTTTTTTTGCTACAGCCCTTTGAAAATGCCCAATTTTAATGATTTTCCCATTTTTCATCGATTTTTACCTATTTTTGGGCTATTATCGAGGAAAAAATCACAGTTCCACAATTAAACTTCTTTCATACTTTCTATGAAGATGAAGTTGACCAATCTGAATAAATTTTACTTATAAAAACTATAGGTAGGTGTTAATATAAGAAAGTTTTATCATATTTTGACGCTTTTTTGTGTAAAATTTACCATGCTGTCAATTTTGTATTTTTGTGATTTTTCTCAGTTTTAAGAACAAAATGCATATTATTTCAATTTTTTTGTTATAAATGATAGCAAAAATACATATCTCAGAAATTTAAAAAGACCAAAATGATATGGGATGTACATGGTTCTTGTAAAATCATTTTTGTATCCCTTACCCATTTTCTCAAAATTTTGGCTAAAAATATTGACTTGATTGTTTGTGACAATTTGAAAACTGGATTACTCAAAAACTATTCATTTTAGATACACAATTTTTTCACAGAGTTATGTTTGATTATAATGTTTTTAAAATTTATTGATATTTTCCACTAGTATCACATGTTTTGGAAATAACTCAAGAACGAGATTTCAACGAGACTGAACGAGACTGAAAAGTCAGAAGAATACATCCTTAAGTGTTATCATTTTTCCTCCAAAAAAGAAGTTTTGTTTTGTATTTCAAACAACAAAAATGCAGATTAAATTTGATTATTATTGATTCTATTCAAACAGCAGAGATGCGATGTCAGTTGCGAAAACAAAACTAGATCAATTGTGTCCTCATATCAATATGTGTATTAAGGATAAGTATTATTGAAACTTACGTAGTTTTTTTTTTTTTTTTTTTTTATTATTGAAGAATATAGTTAAAAACATACTGCTGATGAAAATCTAGACATAATTTTTTGGAACTATACGAGGGAACACTTTTAATATTTGAGTAAATAATTTGTAAAAAATATATAAAGAAAATACGCGTGTAGGGTTGGCAAGATTTTTGATTGACATCACGAATTTGTATAGGTCCAAGTTTCGAAAGAATTAGTAAAATCAGAAAACACCGAATACACAACGTCAATTTTAAGTTCTTAAAATGATTTGTTAGTTAAAGTATGATAAAGACAACCATTGTACATACCATAAAATGGCTGTTGCCTCTAAAAGACAAAAACAATCTATAATTGCGACAATTAAATAAAAAATAATTCTCACAAGTTGTTAAACCTATTTCTCTTATGGCAAAAAGTTGTATGTGCGTGGCCTATTTGTTGCGAGTTGTGTTGCTATGGCCGTTTTTCTTTGCAACGCGTACTTGTTTACTTAAGACAGATATTTATAATTTTTTAAAGTAAAATTTACCAAAATCGTCTAGGGATCATCAAATTAACGTAATTTTGATATCACTTTTTCATATCACACTCCGTACGGTGTGATACGAAAAATATCTATTCATGTGGGAGTTAGATAACAGGCCTCAACCGTAAGACATGTATCTTTGTAATGGATAGAAACGTAACAGATATTTATAAATATAAATTCCATTTTTAAATTAAATAAAAAAGATATAGTATTTTAAGAAAGACGAAAAATATTAAAAGAACAATCAAACAAGTAAGTCCATGTACACAATGTTACAATACCAGTTCCTGCTTTGCGCTCATTCATTGACACACATTGTTGTTAATATGGTGAAATTAAACTTGAGAATGGAAATGGGGAATGTGTCAAAGAGAGAACAACCCGTCCATAGAACAGACAACATCATAAGGTCACCAATAGGTCTTCAATGCCGTGAGGAACTCCCGCATCCGGAGACGTCCTTCAGCTGACCCCTTAACAAATATATATACTAGTTCAGTGATAATAGTCGCCATACTAAACACCGAATTCAAGAAACGAAAATTTAAAATTATACAAGACTAACAAAGGCCAGAGGCTCCTGACTTGGGACAGGCGCAAAAATGTGGCGTTGTAAAACATGTCTTTTGAGATCTCAATCCTCCCCTATACCTCTATCCAATATAGAAAAGTAAACGCATAACAATACGCACAGTAAAATTCAGTTCAAGAGAAGTCCCAGTCCGATGTCATTTATGCACCTGTCATACAAGTGAGAGGTTTAATTATCTATAAAACCAGGTTTACACCACCATTTTTTACATAAGAAACTACCAGTACAAAGTCAGGAATATGACAGTTGTTATACATTCGTTTGATGTGTTTGTATTTTGGATTTTGCTATTTGATTAGAGACTTTCTTTTTTTAAATTTCCTTGGAGTTCTGTTTTTATGCTATTTAACTTATTGATGAGAACATTTAGAAGATATACATAGTCATCAATGATTGCTTTAATGAGTTTAGCCTTCAAAAGACGATTTTATAGACCATTTATTTTTATGGTTATCATCCTGAAGAAATATGACTTTGTTTTTCGTGGAATTACAACGATTCTATGCACTTCAACTTTGTATGACCGTGGTCTTATCTTAATGATTTTGTTTACCCTCTAAACGGTTAGCCTTAGCATGTTATTTGCTTGTAATCATTATCGCTTACCTTCTAATGCTAATTGTAAATTCGTTTGAATTAAATCTGATTAAATAAACTGCAGTGACCAAGACTTAAAGCATTTATCAATAAGCTCGTCATAGATACCAGGATTGAAATTTTATATTTACGTCAGACGCGCGTTTTGTCTACAAAAGAAAGTAAAATCACAAAAATACTGAGCTCCAAGGAAAATTCAAAAAGGAAAATCCCCAATCAAATGGCAAAATCAAAAGTTCAAACACATCAAACGAATGGATAACAACTGTCATATTCCTGACTTGGTACAGGCATTTTCTAATGTAGAAAATGGTGGATTGAACCTGGTTTTAAAGCTAGCTAAACCTCTCACTTGTATGACAGTCGCATCAAATTCCATTATATTGACAACGATGTGTGAAGAAAACAAACAAAAACAATAGGCAAAAATGTCACAAATACCGGTAAATAGTCTAATTCGGTCAAAGACTCATGATTGAGGCTCGAATAAAAAAATGTTAAAAAGGCCAAATAAATTACAAGGTTGAAGATCATTGAGGACCAAACATTTCTATCGAGAAGGAAATCATGCATCACATTAGACTCATGATTTGAAATGGTAACAATGCATTAAAAAACCAAATACACATAACTCTAATATGTTTAAGAATCTGCTAAACTTTAAAAACAAAAATGAATTATAAGACAAAATGTGGCTCCTATTAATTTTTAACTTTAAAACAAATATATTGTGAATATAACCTTGACTTATCAAATGAGTCATATTTGTCTTTCGTTTAAGATAATACTACATGGTTATTATTTAAGCTGTGAATTTGTCGAGTTCGTTTTAGAATATTCAGAAAACTGCTTTGGTGACCGTGAGGAATATTTTACAAAACCTAGTCACATGACATGCAAAATGTATGTGAGTATTGGTCAACGAATAAGATATAAATCAACAAAGTTTCTAGGCGTACTTATTTAGCTTTAAAAAGATATTTATCATCATCGATGATCAAAGGTCAAGGTGACTGCAGTAATATTAATTCAGAGAGTCTCAGACGATAATGATAAATTTCCACTTTACAACAAGCTATTCTTGAAAGTGACTAAGATTGGTCAGTAATCTTATAATTGAGTAACAAATTCTACAAAAAAGGATGAAAAGGGTATGAATACAGGTTGATTCAAATGCAATACTACAGATTAAAAATTGGCTGGACATTTTGGAAGAACCACTGGTCAAAGCACTTCAAGTTTGGCCAACACAACTAACATTTTAGGAAGAAAACACACAGATACTCTGCAGGGATTTAAAAAATCAAAAGGTATATCTGAGACAATCGAGCCTGAAATAAAACATTTTGAAACCCAAATCAAAGAAAAAGATGATATGATGTGTTCATTAGGAAAAGAAGTTTAACACCTTAATAAATTACAACATAAAAACCAAAAGAAGTATGCAAAAGAACTTGAAAAAAAAATCAGACCAGTGTGATCAGAGAAAAAAATCCATCAAATATTGAGACTAGGAAACTTTCACTCAAGCTTAAACAAATACAAAATGAGAATGAGAACTTAAAAATTACATTCAAAGAGAAAATTGATGATAAAGATAAAATAATTTAGAACCTTCAAGGTAGGATACAGTCATTTCTGTATGATAGTGATGGAGAGCCATGGAAAAAAACAAAAAAGGTCTCTCAAAATAACAATTCTTCCCTTAACAAGAAGACTCTGCATCCAAACTTGATTTAAAAACCGAACACTAAAACAGCCCTGAATATCAGTAACAACTGATGAGAGACAGCCATCAATCCAACAATAATATAATTAGAAACAGACACAAGTAATTCACACAATGACAGGAATGATGGGGGACATACCGGTTCCCTGTAGAATACTGAAATCTGCGGTAAATGGTGAATGGTGAATTTTTAAATAATGCAAAACTTGAAACTATTTTCTTTCATGATTCTATTGGCACCAGAGTAAACATTAAAAAATTGTTAGCAGGCTCTGGACAATCAGGTCTCAAACAAACAACATACAGAATAGAAAACGTTATTGAATCATTTGATGATATTTCTTCTGCAAAATAAATTATAATTCATGTCGGATTTCATAATATCAAAGTGAGAGAAGAATCGGCAGAAGATATCTTCCTAAGATACGAAGAAATGATAAACAAAACTTTAAATGAGGCCAATGGTGTCGTGCTCTCTTTAGTAATTCCAACTACGCACACCTTGCTAAATAAAAAAGTCAAACATTGAATGAAATGATAAAATAAAAATTTGGGGCATTATCTAGATTACAAATATGTGGAAATAATAATTTCACATCAACAACGGAGATGTAATGGAAAATTAATACTCTGACTAGATTCGCTTGTCTATATGTCAAGGCACTGGAGGTTTTGCGGGAAATCTGAGGAAAGCTATGTTTTCACACAGGCAATTATACAAGGCTTTATAACTGTTTTGATATGAGCGTCACTGATGAGTTTTATGTAGACGAAACGCGTGTCTGGAGTATTTAATAATAATTCTGGTACCTTTGATAACTATATTCAGACTGATCACACTTAAGTTAGTACCAAAAGAGGGACAAGAGATACCAAAGGGACAGACAAACTCATAAATCGAGAATAAACTGACAACGCCTGACTATAAATGAAAGAAGACAAACAGACAAATAATAGAACACATGACACAAAATAGAAAACTAAGGAATAAACAACACGAACCCTACCAAAAACTACAGGCGATCTCAGATGCTCAAAGGGTAAGCAGATCCTGCTCCACATGTGGCACCCGTCGTGTTGTTTATGTTATTACAAATCCGGTAAATAGTCTAATTCGGTAGGTCACATTCATGAAAGGGAAGGGGATTGTAGTTACGACGTAAGGAACATATCCGATATCATTTGTGAACCGGTTATTCCATAACGGTCAACCAACTGGTGATGGCATCCGTAAAATTGACGAAGGAATGATTTCAACTTTACCATTTGAAACTCTTGGTTTGATAGTTTCCTTGTAAGAATGAACCCGCCATCAAGAAAATCATGATAGGAAATGCAAGCACGGGAATATCGTATCAATTGGGAGATATATACCCCGTATGCAGGTGATGCTGGAATGTTGCTACTAACTATAGAGGACGTACTAACTACAATTACAACCATCGATTCAGAAATACAAGTTACAAGAGTTCTCAATGCAAGAGTGATGACACTAGGAGACCATTGCATATCAATAATTGGTATACACATGATAATAATACAGAACTTGACCATTTGAGAAATACTAATACAGGAAAATACATTCGATTACGATTACTCATACATGTACAATACAGATTGAGAAGTTAACCAATACAGGTATGATGAAAACAGAACATCTGAATATAACCAATCATACAGACATGGATGGAATAGTGACCTTAGCCAAAGTCAGATATCTGACTTACAGAACAGTATTGCATCTGATTTTACTAATGTACTTAAATGGAATGAATTCATACTGATTCAATTATTCACAATCATTACACAAAAATGTAAAAGACAATATTATAATTATAGTATTAGTAATAAGAAAAAATACGTTCAGGTTCTTTTTTACATAGGGGAATTAAAAATATGTAAATTTTAGATTTTGTAGTAGTTCATTTTTTTTCTCTCTCTCTCAATCATTTATAATATATTTGCTAGTTAAAGAAGGATAACTCTAGCTGTTTATTTTGAAAAATTCTGTTTAACTTTGCTATGAATATATATGTTACAGACATTTTCTAAATTTAGGCACAAAATGCCTTAAAAAGTGCAGTCATTTTCTAAAATACCTGCAAGACTAATGCATTTTACATAATGACTAAGTTTTCTAAGCATTTTAAAAAATGCCTTGAAAAAATGAAAGGCTTTTACAAAATGCCTAAAATTATTTTATAGACGATGAAATGTTAAAAACACAATTAAAAGCTGTTTTTTATCATAATTAGTGAGTGTTTAAGTTTGCAATTTAAGAGTTTTGATTATCAAAAATAATTGTTACTGAATTATTCCAAATTCACACAAGCACAGAACTCGACAATAATTTGTCATTTCTTAAAATGGTTGGATGATAGAACTGTTGCACAGTATTTGTCATGAATTTGGCAAATAAGAATAAGACTATTTTATTTCCAATTAAAGGGCCCTATCAAGAGCTTTTGAATTGTTTTACATTTGTCATTTCGAGGCCTTTTATAACTGACTATGCGGTATTGGCTTTGTTCATTGTTGAAGGTCGTACGGTGAACTATAGTTGTTATGATTTCTGGGACATTTGGGCTCTTGTGGAGAGTTATCTCATTGTCAATCATACCACATCTTCTTTTTTATATTTCATCACATTACATACACATACATAAGATTAGACATAAATACATTGTTTGGCGTGATATATTTACCCATAACAAAAAAATGTGATAATAAATCATGTTTTGATGGTAATATTTTGAATAATTGTTACCAAAAATTAAATGCTTCATTAAACATGTCTGTAACGGAGGGTGTTTTAATAACCCCTCAAACTACAGAGGTACGGCAGTTTCTAGCTACTTAGAAAAATTGTTCTCAAGAGTTTTATATAATCGTTTCGAAAAGTATCCAGAAAATAATAATATTAATTGTCATGAACAGATTGGATTTTCATAAAAGTATGTATAACTAGCGATCATTTTAACTCTGAAAACTATTGTAAATAGTAGTTTAAACATATTTATTTATAGTGGAGTGGGAAACTTGCAACTTGAATTAATCCCTTTTCACTTTGCGGGTGCGAGTGCTGGCTTGTAAATATTTAAAATCAACCTAAAGAATATATGTATGTTTTATTGATTTTTAACAAGCTTTTGATATTAAAAATAAAGAGGCCCTGCTACACAATCTTGCTGAATATAACATTAGGGACCATTTTTTTCAATATTTTAAAAGATACGCACAAAGAAGTTTAATTTGCAGTCCGTGAAGGTAATTACTGAGATGTTTCCTCCCCAGTTAACCACAAAAATTACAGTTAAAACAAGGCTGCATTTTTTTCAAATTAAAATAAATACGCTTTTCTGAAATTGATTATAAAAAATATCCAATTAATTTTAACAAATGCAATTGTTCAGTAACCAGACATGCCACCTCAAGACCATTTATTTACATTAAAAAAACACACAAATAATTTAATCATTTCTGCATATATATTCAAAATATCAAAATAACCAATAAAAACAATATCCAAAGATCTCTTTATGGTGTTATATTGATAAATCAATAGAATATTAAGTTATGCAAAGGATAAACGAGTTTACATTGATCATATTTCAGTTTATTGGCTTTGTATACAACATCGCCATGAAAATAAGGTTTTGACATCTCGTTTGTAATAACAATTCAAAATGTAGAGTCAAAGTTGAAAGATATACACACAGTAGGATGGGACAAAAGGAAACCCCCTTAAAAATAGTATAAACAACAGGGAATGAAAAACTAGAGGCTCTAAAGGGCCTGTGTCGCTCACCTTATGATAGGTGCATATTAAACAAAGGACACAGAGATATTCATGACAAAATTGTGTTTTGGTGATGCATGGTAATGCGTTTGTAAATCTTACTTTACTGAACATTCTTGCTGCTTACAATTATCTCTATCTATAATGAACTTGCCCATGTAGTTACAGTGAAAAATATTTTGTAAAAATTTACAAAATTTACAAAATTAATGAAAATTGTAAAAAATTGACTATAAAGGGCAAATAGTCCTTGAGGGATCAATTGACCATTTTGATCATGTTTGACTTATTTGTAGGTCTTACTTTGTTATACATTATTGCTGTTTACAGTTTCTCTCTATTTATAATAATATTCAAGATAATAACCAAAAGCTGCAAAATGTTCTTAAAAATACCAATTCAGGGGCAGTGACCCAACAACAGGTTGCCTGATTGGTTTTGCTCAAAATGCTTTGGTTTCAGAGATATGAGCCAAAAACTACATTTTACCCCTATGTTCTATTTTTATCCATGACAGCCATCTCGGTTGGTTGGCCGGGTCATCGAACTTATCTTTTAAACTAGATACCCCAATGATGATTGTGGCCAAGTTTTATTAATTTGGCCCAATAGTTTCAGAGGAGAAGATTTTTGTAAAAGTTAACGACGACGGACGACGGGCGCCAAGTAATGAAAAAGGCTCACTTTGCCCTTTGGGCCAGGTGAGCTAAAAAATGTATCTTTTGTAGTCAATCTGATTGAAATTTAGATCTATATAACCTCGTGTGCTAATTTTAGCGAAATGACATTAGATATCTATATATTTTGATGGGATTGTTTTGTTATAAACCTTTATTTTGGGCTTCCCGTTAGAAATTGAAATATCAAAATCTAGCAATTATTGCTGTGTATATATACTAGATTTCCGCATCAAAGTCAGAAAATTCTTGATTATTTTAAGCAAAAATATCTTTAAGTGACATTAAGTACATCAATTAAATTGAATTTACGCTGATTTTTATTGAGTCTGACGATAAAAATGGATTAATTGTGAGACATACCTACAACATGTCGATAAACTTTATTGTTGAAACGTGAATGTGCATCTTTAATTTTTCTCGTCACATGCATTTCTAGTAGGTATATACCTAAAATTGAGAATGGGAATTGGGAATATATCAAAGAGACAACAACACGACCATAGACCAGATAACAGACGAAGGCCACCAATGAATCTTTAATGCAGCGAAAAAATCTCGCACCCGGAGATGGGCCTCAGCTGGCCCCTAAAAAGAATGACAATAAAATATATACTAGCACTGTTCAGTGAAAATGGACGTCAGACTAAACTCCAAAACATATAAATGAACTTAAATTAAAAAATAACATACAAGACTAACATACAAAAGTCACAGGGTTCTGACTGGGGAAGGGCGCAAAATGCGGCGGGGATAAATTAACCTGTTTTGTGAGGTCCTATCACTTCCGCTATACCTCAGTCTTCATTATATGAAAATCATGCACAATACCTTCCGTTGGGGGTTTAGTATCAAACAATCATAAAAGATTCCTCGGAAAATAATGTAGTCTTTTGTGTAAGTCTTTAACACAAGCCGCAACAACAGCTGTACCACTAAAACAATAAAATTATTTGGATAAAGAAAGACGAGGTACCAAAGAGGTAATAAATCTTTTAAAAACCACAAAAGAGAAATATTGGCTATGAAAACAAAATGGAAGTAAAGATGACGGTCTAAAATCATGATAAAATCGTTGCCAAAATAAAAAAGCGACGCCAAATGAGTAAGGACCGTGTAACTAAAGCTTTTATCCTTAATAAATCATGCATCAAAACTGGATCGATCAAATCTTAGCTGGACGCTGAATAACATCATCATACACCCGTCCAAAGAAACAACCCATCTGGGAATAATAAGATCAGAACAAAAAAACTTAACATTGATGCTAGATTGAGCATTGAAAGGAGAACACTATACTCTCTTATAAAAACTGGAGTGCATAGATCGAACAGATCTCCTACAAAGTTTAAAATATGAATATTCTGGAAGAAAGGAAGCACCGAATTGTCTTGAAATGCTGTGGTTTGACTGATGAGGATGAGATTCATTTCTTGCTCGATTGTTCGGCTCTATTTAAACAAAATGGTTAAAGAGGCCTTGCAAGAGCTGAACAAATATATGCATAAACATAATTGGACCACAAACTTGGAAAAACACTTTCTGAAATAAACAAGATATTTATATATATATTTACAGCTTTTGGATCGACTGTACAGGCTGTAGCTGCTTCTATCCATTGTTCCAGAAGGGGGACATTAGGCCATATGGATAATCTGTAGGCGAGACGTCATGTCACACGCATAGAATCAGACTATCAAAGCTCTTACTCGGATATATAGTAAACAGGAGATGATTTTATACTGAAAGCATATATAAAGTGGCTTCTGAACAGTGCTCTGCTAATAACTTTTTTTTTCTGTTATGTATATGTATAATATAACTGATAAACAAGGAGAAACATTGTTCTCCCCCGCTTAACTCATACTATATAAAGTAACCTTTTAGATTTCAAGCTTAACCCTGCATAATTTGCATTGTATAAAGTATGCTTTTAGATGTTAAACTTATTCCCACTAAACTTGCAATGTATATTTTTTTCCTTATAAGTTTTAAGCCGGCTCTCTTCCATCGGCTTTATTTTTACTGCACGGTCTCTTAATTTAAAAATATTTTTTTTATTTTAAATATTGATACTGTATAGAATCAAAATGTCCATTTATTTTTTAAGTAAGTTTAACAATTGTGTGACGCGTTTCAATACATACTCCGTTCAATACACATACACAACTGTATGTGGTGTTCCGTGACTGGAAATATATCCATGCAATAGACGGAGTAGATTACGTCCCTTTATCGGAATAAATTCTCAACAGGTGTCCTTGTTATAATTTCAATGGCTGTGTATCAGAAATGACGAATTTCTTAGTCAACAAGGCCTTCTCTATTCTTGCATAACTTGGGATTGAACCAGCATCTTTTTTTAACAGATGAATAGGTAAGGATAGGTTTATGTGTAGGATTTTTTTTTTGTGTAGCCTGGGACTTGGACTAATCTCTTATAAATGCAAGGTAAAATAAAAAACAATGTTTGCGATATTTTTTGAATGTAATTTGTGAAGTTGCATGCATACTTTGTTTACTGTTAATATTAAATAAATAAAAAAAAAAATAACTGTGAAATGGCCCGAAAATATCAATACTAATTCACCCATAAATAAAATGTATGGAAATTTAAAAAGGGTAAACTAAGATCTGTTTCAGTGTTGGTTTCTCTTGTTTTATGTTTGAATTGTTTTGTCTAAAACATGAACATGATGAAGATTCTGATTTGTGTAGATACTGCTACTACCAGTCTAAAAAGTGTAGGAATAAAAATTAATTGCAGGTTTATTAATTACACACCAATTAATGGTTATTTCTTACCTGTCACATGGCTGTCAGCATTGTTGTGTAACAGGTTTTATGTTTACCTTTTACTAAAAGTTAGAACAGTTGATTTCTTTGTTGTATATTAATTTTATTATGAAATTTGAACAATGTGTAAAGACTTAAAAGAGTTAAGATTGTTGGAAGAAGTTTTCTGATTGTCAGACATTTCAAAGTAGAAAATATAAATTGTCCAAGCGTGTACAGTGTAGGGAACCTGTATTCTATTCTATAACAAAAAATCCTGAGGAAATTTTACACATTTGTGATAAATACACAAATTTCTAGTGTTTTTTTTTCTGAATTGAGTTACACCAGTTGACCCGAGATCAATAGGCATAAACAAGGTCGTAAATAGAAACAGAAATGGAGACCAAACACTCATGGCACAGCATTGAGTCAGATTTATAACATGTTCAAAGGTTCACAAGTGTTTCTATCTTTGTCTGTTACCAATGATAACATAAAATGTACAGGAGTTTTGCTTATTGTTAAAAGCCTCACAGTGGCTTACAGTTGAAAATTTGCTCATTGTTGAAGCCTGTGCAGTGACCTATAGTTGTTTATTCCAACTGGCCTACTTTGATTCATCCAACTAGAGAGTCTGTTGAGTTTACTTTCTGAAAAATGTAAAAAAAATATTTTATAATTATTGCTCAGTACAATGTAGATACATGTCCCTTTTTTCACTTCCCTTATAAATGATATTCAACTCGATGGAAGAGTATTGACTTTGATTCCGAAAAGGTTGTGCACATGCACATTTATGTTTTTAGTGCTGATCTTTTTCACTCGAGTCAACCTGAGTTTGAATCGAAATAGGCCCCTGTGTCATTTGTCAAATGATGCATCCTGGATGTAAATGTTTTGCCTGTCAAAATTCTGAAAAGTTTAAACTATAATGCAGGGGTTAGACATGGGCCCTCTAAGCCAGAAGCAAGTACAATTTCCATAGGGCCAGTTGAACATAAAGACTACTAGCCCCAGTACATTTGATTATATTTTCACTTGATAGTATTAATAGTGCAAATTTCATTTTGAGTAGGACCTATACTTTTAAATTTTGTTATGTAAATTAGTAACCCTCTGCTAAATGTACAAATGTATTACAACACATTGAAATGGAATTTTATCAGAGATTGCAAGAATGAATGCATGCACATGTATGTTGCATATATTAAATACCTGCATGTAATAAAATACAATAATGTGGGAAGAAATCTAGTGAATTTGTATTTTATGTTTAATCTCAATTTTTCATCTCGGTTTATTTATAAATAACTGCTATCACAGATTGTAAGAAAATTAAGTCACAAAATTTAGTACACCATAGTCTATAAAAATGGGTCTTCAAATTTCATCAATGTTTTGTTGTTTAGATATTCACACCAAAGTTTGTTAAATGATACAGTGTGATTAGTTGCATTTCCAAGGTGGGCTTTGATTTCGCCAAGCAGTAAAAAATTCTAGTTTTTCTCCATATTTTATTATGAAATTGTTCATAATCTTGTGTCACGCTCAGCACAACAGTAAATACATGTATACATTTGTATTTGTGTTGTTTGCTCTTTGGTCGGGTTGTTGTCTCTTTGATATATTCTCCATTTCCATTCTCAATCTTAATATTCAATTATCAGAAGTTACAAAATGTACATCCACCTAAAATTCAACATGTGAAAAAACCCAAAATCCCTGGTGATATAAATTTGACATGATAAGAAATGAAAGTAAAATTTTTCAGCAGTAAGAAAGATTGATTGTTTTATTGATCATGTTGAAGGTATTACACCACTTTCAAGACTCTTGGCTTTTTTCAGGGATTTTAGTTTTTCAGTAAGAATGGATAAAAAGTAACACAAAAAGCACTCTATTAACTAATGATAAACATCTGATTGTCATCATTTACATGTAGGAACCCACTAATAGTTATTCACTGTAAAACCTGTAACACGCTATTTATTCGTCAGTATACATTTGTACATTGTACTTGAAGATAAGCACGTTATGTTGTTTAAAACTTAAATTTCTGTATACATGCATCATGCATGGACAGCTGTGGTTTTTAAAATTTTTAAGTTTATGTTTAAATTATAAAAACAATATTTATGGTTATTTGGGTTAGAATTGCTAAAGATATGAAATCCACAGAATGTTTACAGTCATTGACAGTGCTTTATCTGGACATAATTTGTAAGAAGAGGAGAAGTCACTTAAAATAAGACTAAGAACTCTTATATGTGTGTATTTTAAAAAAAAATGAGTTAAAGGTATAGATCGTGCATTAACTTCATTTATGTTTGTTTCAGCAGTATATACTTGTATATACTGAAAACGAAAACTATGATAATGAAATAACAGGTAAATTAAGATGTTGTGACTTTGCATTTTGTCTAAAGTTTGAGTGAACTGATAAAAATATATTGTTCAACCTTATTTGGTGTTTTATCAGAACTGAAGATAACAACGTTAAGACATACTTGAATTTTCACTTGTGGATGTAACAAAATACTTCCTTAAAAGGATGAATTGTATTGTGTATGACTAAAAAATATAATCAGTGACATTTTTTTGTTTCAATGTACCTGTCAGATTATGAGTAATTTTATAGAGATGGAATAAAAATGCTATAATATACCCTAAACTTAGTGAAGTCAAATGATTAAAAGTGTTAAATGCATATATGTACTTATATATGTTGAATTGATGATACAAACAGAATCTTTTATCATTGTTAATCTTTTGTTGAAATTAGGTTGTTGGTTGTCTCTTCTGAATTGTTTAACTTTTTGTCAAGCCTGGGTTTTAGAACTTACTATACATATTATGTACAATGTACATGTACTCACTACTGTATGGGTTTCATCAGTAAAGGCCATACTGTGCCATATAGTTGTTTATTTTACCTCATTTGTACTATGGTCATTCTGGTATATGTACATGTAGGTACGTAACTGATAGGATTTCATTTATTGAAATTTTATACATCTCCTTATTATACGTGTGAAATATTAAGACAGATTCTTGGGTATCTGTTGATTTGTTTTCAAGAGCAGTTACATCATATTTACAATTTCTTTTAATGTTTACTTTGAAATGATGATATCTAGACTCGATTAATTGATACATCATTTTTAAAATCTTGATTCTCCTTTTAATTTGGACTAAATGGTATTGAAAATGATGACTCATAAACCGCCCTTAGTGAGAACCCTGGAAAATATATTTGGTGCTGACATTTTGGTGTACAGCATTTCACAAAAATAATGTTGTTGACAATATAATGTACTGTCATTATCCACACATCATGCGTCTAAATACACCCCTATGACTAGTAGGGTCAGTAAACAATAGGGGAAAGTGTAAACGATCTACATTGTGTATGTATTACCTACATTGTGTATCAGTTTCTGTTATGATAGTAATCTATTCATAACCAGTTCATTGTTCTGGTATGTTTACATTTTGTTATGGAAAATTGAATGAAATTGTAATTAGAAAAAAGTGTTGAACAAAGGATGATTTCTTGGACACTGAACTTGACAAGTATATTTGATTGAAAGAAATAGAGCATAGTTTCTTACCTGCGAAGATGATGTAATTAAATTTGTGATGTTTTATTGTCTTTCTCAGCATGCATTGGTATTTTTATGGACTATAAATAACTAAGTTCTTACTAATATAAAGCTGGAAGGATTTTATAATTTTTTAAATTGAATGTACACAGATGTAAATATTGTGAAGCTGGACGTACACATATACATGCATATTGACTTTTTTTGATATATATATTCCATGTATTCTGGTATCATTAATCATATTCATGATTTGAAAGTAAGTAAGATTTTAATATTGACAAGGAAAAGGTCTTCACAATTGACAGTGATCAAATTTGGACAAGGAATCTGTATTTTTAACAGTTTTTTATTGTTGTAAATTGTGTTGGACAATTGCTTAAATTTAGTAATTATCCGACATGTCAACATTCATTTGCAAACTTTTGACCCTGAAATTGAAAGTCTCTACTATACACACTATACTGTCTATTATACATAGACTGCGTTTTGTGTACTGCAATTTTCATATTATTAATAATGGAATTACTGTAGGTGTTTATAGTAGCTGTAAGAATGTCTAATGCACAACTTAAATCCCATTTGAATTTGAGATTTAATTAGCTACTGACCCTTGTAAATATTGACACTGTTGAACTGACACATGGTAAATGTAAACAAAAATGTTATTTATCAAATAGGGAGATATTAAAATATTGAGTGCCTGAGAGAAATATTTTAATGTATTGGCATGAGAACAGGTTTGGTATGATTCAGCTTGGGTAATATAGCACTGTTTCAACTGTCTTTTAGTGCAAGGATGTCAGAACTTTTGGAATAATGACAAATATTGTAAAGGTTCCATTTATAGAAAAAGGTCAAGTTTGAATAGCATTGTTCCCTTTTGGACAGCTATTTCATAAACTGGATATATGAGGGTTTGGATGGGGTTAAATGATTAAAGAATAATGCCCTTAAAAATGAAGATTACAGAATAACTGGCAAAAAAAATGAAGAGTAGGGAAATGCGTGGTCTAATTTTTTTAAAGATAAGAGAAAAAAGGGGTTAATTTTTTGAAGATTAGAGAAAAAAGGGGTGAAAATTAAATATGGAATGAAGTCTTTTATGATGTCATGAAAAAGTTGGCAATATGCATATTTTATGATTTGATGATTTAATCATTCATCAATAACATGAATAATCATCTCTTCATCAACTTTATGATTGATAGACTATTGTCTGAGGTCATTATCCACTCAGCTGACTTGTTACAGTTGATAAGTGTATGGTTTTTCCTCTCAAAATTATTGCAGTACGCAAAATTAAATTATCAACATATTACACAATACACATAGACTGTTGTTTTCCTTTAGTTTAGTTCATGTTTTGTTTTATAGCCATGGCAATTTCTGTTAATTTTCTACCCTTTGGGTTTCTTCGGCCACTCTTAACAGGACTTTTGATAAAACATACATGCATGCATATTATTGCAAGCCAAAAAATAGAGAATAGTGTATACTATTTCAGTAGACAAAACTATCCACATATATATATGTACAGGTGTTTGCAATATTTAATATATTTTTATTTCATAAATGAATGAAAGTTAAAAGTATCATGACCAAATTCAGTATCATATGTTTCTTATTCAGTAACCATTTGCAAGTCTAAACGAACATGTCTAAATGAACATGAGTGAAACTTGATAAGAGAGAGCAAGCTGAAATAAGTTAAAAGCTACTCCAATTTCCTCAACTAAGATTTTATCAATTTTTGAATATATATATACACAAATATTATTCTATATATATATTATACCTTGATATTGTTATGATAGGTAATCAACACCTGTCTGTGTATTACCTTTTATCTCAATTATACAGGTGACTAGACTTGATGGAATATGAATACCTCCTGTTGTGTTTATGATACTCTGGTGTATGACAGTTTGATTATAACTTATGGCATTATGGAAACACATGAACATCTTTTTGAAATGGAACATGAGCCTTTTAAAGATGTGCTAGTTAAAACAAGTTTATAGTTTAAAAGTATTATTGTTGACAATGAACATTAATTTATTCATCAATTTTTAATTCTTTTTTTTTCCAGTATGTTTGTTTGTTGTAGATTTGTTTTTTGTTGTTTTTTTTTTTTTTGGGGGGGGGGGGGTAGGGTGTTGAATAATTTGAAAGAGCTTTGTGACCTCATGAATCTTGTTTGAAGTGGTATCGCAGTTAATGTATTTCTACTTTGTATTATGTTGCAGTGTCTAAAAAAATGTCATTCATCCAGAAAAAAGTGAAACTTTACATTTTATTAGTACCAAATATTATACATTGTTATATTCATTTTATGAAATGAATATTACAATTGAATCAAGCTTTGTTTAAAATTTCCATCAAAGATGGCAGTGAAAAGATATTGATATTAATAAAATTTTACATTTTAACACAAAAATTTATTAACTTATTTCTCATGTAGCAATGACTGGAGCATACCTGAAATAAATTATTCAGTTATGAAAGAAATTTTGTGCACTGAAATTTGTAAAAACATATTTAATACCATTGCTTTTATAAAGAATTAGATTCACTAGTACATGTAGTATAAGTACTTTTTACTGTTGACGAATTAGTTAAACCTGTATCAATATTACTACCCGTCCATGTACTAGTTTCTATTCACCTTACATGTAGTAGTTCAAATGTCTTCAGGGTTAGTTTGGCCACTCTTTATCTTTATTATATACATTGTAAGTTACAAGTACATGTAATAAGCCTTAAAACACATACCGGTATACATAATAATCAACAGGTGGCTTATACATTTTGTATATAGGTGTAGGAGGGGATGGAATTAGTCACAGGTCAGTTACTATTAATTATAGGTCATTAGATAGGACTATAAACACCCATACTTTCCTTTCATATCTTAATACCATTTTGAACTCATTATAACGGTACATGCATTTTCAAATTTTCAAAAGACTGCATTTTCATTTTATGTTTTGTGTCATTTATTCGGCTCATTATTATTTCGTTTTAGCCAAGGTGTCTGGGTAATTTAAGTCTTTATATGAATAAGACCTGTTTGACTTTGTTCAGCTTATTAAGATAATTTAAACCACAAGTTTAATCAAAATAGTTTTGTATGTATACATGATTGTACAGGATGGGTTTTTATATATACAATTTAAAGTTAAACTGGCATAGCATTCTTAGATCTTTAAGGTGCAAATCTAAATTATCTGTAGACAAATTAGAATCTCATTAATGCTATTTTAAAGGAATTTTTATAAACAAGTAGGTAAACATTTGTAAACATTTGTAAAAAGTGTTATGTACTCATGACATCATCTATTTAAAGATAAAGATGTTTGAATATTTTTTCTCTTGTATTATTAATCAAGTTAGAATTAACATGTACATGTATTTATATAAAAAAGTAGTGAGTTTGAAATTTCAGGGGTAAATATCATCATGATCATTCTGCAGATTAATAAAATTAATAGTAAGATGAAGATTTTTTAACAAGCTTGACTACCCACGAAGTGTTGATGGTGTCACACTGTAGGATCTAATAAACAGAAGTTGATGGATCAATTTATAATGTTTTACCTAATTAATGTATTTTGATTTATATTATGCAAAGCCAAATACATGTATGTGTCAAAATCTGTTTTGGATGTCAAAAATAAAATAATGTGTGACCCTTACAACAGCCTTACCTAGGGGCCTAAATGATGAATACTAACATAATATCATGTAGTGACTCTATTTTGATATCAGCCTATCAAATATTTGTTCAGATTTGTACGTATACAGTAGAATGAATTTAGTTTCACTAAGTTTTGAATCTGCTTACATTGATGGCCAGTACAAACACAGGCAATTCAGTCTTACATCACTCTTACTGGTTGCTTGTTAGGCAATTCACTGTGTGATAGAGTGATTTCTTTTGACTGGAAGTGATAAAACACTTAATTATGACCTTTTTATGAGTTGAAAATAAAGAACTTGATGATTAAATTTATAATTGAGATTTTAAAAGAATTGTCACAAATCAGAGATTTTGAATAATTGTAATTTCAGGAAAATTTGCATAAAGATTATGTATGTGTCAGATAGTAAAATTAAAGTTCTTATGATTGCAATACTTGTTAAACATTATTCACATTGTATAGAAACCTGACAATAATTTCTGAAATTACAGTATATGGACCATAATTTGGTATTCGGTCTTTGGTTTCTTTTTGTATCCTTTTTTATAAGTTCTAAAACTTTAACTTTTATTCTGTGGGTTGTGTTGGTGTTAGTATTAATGGAACAATTGAGTTTTTCAAGAAAAAATTAATACATTTTGATTCACCGTTTACGTGACAGGAAACCAAACAGGAAACCAATCTTTATTTTCTTTATTTTGCACAATATATTTCAAAAGACATAAATGAACACCATTACTTGTGTTACTTGCTTCATGTTTATATTTAAAATCTATTTTCGATGTTAGATTAAAGTTTTTTTTAAACGCGACAGGAAACCATAAGAAACCGAAAGCATTTTTTTAGTTTTATTTTATTGCAAAATCTGCTTAAAATAATCTGAACAGTATACTTTTTCTTAAAATCCATCTTAAATGTAACAGTATTATAAAACTCCTAAATATGTGCTTGTTTTGAAAACAATTAGTACAATTTATTCAGAAATTTCCATATTTTCTTCATTGATACAGGATACCATAATCGTTGTATCTTGATGTTTTAGCCAAAAAAATGTATTTATATATGGTTTTGAAATTCCAGTTATATACAATTTATTCCAAATCATTGGCAATGTAAAATTCTTTAAATCCAGTAAAGAAATAAACTTTGAACTTGGAATTGAAATCTTTAAAATAGGCACCATGTGATATTTGTGACCTGTACACCATCTACATGGTTTCCACATTTTAACCTACTTTAGTGGGCTAAAATCAATAAAGTACTTCCTTTCAAGTCATGCATGGTAAAAGTTAACTTCTCCTTTGACAAGTTTATTGCATTTCTGAAAAGTGTTTGCAGAACATGAATAAAAAAAAATAATTAAAAATTGTGACAAAGATACCAAAGTTGTACATTCCAAGTGTAACGGTATATTAACATGTATTTTTTATTAAATTATCTTAATTCACCTAAAATATCCAGTAATATTTACTGCTGAAGCAAAATCAATCCAACGAGCATCGGCACAATGATAAGAGACGTAATTTCGATTGAATTTTCTAAGGACCCTTTACATCGTTATCTGGAAACGAAGTGTGTTATAACATCGTCAAATCTGAAATCGATTTTGTCAAGTCATTGGGCATTTATTTTCACACAAGATCGTATGTAACATTATGCACATAGGAAAAATAATAGACCCCCGGCGCAATCTCTTTGAAAATTGTATTTTCCTTTTTGTAACAAGACAAACAAGTCTACAGATTATGTTTGCTAACATCCTGTTGGAAACAAAAACAATGTTTAGACCTAGTATTTTGTATATCCGGCCGTAAGGGCGTGATCACGTGTTAGTCACATGTTTCACGTATGACCGGAAATGATTAGAACTTAACGACAAAAACAATTTTAATAAAAAAAAGGAAATAGCTGGACTTCTGTTTCGTGTGAAATGTAACGCATAACGATAATGTCATTTTCTAACTTAATTATTACGAAGAATAAAACTAGAATGTAAATCATCTCTGATTTACCTGTTTGAACATCTCTCGAGAGTTCATATTTGCATATATTGATATAAAGAATTCTGTTACAACAAAGCAGATTACATCATCTAAAGTTTGCGTTATGAAATCGGAAACGAAAGTAACGCCAGTGTTCTTACACCTGCTACAGAAATACTTATAGTTCTCGGCAATTTCTTCTGACTATTCTTATTGGATGATGTTCTTTATTATTTGAAAGCAAATTAATTATTACGAATTTGCCAGTGACGATTATTTATAAATCAGTCAGCATTGTGCACTTCGGAAGCGAAAAGTAACGCGAGAAACGACACAAAAATACGGTCGTATAATCTTTGAAATTTGTTAATTTCAATTTTTTTTCTAGAGAAGAGTAGCATACACTTGTATGTTGATAAAAATAAAGGCATCTTTAGATGTAGTTACAACTTTTCTTACAGAAATACACATTTTTATCACTTTTCTATTGTTATAGGAAACAAGCCCAATAGCAAATTATGGACATTGGTCCATATATAGTACTAGTCTACTGAGAGAAATTTTGGAGTGAATGAACCTTAATCACCAGCATTCTGATTCACTATGAAAGTTCACTTTCAACAATGATTTAAGGATGCACTGTATTTTTTGCCTTTCAAGCAATCTCAAGCTCCATAACCTTGTATATAACTGAGTGAAATTGTATCTATAGAACATGCTACATGTGAATATGCAAATATGTGGCAATTAGAACAATGTTAGAGTTTGTTTAAAGAATGATTACATAATATTGCATATATATTAAATGAATGGACAAGGACAATTTCAGAGTTTGTAAAATAGATTCACCTTGGTATTACTGTCTTTAGCAATGACAAGGTCCATTATGGTATAGCTGACCGAGATTATATCTCTAAAACATGTATGTAATCTTAATATATTATAAATGTGCACAAAATTAGTGATAATAGGACTGGGACAATTTCAGCAATTGTTTAAAAATTCAGATATTGCACATTATAGTATGTCCCTTTAAGTGAAACATAACTCTAATAGCAGTAAGCCAGTGTCAACCGCCATGAACTTTGCCATTTTAAATCTATTTTATCTTGATTAGCATTTTAACTTAACACAAAACAAAAACATTGTTAAACATTGAGTAATTATAGACTACATGTACCAGTTGAGTAGACAGATAATAATCAAAGAATTCTGAATATGTTAAAGATGGCTGTATACAGTGTAGGGTGATTTAAACCACATTTTAGGACTATGTATTGGTACTCTGTTTAGGCTATGCAACAGACAAATAGTTGAAAGAAGTTATTTTTACTACTGCATTAGAAGAGAACATAACTTATTTTTCACCTTTTGGAGTCCGCTTACACTTGGCAAGTTGTGTGCTGGATGTTCAAAAATTTTAGCAATGACCAATGTTTTTGTTACTGCAAAAAATTGCAACAAAAGTGGTTTGGAACATTTAAAATTCCTTTCTTTTTCTTTTGACATGTTTGAAACCCACCAGTGACAAGATTTGGGATTTGGGACAGGCATATGAACAATTGACAGGGATATCTTAGTTTGTTGAGCCTTATTTCAAATTTAAATCTTGAACAGCTGAAAAACTGAAAGGTTTTTAAAAGAAAGTACATTTTTATATAAAAATCAATTAAGAAGGCTTACAACTGTATTATAATACTAGCTATTTGGATGAGATGCAATAGTACATAGACCTTATATAACATTTTAATAACTTGGGCGATTATATAAGGAAATATTTGTTTTTATTCTATATGCATTCTTAATGCACCAAGTATTTGTAAATAAACTTTTAATATACATTTATTTATAAAGTTGAAAGAAGAGTTTTAGAGACCCTTTCACGCAGACAGACTGCATCAAAAAACATTTGTGTTTTTGCATAATAAGTTTGTTCGTTGTTATTTTAATTTATAATGTAGACAATACATAAATAAGGTGGAAAGCTATTACTTCACCCTTTAAATAATAATCCCTTTCTTTGGTTGATAATAATTACTTAAGTAATAAGTACTTGAAAGTCACTCAGTGGTAATATTTCATTTTTTTTAAAGGATCAGTTTATTGGTTTGGTTTTTGCCCAAGGAAATTTTATTTTATGATCTACATTTTTAAAATAATTGATTTTGTTTTTTTATAAGCAAGATTGATAATAAAATGTCCCCATAGGGCAGAGATCAAACATTGTTAGTATCAAGAACATATTTCATGTAAATAGAATCAAGTCTCAAAAGTGCAGTCATATTGTAGATATATTGATTAGAGTAAGTTATGAAATATCATCTAGTACAAAAATGCATTGTGATGGAATGTGCATATATAATCTAGGCTTTAAATGTTTGACTTGGGAAGTGAAAATAAACAGCCCCTTTTCATTCAGTATGGATAGCTTTTTGTCTATTTGAAATAAGATTGAATTTCAAGTTCATGAAGTTGATGTAGAAGAATTTCAACTTGATGATTTAACTGGTACATCTTCCCTTTTTTAGAATTTAAAGTTGTGTTCTAATTAGCTTTTGACTTTGGCTTTCCTCTTGAGCCATGTTCATAGTTAAGCCGGCAACAATAGATCAATCAAAGAATTAGCAACTTAGTACATTCTTTTCTGAGGTCAGATAGTATTAAATTGTTGTGGTTTGTATTTACCAGATATATGCACATGTTGTGTTTACAAGTACTTCACTACTTGTTATTATTGAAAAAAAGGTACAGTGTAACCTGTGTTATCTGACCCAATTGGGGGACCAGAAAAATTTTTCGGATTAAGCATCGTGTCCAAATACTTAGGTTTTTTCTGCAAGAATAGGCATATTTTGGAACTTTGATAATGAGTCGAATAAAGCAGGAAGTTGGAATACTTAGGTGTCCGAATAGGTAGGTTACACTGTAATTGTTCCATCAGGGAAATTGACAAGATACAGTATAAACTGTAATAATAATGTTTACATTATATTATAGGATAGTTTGAGCTAAGATATTCAACAGTTTAGATTTTACGCTACCTGAATAATTTGTTTTCAATTTAATCAAGAGAAATAAGTTATGATATATTAATAACAAGCATGACAGACATGTGCATTCTTAAACCCTGTATAATTCCACTCACCTTATTATGGCTCTCTCCTACTTGTACCCTTTGTAGAGCATCAGAATATAACAACTGAATTATTTGGGTTCATATAATCTGGAGAAAGAATGGGTACAAAACTCCTACAGAACATATATTCCATCTTGTTATACCCCATTTATGGGCATTACTTTTTGCTGTCTGTGTGTCTGTTCGTTCGTCTGCCTGTTTTTCCGTCTGTTCATTTGTCTGCCTGTTTGTCTGTCTGTCCTGGTTCAGGTTAAAGTTTTTGGTCAAGGTCGTTTTTGATGAAGTTGAAGTTCAATCAACTCGAAACTTAGTACACATCGTCATGTTCCCTATGATATAATATATCTAATTGTAATGCCAAATGAGAGTTTTTACCCTGATTTCACGGTCCACTGAACATAGAAAATGAAAGTGGGAGTGGGGCATACATGTACTATGGACACATTCTTGTTTTGTCTATTTTGTCATTTTTCGCTTTTTGTTATGGTCATATTTGTTTCTCTTAGACTTATAAACTTTAATTGTTTGTCCCTTTTTCATCTTCAGCCTCTTTCTCATATTTTTTTGCTGTTTGGAAATTTGGTATAATCAAATGTTCCTTGTATTTCACCTGCAGACATCTGGTTTAAATATTGCATTGGTAACAAAATAAAGCAGCTGGCAGCATCAACAAACCTCAGATCTATATTGTCTAATTAACCAAGTGGATTTATATCATCCATTCATACAACATGTACAAATTGTAAGTGAATAGAACATTTTGTTACCTATGTCTATTTATTTAAAACGATGCAAGTATTAAAAAAAATAACTGGTCTGGTTGATTCAAAATCAAATTAAAATTGATATTCAAATGCATGTTTTCAATCAAAAATTTGATAACCTCTGATTTTGAGGGTTTTCTGCATTAGATTCCTGCAGCGGATAAATTAAAAAATTATATATATAGACCTAATCACCTTTGTTCATTTTTGAAAGCCATTTGGGAGTCATTTAATAAGCAGATTGTATTGTTCTAGGTGTCATTCCAATAGCAGAATGCATTGTTCTTGTACACCAACAGACACATATGTGCATGCATGGAGAGAGATATTTATATACTTTTTTAGAGTGACATGGCAGTTTTATTTCAATTAGATTCATCATCCTGAATTGTGTTGGTATTGCTAGACATATCATATTATACTAAATGAAATAGACAGGATAGATAAAACATTTATTTAATGAATTGTGTAGTTTTACAAGGTCTATGTTTGCAATATGTGTGGAAACATATGTTGGTGTTATCTGTGAAATTACAGGGAAGTGTGGGGGAAAATTAAACCTTGTATTAACCTTCCAGAGACAAAACATCTGTAGATAGTACAAAGTATGGGGTAACTTCCTGGCTTCCTTGTGTAAAAATAACTTTTTGTTGTTGAATCATACATGTATCTATTTCTGTATTTGAAATAAAACTTTGTCATTTCAAAACAAATGATCTTTGATAAAGTATCACCTGTGCCATATTTGATTTGTCAAGGTGCATAATCTGATAATTTGGCTTATTATTTTGTATGTAAGTGTCATTTATTGAAAAATGTTTTTTTTTAATTTTTTTATAAGATTTGAACTTCAAAACATAAGGAATTACACAATTAAATACAAATGAAATTAGAGATTTGCTAAAGACAAACATTAATCTGTTTTCCTAAAGCTTATTTTTTACAAGACAACACAAATAAATTAAACTTAAAAAAGAGGGAAGTCTGTAAACATGAAAAAATCAAATACTTGAGAACAAATTAAAAACTACTGTCATACTCCTGAGTGACTTAGTTTAGGCAATACCTGAATTACCAGTTCACACCATGACAGATTAAGTATAAGTTAAAGTTACAAAAATATTGTATATATGCATGTACATTTATATTTATAAAAACTCTGTATGTTTATTAATGATATTTGTATTTTTATCTTTTTTATTTGCAGGTAACAGACATGCAGTATGAATGGAGGTGAGCCTGCCACGTTGGCTTGGCAGTTTGAAAACTTTACCAAGGCAGGCACGTGTAAATCTGTATTATCTACATTCCATGACCTCTGTGATGCAGCAGGACTTAAACATGACACGCACACCAACTTTTATCGTAGACTGAAATCTAAGATCAACTTCTGGAAGGCTCAGAATATCTGGGTTAAACTCGACAAACATGCTTCCAGGAAGGAATACCGTAGAGGAGAGGCCTGTGCTAATACAAATGTAAGTTGATGATGCTTAAAATGTATAAAAATCAGTTAGGACTTCTTTCTCAACAAACACTTTTTTTTTAAATTTCAAATGGCTTTTTTCTGAATGATTTTTTAAGGCAATTTGGGAAAATTAAATTAATTATTAAATTGTTTACAATAAAATACTGTGATTTTCTGGTCAAATAAAATCCTACGCTTACATGAAAAATAAAACCGGTTTGATCTCCTATTTAGATACATAAAAAAGCAAGAAGTTGTATAAAAAGATATGTGCAATGCAGAAGACTATACTAGTCAATTAAGATTGGAGTCAAGTACATCTGCCCTGTGCATGATTTGAACTCACAACGTCAGTGTTGATTAGCTGTGTTGACTGGCTAGCTACATAATGATACAGTAGTTTGACTTCCTTATACTTAAATAGACAATTTTGCCACTGAGGCCCCCTTTTACTTTAATGAAAAATAATCTTTCTTCTTCTACAGGTGTTGGTAATAGGTGCTGGACCATGCGGACTGAGGACTGCTATAGAATTAGTATTACTTGGAGCTAGAGTAGTAGTGGTAGAAAAACGAGACAGTTTCTCACGAAACAATGTACTCCATCTCTGGCCATTCCTTATCACTGATCTCAAAAATCTTGGGGCCAAAAAGTTTTTTGGAAAATTTTGTGCTGGTGCCATAGACCATATCAGTAAGTTATTTATTTTATTTCTGAAAAGTAAAATGATAAAAATACTGAACTCTGAGGAAAATTTAAAACGGAAAGTTCTTAATCAAATGGTAAAAATCAAAAGCTCAAACAGATCAAAGGAATCAATAATAACTGTCATATATTTGTTACTTGGAATAGGCAACTTTTTATATTTGATTAAACCTGGTTTTATAGCTTGCTAAACCTCTCACTTGTATGACAGTCGCATAAAATTCCATTATATTTACAATGATTTGTGAACAAAACAAACTGAAATAATATGTAAAAATGTCAAAAAATGTTTATCAGTATTCTTTTTTCCAAGATCCATGATCTTTGTTATAAGAAAAAAAAGAGCTACAACTGTTTCATATTTTTATGATAAAACTATGTGTAGAATTTCATTTTGTTGTTTTCTTGAATTTGTAGGCATCAGACAGTTACAATGTATACTGATGAAGGTTGCCCTCCTCCTTGGAGTAGAGATTCATGTCAACACATCATTTGATGGCTTGATAGAGCCACCCTCAGATCAATCTCATAGTAAGTATATGACAGAAAACAAAGGGTATGGGGTATTCATCCATGAAACAAAATCAGAACATGTATGTAGCAAAAAACACCCACAAAAAGTCTTTTATTTGCCTTTTTCAGAATCTAAAGGACTATAGGTAATCTCATCGTTTGTACACCAAAATTTAAAAATGTCATTGGTTGAATTTCCATTGTTTAGAACGTTTTAAACCAATTAAAATGTTTTAGCATACAATTTTGAAAATATTACCCAGATTGCATTTGATTCTGAATAGGCGAATTGCTGTGGTTTATCTCAAAGTCACAGTGAGGCATTTAACACAGAGTAATATACATGTACTATATTTATAGATAAATGTGTTTTAAATCCACATATTTGTTGAGGTATTTAAATCTCAAAACTAAAAAACACTTTGCTTTCCAAACTTTAGAATTTGTGCTGTTGAGAATAGCTAAATGATACATTTTGTAATAGAAAAAGTTTCTCCAGAGTTTTAGACCAATTTGCCTTTTCAGTGATACCAATAAAAATGTTAGAACAATTAAACAATGAATTGAAGACAATAAAAATGAACAACTGTAAGAGAATTAGAGCATGAGGATTCATATGGGACACAGCGTTAGGAAACAACTTTAAAAATATAATCAATTAAACAGATTAATTGAACAGCATTCTACAATTGAATTTTCCATTATTATCGTTTTTTTAATCATTTATACAAACAATGTAGGAATTAAGTAACACTAATTTCTTATGTAATACTAGTGAATATCATATGAATGATATTGAAGTAGAATTACTTAAATGTACAGATGCATATATAAGTGCAAATTTCTACAATCCCAAAAAAAGTGGTTATGTATAAAATAGATATTTTGGTTTTCTCCAGGCACTTAGGTTCCTCCACCAATAAAAACTGACCACCACGAAATAGCCCAAAAATGGCGCTTAAAGTGGCTTTAAAAAAACAACGATCAATCGATCAATTAGTTTGGGACGTAGCCTTAGCATTTGGAATATATAAGAAGTAAACGTTAAACTGTAAGGTTGTGTTCTTTCTATATTAAAATAGTTGACTTAGCCCCAACAAGTACCATCTTCAAGATGGGAAATAATGATGTAAAAGATAGTGGTGTAAACATAACCTGTACTCTTTCTTTGAGTAGTATTTTCATTGATATCTTGGTTGAATCACCAGTCAAACAATCAATCAGTGTGAATGTGAATAGAGTAAGATGGAAATGATGGCATTAATAAATAGTAAAGTAGTTCTCTTGTAAAGGATAAAGATCTGTGTCGAGTCTGTGTTGATACAGGCTTAAATGAATGGCTTGTAGATCATTTTTATGGTCTATTTACTTATTTTATATTGAATCAATTATATAAGGAAGAAATTATTTCTATTGCACTGGCTATCCTTTGATATCAATGCTACATTTAATCTCCATGATCTTGTTAACCAAGTAAGCGTTATAATTCAGATTCATTAAACAGGGAAGAAACTGGTACCTTAATAAACTATAATGATTAGTTGATAGGATTACATCTTATATTGATTGAATGATAATTGAAGTGACCAGGTCACCATGATAACTGGGTCAATATTTTTTTCTGTCACAATAAGAAACTTGGAAGAAGCTAGTTCTCTAATTAACATGTAATACTTTGTTGATAGGATTATATCTAATATTGATTGAATGATAATTGAAGTGACCAGAATTACCTGGTCAGTAATTTCTTCTTTCAACCTAGATTGACCATAAATCATAATTGAAGTGACCAGTATAACCTGGTCAGTAATTTCTTCTTTCACCCTAGATTGACCATAAATCATAATTGAAGTGACCAATATAACCTGGTCAGTAATTTCTTCTTTCACCTTAGATAAATCTGTGTCCAGGTTAATAATTATGTTATTGACCCTATGATCTTCTACTTGGTATAGCTTACATTGAAGGGTGATCTATTCAGGGTTTGACAACTTTACAATAAATATTGATTGGTTTTCACAGTTGTAAGGTTCAATCCAACGATGCTAATGTTATGTGCATAATCTGCTTATATACATGCACATGTGTGTCAAGAACCGTAAGATGACTTTTATTGTTTTTTTTCAAAATGATGGATAAAACAACATATTTATTTTATGAATCATGAAGTGAAAAAATCAATGAAATGTGCATATTCATGAAAATAAAGCAATGATCAAACAAGTTAAAGAAAGATAGAAATCAAAATGAAAATTGCATTAATTAGCTATCAATTAAGCAAAATAAAGTTTACTTATGGAAGGTGTTATTTTAAGTAAAAACGGTGTATTTGTATTTTATGAAAAAGTGCATTCAAAGACCCTTTGGTTTTTTTTTTGTGAAAATTCACTATCTCATTAATTAGGGCTGTCAGGAATGCAAATTTATCAGACCCTGCAAATGATAGTCATTAGAATTCCTAAAATAATAGTATTATAAATTCTGTCAGATATGAGTATGAAACACTTTATGTTCTTCCTAACAATTATCATTCCATTCCCCTTTACTTTGAATTTGAAGAGTCCTTATCATTTTGTTTTGTAATAATGCCCCCTCAGAGCAGAGGGAACATTAAGTTTAACACTTTCTGTCTGTACATCCGTTCTTATGCATGCCTCCACCAATATGTTAGAAATTTTGTACGCAATGCTTTTAAAATACAACAAAACTCAGACCAAGTACCAATTTGGTAAGCATCACTTTTATATCCCTTTATAATGTTATACATGCATGCAAGGGCATCATTCCCCATTTATTTTTTAGATGAATTACTCAGACAGCTCAAACCACATAGGCCCCCTACCTAATATTGATGATATATAAGGGTTGATGGGGAAAAGTATTTTATTCAAAGTCTATGAAAAAGTAAGAGGTGTACATAACAAAATATTGGGTAAAAATGAGAAGGACTACTTAATGATCATACATATTTTTCCTTTTTGTTGAATATATTTGTAATATAATGATTGTCTTTCCAGAAACAGGATGGAGGGCTAAAATAACACCAGAAGATAGTCCTGTTGCTGAGTTTGAATTTGATGTGTTAATTGGAGCTGATGGGAAAAGAAATACATTGCAGGGTAAGATTACATTTAGTTTCATTAATAAAATGGATTGTTGTATGTGAAATTTTATTATTTATTGTATACTTATTGTCCGGCATTTCATGGTATAGGTGAACCAAATTTTGAACATTTGACAATATACAAATTTTCTAAAGGCTTTTGTATAAAATTTACAAAACCACAACATATATAATTATAATATCTTGGTAAATACTATGAAAATTGGTACCCACAATAATAAATGAATCTACAGTGCTTTTCACTGCTTAATGTGGCTAATATAAAAGAAGAAAACAAGATTAAAGAACCTCAGGCTCTTGAATCCATCATGAAAACCAATTAGTTTCATATTTTTAAACGACCGCAAAATTTTTAATTTTTCGTCGTATATTGCTATCAAGTTGGCGTCGTCGTCGTCGTCCGAATACTTTTAGTTTTCGCACTCTAACTTTAGTAAAAGTGAATAGAAATCGATGAAATTTTGACACAAGGTTTATGACCACAAAAGGAAGGTTGGGATTGATTTTGGGAGTTTTTGTCCCAACATTTTAGGAATTAGGGGCCAAAAAGGGCCCAAATAAGCATTTTCTTGGTTTTCGCACTATAACTTTAGTTTAAGTGAATAGAAATCTATGAAATTTTGACACAAGGTTTATGACCACAAAAGGAAGGTTGGGATTGATTTTGGGAGTTTTGGTTCCAACAGTTTAGGAATTAGGGGCCAAAAAAGGGCCCAAATAAGCATTATTCTTGGTTTTTGCACAATAACTTTAGTATAAGTAAATAGAAATCAGTGAAATTTAAACACAAGGTTTATGACCACAAAAGGAAGGTTGGGATTGATTTTGGGAGTTGAGGTCCCAACAGTTTAGGAATTAGGGGCCAAAAAGGGGCCCAAATAAGCATTATTCTTGGTTTTTGCACCATAACTTAAGTATAAGTAAATAGAAATCTATGAAATTTAAACACAAGGTTTATGACCATAAAAGGAAGGTTGGGTTTGATTTTGGGAGTTTTGGTCCCAACAGTTTAGGAATAAGGGGCCCAAAGGGTCCAAAATTGAACTTTGTTTGATTTCATCAAAAATTGAATAATTGAGGTTCTTTGATATGCTAAATCTAACTGTGTATGTAGATTCTTAATTTTTGGTTCCGTTTTCAAATTGGTCTACATTAAGGTCCAAAGGGTCCAAAATTAAACTTAGTTTGATTTTAACAAAAATTGAATCCTTGGGGTTCTTTAATATGTTGAATCTAAAAATGTACTTAGATGTTTGATTATTGGCCCAGTTTTCAAGTTGGTCCAAATCGGGGTCCAAAATTAAACTTTGTTTGATTTCATCAAAAATTGAATAATTGGGGTTGTTTGATATGCCAAATCTAACTGTGTATGTAGATTCTTAATTTTTGGTCCTGTTTTCGAATTGGTCTACATTAAAGTCCAAAGGGTCCAAAATTAAACTAAATTTGATTTTAACAAAAATTGAATTCTTGGGCTTTTTTGATATGCTGAATCTAAACATATACTTAGATTTTTGATTATGGGCCCAGTTTTCAAGTTGGTTCAAATCAGGATTCAAAATTATTATATTAAGTCAGTCTTCACACTATAAATTTTAAGGCACAGGCCAGGTGGGCCTTTGGGTTTGGAATTCTACAGGCCCACCTTAAATTTTACAGGCCCCACTATCACCGGTGAGTGTCGCGCAGCGACACGAACCACCTAGGGGGGTTTGGGGGCATGCCCCCCCAAGAAAATTTTGGAAAATTAGATGTAAAATCATGCATTCTGAGGTTACATTTTTGTATCTTGTAGTAAATATAACTTATCCAAAAATGTAGTTTTTTTCACCATGTTAAATGAAAAATTATTATTTTCTCCAATAAAAGTTATAACCGTTCCTTTGCCAAAAAATATTTTTTTAGCACTGAACTACTTCTGCTATACAAGTAATTGAATTTTTATTAGTGAATGTCAAAAAATCAAATCAGTGTTTTTCAAATTATTTAATTTATTTCAATTTTTAATCTCTGCTGAATGAAAATATCATGTTGTCCACTAAGTTTTCTGGAATTTCACTGTCTGATTCATCATTGTCACTTGTGTAATTATCATCATCATCATCATCCTCATCATCATCACCACCAGATAGCAAGCTGTCAATTAGGGCTTGTTTGGCTGTCCTCACTGCTTTCAAAGCTGTAGTTGCTGCCTGAAGTATATAATACATACAATACAGTAAATTTTAGTTCTTGAAAACAAAATAAAAAGTATTGTAAAACTTGACATGCTAATATTTTAACTCTTTTAAATAAAGCATTGTATTTGATATAGAATCATAACCTAACAATAGCAATAATCAAAAGGTGAGTTGAAAGAGAAATTGAAAATGTGTGAATCCAGCACTGTCTCAATGATTATTTTTATTTTTTGAAAGCTTAATGTAAATGTGCACACATTTTTTTTTGAAGATCTAATAAATGCCATTCAACTATCAATTTAACATAAAAATGATGACACAGTCAAAAAGGCTGTCATTGATTTAATTTATTGTTGTTACCAGGTTTAACCTGGTTAGCACTTCAGAATCAGTGTTTGGGCTTACAAAATCATTATTGATATTACTAGTGGCTCACCTGAACATAATTTTCTGAATTGGGTTTGACAGCTACCACTTGTTCAGACTGGTCTTCAGCTGGTTCAACTTCATCAGGCTCTAGTGGACCCAACACTTGTGGAACAGGTTGTTCTGTGTGGCTAGTACCAGGCTGGTCTTCTGTCACAGGCACATTGGTTTTGGAGGAATAGCAAACCTTTCTTTTTCTACCAGAAGGGGTTATCTGTATGAAAATCAATGATAGTTTTTACAATATTTGTACCACACAAGTTTAAAAGTTACAAAAAATATTAAAGCTTGACGTCTCATTGAAGTTTAAAAGCCAAACAAGATTTCTTTATATCTATTTCTTTAATTAATACTGATATCTGCAACTTAAGTGAAATAGTGTATACAACTTAAGAATCTAACCAGCCAGTCTTTGATGGCAGCATCTGGATTAAATTCCTCTATAGACGGTGACTGGAGTTGTACAGACATTAATGTGTCCAGTGTGCTGTTATTAAGTCTGCCTCTTCTCTTGTTTTTGGTCAACTTCATTGATGAAAAGCATGTCTCATTTTTCACAGAAGTGGGAGGCAGACTTCTTAACAAGTCAAAGACACACAGCACATTATCAACATCATTGTTTTGGAATGCTGTGTGGACATCCAGTAAATCCACATTGTTCATGTCTGATCCAAACCTACAAAACATTAAATTATCATATCAACATTGGAGAAATATATCAAAGGCAGGTATGACAAATGAACTGGTTTCATTCAATACACCTCAGATCATAAAGAATGATATGAGGCGCATTTAATGGAAGATCAATTACAGTATGCATCGCCTGTAATACATGTACCCAGGATTTTTTTTATAATCAGAAACAGAACAAAATCATTATTTCACATGGAAGTTATGGACAATATGTAATGTCAAAGTCTGATTAATATTGTTTAAAAGTTAAAGTTATTTCATAATATAAAATTGATATATTCACCTTTCATAGACCATGGCCTTCAACAATGACCACTCCCCAGACAACTGTGCAGTATCCACATTTTCAGCCTGCAGTACAGCCCCAAATTGTTTTTTTACAGTGTTCATCTCCTCATCACCAAAATCTGAGAAATAAAATTCATATCTTATTTTAATATATTTTTAAGCATAAATCTCAAAATTCTAATAGTCATTACTAGTCTACATGTACATGAAATGTTAGTTTTGATTTTTAATTTCCTTTCACATAAATCTTTGATATGAAAACTTATTTCTTTAAGAATATCTAAAAGTGAGCTGGGTTAATATTTTTTAGTTTTGTACAATCCATATGAATTTCTTTTAGAATATAATAAGGTAAATGACTTAATATTAAAACACTATTTTATTATTTCTTATTTCATATCATATGCATTGCAGCATGGCATTGATGTGTAAATAAAATCATGTGTATGCATATTCATAAAACCAAAATTGAAACTCTGGTTTATGAAAGATACTGATAATTATAAAATTTTACATACAAATAATAAAACATCAGAACAAGAAACATGTGCAGGCTGAAAATAAAAACAGAAAACATGCAACTTCAAGAATTGACAACATAAACTAAAAGGAAAGAATAGGCTCAAATCAATTATTAATCAATAAACCATCAACTATAAACCTGAAATATTATCTGATCCACGAATAGGCCAATGGGAAAAGCAAGTGATCAAAGATGCTTTGATTATTGAGGTGTTTGGATTTTCAATAGGAAATCTAACATCCATCTCCTTGAGCACGCATGTCAGGAATTTTTTCCGTAATTCATCAGGATTAAATTTATGCCCTTTGAATTTTACTTCCTCTCCTTGGTATAACTCTGTATCCATAACTACCTGTACATCTTTTACAATGTCATTTGTTTCCCTAAAATCATTCGTAATTACATTTTGCTTATCTTACAATGACTTATACATAAAAAAAAAAAGATAAAATTGTACTAGTGGCAATAACAAAAGTACTTTTTTATTTTCAATTCTTGTAATGCAAAACTGAAAAGAACCATAAGAAATTAGAAACTTTTGGTTTGTACAACTTTTCCAATGAGCAAAGACTGACTGAGTCTTAAAAAACTTGTGCAAAATATTACTCATAAAATCATAATTTTAGAAAGCTCAAATGCAATAAAACATAGTATACATACTTCTGAATTAGTTGTGAAAACATTGCCTTTGTTGCAGTTACTCTCATGTATGCAGCTCCAAGGGTAAGACCATTTTTTTGAAGGAACAACGAAAATTTTACAAGTTGAGCAACAACATCCTGTGAAAAAAAATTAAAATGTCATGTAAGTTACTAAGAAGGCTGAAACAGTCAAATATAGACAATGAAATGTTAATCTATGCTTATAACTAAGACAATGAGATGAAATGTATACTTGAACACAAATAAGTTTGCAAAACAAAGGTCACAGCATGCACAGTGACACTGACTAAGTTGTAACAGTGACAGTGTTAACTTTTATAAAATTCATTGATTTAGATTATACTTCTAAAGTTCTTAATTCTATACTGGTTACTTATGCGAAAATTACCTTCAAAATTAACATGTAAGAAATTATTGAACCGTCTCTAGCCAATTTTGCCAGTCCCTCTGCTTTGGCATTGTTGTGAGATGCAGATTCCAGTTGCAGTCTTATTGCCCTGTATCCTTTAATAAATCCATTTATTGCCCTAGCAACATGTGGCAGCCAACGGGTTCCACCCACTCTTGACGGTAAAATTTGATTTATATTCAGAATTTTAAAAGATCTCTTCAGTGCCTTCTTCTGTTTAGGACTCTTTCTGTATAGGTAATAGAGACCCAGAAGTAATGTCATAAGTTTTTCATAGAGAGCTTTAAAAGTAGATTTCAGGGAGTCTTTGAAGGCAAGCTCTAGTCTATGAGCCAGACAGTGATTGGTGACAAGATGAGGCCATTTTTCCCTCAATCTTGTTGCTAAGCCAGTTTTGTTCCCTAAAATTAAAACAAAACATATTATTATATATATAACATGTTTAAGTGTATTTTGAACATAGAAGAATTTCAATTTACAAAACTAAACATTTACCATGTTTACATTTTAATATTGATATGAGATAAAGAGAATATTTATATCAACTCCCTTTTGACATATATAATTAAGCCTCTTTCAACCTTCTCTTATTGTCAATTTTTGGCTGCATATTATTCTACTAAATTTGAAGCACTTAGCAGACATCACATGTTCAATGTATATACTTGGTCATCAAATTAATGATTATGTGGACTGATATTGAATAAAAAATAATGAATTAAAATTATTAAAATTATGTTTTTCAATATTGATTTATTGTAGTGTTAACTAAGAATTTTGTTTATATTGCAATGTTTTTATTTAAATTATTGCGAAAAATTGTCGTGGTTATAATTGCTTGCACATTTATGAAAATACAAAATAATTAAACAAACCTTGCATATTGGAAGCACCATCAGCAGTAAAGCCTACTAATTTTGAATTTACTGCCTCTGTTAGTCCCATAGTGGAGAACACATTCATAAGGAAATCAAACAAATCACCAGAGCAAGCAGATTCAGCCTCTCCAATGTGCAAAAAAATATCTTCAACACGTCCACTGGTACATGACCGTATATAAACTGATTCTAGGTCCTCCCCTGTAAAGTCAGTGCTGCCATCCATTGTTACACTTAGAAATTTAGCACTTGTCAACTTTTGGACAATTCCCTCTTTTTCTACATTTGCAATACTTTTTATGAACATGGAACATGATTTGTCATTATTATAGTTCATACTGGTATCAATCCCCTTTTTTCTGTCTAATCGGCACAATAGTTCAAAGTCCTTAAAGGACTTGTGGTGTTTTGCCACTGCGTGTGCATTAATAAATTTCATTTTTAAACTGTCGTACTCATTAGATTTAAGTTGAAGTAGACATTGTGAAGCCAGTGATGTTTTAGGCTGTGACTGTGAGGTGGTGTTGAACTTTTGCAAATAGTGAAGATGGCTTTTGCTTGCCTCATGTTGTTTGACAGCCTCTATTTTAAAATTATTTGTGCCATTGGCAAAGGCAGAATCAACTTTTTCTGTTCTGCATGATATGCAGAACATGTTATTTTCGGCCTTATTAAACGAAAGCCATGGCCGTTTATCTTGCCATTGTACTTGAAATTTACGTTCCCTTTTGTTGATTTCATAATCTTTTTTTGCATTTTTCTTTTCATCTTCACTAACAATTTTGTTAACTTTTAATCTCTTGCCGGGCTTTGCCCCCTCAAAATAACGTAGAAGACTCATTCTATCATGACTTGCATTTTGTTTATTTACGTTTGCGTCTTTTTAAACATTTATTTTCTATTAAAATTTGAGGTGTCTTCAAACACTCAAGTGATACAGAAACAAATCTGGATTCCGGTCGGTTGTCATGTTATATTTGCTGCATTACAAAGGTAAAGGAACCAGATGTACACGGTGATGATAGAAATTTTAACTGCGTAAGAAGCGGAACGTTTTTAACGATCTTTCCATACAATTTCGCTACAATTTTTTACGCATATGCTTGTTTCTATCACGGCTGAAGTTATTAACACTACGGAATTTCTACAGGCCCAACGGGCGCGTACAAATTAAGATTTACAGGCCCGACGATGATTTTACACGCCTCGGGCTTCGGACTACCGCCCAAATTCGAAGACTGTTAAGTATTGTGCAATAGCAAGAAATTTTCAATTGCACAGTATTCAGCAATAGCAAGAAATCTTCAATTGCACAGTATTGTGCAATAGCAAGCAATTTTCAATTGCACAGTATTGCGCAATAGCAAGAAATCTTCAATTGCACAGTATTGTGCAATAGCAAATATTTTCAATTGCACAGTATTGCGCAATAGCAAGAAATATCTAATTGCACAATATTGTGCAGTAGCAAGAAATTTTCAATTGGAGTTATCTTTCTTTGTCCAGAATAGTAGTTGAGTCAACTTAAATCATTGTTTTATACAATATACAATGTTAAATTTTTCTCATTTCAGATTTCATAAATAAAAAGAAAATTTCTTCAAACATTTTTTTGAGAGGATTAATATTCAACAGCATAGTGAATTGCTCAAAGGCAAAAAAAAAATTTAAGTTCAATAGACCACATTCATTCTGTGTCAGAAACCTATGCTGTGTCAACTATTTAATCACAATCCAAATTTAGAGCTGTATCCAGCTTGAATGTTGTGTCCATACTTACCCCAACCGTTCAGGGTTCAACCTCTGCGGTCGTATAAAGCTGCGCCCTGCGGAGCATCTGGTTATCATGATATCCTAAGTTTTATCAACCCTTCGTTGAATGTTGTTGATTTTCGATTTTCAAATATTTTGGCCTGGGGTATCATTGAAATGAATTGTTGAAATGAAATCAGGTGTAATAAAATTGATACCGTTAATGTTATAACTAAAGAATAATAACAAGGATAACATGATAAGCTTTATGGATAAGGTAAAAGTCACAGAAGTATCAGTCAGACTCAGTTATTGTAGAGTTTTTATTTTCTATCTGATACATATTTTTTGGGGTATTACTGTATTGGTAAAACCCCTGTTTATATATTTAAAAAAAGAACAAATTTTCTATTAGAATATATACAGACTTAATCTAAACCATTATCTGAAATAACCATGAAAATGAATTTTTTTTGTTTTTAGATTATAACATTTTTTTGTTTTTATCAGGGTTCAAGAGGAAAGAATTTCGAGGGAAACTTGCCATAGCCATCACAGCCAATTTTATTAACCGTAATTCACAACAAGAGGCCCGTGTAGAGGAAATCAGTGGTGTAGCATTTATATTTAACCAAAAATTCTTCAAAGATCTAAATGAAAAGACCGGGATTGATCTGGAAAATATTGTTTATTATAAAGATGACACTCATTATTTTGTTATGACTGCTAAAAAATCAAGTCTATTGGATAAAGGAGTTCTTTTGCAGGTTTGTAACACTTTGTTGTTATGTAGAAGGAAAAGAAACCTTATCCTTATGAATTTTTTTTACAAGACATACATTTCACTTTTTTGTGCACAAGACACACATTTCACTTTTTTGTGCACAAGACACACATTTCACTTTTTTGTGCACAAGACACACATTTCACTTTTTTGTGCACAAGACACACATTTCACTTTTTTGTGCACAAGACACACATTTCACCTTTTTGTGCACAAGACACACATTTCACCTTCTTGTGCACAAGACATACACAAGCCACACATTTGCCTACAAAAGACTCATCATTGACACTAAATTTTAAAAAGTAAGAGGGCCAAAGAAAGTATGAAGTTGAAGAGCATTGAGTATGTTGAGGTGGAAAGTTACAATGTATACCAAAAACAGCTACGCTTATATATTCTTATAATTTCAAACAATTTAAAGTTATTTACCTGTGTCATATTGTCTTTGCATCATTTACCTATGTTAAATTGTCATGACATTACTTACATTGTCTTTGTATTATTAACCATTTTCTACCTTTGATGCTTTTCAAACATCATTCACTGGAGTCACATTGTTATGGCATTATTTTAATTGTCATAACATTATTTACCTGTGTTGTATTGTCATGACATTATTTACCTATATGTGACAAGTCATGGCATTATTTACCTGTGTTTCATTGTCAAGACATTATTTACCTATGTCACAATTTCTTGACATTATTTAGCTGTGTCACATTGTCAAGACATTATTTACCTATGTGACATGTCATGACATTATTTACCTATATGTGACAAGTCATGGCATTATTTACCTGTGTTTCATTGTCAAGACATTATTTACCTATGTCACAATTTCTTGACATTATTTAGCTCGGTCACAATGTCATGGCATTTAATAGTAATCAATGTCACATTATATGTTGTTCTGTGTTGTAGGATCACCCAGACACAGCCACACTGTTATCACAACAAAACGTATGTAAAGATAAATTACTGAACTATGCCAAAGAGGCTGCCGATTTCTCCACCAATCATCTTCTTCCTCATTTAGACTATGCCATCAACAATTACGGACAACCAGATGTTGCCATGTTTGACTTCACATCCATGTTTGCTGCTGTTAATGCCTGCAGGGCTGTTAAAAGAAATGGTCATACATTACTCAGTTGTCTTGTGGGTGATAGCTTGTTAGAGGTTTGTATATATTAAAAGCTTGTACTATAAACATACATTATGTTTATAGTACAAGCCTCTGACCTTTGTTAGTCTTGTATTATTTTAATTTTAGTTTCTTGTGTACAATTTGGAAATTAGTATGGCGTTCATTATCACTGGACTAGTATATATTTGTTTAGGGGCCAGCTGAAGGACGCCTCCGGGTGCGGGAATTTCTCGCTACATTGAAGACCTGTTGGTGACCCTCTGCTGTTGTTTTTTATTTGGTCGGGTTGTTGTCTCTTTGACACATTCCCCATTTCCATTCTCAATTTTATTATATTTATCATGTTAATATTTAATATTAGTAAAGTTTGTTAAATTTGAACTTGTTTAAATGTTATTTAGAAGTTTTGCAAAATGTATCTGTTCTTATAAAACAATATTCTAGATTAATCAAAGAGCATAGATCACCTCACTTGAGGGAACATCAGCAAAAAGTCTATGATTACAAATCAAACTTAGATAAAATTGAGAATGGAAAGGGGGAATTTATCAAAGAGATAATAACCCAATCAGAGAGCAGAAAACAGCCCATGGCTATCAACATACATGTAGCAGGAAAAACCAAATAGATAGTTTGAAGAAGTCCAGTAAATGATTTTTATCTTTGCATAATGAACATAAATTTTTCTTATGATTAATTGAATTTTTATTCAGTGATTTCACAATGGTCCAACATTCATCAAGAACAACAAATGTTAACTTTTAGCTACTAGATTTTTCCACTGTATTAAGTCTGCAAAACTTGAGTTGTGAAGTTTTAAAAGGTACCTCTGCAAATTGTTCTACAAAATGGAATACATCTCAACTATTGCAAGTGCATCAAATGTGTCTTCAAATAATCATTTTAAGTTGAAGCTAAAAATATCAGTCTCTGTTTAAATGTATAATTTACATCTTTTCACACGCAGTGAAACATTTTCTATTTCTATTTCAGCCTTTCTGGCCTACAGGATCAGGTTGTGCCCGAGGTTTTCTGGGAGGATTTGATTCAGCGTGGATGGTAAAGAATTGGGCCTCTGGGAAGATGACACCATTACAAGTCATCGCAGAGAGAGAAAGTATTTACCAAGTGTTATCTCAGACTACTCCAGAAAATCTAAATAAAAATTACAGTGAATATGGCTTAGATCCCAATACAAGGTAAATTAATATAGAAAACCTCAACAATTATCTTTACAATTATATTTTTTTTAGCCCCAAAGTTGATAATCAGGTGCAAAAATCGTCAATTTTGACGATTTTTCATCCCATTTTTTCACCTGGAAGACACAGAGGGATGTTGATATATGTATCTATCTGTAGTCTGCATGTACAGTGGACCCCAGTGAACACATTTATCACAACAGTTCTTAGGTCACAGTGAAGCTGATCTTTCTTCAGCAAGTCTAAAGAAGGTCATTTTGACCAAAAATTTGAAATTTCTCATTTTTTTCTCTCATTTTTTACTTCAACTGAACCTGCAACTGGATGTAATTTTTCCTAGGCATAATTGATAATAAACATGATTAGTAGTTATATGCTCATGGGTTAATACTATTTGTGGAAGATTGGCCTCTTAACTTATTGTGTCAGACATTGAAGGGAAGCCCACCCCTCCAAATATCACTTTTATCTGATTTCTTAAGTCCATATTTGAGCTTGAAATGAACATAAAAACAGAGGAACATGACAATAAATGGTTTTAAAATTAAGATAACATGCATACACTACGAAATAAATGTTATAAACTTGACCAATTAAAGTATGGAAAGCCATTGGAGCCAAATAGTGGTATGCTGCATGTTAAGGGTTAACATTCTGTCCATATCTATTACAATTACAAAGAATTGTATTTTCTTCATTTTCCGGCTTTGGCACTTTCTGTACTTACACCCATTGATATTATATAACATAGTCCTGAAAAGAAGAGTATGCACATAGTTGGTTCACAGATTTTATTGTATATAAATTTCTTTGTAGATATTCCAATATGAACTTTAGGACAGTGTTACCACAACAAGTAAGGCATTTATATGATACAGGAGATGGTACTTACAGTGATGAAATCATAGAGGTGCCTGCTAAACGACCAAGAAATGGTGAGAAATTATTCAATCAATTTGATCCATTTTAGAAAAGTTATTAGTTATTAGAAGATAAGGTGTGAGTGCCAATGAGACAACTCTCCATCCAAGTCAAAATTTGTAAAAGAAAACTATTATAGGTCAAAGAATAGTCTTCAACACGGAGCCTTGGCTCATACCCAACAGTTAGCTATAAAGTATTGTCCATATGCAAATGTCAACCAGAAATATTTAGTCCCATTACTGTATTTTAACTATACACAAACTCCCAATAAATGCATTTTCCTGGAAAATTTATGTCTGAAGACACTGAAGACAAAAAATCTTTCTGTGATAGATAAAACCAACAATGAAATCTTTTTCAAGATGTTTTTTCTTATTGATAATTGTTTTTTTGTTTTAGATGAGTATATTGACAGTTATTCATTATTACGGTGGAGTCAGAGAGTATTGAACAACAGTTCCTACAGAAATGTACACATCATAGATCTGACAGCATCCTGGAGAAGTGGACTGGCTCTTTGTGCTCTTATACATTACTTTAAACCTGATCTCATGTAAGTTGGTGAAAATGGGACATGGATTAATGCACTGGCAACATGAAATGAATAAAAAGACAAACTGACTGAAATAAACATCTTGTAGCCATGGTTTATTACAAGTATCTAAAAACACACTTTTTTCTACCTTCTGTTCTTGTAATTCTTACATCAGCCAATCAAAATGTTATCCTTCAAATTTTTATGCCCCACCTACGATAGTAGAGGGGCATTATGTTTTCTGGTCTGTGCGTCCGTCCGTCTGTCCGTTCGTTCGTCCGTCCGTCTGTCTGTCCGTTCGTTCGTCCGTCCGTCTGTCCCGCTTCAGGTTAAAGTTTTTGGTCAAGGTAGTTTTTGATGAAGTTTAAGTCCAATCGACTTCAAACTTAGTACACATGTCCCCTATGATATGATCTTTCTAATTTTAATGCCAAATTAGAGTTTTTACCCCAATTTCACGGTCCACTGAACATGGAAAATGATAGTGCGAGTGGGGCATTCGTGTACTGAGGACACATTCTTGTTGAAATTGTAAATCGTTACGACAAGACCAGAGGATTCTGAAAGTCTTTAAAACAGAAAGTAGAATGAAGCATTGTCAGATGCCTGTAAACAAAGCCCAAATATAGGTTTGATATTTTGATAATTGGAGTGCAGAGCATAAAAATATAGGTCAACACCTTGAAAGTGTTAAGTCACTATACACTTTTTTATATCTTTTATAACATTAAGGGGGTGGTATGATAACTAATGTGGCAATTGCTAAATCAGCAGTTGTTCTGTTTATCTTTGAGATTAACAGCGATTAATACCATTTGTGCTTCATGCAATGTGCATATTTGTGTCAAACTGTTTGTGATACCATTGATGCCAAATGTATAAATATCAAAATGCATAAAAAGAATTGGAACATTTAAAAAAGAAAACATTAGCAATAATTTTGTGGAAATAAAAAGAAATGTGTAGACAATACCAAACCAACAATCACTGTGATAAACAAATATTTCCATGTTAATGAGATACACATTTCTGACCAATGATATTACATGTAAATACAAACCTGTAATGTACATTTGTAATGGATAGAAACGTAACAGATATTTATAAATATAAATTCCATTTTTAAAGAGTAAATCATGAATAAAGAGCAATGATGGTGTCATGGTTAAATGACAAAGGTATGTCTATGAGCTGAGCATAGACAAAAAACTTTCAGCCAATTGGAAGATGTGTTGCATCCAAAATTCATTTATTTAATATTCTATTTTCAGAGATTTCCAATCATTATTATCTAATGAACCAATCCAGAATAACCAGTTAGCATTCAGTGTGGCCGAATCCTCACTGGGTATAAAGCCTATGATGACACCCCAGGAGATGGTCAACTGTTCCCTTCCTGACAAACTAACCATGGTCTCTTATCTGTCTCAGTTCTATCATAAATTCAAGAAAGAAAGACTTGCAAATGGTAGGAACCGAAAATAGATGTTCATTTATTGTGGATTCAGTATTATTCATGGGATACCAATTTTCGTGGGTTTTGTCAGTACAGGTGAACCATGAATTCAAATGTTCAACAAATAACATATTTTCAATTGGCTTCATATACAGAGATACTCAAAACCACGAAATCATATATCCACGAAAATGCAAGATTTCAGTAATCCACGAAAATTGATACCCACGAAAATATGATTCCACAGTATTACGATAAAAGATTTGATAAAACAATTGATTCTAGTTTTTAACAGCCTTAATTAGTTAAATGAGGAAACAGTAAACTGCAATGATAAATGTAAATTCATTGATTTTGATTAATTATTTGAGCAAACAATTTGTACAAACAAAAGCAAGCAAGCCAACCAAAGTCTTTATCTACAAGCATTTGGAAATTAGCTCTAACAGTTCAAAAAGTATTGATCTAATTTCACTAGATACAAGATAAGCAACACGTGAAACAAGTTTAAGCAAGTCAAGTTAACAATTAATTATAGAGATAATTTCCTTAATGTGGACCTCATGTTTTGCAACTTCATGGATTGCTTCATATAGCTTTCAAAAAAAGTTATTTGGATTTTAAATTGTTGAAATTTTTGAGTGTGCGTCAAGCTAGTTAAAATCAGGATAATGGTTTTCATAATGTTATTTATTGAAGCTCAATGAAAGATCTAAATGATATATTTTACATTAATTTTGAAAGGTGTATACATTGTTTCGAGTTACGTTGTTTAAAAGCGCGGAGAAGACAACAAATTTAAAAACAATTGTGTAATGCATATTGATTATATCTTTAATTGTATTTTGTATTTTATTTCAGCTGAATCTGCCAGTACTGTCTTGTTGAGAGATGAGCCACAGAAATCCCACAAGTCTCCTCTAAGTCGACTGTCTATACTTCAAAAACTTAGAAATAGTGCAAAGTTTCACAGATCAAAAAAGGTATTGTATAGACAGAGAATTTATAAAGAGATTTGTATGATGTGTTTTGTATAGACAGAGAATTTATATAGAGATTTGTATGATGTGTATGTAGAGAATTTATATAGAGATTTATTTGATGTGTATGTTTCTTAGAATTCAGCTACTGTAATTATAGAAATTAGTATGTGCATTTTTTATTGTGATTTTGTCAATTTAGACATGTTAGAGAAAAATGCAATTTTAATTTTGCGATATTGAGATATATCCTGTTTATTTTTTATAAAAATTCAAAATTCGAATTTAAATTATTGTGATTATAACCCTATTGCATTTTTCACAATAACGAAAAACATTGCAATAATTTCTGAATTTACAGTATTCAAATTTATTAATTAAAAAAACATAACTCTATAATGCTGTGAATCTAATTCTAAGATATCATTGTTTGGAAGAAAAATGATACCTGTAAAAATATTAATTTTCATGCTTTTCAAGTTGTAAAAAGATATTTTGTGAAGTAGATTTTATACTAATTTACTAATATCTGATTCCCTCTTTCAAATAACTTGACCACCAAAAGCTACAGTACACAAAGTCGTGAGGATTTTCATTGTTACAAATTTTCTTAGTTAATAATAACATGTTCTCTTATTCCAGAGAAAAGATAAAGATGAAGACAAAGTCATTGAATCTTCACTGTCCAAACGAAAACATAAATCTCCTGAGGTAAGTGGTCTGTCCTTAATTGTATGATCCTCAAAGCAGACAATTATTGGATGACTGTGGATTTATTTATTTTCTTGGATTAAGGCAAACTTACATGTTAGTGGATATTTAATTTTGTGGATTTGCCAAAGTCTGTATACTACAAGACTATAAAAAAGTTGGCATTCATTGAATATTTAATTTTGTGGTTCAAATTTAACCATGAAATCCTCCAAAATTGGAATCCAACAAATAATAATAAATCCAAAGTAGTATTTTTCAGAAATGAGGGATAATTTTTTTAAGATTATATAAAGAAACTTTTTATTTTAAATGACTCTAAAAGCAGGCATTTTTTATTTGGACTTATTTTAATAGAAAAAAGGGAGACATGATTATGAATGAATTTAATTTATTTTAATATGTTTCTCCAAAAAGTACTTAAAACCACTAATTTAGTAAATTATAAATAAAAACAGTTTTTTTGTCAGCATGGTTCTAAATATCAGTACAAAATATGAATAAAAGATTGATATACATATAAATTTGTCATAGAGATACACATATACAAATTGTAAAATGGACTGTTACCAAATTGATCATATTCATGTTAATTATGTGTGTTGGCATTCTATTTTGGATTTTTTTTGTAACAATAAATATTTAAGAAAGATGAAATTGAGTTTTTTTGTACAAGATATAGAAGTAAAATGAAATTCTATTTTCATGGGTTGTTGGGGTCTTCGAAAATGCCCTACCATGACCCTGATGCACTTTATAATTCAGGATCAGCAATAAGAAAATCAAGTCATTCTACTTTTCAGCATTTTGAGAAGACTGAAGTAGAGTTAACCAAATTTAACAAACTGCCAATGGAGGAGATCGCTAATAAACTTGACATGAATCAGAAGTTCAAGGACATCAGTAATCAAAATAAGATTGACATTGAAGGCAATGTCAAGGTCAGTGCCATGGCAGAAATATTGGCATCCAAATTCCAGAGTCAAGCAGAACAAGCAGTAAACCAAACACCTGTCAAGAAACTGGTAAGTTTGTTTTTAAGGATTTAGGGATTTCATTATTTATTATAAAGAGGAGTTTCATTGGGAAAAGTGCTGCTATGAAAAAAAACATATTCAGAATAACCGATGACATTTCTAATGCTTAAAAAGTATGTATGTAAACAAGGAAATCAGATTGCTCGGTTATCATGGTTAACAGACAATGTTAACTTCAAGTTAAAAAAGAGATACAAGATACGAAAGAGAGATTTGAAAGTCAAAGCAAAACTAATAAAATCATGTCAATAAACAAAAAAAAATGTTGAAAAGAACAGTCTACAAAATACAACTTTAAAAAACTAAACAATTAGCATCACAAACCACACCAAAAAACTAAACAATTAGCATCACAAACCACACCAAAAAACTAAACAATTAGCATCACAAACCACACCAAAAAACTAAACAATTAGCATCACAAACCACACCAAAAAACTAAACAATTAGCATCACAAACCACACCAAAAAACTAAACAATTAGCAACACAAACCACACCAAAAAACTAAACAATTAGCAACAAACCACACCAAAAAACTAAACAATTAGCATCACAAACCACACCAAAAATCTAAACAATTAGCATCACAAACCACACCAAAAAACTAAACAATTAGCATCACAAACCACACCAAAAAACTAAACAATTAGCATCACAAACCACACCAAAAAACTAAACAATTAGCATCACAAACCACACCAAAAACTAAACAATTAGCAACAAACCACACCAAAAAACTATACAATTAGCATCACAAACCACACCAAAAGACTAAACAATTAGCAACACAAACCACACCAAAAGACTAAACAATTAGCATCACAAACCACACCAAAAGACTAAACAATTAGCAACACAAACCACACCAAAAGACTAAACAATTAGCAACACAAACCACACCAAAAGACTAAACAATTAGCATCACTAACCACACCAAAAGACTAAACAATTAGCATCACTAACCACACCAAAAGACTAAACAATTAGCATCACAAACCACACCAAAAGACTAAACAATTAGCAACACAAACCACACCAAAAGACTAAACAATTAGCATCACAAACCACACCAAAAGACTAAACAATTAGCAACACAAACCACACCAAAAAACTAAACAATTAGCAACACAAACCACACCAAAAAACTAAACAATTAGCATCACAAACACACCAAAAAACTAAACAATTAGCAACACAAACCACACCAAAAAACTAAACAATTAGCAACTCAAAACACACCAAAAAACTAAACAATTAGCAACTCAAACCACACCAAAAAACCTAGTTGGGATCTTGTTACCTCAGAAAGGGTAAGGTAAGCAGATCCTGCTCTACATGTGGTACCCATAATGTTGCTCATTGTTGTTCAAAAGTCATAAAAAGTCTCCTTTAATTCTCCAAGTTAAACAAAGTTTGCTTTAGCTCTCATTTAAAATGTTTTAAGAAATGTATTTACATAACAAATTCCAAAATTTATTTAAACAGAAGACTCCTGGCGTATTACTAGCAGCAACACCAGTAAGTGAAACCTGTTTCTTCTGTAAGAAACGTGTCTACCTAATGGAGAGGATGAGTGCCGAGGGTCTGTTCTTCCATCGAGGATGTCTCAAGTGTGATTACTGTGACGTTGGTTTACGGTTGAATAATTATAGTGCTGATAAACTGCCAAGTGGGGAAGGTAATAACTCTTTATAATTTGTAGATGATATTTAGTTTGTAATGCAATCACATAATTTTTACATGTATAAAGTTTTGATGGTAATAAACTAATTAGGTGTGGAATTTCTGTCTTAAAATGATGATTCTTTGACTAAAACATCCTTATAAGAATAAAGAGAATTGTGGTATAATTGCCAATAAGATAATTATCCACCTGACACCAAAAGACAAATACAAACAGCTAATAGGCCTTTATCAAAGAGCAAAACTTCTTCCGCATGGTAAGCTATAAAAGGTCCTGGATAACCAAATGTGAAAAAAATCAAAGGGAAAACCAACACCTATATTTGTGCTAAAAACAATATGCAAAAAAACAAATATTGCATTCAATAACCAACAACAGGCACGTAATGCTAGGCTCCTTACTTCAGATAGGCACCAACAAAATCTGGAAGGATTCAAAAAGGTTGTTTGGGCTTAACCCTCTTCTAAGTTTTGATCAGCCACACTCACTGAAAAAACAATGTATTATTTTACAGTAAAACCAATGTCATAAGATTTGTGAAAAAAAGAAATTATTCAATTGAATGAAGAAGTCTGTATTTAGAGAATATTATTATTTTTCAGTGAAGTTTTTCTGCTTCCGGCATTCCAGGTTAGAAATGAGATTTTCTAAATTTAAAAGAAAAAGAGGATACAATGAAGAAGAGGAGCAGATCAAGGTAAACATTTTTTACAAATTTTTTAGATTTTTTTCAGTAAAAAAATTGAGAGGGGGGGATAACCCCTACCACCAATAATCCATAATTGCTTGTTCATATTTGTATCAAAATAATATTTGCTTTCATCCATATTACACACAGAAAAAATATTATGAGGTGTCAAACATTCCAATAATCAATGCTGTGAATCCAATGACCTAATACAAATTGTAATAATTACCAAATACTGTACACCAACTTATTTTCAGGGATACTTTATTTTCACTTTTAGTCCTTTTATGCCCTTTTCACGATTTTCAAATTTACTTTATGAAGTATAATAAGGAAAGATCCAAGTTTTATATTTTTGGGACTATTTATATTCGCATAATTTTTCTACTGGCAAAAGTCACAAATAATATCTCTGGCAAAATTTAGTTGGTTTACAGAATACTTATGTATAATTACAGGAAAATATTCCAAAGGTTGTCATTGATGCTGGTCCGTCACCAAAACCTGAGAGGAGAACATCTCCAAAGAAAATTCCAAGTAAGTCAATGTGTTTATGATTTTAAATGAATTTGTTTGTATTGATTTTTTCAATCTATAACAAGACATACTGAGTACTACTTAGAAGTCAAAAGTATTGATAATACAGAGAAAAAAATTATGTTGTCTGTTGGATACTTTTAAAAGATCTGACACATGTGACATTAAGTACATCATGCACATAAGAGAAGAAAAAAAATATTCCCATGATAAAAAGATTTTTTTTGTTGCACTTTCGAAGTTTAACGAAATGTGTTGATTAAGGAAAAGAAGACAATAAAATTTGTCTATATACCAAAAATGATTCTCTCACAGTGTCAGAATTCATAGTTCAGAAATGTATTAATAGAGAGAGAGAGAGAAATAGTGAAAATTATGAAAGAAAAAATAGATATAATATGGACATAGTATCTTAAAAAAACCAAGAGATACTAGTATTAAGATAAAGCCCAACAGATTAAGGCAACGGTAGGTTATATAATTGCTATGTTCAAATCTAGTAAATCAATAAAGAAGACATATGAAGGTAGCAATCTACAACTGAGGAACCCCAAGAACTTCAAAATGTGACTACAGGGAAAGCTTCTCCTGCTATACATGTATCAGTTACTTAGCTAAATAACACTCCATCAAAATGTCAATTTGTAAAATTTGTAAAATTACAGATTAGATAATATATTATTTATTTTCAGCGCCATTAACCCTTCTATTACAGATTAGATGATGTTTTAATTATTTTTCAGCGCCATTAACCCCTCCGTTATCCCCACCTGATGATGAGCCAAAACCAAAGAAGACACCAGAGCGTATAGAGTTTGAGAACAGTATAGATGGTCTACAAGAGGAGTCTGAGGAGGAGCTTACAGAACACAATCTGAGGGCTTCCATGTCGTCTGATGCCTTACTACTGGACATGGATGATGACCTCAGTGACTCAGATTTAGAGTATGTATATGTATAAGTGTATAATCTTTTCGCAGAGCTTACTTATAATCTGTATTTATCTCATGTGTTTTTTCTTAGTTGAAATTCATTTTATGGATTTGATATTTGATACTTTTATTGATGCAGGATTTTTTGGGATTTGTATTTAAAATGTCAAATAATTATTTTAAAAAAGGGGGACTGTTACCAATAGAAATCTTGTGCAAGAATAAATGTTTTTTTATTGAAAATTCATTGAAACTGAAAAGTGAAATAGACTTTATAGGATGCAATTAAGTTTAAATATGTACTATCAGAAATGGAGACAGTAAAGTCAACTATTGCCTAAATAGGACGTTTCTTTAATAATGATTTTTAAGTCCTGAGATGCACATGCTATAAAAAAGGTTATTGGTCTTATCAATCTTCTCTTGAATTTTAGTCTTTGTATTTTGAAGCTAGATATTACAGAGATCTTTGAAAATAAAATTATTTGTATAATGAAAAATGAAACTCATATTTTGGGGATTTCGTTGGTAAGTGTAACACCATAAAATTAATTGCTCAACAAAACTTAAATAGTAAGACTTGTATTAAAAAGTGGTTCAAACTGAGAGATTAAGTATGTATGAAAATAAAGGTTACCGTCAGTACAGAAATTTGGTCCCCACAACAATAAATGAATCGAAAGTAGATAAGGTTTTAAAATGACATCACCAGTAATAATTTGCATTGTATTTTCAGTGATTTAATAGATTATGAGATGGCTCACACGCTGAGTCAATGGTAGGCTTTGAATGCCAGTGTGTTAAATTAGTTCTTGCTACATTGTACCTGGTTGATATTTGTTGATTTGTGTAGCCTAGATTTCTATCCCATCAAGAAACTGCACATGTTGATTTGTGTATTCTAGATTTCTACCTCACCAACGATCTGCACATGTTGTGCATCCATAAAATCACTTTGATATGACGTTGTTTATTATTTATGTATATAGTTGCATATAGTTTTATATTCAATATTGATCCCTTTAGTTAGTTGGTTTTAGAGACCAATTAGAAACAAGAAAAGATGGGTTTCGATTGACACAATTGAGCCAGACTTACTTCCCTTTTGTTGCCTTCATGCACATGTACAAAATCTTTAAACATCAGCCAAATTTGACTTGTTATACTGACAGCTAGACTTAAAAACAAATTTCTGATTTCTTTAAGCCTTGCTTGATTCATCACTACAGAGAAATAACTTTAAATCAAATTATGTCATATAGAAACCTATCTGTAAGAAAAACACACCACTCAGACTCCTGTAGAAAAATTGAAAAAAAAAAGTTTTCTAAGCATTTGATATCAGTTGTTGTTTCTAAATAAAGTTCTTTTTAAGCATGTTTGTTTGTTTGTTTGTTTGTTAGTCTTATTTTGTTTTTCTTCTTATATGTTCACAGCCTGTGTTGTCTTATATGTAGACTTGAGTCAGAATGAAATATTCATTCTTAGAGCAATAAATCAGTCAATCAACTAAATTTACTTAAAAGAAAATCATAAGTTATATGAAAAACAAATGAGAAAAAAAAGTGAAAATCACAACAAATTTATTTGCAATTTGCATATTTTAGATCAAAAAGGTCTTTATAAGCAGGCTGTGACATGCAATGTGCTTGTATTTTTGTGCAAGTTTGAGCAAATAATTCTTTGTTTCAGGAAATACAACAAAAAGAGAAGGTACAAGTGATCTGTTGTTCTCAGAAAATATAATGAACTCATTTTGGTTTACAACCAATTTCTAGTTTTATGGTTCTAAACTTGTTTTCAATGTTTTATACAATTTACTTTTGGTCAGTTGAAGATGAACGTCAAATAATAAAGAAAGCAGAATTAAAAAAAAAAAATATAAAAAATATAAAAATTCTGTAAAATTAATCATTCATAGTCAGTTTAATTGAAAGATGTAACACTTTTCTATATCATGTACATGCCCATCGGAATCTTAAAAGGTTTAGTGTCAAAAAGAGGAAACAGATCAGTGAATCTATTTATAGTACAGGCAACCATTGATATTTGACTGAGAACAGCAGAAATGCACAACTGATTTACCTCCAAGTGAATCCCTACACACCCTAAGCTCCTCATAAAGTAATGGAGTGCATTGTTTATTTTTCAGAATGAGATCATCATTAAAAACTTTACTTATGTTTATGTAAAGTATAAATTATTGCTATCTATCAATTAATTAAATCATTTGTAGCAGGGCTATTAAAACGTAGAAACTAAAATGAAAGGAAAGGGCACATTTCTTCAATACCTACAGTGTTCACCCAAGGACCTTTTAGCATTATGGTGATTTGACGTTATTGGAAATGATTTTCTATTAATTTTTATCTGGATTTTTAAATGAAAAAAAATACATGTACCAGTTATTTTATAGGCATAGTATGGATGGTGGACAGGCATCCACAGCTGTTTGAGTTCAAAAACTTCAGAACCTTTTAAACAATACTATTGTAATTTTACAATGTTGTTTCTAATGACAAAACGAAGATCAAGTTTGATTAAAAAAGTTAAAATTTTAAAATTTGTCTATGTGAAATCTATGGGGAGAACACTGACTAACACAATTAATTTATTTCAGTAGCTATATAATTCTTTATATTTTAATATCTTATCATTGCATATATAATAGTTTCAACAATTGCTGTTATTTATTGGAATTCTAAGCACTCAATCTAAAAGTTTAGGATTTAATACCACTTAATAAAATCATTGCCACTTCACACAATTTACATAATCTTTAGATTTAACTCTTTGCCTCTTGCTGCAATTAAGCCAAAGAGCCCATGTGTGCCTATGCAGCATTCAACCACCATCATTAAACCTATGACAGCATATTTTTTTTAATTTACATCTGTAATAATTCTTTGATTTCTTTTATTTTTTAAAGTGTTTATTTTATATCAAATTAATAAAACAATAATTCATAAAGTATAAAGCATACTGGTTTAAAATTTAAAAAAAACAAAACAATTATTTTATCTTTCAAAATGTTGAACTTTTGTTTGTGTTCTTAAATCTTTGAAAATGAATACAATACATATATTAACCATATTCTATCATTTAGGAATTTTATGCACATATTTGTTTTTTTTTTTATCTTTGCACTTCAATTTAACAAATCTTAGATTGGAATATTTAAAATTGACTAGTTAAAACAAAAAATAAAACTAGACAAATCAGAATGCAGACAACACAATGAAAAAATGAAAAAAGTTCAGAAAATTACAGGAAAATGTTAAGGAGTTATGGTCCTTGTTTAGTTGCATGTGATGTAAATGTAAGGGCTATGTGGTACAGAGGTCATAACTAACTGAAATGTTTATTTAAGAAAAGTTCTAGTACTTTATACAAAGTATTGATTTTAAATGTATCCAGGTAGTTTGTGATAATTTAAGTTATCAGTTTTTTGTTCTTGAGTCAATATGTATACAAAAATTTTGAAATAACCTTGAAGGACTACTGTTCCCCTAAGAATACAGTATGCAGAAAAAATGTCAATTTATTGTTGTCTTCTTTGTTTATTATCAATAATAAGATAAATTTGAATTCTGAATATTTTTTTTGTTATTCTTATTGTATTTTGCAGCCCATTAAAAACATGTTTAAATGTATTTATTATTGAAATAGATTGAAATTGGCAAATAGAATGAATTCAAACTATTTTTCAGGCCAAGCGATGATGAAGAATTGAATGAGGTCCTCAATGAGACTGTGGGACACAGCAAAGATCTGACTTTAGAGGAAGCTTTGCAAGTAGTGGAAACATTGAAAAGAAAGTCGCATGAGAATCTACTGGATGCTCTGAAACTTGAAAGTCAGATACAGTATGAAAAGATGAACAAACCACCAGAGGAGGAAGAAGAGTCAGAGGCTGGTAAGTGTAAAAAGTATTCAGTAAAAAAGGGGGGGATTGGGAACATTTACATATTCTTGAATTTAAAGATTTAGCATTTGTGATGTTAGAAGGGCTTCAAGTGGAAAATGACAGTCAAAGTTGAAAAGAATTAAATGGGGAGTAATATTATCAGAAAGGCGAAATTTAAAAAAGGTAAAGACAACAAAAGATTAATATTGTTTTAAGAGAGTTGTAAGCTGAGAATTATGAAAATGTCCATAATAAAATGATAATTAAGAGCCCATCTGTTTTACATTGTTCATCTTTTTAACTTGGGTGCATGTGTATGAAGAAGATAATTGTTTTATTTAATAAAGGGGGTACCACCAGCCACAAAAGTTTTCACCAACATAACTTTAAGAGAATTTGTGCCTCAAATATCAAATAAAGTAGATTATATCAAACAGAAAAAATAAACAAACAAACAGGGATCATAAAAACAAGATAAAAAGCAGAAAGCAAACATAACAAAAAAAATTTTTAAAGCAAGAGTACATCAAAATAATTGGAGAGGGTGTTTTGAATGTTTCTGCATTATTGCTTTATTCAATTGCCGAGAAAAAGCTCAAATCTGAAGTTCCATATAAAGTAAGAAGAATTCAACTGGGGTAAATTCCATTCTTATCTGCCCATTTCCATTTTGATGGAATAGCCCTGAATAAGTAATTAATTCTTGAAATGAATTTCAGACTCAGATACAGATGAACAGGATGATTCTACGAGTGAAACTGAAAAAGAAACGGACCCCAGTAAGGAGAGTGAACCTAGTCAACACAATGGTAAATTATCTCTGGTTATCAATCAGGAGAAAAGTCCATCAGCAATGAAATCAGCCAGAGCAAACTTCTTTAATACCCCACCAGAACCAGTCCGATTAGACCCATTTAAAATGTTCCCTGACATGGGAAATAAAACGAAAGAATTGAAAGAAGTGAAGAAATCCACATCATCAGAAGAGGAAGAATTCATAGAAGAAGAAATAATAGAAATTGAAGAATGGGAACAAATTGCTGATGAAGCAGAAAAGAAAATCAAAAACATTAATGGAGAACTGAGTGGAGAAGATCGAGAAGAAAATGTGGATGCTGATCAAGAAGAAAATATTGATGAAGATCAAGAAGAAAATGGGGATGAAAATCTAGAAGAAAATGTGGACGAGGAGCAGGAAGAAAATGTAGATGAAAATAAGCAAGATACTGGTGACGAGTTTGAAGAAGTGTTTGAAAGTGACAATGAGAATATGTCTGATGGTGAAAATGATAGAACTGCAGTTCAGAATGAATTGGAGAAATTATTGGCAGATTTTGATCATAAATCATCTGTCAGTAGTAGTGAACATATTATAAAAACCGACAGTTCGTCAGTTTGTGATGAAGAGTTAGTGATGTCTGACGATAATAGATATGTGATGTCAGAGGATAATCATGCCGATATTGAATGTGAAGAAGAGGATCATGTCTCCAGAAATAATTCAAAAAGGACAAGCAGCAATGGTAGTTCTAAAAATACAACGCAGGCTGTCTTAGAGAGTGTAAGAAATATGGGAAGTTCTGACGAAAATAAAGACTTCGCAGGTATTGACGATAGATTTGTGACATGTTCAAGAGGCAGGGGTAGAAATCAAACCCCTGGTAAGAAACAGTATAGGAACTCAGTCGGATCTGATTCAAGCTTTACAATCTCAACTCCAAGTAATTCTGCTCATTCCTCATTAACTTCTCTTTCTGAAGACAATAGAAAATATGGCGGAGATGATGAGCGGGAGGATGATACCCCAGATAATGATTTGGACGATGATATTTTCCGTCAGTATCAAGTGACAATAAGTCAGAAACTTGATGATGACGATGAAGAAGAATACTCAGAGGAAGTGACTCCTTGTGTACTTGATAATTTGGATGATACATTAAATGCTGAAAAGGAAATTGAAATGGATAATGAGCCGAAAGATGTTGATAAAAGTATTTATGAAACCCCAAATGCAAGTGTTACTAGTGATACGTTTGTGTCTGCTGGGAACTCAATAAATATGAATAATAATTATGAAAAGTCTCCGACTTTGGAATCTAACGAATCAGAAAGTTGTGAAAAATGTATCAGTGATGGTAGTGTACTCAGTTCTGATAAAAATAGTGAAACTATAAACCATGTGACTTCTCAGAAAAGAGTAATCTCCCCTCAGATCAGTAGTGATGGTAGTGAAATAAGCACTGAACAAAATGTTGTGAGTAATCAGAAAAAATTAATAGCCCCATTGATTAATAGTGATGGTTCTGTCTGGAGACCTTTACCCAAATTACCAGATCATTTAAATACACAACAGAAAAAGGAAAAAGTTTACGATAATGCAAGTCCCCGTAAAAGTTCCACTTCTCCAAAAATTTCAAAGAGTAAGAAATTACTACAAAGACAAAAGAAACTTCCATTAGACTCAGAAGAACAATCAAATAATGTAAAAAGTTCTGAAAGAAAATTGATTACAATCGATAAAAGTTTAGAGGATTTTAAAATTCCTTCTGCTGTGACCGAACATACGAAATCAGTTGGTGTTTTTTACAATGATGTTGAATATTCAGGTAGTGAAAGTAAGGAGAAAAATTTGTCTGTTAATGAAGGAAGAAAGCTGCCAGATATTAGCAATCTGAAGAGTAGAATTACTCCCCCTGGGTTCCAAAGTGAGTTCATGAGGAAACGTCTTGGATCTCCAACTTCGTTAGGATCAAAGACGCCATCTAGTCCAGAACCTTCAAAATCTGTTTCAACCAGTACTAATAGCCCTCGTGTTCTTTCAGATACCCCTGATATTATAAAAGATGTAAATATAAAGAAAACAAAAATCTCAGTCGACAAAACAAAATTAACGGCATTTAATAGTATTGAAGATAGTTCAAGTCAGAATGAAGAAGGTGCAAAGAGAAAAATAGGTGTTGATGTTAGTCTTAAAAATATAAGTCCCCCCGTCGTGTCAGTGGAACAAAAAAATATTGACGATATTCCATTTGCAGATGATAGTGAAGACGACTTTTTAGAGGAAAAAGATACATTTTATACTCCGAAAACATCTGTAAAAACAAAACCTGATAAAAAGATTGAATTACAAAATAAGGATGTCCGTAAACGTATCTTGCCTGTTCCACCAACACTGAGTACACCCAATGCTGATCATATCAGGGATCTTAAAAAGGAAGAAATTAGTAAAGCTAGAGAAAATGCTAGAATTAAAGCAAGGTTGAAAAGCGATGAGGAATTAGGATTATCAGACATAAATTATACCCCTATATCTGCTAAGAAAATTCAACGAAAGTTGCGCAAAGAATTAAGTACTGGGACTTCAAATACACCCAGTACAAGTGACATGGTTACAGATAGTGAGGAAAACAAAAAAGTTGGGATCTCACATTCTACACCTATTAATTCTGTGTTTAAAACACCGAAATCAAAAGACAAGAAAAAGAAAAAGAAAGAATCTTTAGATATTGTAGAAAGTGGACTATCAAAAGAATCTGATACGGAAACTCCTTTAAAATCTACAAAGAAAAAGAAATCCTTATTACAAATTCTCAAACCAAATAAATCTCCTGAACACAAAGAATTGAAGGAAAAAAATCGTTCATCTTCTACGGATACACTGGAAGAAAAATCAGCAAAGAAAAAGAAAAAGACTCCAAAATCTGAGAAGAAGAAAAAACGACAAAAGTCTACAGATATTGTAGAAATGAAAGATTTACCATCTGTGTTTTCTGAAAAAGTTAAACTTCGACAGAATGGGTCGCAGAAACGTCCATCTTTATTGCAGAGAAGATCTATGCCTCCCAGAGCTGATTGTAAGTTATTGTTTTAGATAAACTAGTCCAAAAATAATTGATTAGATTGGAGTTTTATTGGGAAGCTCTAAAAATTAAGCGTTATTTTCATATTAGAATTAATGAATATATGTTAAAATGATCTATATCATTTTTCTTATTTTTGGCTTAATATCATGTTTTCAAAAAGGAGGGGTTGTGTTTTTTTTTATTACTTTCAATAACATGTGATTTCATTTGATTTTGCCACATTTCATGCTTTGTAGTGTTTTCCCTTTATATTTCATTCTTTTTTTCAACTAACTAAATGACTTGAAGTCAAGAGATCATATTTATTTGATTAGAAGAAATGTCTAGTTATAGCCAATATCAGTAAAAAAAAAAAAAAACAGTCCTCATTTAGTAAAGGGAAAACATTTTTGAAGTTTTACCTTTTTTTTAATAAAACTGACAAACATGTTCACTGAACTATTGATTTGAAATATATATAAACAATCAGATATTGATCAAGCTTAACTAGTGCTTTTAACAATATAAATTGCATACATTTATTTCTACATAAACATGATATAATATGTGATTATCTTTGCATGGGTGATCAAAGATTCACAATAGAAAGTAGATACTTCATTGTACTTGTAACTGATACATCTTTAAAGAGATTTTCTATAGATTAGTTTATTGTGAAGTAAATATCTAGGTTTCTTAATGATTGTACTAATTTGGAAGTAAAGGAATAACAATTGCAATAACTATGTCTGAAAAAGAGAAAAGACCTATTTTACATTTGAAAGGCGAAAAGAAAAAAGGTATTTTTCTAAATTTTTAAATGACCTTTATAATGTTTTGTTTGGAGAAAAATTACGAACTATATTTTTTTATCAATAAAAATATATTTTATCAATATCTGATCGTTTATATATATATTTCAGATCAATAGTTCAGTGAACATGTTTGTCAGTTTTATTAAAAAAAATGTAAAACTTCAAAAATATTTTCCCTTTACCATGTTTACTAAATGAGGACTGTTTTTTTTTTACTGATATTTTTACCCAAGTATATAAAAATTATAGTATTGATAAATACATTGAAATCATTAATTCATTTAAAACATTTCTATTTGGTAATAATTCATGTACATGGATATATTGCTTAAAAATTGCAATAAAATATTTCACACAAATATTTCTGAATTTATATGAACAGTTATGATGTAAGTTGTTGTTTAAACCAAACTTACATTGTTATGTTGCCTTCAGCATATCTAAAAAATATTTTGTATGTTTACAGTTGATGAGTTCTCAGATTCGGACGAAAGTCATTTGTCAGCAGATGCCTCACTGAATAGAAGATCTAAGGTAGGCATAATGCTGAAATGTTGTATACACTTAAATACAGTAGACTCCACCTTATCGGATATTGGCTAAATGAATATATCCCGCTATCGTAATATTTCGAAACACCAAACCCTTCCCTTTATCTAATGCTAATGTTAAACAATATGACATTGAGAAAAAAACTAAATCGTTTCTTCAAACAAAGAAATTGATGATGAACTATGAAAATAAATGCAGAAAACACATTCAAAAATAACCAGTTGATGTTATTAGAATTTGTTTTTTGTACAGATCAGTATAAGTAGGTACTTTATATTGAAGACTTGTTAAGTTGTATATTTGTATAAGCTTGATTTGCTACATTCATGATTATCTGTATTTGGCAAAACCTTACAGAATTTGTGGTCCTAAATACTCTTCAACTTTGTACTTTTTGGGGTTTTTTTTTAAGTTCTTTTAAAGACGTACATGGGTCTTGAAAACAAAATTTCTGGTATCTATGATGAGTTTATTTCTGAAGCAGATATAGAAAATTAAATCAAAAGGAGGTTCAAATTTATAAGATCATGTATTATCAAAAGCAATAACAAAAATTGAGAATGGAAATGGGGAATGTGTCAAAGAGACAATAACCCAACCAAAGATCAGAAAACAGCCGAAGGCCACCAATGGATGTTCAATACAGAGAGGAAAATCCTGCACCCCGAGGCGTGCTTCAGCTGGCCACTTAACAAAACTGTGTACTTACATGAACAATTTCCTATTTTAGAGAAATTTAACAGAGGATGAACTGAATATAAAAATTGCTCGCCGTGTTCAATCAGCAGCCCGTAAACAGTTGAAGCAGAAAGAACAGAAGAGATTGAGGATAGCCCAGGAGATACAAAGACAACTAGAAGAGGTGGATGTAAAACAAAAGGAGTTAGAGGAGAGGGGAGTTGTTGTAGAGAAAGCTCTTAGAGGAGAAGGAGAAGGTATGTATGCCATTACCTGGTGGACAGAAATACTGTCAGAGTATAGGGTGTCTCTTATTTGATCAATTATCTGGCATTCTTAAATTATGAAGAAAAAAAAACATTAAAAACTTGATATCGAAGTTGTCTGATTTGTCTGATTGTTGATTGATTATGTTTGCTAATTATTCAGAAAAAACAAAAACGTCCCCATAATAGTATAATTGAAGTCATATAAGGACAGCTTTGCTTTAGGGAGTATAAAATAAAATTGAGAAATTGGGAATATAAAAAAGAGACAACAACACAACCAAAGAGCAGATAACAGCCGAAGTCCACCAATGGGTCTTCAATGGGGCGAGAAATCCAGCACATATTTTTACCTCCATTTATATTTACAGATGCAGGGCGAGATGAGGCAGGATTGATGCAGGAATGGTTTAATCTGGTATATGAGAAGAATGCTTTAGTCAGATATGAATCAGAACTTATGGTCAAGTAAGTCCACTCTTGTATCCTCTACTGTGGATTCATTTATTTCCGTGGGTATTAATTTTTGAGGATTAGGGAAAACTTACACATTCGTGGATATTTAATTTCAAGGTTTTACCGAAGTCTGCTTACAAGCCTATACAAATTAAGTTATTCATTGAACATCTTATTTCGTGGTTCATCTGTACCCACGAAAACGATGAAAGTTGGTATCCATGAATAATAATGAATCCACAGTATATAGCAGAGATAGAATTACTCTAATAATAGTCGTTAAGAGTTGAACAATTTTTAATTGCATTTATGTTTAATTGACCAATAATAGAAAAAAAATCATTGCACATTTTATATTATTTAGCTTGTGATAAGTTTGAGTTCACTTGGTTTCAACACAGCAATCAGATTTTAGTTTTTGGAACAAATTCAAGGGAGATAATAAAAAAAAATGAAAAAAATAGAATTAAGATGACTATGAGTTATGTCCCTTGCAAACATTGAATATAATGAAATTCACATTGGATTTGCTCTGAATCCTTCATTTCTCTAAGATATGAATTCAAAGTTGATAAAAAAAAACACAAAAGTGTGTTTTTTATTAGATTTTTCATTGCATCTTGGATAAATAAAATATGTGCAACGCATGCGAATATTGGAAGTCTGTTCTGTAATACAATTGTAAAGTATGACTGAACTATTGTAGTGCCCAATATATGGAGCTAGAAGACAGACATGGCCGATTAGAACAAGAACTAAGGGAAAGAATGGCTATCAACAGTAAGTTTTATTTTAGGCAGTTAATTTGCATAATTTGAATGTACAAATATTCACTTGCATGGAAGATTGCATTTTTAAATCTTTAATTTTCGAATTATGGGAACTTTCTTTAAGACCTTATCTGTACAGTTTTTTTTTATGGAAACAGTCAATATTGAAGAATTGTCTAATTTTTAGAGACAGAAAAATTACTAAGATAATAGGAAAGGATACGGATGGCATCTTGTGCATGATTTACTAACATTTGTATGATTAAAATGTCTTTTGAAGAGACTTGCTTTTCATCTACTGAGTTGTCAGTGCATCATAAATTGTTTAGTATCACAGAATCAGCTTGTATTCTTGCCACTCACAAAAAAAAAATCTGCAGGTGTTCATTTTATGGAGTGAAAATTAGAACCCCAAATCTGAGAAATAATTTACTAATTTATCACTGAACAAAAGGAGATGTGGTATGTACACTGAGACATCCACCTAACAGCTAGACATCTAGAGGTCAAATGTACTGTAACCTTGATATAAATATGGAGTAGATGCATATAGGCAAAGAATAAATATAATATGATAATATGACTAAAATTTTACATCTACTTGAACATGTTACTTATATGAAAAGTAAATAAAGAATGATTAGATAAAATGTATGAATCCGTCAAAAATTTAATGCCAAAAACGTATATTTTAGTGTCTTAACTATACATTAATTGTGTTTCATAGGTATTTTAAAATTACAAGTTCAAGATTGTCCGTTGTCAGAAATGTTTAGAAAATGTGCCGTATATGGTAAAGTTTCCCACACTTAACACATTAAGGGCATTGGGTATTTTGGCTTGGTGTTTGGTTTCATTCAGGTCTTCCTGTTTGCACAAATCAATGGTTCTTGGTAAGCACTATTTCTACATTTTATTATAAAAACACCTATTGGTATTTTTTGTGGGTTTTTTTTCCTATAAATCAGTTCAAAATGGGTTTAATTTGTGATATGGTTTGGAAATCAAATTCTATGTGTGGGAAATTTCCATGTTTTTTGGCACGTCATTTTTTTTAATGAGAATTTTTAAACAAATTCCATTTTGTTTTTAGTTAAATTACTTCTGAAAGGTAGTTTTATCTTCACAGATAATGTTTTTTTCTATGTGTGGGTGACAATTCACAGTGTTCACATTTCACGTATGTCTCATCACCCTTATGTTCTACAACTGAATCCTTAGTCATGCAGGGACTTGAAAATATGAACAAAAAATCTACACCAGATTATGATGGCAATATTTGATGCAGATGGTCGCATATTCAACATTCAATAACATTTGAGACTGAGTGCATTTCAAAGTAAAAACTTTTTTTTTTATCCGAGGATGTCAATGAAGCTTGCCCTTTCAAAACATGTCTATTGTGGATCCATTAATTTTTGTGAAAACCAGTTTTCTTGGATGGTATCATGGACATTAGATTTTGGAGTTTGCCAGATTTGCCATATATTCTAAAGAAATGTTTTGATTCATATTAACATTTTAATCCTTAGTTTTCATATATCGAAGAATTCCATGAAAATTGGTATCCAAGAAATAATGATGAATCCATAGTTTTTGAAATCAAAGCTTTAGGCTAAATTCAGAAGTTTCTTTAATGATTTTATTATTGAAAAAAATGTGACAGTATAGATATTAATATAATTTGTATGCAATAATTCCTGAAATACAAGTACTCTAATACCCTATTTGCATCCATTGTTCAACAAATGTGTGTGAAGTAAAAGACCTGCAAGGATTCAGTCATACATTTATTCATGTGGAATGGGTTATATATATATCTGGTAATAGGGTCATCTGTTGAGTGATGATTTATAATGAGCACATGTTGTTGCCTTGATGAGTGTTTGCACTTTGTAACTAGGGAAACATACATCACTCATTCAAATTGTGAAATCATGCAGCATTATATATTTCCTGCTTGATTTATGTTCCCACTTTATCCTACTTGTTTGTTTATCAGTGAATTGTCACCATGTTCAACTACTCTTGTTGTGTATTGTGTAGTAGTGTGTACTGTTTCCTTGTTATTTCCTTAAGGATCCAGGTTATTGTACGGTATGTTCTTTTGAGCATATGCTAGATGCCTTGAGCTTGTTTTGTCACTGTTGGTGCAATGGTTTGCTAAATATTGCTGTATACAATTTCAAGTTATTTTCTACAATTCAATAAAAATTGCTTAAAATGTTAAAATTTAATTCAGAAACAGGTCGTAGAAGTAACCGATTCTCGACAAGCGAGATGACCGAGGTTTATTTACCTCGGAAATGTGAGTTCTCACTTCCTGCTTTGCTCCATTTTATTTCCAAATTTTCCAAAGTTTTTTCCAACAGTTAACATTAGATTTACTTACAATTTTTTTCCTTTATAATTCCTATATTTTTTTCTGTTTGATGGCAGTGGGACATTGGATACCATGGGTTGTTTCAATTGATGTTTGGTGTAAGTGGTAAATACTGAGATTTTGAATTATTTGTAGACAGGATTTAATTATATAAAGATGACTGATTTCGAAAGTTTATATACAAAATAAATAAATCATATTCCAGACATTTATATTAAAAATAACAGAAAAGATTAAAAATTAATACTTTTTTTAACATACATTTAAGAAAAAAGAGTTATTCTACCAGTATATATTATAAAGCAATTTAATATCCTTTTTTCCAATAAATACTATATACAGCTATCGGCTTGTGTGCTCTTAGAAGAAAAACATTCTTTTATTAGTAGATGTTACATGTTTTGACCTATCCTCTTACCTTTTCTCTTTCATGGGAGGTATATTTATGAAGACTATATACAGTAACACATTTATTCTACTCATCTTACAAACTATTCTCAGTTATTCGTGTGAAAAAAATCCAGCAAGTTTTGTACCTGCTTTGATTTTTGATTCATAACAAAGTATAATTCCAACATGACTGATTGCAATTTGTACTGTACACTTAAAAATATTCAGTAAGTAATTTTTAGAAAGAAAATCCTGACTATCATTCTAGATTTCTGTGGAGGGGGGGGGGGGGGCAAACCAATTATTTGAGTTGCACAAAATTATTCTGTAGATTCAAAATGTCACTTTTCCAATTGTATTTTAATTTATCACATTTTACTTTAAAATCCCAGAAATTTTATCAAAAATCACTAAAAAAGAACCTTTTTTAAAACTTCAATGTAAGGATAGATTGAGAAACAAATAGTTTTGAAGAAACTTCTATTCCTGATAACTTAAACTATACAATATTTTTCATTTGTCAGGTTGAATTTTAAATTTGCTGTTTATATTTTGGAAATCAGTCATGTTAATTACCAGTCAATAGATAGAGAAAATAATGAACACAAACATATATCATTTCACACAACATAAACACTGGTGTGTAAATTTTATTTCATTGCTGCTTTCACAGTAACATTTATTTACCTGCAGTATGCACACTCAATTTGCATCTAACTAATTATTCATTTTCTGATAATTTTATTATAATATGGTAGACAACTTTTTTATTTTCAATTTTCAGAAAAAGTCAAGAATTTCAACTGATAAAATGTATATTGGAGATCCTTTTTGAATTTTATGTTTCTAATAAAGATATTGTACTTTAATATAAATTTAAAGGTAGCAGTACTAAATCTGATTACTTGACTTATTCTGTATGGTAGAAGTTTTATTTATTTTTATTTTTTGCTTGTGCATGTCTTTTTTTATGGCTAACATTAATTTACAGATGAGCAAAAGACCCCTGAACAGGCAGCTGAGGAGAAACGAATCCTTGATGAATTGCTAGAGGTTGTTGAAGAGAAAAATAACCTTGTTAAAATGATTGAAGAAGATAGAGTCAGGTATTCAAAGAGACTAATTTATGTGTTGCAGCAGAAATATAAAATGAAAATGATGCCATATGTCTGGAGGGTGCCATACACTCAGAATGTTATATAAAGATTGCATTAATGCTTTATGATGGGTCCTTAAACAACCTGATTTATGAGACCAAAGGGGTATTAAAACTCATAATTCAAAGACTAACTGACAACCAAATGGCAAAATGTGAATAAACAAAGACTAACTGACAACCAAATGGCAAAAAGTGAATAAACAAAGACTAACTGACAACCAAATGGCAAAAAGTGAATAAACTAAGAATAGACAAACAACAGTCCACAAAATAGAGAAAATAAAAATTAAGCATATCTAACCCTACCAAAAACAGAGGTGAAAACGGGTGCTCTGGAACAGTAACTAGATTCTGCTCCACATGCAACACCCTTTGTGTTGTGCTTGATTGTATAAATTGGAATAAGTCTCATTGGATGATGTGATATTCTAGGCTAAGAGGACAGAATTGTCATTATAAAAATGGTTTTAATAGTATATGAGGATAGTTTTGAACTAGAAATATCATCGAAATGCAGTAATTTTGCAATATAGCTGTACATAGTTTTATTAACTGCATGGATTTAAATGTTAGGATTATTAAAGTTATATAATCAGTTTAGAAATAACTTGAATGTATAATAAGAAAACCCTGCATGATTAGTAAAGAATCTCAGACCTTTTGGTGTACTTCGAAGATGTAAAAATTGCTTTCAAATCAGAAAACAGAATATTTGGAGGATCAAGTTTTTTTCAATGATCCAGTTTTAATTCTTTCTTGAATAAAAGCAATGATGGATTGATAAGTCACACTCTTTATCATGTTTATACATTTGATTTTACTCTTACAACTTTATACCTTCTTATGTGGGCTCTATTAAGGTCATTTGGTAATAATACATGTAGTAATTTGCCTGTATAAATGTTCACAGGATTGAAGTTGTACTTAAGGATGTTCTTAGGTGAAATTAAATAACTCTAAAAAAAATAAAAAAATACTACAAGTCCAAAGAGCATTACCATTAGTAAAGGAACAAAATAAGCTAAAAATCTTGATAGGTTATGGAGCTCCATTTGGAGATATTTGAGTTTTAAAAACTGGTGGGGAAAAATGCAGACTCAGACTTATACCTTATATTTGCATTAATATTTTTTGGGTCTCAAATCTTTATTAATGAAATCTAGAATCAGTTTAAATTTAGGTAAATGACCCTTTTAAGAAATTTTGAATTATAATATGAAAAGAAAAATGGGTGTTTTGGGTCAAAATATTTTACCTTGTAACGTAGGAAAAAACCCAAGGAGTACAAACACCTGACACAAATTCTTAAATCTCACCTAAGTACATCCTTTAAGGAAGGCTTTCTACTCATTAAAAATAATAATACAAGTATTAAACAACTTTTAACTTTTAAAAACTTATAACATGTCATATTTTTCACTTTTTCCAGAGAGCGAGAAGAAGACAGAGACTTAATGGTTATGATGCGTGCCAAAGGTTTTGATTTGGATCCCATCGATCACACACGACACTTGAAGAATTCATGTGGATTCCCATTATCATGTTAACAAACTATTTCATAGTATTTGTACTAAAACCATAGGTATCTGTCATTTAAGACTTCTCTTCATCTGAAGGGATATGTATATTTGACAGTACTTTTCATTCGAAAGAACTGTTAGTTGTGTTCTCAATAAAACTGAGGACCAATTGTTTTGCATAATAGTAAGGAAGAAAGTTTTACAAAAAGCATCAAGTGTTGATTTAGAAAAATGAGTTTCTTTTCACCAAAATAAATTTAAACTTATTTCATTTTCTAGTCAAAATTTGAAGGAAAAGTTGATGTTTTGGTAAATGTTTAGAAATTGACCTCTGGTTGATAACAGATGTAAATTAATTTGAAAATGCAAACAAGGTTTATATTAGACAAGACAAGGTACCTGTGAATATGGTTTAATAAAATTTCTTGTAGTTAAGTATAGATAACTGGTACATATAACATGTATAAGCACCTTATAGTGACAGGATTATAGATCTAAGATTTTAAAAGAATTTTCTAACAAGAATCATTGTGAAATTGTGAGATCATTTATGTGTAAAGAAGTGATTCATATCTATTTTCTGAGTTTGTTGATGATTTGATTGTACAAATCCTCATCAAAACCTTCTGTGAAGGTACCAATATGTGCAATGTCTCATACAGTGTAAATAATCATTATAGGTGTGTGTATGTGTGTGCTAATGTGTAGTGTGTATGGGAGATAACTCTGTCATTCAATGAGTTGTTCAAAGTAGGTTACACCCATTAGAAAAATAGCAAATATGGCTACGGTGGCAGTTTTGTTGCTTTTTACCAACATTTATAGAATGTTTCATAGGGTCACAATTGTTCATACCAAATAGATATTGGATTTTTAAGTTCTATGTTATAGGTAGGTCATCATGGGAAAAAATATTCTATGTAGAAGCAATTTATGCATTTAAAATTTTATTTTGAATCCCAAATTGTTCACGTTCTTCAATTCTTCAACATGCTTTAATCACTGCCATTTCAAGTTAATATCAGTAATAAAAGGTTGGTTCAGATTTGATATACAAATCAGTTTTCATGGTTGATGTTCAAAATAATAATACCATTTTGTTAATCATGGGTTTAATTCACGCTCTAACATACATGTATCTTTGTATAACACATACAGTAATTGCTTTACTTTAAAAATTATAGAAATTGTAGAATTTGCAAGTTTATCTTATGAATAATGTAAAAGCCCTTAATATTGGCATTATTGTAAAGATTTATCATCAATAAATCTTGTAAACCAGTTACAAGAAACAAAATACTACATATATATACGTATAAACATAAAAAGAATTAAAACATTTGAAGCGAAGTGGTTGAAATGCTGTTTTCTACAAGTATATGGTCAAAGGCATCATAAAAATACCTGCCTATTAGAGAAATTTTACATATTAATTCAGAATTTGTTATTTGATACAGTGTTTTGCTGTGATTTTGTAGATATATTTATATATATCTTGGTTGTTTATTTTAAAACATTATGCAACATATCTTGTTAAGAACAACAACATGGAGTTGTGTGATATACCTGTTTTGTTAAAAAAAAAAACATGACGTCTGTTTTTGAATTTTTACGATAATATAAAGAAACTAATTAAATTGAAAGATTTTCACATTATGATCCTCATATGACAACTAGATTATTAAGTTTACACATCATGATTTTGTCTTCATTCAGAGACACAAATTAAGTAAAGCTAAATAATAGAAGAACACATATGAATATTGTTTATTCAGAAATTATTGTGAAAAATGCAAAAGGGTTATAACATGCTTTGAGGTAAAGGTTTAAAAAAAATCTATTATTCAAGTTTTTGCCAATATTATCAAATAAGATTTATAATATGGACTTAAAATGAATTACATGTATAGGGAAGCAATTCAGATATGGTCATAAGATATTGTAGTCGAGATTTATTTACAAAATTGTACTGTACTTTAAAAGCATTTTGAAAATGTTTCTCATCCTGAAAGCAATAATGCAGATTTTTGCTACAAGTTAATTTCTAGTTTAGTGATTGCAATTTTCAGTGTATAATTTGATATTGCAAATGCAAATTGCAAATACAAAAATCTTGTTCATAGATATAAAAAGATGTTGTATGAGTGCCAATATTCATGTATATCAAGTATTGACGATTTCATATTGGATTCAACTTTTCAAGAACAAAACTAGATATAGCAATAGATCAAATGAGTATATTCCATGACACATAATGAGGTGACAATGTCAAGTTTTAATCTTTGTGTATCAGACCAGGTGCACAAGTTCTTTTTGTCCTCAAAAATGTTTAAAGAATTTAAATTTTTCAGGATTGATTTTTTTGGGGCAAAGATAAATCCAAGTCAAATTTATGATTTTTCTAGTTAAATATAATTCAATGTCACAAAATTGCAAATGAAAGCAATCTTTACCCTGTACTGCAGTGCTCACAAGCACTTTGATTTTTTTAATTGGTTATTAATGAATGTGTAAAAAAAAGGGGGGAAACAATTCTCCTTGTGGTCCTTCGTTCAACTAATGAAATTGAAAAATACCATTGGAAAAATCTATATCATGAAGATTTTTGCATGAAGGAAACAATTCATTCTTTAAAAATTACATATAAAGCAAATGAAAGCATCCAAAGTGGTATGAATATAAAGTTGGTTGGATGACCAGGAAAGAAAAAGACTTACATAGTTTGATATTTAGAATATAGATAATAATAAAGATAGGAAAAATCATTTATTATATTTATGTGGGAACAAAAAGAAAATCGCATATTCAGAAGTATTAGTTGTTTTATAAAGTATATCTTCAATAAGGTTATTTTGAATAATTTTTGGTTCAAGGGACTAATATTTCTGCATTTAACTTGGGACAAAAAAGTCCTAATCACTAATTTAAATATTCATATGTATTAAAGGTAGTGTAGTCTATACACACATTGAGATTACACCTGATTTTAGTGTTCAGTATGTGTTTAAGTGATATGATGAATAAAAATGTATAAATTATGTGAATTTTATTTTTTCAGACCATAGTATCAAATACTAGCATTCTTTAAGATTCACATATTACTTGTACAGTTTTTATTTATTTCAACGATATTTGTCATCATCATGAATAAAAACAAGTAAATACTTGACTTTCATGTAAGACCATTAATTTATTTTGTATACTTTTTAGGACTTATCATTTGTACTATTCTTTTACACATATGTCTAGTCACATTATATTTTGGTTGTACAGCGCTTGCATATTTATTATGTATATAGCTATCAGGGTTGTGAAGAATGGCCATTAAAATAATGAAAATTACTAAAAATTATCTTATTTCATTATGCCCATTTTATCTCAATTTATATCGCCTCTGTTATCTTGTAGAAGCTTTTGGCCTTAAATGCTGTTGGTTGTCAATTTAAATCCTGGCAAAAACATGAAACTTAGTATTTGTGTTTCTCTGCTAAGTATGCAAAGACTGGTCAGTTGTGAGTCAGAAAGACTGTTACCTTTGAAGTAGGACATTAAAATCTGGCTCAAATAGTCAATCAGTACAAAACTTGGTTCATTCATATATTGATATCAAATTATCATTTTCCTGTCCTGAATATGCATTTAATTTGCCACAGGATCTTAAAGATCCATCCATTTTGATTCATATCATATCCATTTACCTTTTGACATGATAAAATGTTTTATAGGCTTACTGGATCCCTGTATCCATGAACTGAAAAAGTAATTGTTACTGCTTGATATTTCATGCATGCATCTTTATTGTTAGATAAATATATTGCATTGACCATAACATTCTATACATACTATCCAAAAACATTTCCAGAATTTTATCCATGTAATATATGCTCAGATATTCAAGGCACAAAATGATGTTACACTTGTCAAGAAAATAACATTACTTTTTCAAGGTGCAGGAATCTAATATCTGTTCAAAAAAATAAAAATGATGGCATTGATCAAGACATCCTTAAAAAATGGAGTTATCTTCCTTTGTCTAGAATTGCTGTTAAATCAACTACCAATAATGCAATATTTAAGTTTTCTCCCACTGATAAATGAAAGCAATCTTAAACCTTGGTCCTTACAAGCACTTTCATTAAGGTCTTTCCATAGACCTCATCAGGAGGTATAACCTGATCAGGAGACTTTGAAGGATTTCATCACCCCCTTTAGAAGTTTTATTGGGTTTTTTTTCTGGCATCTTATACAAGTTATTTTCCTGGAATTAAACACAATTTAAAAAAAAAAAAACAGAAATCCTGAACACACAATAATCTTTATTTCATGTGACCTTTCATTTGTACCCAAGGTCAAAGATCACTGAGTGCAAAACAGTTTTTAAAATGAAATTTTAAGTAAATGATAAGAGATTGCTGCATAAATGTTGTGTAATGAGGTCTACTCAAAAACAAAAATTTTGAACCCCCTTTTCATTCAAGTCAGATGGATTGGGATATTAAGTGCAAAAAACTAATTGTCATCTAAGGTTAATTATAGAATAACTAATTGAAGAATTCAAATAGAGAAAAATATTTAACAAGTGACGGAACAACATATTAATTCACCAATGCGTGTAGCACATGAGTTAATTATCAGTGTTGTTTGGTCACGAGTTGAATATTTTTCATTATTTGAATTGTTTAATTAGTTCTTCTTTTTATTTCATTGGCAAATGGCTTTTTTTGAAGAAATTAATGTAAAACATGTAAGGAACTATATCTTTTTTCTACGCGTTCACAATTTTTTTTTTATTTGCCGTTAATCGACGTCATGACAACGCCTATTGTTGTATGACGTCAGAGAGTGAAATAACCACGTTTATTTCACATGTGAAATTATTGGTTTTTATTATTTAACTGGGAAATCAATGTAATTCATTGCAACCAATGTAATAAATTGTTGTATTAGAAATGAAAGGTTATGTGTACTTTTCAAGTATCAAGTTCAAGTCCTCCAAAAATAAGTTAAAAGGGGTAAAGTGCAAAATCCAACTTTCTAGGAGATGGTGTTGTCGCATATCAAATGCAAGGCCATTTGATCTACATTACAAATATCATACTTCCGATATACAACATTAAAGTGGATAGGGCCATGAATGGAATGCTGGAATGTTGCTACATAGAAATGGAAAGTTCACAATTGTGAAGCTGAAATCATCTCTTTTGTCATAAAGTTTTGTTTTCACCCGACCCTCATTGTCAATTTATAGAGTATGTTTGTTGCATATCAAATGAAAGGTTGTGAAGAGAGCATTACAGATATAGTTAAAGGGAAATACCTACCAATTTCTCTGTTATTATAAGTAATTGGATAATGATATATTTGGCATGTTTGTTTCTTGCAAGGTCATCTTGTCTGTCAGACAATTTTCGCTTGACCTCTGCTTCATTTCATGGATCAGTGAACAAAGCTAAGTTTTCGTGATCAGGTCCATTTCTCCGATACTTTAAGCAATAACTATAAGGTTAACAATATTTGGTATATGTAATGATTGTAAGGTGTACATGCCCAAGTGGTATGTGTTATCTGACCATGACCATATCTTCGTGGTTCATTAGACAATGTTTACTTTTTGTGGATTTACCGTTTGGTCTAGATTGTTTCTCAGATATTATAAGCAATAGGGCAATTATGTATGATGAAAGGAACTATTGAAGGGTGTAAGTGTCTCTGGCAGGGTTCATATGACCTTGACAATGACCTCATTTTCATGGTTCATTGGTCAATGATAAGCTTTCGTAATTTTGTCATTTGATCAAATATACAATAAGCAATAAGTCATCTATATTTGGTGTATGGAATAATTGCAAGGTGAACCTGTCTGACTGGTAATGTTCATATGAACTTGACCCCATTTTCATTGTTCGTTGGTTAATGTTAAGATTAAGTGTTTTGACCTGTCTCTCGTGTACTATAGGACCACTATATTTGGTATATGGAAAAGCATGTTTTTGTTAGATACATTTCTATTTGTATCCATCTGGTGAGTTCAGTCAAACAGATAGTTATGCCCCGCCGTAGCGAAGGGGGCATTAAGTTTTACCCTTGTCCGTCTGTACATCCGTACGTCCCAAAGTTGGTTTCCGTTCTCTAAATTTAGTTTGCGTCAACCAAATGTTATGAAACTTAAAAACAATGCTTATTACAACAAAACACAGATCAAGTTTGAATTTTGGTGGCGCCACTTTATCTGTTCTAGAGTTATGGCTCTCTACAAAGGGAAACATTGCTTAAACTTCCATTTCCGTTCTCTAACCTTAGTTTGCCTCAACCAAATGCTATGAAACTTATACACAATGCTAATTATCCAAAATACAGATCAAGCTTGAATTTTGGTGGTGTCCCGTTAACCGTTCGAGTTATGCTCGTTTACCAAAGAAAAAAATTGCTGAATTTTTCGTTTCGTTTCTGTTCTGTAATTTTAGTTTGCCTCAACTAAATGTTATGAAACTTATATACAATGCTTATTACCAAAAATTACTGCAGATCAAGCTTGAATTTTGGTGGTGTCATTTAACCCGTTCCAGAGTTATGCTCGTTTACAAATGAAAATATTGCTGATTTTTTTGTTTCCGTTCTCTAACTTATGTTTACCTCAACTAAATGTCATGAGACGTATATACAATGCTTGTTACCACAAAACTCAGATCAAGTTGGAATTTGGGTAAAGTCACTTTTGCTGTTTTAGAGTTATGCCCCTTTATAAATAAAATAAAACTGAATTTTTCGTTTCCGTTCTCTAACTTTAGCCGTTGCCTCAACCAAATGTTATGAAACTTATACACAACACGTATTACCACAAAACTCAGATCAAGTACACATCTTGGAAGTGTCACGTTTTCTGTTCTTCAGTAATGACCCTTTATAATGTTAGTTTGTTCTATAAATGCTGTACTGTGACACCACTGTCCCAGTAAAGGGGAGGTGGCACCAACAAACAAAAGATTAACCCCGTCACATTCTGTATTTGCCTGTCCAAAGTTAGGTAGTAATTCAGTGGTTGCTGTTGTTGCTGTGTAAGATATTTGTGTTTCGTTCATTATTTTGTTCATGAATAAGGTTGTTATTTCTTTTTAGTTTGAATTCACGGTTTTACATTTGTCATTTCGGGGATTTTGATAGCTTACACGCCCGCAGGGGTTACTTCCTATATAATTTAAATGGTACGAGTGTGTCGCAAAACAGGGTCACCTTTTCATGCCCTGCTGGTTAGAACAGGGTCCCTTTTCAAATAGTGTCCTGTTGGTTAGAACAGGGTCGCTTTTTCATGTCCTGCTGGTGAGAACAGCGGGTCTTTTTGAAACAAAGTATTTGTCTAGAACAGGATCGCTTATTTAAATGTTAAAATGTTAAAGATTAAGTCTACTGTCTAGGACCCGGGTCTAGAACAGCATCTATTCTATACGGTCTAGAGCAGGGTATACTAGTACTATAGAGTCATTTTCTGAGCGTGTCTAGAACAGGATATCTTTTTCAATATTTCTGTTTAGAACAGGGTATCTTTTTCAATGTCTTTTGGTTAGAACAGGGTATGATTTGGCAAGTGCTGTTGGCACAATTATACCCAAAAGGATATTCAGTAACCCCCCCCCCTTTTGGGCTGACACGACAATGCGGTCATGGACTTTGCTTGCTTATGGTTGAAGGTCGTACAGTGAACCATAGTTGTTAATTTCTGAGGCATGTGGTCTCTTGTGGAGTTTTGTCTCATTTACAATCATACTACAGTGTCGTCTTCCTATTTATATATATTTCAAGATTAATTTTTTCTGTGGACGGACAACTTTTTGTTGTGAAACTGACTAGTAATTTTAATGTTTTGTTAAAAAATCTTCAAAGAAAAAAAACATTATTTTTTGGTTGAGTTCTCTACACATGCTACACTTCCCATCAATATCCTTGAAAATAGCAATACATCCATTGGATTCTGGAGCTCATACGACTGTGAGAATGGTAGTTTTACAGCTTTTCAATCAGTGCCAATTTTGATGTAATAATTCAGACATCACATAAAAGATATTTATATGTCCTTTTAACTATTCTACAAAAAATAAACAAAGTACATTGTTTGTATATGCTTTCAGTAATTTTATATAAAAGTAAAATTATCAAAAAAAATCTAAGGGGTTTCCATGATGTGTTTATTTGCTTCAAGTGCAGATGGGTAAAGAGACTATTCAATTTAATTTCCAATCTTAAACAATAGCCAAAGGAAATAATTCAAATGGACAATAAGCAGAATTTGGAATTCATGACCTCACCATCTTGATTCTATATGGTTATACAATTATGTATACTAAGAAAATGCAATATACCGTGCATGTACTGTTTTAGGCAGAACATCAATCAACACATAGAAATCAATATTTACATCAAAATTAAAATGTGAACCAAAACTACATTCTGCTTGATTGTTTATAAAAAGTAAAGTATCAGATTTAAAAGTAGTATGTTCAGCAAGTTTCAACTGTTTAGTTTCAACTGTTTGATACGCTAACCTACCAGTACTGATAATTTTCTCCTCAGACTTTCAGGTACCCTGTAGAATATTCAGTTTATTTACTTTACCATTTTTTCAATCTAATATTCCGTAAAAGGGTGTCATCTTTGTTGAAAAAGATGAAGCTTATAAAGGATAACCCTGGCTTCTTTTGTTCTTTAGAAACTGCCCTCTGAAGTCTGCATCATACAATAGAGTATAGATGGCTTCTTCTTAATACAAATGCCTGTAACAAGTCAGGAATATGACATGTACATTTTTTTTCCATTCGTTAGATGTGTTTGAGCCTTTGGTTTTGACATTTGATAAAGGACTTTCTGTTTTGAATTTTCCTTGCTGTTTGGTATTTTTGTTAGTTTACTTTTATCAAATCAAACACAAAACATAACATGAATACACATGGACATATCATTTGGATGCAGAGTATACCAGTCTTTGCTCATACTGCAAAATGTGGCTTGATTAAAAAAAAAAAAAAGCCCCGAAGCTTCAAGTTGATCTCAGGTCAGTTGACTGGACTGTAGTTGAGCCATGATTTTAGATTTAGTTTAAACATAGTTATTTAAAGTGGATTAGGAAACAATTAAATTCAACTTAAACTAACCCCTTTTAACTTTGCTGATGCGAGTGCTGCCTTAATTAATTGTATCTGCAATATTAGCCTGCTCTCTCTTATCACGGCTCAGCCATCTATTGTCCCCTTCCGAGTGTCTATCATCGTTTCTGAAGACCATACTCGCAGATGGTGTTTAGTGAGAGCCGAAAATTCAGTCCCTGAAATGTTCTCCCCGGACTGACGGGGATCATGCGAACCGTAGGAACCTTTGTGTTAGTAGTCCGTTGCGCTAACCACTACACCACGGCTAAGCATACTTCTATGATATGACAAAGAAAGCAGCCTATAACAGAATAAGTCTTCAAGAACAGGAGCACAGTTGGTTCCCATTGGAGTGAAGGTCTCAGGCTAGAATAATTTTAAAGAATATTTGGAATGTCATATGAAACTGGTATCAATGGAAACGCAGGCAATTGAATAATTTGTCACGAGAAATGTATTTAACATGACATGGTAATTGTTTGATTAGACTCGCATTTGACTAGCGTACCATGACTGATTAGCTATTTTTTTATGACATTTGAATCAACACTTTACAGCAATTATTAAAACAAATCATTTTTTGTGCTTATTTCTAAAAACAAATTGCGACAGATTTTTTTTTTTTTTAGTTTTCAGATATTTTTTTTTTTAGTTTTCATCATAAGCTTTAAAATAAACGTATCCTTTCAAGGTTGTCCAAAATGATGAAAATGCACACTGCAAAGTTGAAAACTTTATTCCATCTTTTGAGTGTTTTAGAGTAACGAGGATATTGTCTAAAGCGTCTCAAACACACTGAAGAGAGAAAATATGTCGGACAGAAATCCAGGGATTGAGTTTGGTACGATTGTTTACGTGTAAAACATTTACAGAATACTGATTAAGTGTCATTTACCCCACTGATATGACCATAATCCCGTAACCTCTATTTTGCGTGATGCTAAATGAAATGTCATTCACTGGTTACATTGTTTTGACCCAGTAAACAGTTGACCTAATTGCATGTTCCTAGTATAGGTCATAGTAACTAATCATATTTGTCCTCTGGTACATTTCCACAGCTAATTCATTTGTGTATGTAAGAAAATGTATATTCCACTTAACAGATCCTGTCACTCAAATGGGCTAATATTAACCAGTGATCCATGTTTTTTCCCCAAATGAAATATAATTTTACTGTGCCATAAGGCAGCAACCATTTGATTTTCTGGGGGGGCTATGGTTTTTTTTTTCTGGACAAAAAAAACAATCTATTTTTTTCGCAACAAGTCGAAAACAATTTTTTTCTTTCAATTTTAGCATTACATATAGTGGCAGCTGAGAGTGAAACAAACAATTTTTTTTTCTCAGAATCAAAAACAAATTATTTTTTTCTCCAAAAACTGGAAACAAACTTTTTTTTCCAAAAAAAAACATAGCCACCCCCTCCCCCCCCCCCCACCCCAGAAAATCAAATGGTTGCTGCCTAAACAGATAATCATGTAAATTGACAAAAATGGACAGTATAGGTCAAACAGTCATATTCAAAAGCATCCAATTTTCGAGAGATAGTGATAGCCTACAGGAAGATCTTGATGCTGCTGCAAAGTGGGAAGAAGACTGGCTTTCCATCCGGACAAATTTACAGTTCTCACTGCCTCAAACAAGAAAAATACAATCAAACATGACTGTATACATCCTTCACAGCCATACCCTAGAATCTGTCTCCTCCCCTAAATATCTGGGTATAACACTGCAATCCGACTTAAAATGGACCCAGCATACAAACAACATCATGGGTAATGGAAATAAATGCCTAGGCTTCATAAAAAGAAATCTAAAAACATGCATTACAAACATTAAGTCTCAGGCATATCTAGCACTTGTCCGACCAAAACTAGAATATATGCTTGTTCAGTTTGGAAACATCATACTGCTGAACAATGCAATAAACTTGAGATGGTTCAGCATCATGAGCATCGGGCTGCTAGGAATGCATGTAATGGTTACCACAACACCAGTAGCGTCACAGACATACTCAATACTTTAAATTGGCCTACTCTACAACAACGCAGACTTAAAACTAGATTAATAATGTTCTATAAAATTGTTCATCATATTGAACATTGCAGTACCATAAGAATTACTTATATCAACAGACGATAGAACCTGACAAATTCAGCCACAAACTTACAGACACCTACTTACATTTAAAAACTGTTACAAATATTCATGTTTTCCGTTTACTATTACACAATCATGACAATGGAATTTACTACCTCCAAAGATAGTACTTTCCCCAACTAAATATAATTAGAGAACAGTTTACACCTACTGTTCTCTACAATATAGAACAGTAATACTTAGTAGTTATAATGTAAATAGTTTTAACCACATGCCATGTTAGTCAGTGTTCCAGCTAGGCTGTTTTCAGAGGGCGCGGCGCCTGTCCTTTCCCGAGTGACGCCCTGTGCCCTTTTTACAGTTTTCAGGGCGCCCTGCCTTTTTTGAAGATCGATCGTATATTATTTTGTTCGTATTGATATAATCCGCTAATTACTAAATTTTACCTGGCAAAAAGTTTATGACTTTGTTAACAACCCCAAGCTAATCAACGGTTACAACTGGTGTCATAATCTGTTGTAAAAACTTGTGTGACAAGCTGCTTGACAAGTTTTTCAGCCTAAAAAGAAGAAAGATAGAGTTCTATATGGGCTAATGATGTTGTTCTTGTATAACCAGTGATTTCAACGAATAAACACAATGTTTGATTAATATCTTTATTAAAACATGCCCTTTTCATATTATCATGTTATGCGTTAAATGCCCTTTTTCAGGATTGGCACCCTGCCCTTTTGAAATCCTAGCTGGAACACTGTTAGTATTTGTAAATTTTTGGTACTACTATTTTGTAGATATTTATTTCTTATTATCCTATGCATGCGCAGCAGTTAGTAATAAAAATCTGATGGATAGCTGGATACCATAAGAAGAAGAAGATAACCGACTTGCCTAACTATATTGGCTCTGTCCCGAGTTCAAAATCATTTATCAACAAGCTGATTATTATGTCCTGAATGGTTGGGTTGACATTATTTCCTCATTTAGATGATTCAATACCAGTAATGGAAATAAACTGAAATAACAGTATCACAATCATTTCAAATAAAAAGTATTTGAATTCGTGATTTCCCAGTGGCCTAGATAAATATTTTCATAAATGATTTGGAAAGTTAACAGCTTTACATATATATCTTAAATCAAATGATAAAATCAATCAGAAATATTTTGTTTTCGGTTCATTAATGTTAAATTAGATTGAAAGTTTGGCATGTTTCAATGCTTGTAAAAACACATACACAATAATAGAAAAATAAACCTAATTAGGAATGAATTAAAATAAAGAGCTGTCAGGATTAATGCTAATTAGTCGATCTTTTGATATGATCAATCTTTGTAGTAGATTCAACGAGGTGACAGCTTTATGACTGATTGACAGGTGTCATTAACATAATGGTATTGCGTGTTGTTTACATAACAATATACATAATGTTAGCTTCAGTAAAATAACTGATTTGAGTTAAAGACATGACTTTTAACATTGCTTTTCATTAAGAGATACTGTTATAATTTAAATTATATATCTGTCGTCTTTGAAATCAGTGTTATACAGTATTCCTATATTTATTCTATTCATATACGTGGATATAAGAAGATGTGGTATGAGTGCCAATGATGCAACTCTCCATCCAAGTCACAATTTGTAAAAGTAAATGTAATTAAAAGTTTTTCCTTGATATTTTCGCGGTCGTTTTATTTTCGCGTTTCACTTTTTACCGCGAAAATAGCGAAAATAAAACTACCGCGAAAATTTCCCTGTTTACAGTAGTAATTACAATGCTCTTTATTACTGTGTACATGGTGTACTATACTACGAAATAATATTATATACATTCAGTAAGACGATGTCATGTGTACTTCTATTCTGTTGAAATTTATATACTTATAGATGCTAGTTGGTTGGAGCATGTTTATGTAAATTTGCCAGCTGTAAAGAGAAGAGCAGAAACACTTGGCACAAGAAGATGTGTGAAAAAACAGTGGCAGGTATAAATAATATCAAGATAAAAAAAAATCATATAATAATCTGTCAATAAATTTTGTTCAGGTGGGAAGGCTGATTATATACAATCGAATAAAAATTAAACACCTGCTCTCACTTACTTTTTATGCTCTACCTACGATAGACGAGGGGCATTGTGTTTTCTGGTCTGTGGGTCCATTCGTTCGTCTGTCCGTCCTTCCGTCTGTTCGTCCGTTCGTCCCGCTTCAGGTCAAAGTTTTGGGTCAAGGTAGTTTTTGATGAAGTTGAAGTCCAATCAACTTGAAACTTAGTACACATGTTCCCTATGGTATGATCTTTCTAGTTTTAATGCCAAATTAGAGTTTTGACCCCAATTTCACGGTTCACTGAACATAAAAAATGATAGTGCAAATTTAAGGTTAAAGTTTTTGGTCAAAGTAGTTTTTGATGAAGTTGAAGTCCAATCAACTTGAAACTTAGTATACATGTTTCCTATGATATGATCTTTCTAATTTAAATGCCAAATTAGAGCTTTTACCCCAATTTCACGGTCCACTAAAATGGAAAATGATAGTGCAAGTGAGGCATCCATGTACTATGGACACATTCTTGTTTAAGCCTAAAAAGTGAGTGAGTTTAAAGATTTATTAATGATAAGATTGGTCAAAAATATTTTTTATTTCTTTTAGTTTTATATCTTTATCCTGTTTATTGGAAGACTACTAATATGACATGGATATCAAAGCTCCCACATACAATCGAAAACATAAATTTTTCTCTCCTCAATTAATTTATCCATATAAAAGATTTTTTTATCAATAAAAAAATTCAAAAGTGACAAAACAGACAATATTCTCTACAAAAGAAGGTAGACCCACACCTTCAAAACATTGACTACATAACATTTTTATGAAACGGTTTACAGAATCTTACATTATGCCATTGTGCACTTCAAATTTGGTTTTTGATACAAAATATTTTGTGTTTCACATAGATCAACATAGACTGTCAAATCGGTTTTAATGGTGGAGCTAGCTAAGGATCTGTATTTCAAAATTTTGCCTATTTTGCATTTGCCATTTTATATTTTTGTTTTAGTCAGCCTGGTTACTGAGAGCAGTGACATGTATAGATTTAACAACTTTGTCAGGTGATGACACAGCGAGTAATGTGTCAAGACTTTGTTTTAAAGCCGCAAATCCTGTGCGAGATGACTTGATCAAAGGGCTTCAGATGGAAGATGCAGGTTTGTTTACACAATGAAGACGGGGTGACAAAGAGGTGCTCACTTTCCAAATCACACTTTGATTTTATAATTTGTCCCACTTTTTATACCCCCGCTTTAAAAAAGGGGGGTATACTGTTTTACCTCTGTCTGTCCTTCCGTAAGTCCGTCCGTCAGTCCGTCCGTCCCATGAATATTTTTTGTCGCATTTTTCTCAGGAACTACAATACAAGGATTTCTGAAATTTTGTTTCAGGGTTTATCTAAGTCAGCTATACCGTGTGATGGATTTTCAGATTGATCACTTGACAACTTCCTGTTTACTGAACACTTGTATGATTTTACACATGATAGCCAAGTTGAAAATTTTCGTCACATTTTTCTCAGGAACTACAATACAAGGATTTCTGAAATTTGGTTTCAGGATTTATATAAGTCAGCTATACCGTGTGATGCGTTTTCAGATTCATCACTCGACAACTTCCTGTTTACCGAACACTTGCATATTTTTACACTATTAATATTATCCACTTGTGGCAGGGGTATGATCAGTGAGCAGTAGCTCGCAGTTTCACTTGTTTTTCCTTTTTTTCTCCAGATCTCCCTTTTTTAGCTCACCTGGCCTAAAAGGCCATGTGAGCTTTTCTCATCACTTGGCGTCCGTCGTCGTCGTCGTCGTCGTCGTCGTTAACAATTTTTCAAACATCTTCTCCTCTGAAACTACTGAATGGATTTGAATGAAACTTAGCATGATTGTTCCTTAGAGTATCCTGCACAAAGTGTGTGCTTCGATTTTTGATCCGTCAAAAAACATGGCCGCCGTTACTTAAAATAGAACATAGGGGTCAAATGCAGTTTTTGGCTTATATCTCAAAAACGAAAGCATTTAGAGCAAATCTGACTGGGGGTGAAAATGTTCATTAGGTCAAGATCTATCAGCCCTGAAATTTTCAGATGAATCTAACAAACCATTGTTGGGTTGCTGCCACTTAATTGCTAATTTTAAGGAAATTTTGCAGTTTTTGGTCATTATCTTAAATATTATTATAGATAAAGATAAACTGTAAACAGCAGAAATGATCAGCAAAGTAAGATCTACAAATAAGTTAATATGACCAAAATTGTCAATTGACCCCTTAAGGGGTTATTGTCCTTTAATGACAATTTTTCACAATTTGTTCATCATATTTGCTAACTTTAAAAAATCTTCTCCTCTGAAACTGCTGAATGGATTTGGATGAAACTTAGCATGATTGTTCCTTAGATTATCCTGCACAAAGTGTGTGCTTCGATTTTTGATCCGTCAAAAAACATGGCCTCCGTTACTTAAAATAGAACATAGGGGTCAAATGCAGTTTTTGGCTTATATCTCAAAAACGAAATCATTTAGAGCAAATCTGACAGGGGTAAAAATGTTCATTAGGTCAAGATCTATCAGCCCTGAAATTTTCAGATGAATCAAACAAACCATTGTTGGGTTGCTGCCACTTAATTGGTAATTTTAAGGAAATTTTGCAGTTTTTGGTCATTATCTTGAATATTATTATAGATACATACAGATAAACTGTTAATAGCAAAAATGTTAAGCAAAGTAAGATCTACAAATAAGTCAATTTGAACAAAATTGTCAATTGACCTCTTAAGGAGTTATTGCCCTTTAAAGACTTTTTTCACAATTTGTTCATCATGTTGACTTACTTTAAAAAATCTTCTCCTTTGAAACTGCTGTATCAATTTCAGCCAAACTTAGGCTAAATGAGTTTTAGAGTTTCAGAGTATCTAGTATAAATTTTATATTTCATTTCCTTGTATGTCAAGAAACATAGCTCCTATGGCTAAAATAGAACATAGGAGAAAATGATTTTTTTTTTGCTTTTGAAGAAAATAGGACGATTCAAAGAACATTTAAATAAATTGAAAAGCCAAAATAATCATTGATATGAGATTAAACCAAAAAAATTCAGGTGAGCGATTCAGGCTCTTGAGAGCCTCTTGTTGTTCTGTATTCTTCATCCTCCTTTTTTACCCCCTTTATCCTACATCCTTAACGTGTGTCATCCCTTCAATGACAACTGTTTTTAAGTGACAGATCCAAGCATCAGATTTTGATTAATATTAAATTGTCTATGTATCTTCACTTTGCAGTTTATTATATTGTATGTTTTACTTTTGCTGCATATGTATTTAAATACCGGTAAGGAGATGTTGTGAGGTTGCCAGTGAGACAACTAAAGATGTTCTTATTTTCTATTTGGAAATTCTTTAAATGAATTATTGACAGTAAAAATGTTAGTATTCCTTTTAGAGAAATTGAACTGATACATTATGGGGGAACTACAAAGTGAAACATCCTTCAGAAGAACTATAAAAAACAAACCAATAGACAGGCAAATCAGTGACTTCTATTCATAGCAACTTTTTGTTATTGTGTTTTTCTTCATGACTACAAAATTGAAATGTTATTTGATCTTGTAAAATTTCGTTTTTTGTGTTTCCATTTTTCAGATATTTACATTGTGGTTACTCCAGAAACTAGTATTTACTATTGATATCTTTTATAGGTATTACTGTAGGAGCAGTTTGTGTTTACCCTAGCAGAGTAGCAGATGCTGTTAAAGCTTTAAAGGCAGCCAATGCTTCTCATATACCTGTTGCTTCTGGTAAGCTTATTGAAAATAAATCTTGGGAATGCAATAGATGTTTGTTTTTTGAGTTTTGTAAACTCAATTGAATTTACCCTTTAGGTTTTTTTAGGCCTTTCATATGTTTGCTTTGATCCTAAATGGCTAGCAAATATTCGTCCAGACATTTAGATATAGATAACCAGGGATGATTAGCTCCCCTTTTATGGAATCCACCAAAAGTTTTATATATAAAAAAAATATTATTCCATTCCTTACTTTTATATTACTGTCAACTGAAGCTTGTGCCATCTTGTGTCTACAACAGACTATTTCAATTTAGAGCTGTGGTACTGAGTATTGGGATGTGAACCTTATTGAACAACATTTTAAACAACTGAAAACTTGAACACCAAATCACTTGAAAAATACTTTCTTTACTAGCTGTTGTGGTGCCAAAGATTTTTAGAATTTCTGTCACTTGAAATTTGAATCATATTATTAAAAAAGTGGCAATATGTCTCTTCAGAGTATTTGCAAACAAATTGCTAGTTATCACTTGGTTTGATGTGCCATTTTGATAAAGTTTGTAAAGAACGTGTTATATATTTTTCACCTGGGGCAAAGGTCAGTAATGCAACTTTAAGTTGTAAAAAAATCATATAATTTTAGTTTGCAATACCTGTTTGAATGGTTTTAGTTTTGTTTACAGCTCATTTGATTTTTCAGTGGCAACAGGATTCCCTACAGGACAGACACCATTAAAGACCAGACTAGAGGAAATCCGAATGGCAGTTGCTGATGGTGCTAGAGAAATAGATATTGTCATAAACAGGGAATATGCTTTGACTGGAAATTGGAGAGGTAAGGGAAAGTAACAATTTTTAGTATTATATCATGAGTGGAATCTTTATTTTGAAATGTTAGAAAAAGAAACCAATTTAGTTGATAAGCTGACACACTCAATGATCCCTACAGAGAAAAGGATCCTACAAGTGGCTAGTTGCATGGTAGTAAATACTAGTAAATCAAATTAATTTTTTAGCTCACCTGGCCCAAAGGACCAAGTGAGCTTTTCTCATCACTTGGCGTCCGTCGTCGTTAACTTTTACAAAAATCTTCTCCACTGAAACTACTTGGCCAAATTTAACCAAACTTAGCCACAATTATCACTAGGGTATCTAGTTTAAAAATGGGTCCGGTGACCTGGCCAACCAACCAAGATGGCCGCCATGTCTAATAAACAGCTGCGCCCGACGTCTTGTGTGGAAGTTTTAAGCAATAACCATTTATTGTTTTTGAGACACGGCGGGACATGTGAAATCCCCCCCCCCCCCAACCCTGTTTTTTTTTACAAATATCACTAAAATAAAATTTTGAATCAAACCAAAAAGTATACAGATCTTTAAATTAGTATAACAAAGAAGTGTGTACAGTTTCAAGCAATAATCATAAATTGTTTTTGAGATACGGCGCGACATGTAAAAAAAAACCCCTCCCCTTTTTTACAAAATACTCAATAACTCAAAAATAAAATTTTGAGTCATAACCAAAAAGTATACAGATCTTTAGATTAATATAACAAAGAAGTGTGTAAAGTTTTAAGCAATAATCATAAATCGTTTTTGAGATACAGCACGACATGTAAAAAAAACCTCCCCCTTTTTTACAAAATACTCAATAACTCAAAAATGAAATTTTTAATCATCACCAAAAAGTATACAGATCTTTAGATTAATATAACAAAGAAGTGTGTAAAGTTTTAAGCAATAATCATAAATCGTTTTGAGATACAGCACGACATGTAAAAAAACCCTCCCCCTTTTTTACAAAATACTCAATAACTCAAAAATGAAATTTTTAATCATCACCAAAAAGTATACAGATCTTTAGATTAATATAACAAAGAAGTGTGTAAAGTTTTAAGCAATAATCATAAATCGTTTTTGAGATACAGCGCGACATGTAAAAAAAACCTCCCCCTTTTTTACAAAATACTCAAAAACTCAAAAATGAAATTTTGAATCATCACCAAAAAGTATACAGATATTAAGATTAATATAGCTAAGAAGTGTGTAAAGTTTTAAGCAATAATCAAGAAACGTTTTTGAGATACGGTGCGACATGTGAAAAAAAACACACCCCTTTTTTAGTTACAAAGTGCCGTAACTCAAAAAGTTTAAATCTTATTTTCACCAAAAAGTATACAGATCATTTGACCATCATAAGAAACAACTACATAAAGTTTCATGAAATTTGGATAAGTCGTTCTCAAGTTACGGTGCGACATGTTTACGCCGGACAGACGGACAGACGGACAGACGGACAGACGGACGGACACCGGACATTTGTATACCATAATACGTCCCGTCAAAATTTTGACGGGCGTATAAAAATAGAACATAGGGGTAAAATGTAGATTTTGGCTTTTATCTCTGAAACCAAAGCATTTAGAGCAAATCTGCTGTGATTAAAATTGTTCATTAGGTTAAAATCTATGTGCTCTAAAATTTTCAGACCAATTGGACATCTTTTTGTTGGGTTGCTGCCCCTGAAACGGTAATTTTAAGTAAATTTTGCAGCCTTTGGTTATTATCTTGAATATTATTATAGATAGGGATAAACTGTAAACAGATATAACATACAGCAAAGTAAGAACTACAAATAAGTCACCATGACAAAAATGGTCAATAGACCCCTTAAGGAGTTATTGCCCTTTATGGTCAATTTTTAACAATTTTTGTAAATTTTTGTAAATTTTTACAAATTATTTTCAACTGTCACTTCTGGGCCAAATTAATTATAGATATGAGATAATTGTAAGCAGCAAGAATGTCCAGTAAAGTAAGATCTACAAACACATCACCAACACCAAAACACAATTTTGTCATGTGTCCTTTGTTTAATATGCTCAAAGACCAAGGTGAGCGACACAGGCTCTTTAAAGCCTCTAGTTTTATGAAACACAAACTGATTAAATTATGTGCATTGTACAAAATGATTATGTCATAAAAAAAACAAGACTTATTTAAGTATGTAAACTATTTATTAAGTATGTTATTATTGTTTTAGATAATAAAATAAAGTTAGTCAAAATCATTTATTGGTAATTTTCACCAGATGACATCGATATTTCTCACTGTCAGCAAGTACCAGAAATTGTTTTCTTGGACCAACATTAAAATTCTTGTTTTATTAAACAGTTATTATTTGTTTATTAAATTCTTTGCAGGAGTGTATGAAGAAGTAAAAGCAATGAGAGAAGCCTGTGGAGAAGCTCACCTAAAAACAATCTTAGCAACAGGGGAACTGGGTAACATGGTCAATGTTTATAAAGCCAGTCTTGTTTGCATGATGGCAGGTTAGTATTCCTGTAAATTGGAAAGTCTGCTGTAGCTTGCTGTAGCAATATACTTTCCTAAGGCATCAGCCTCAATCTGGAAATTAGACAGACTATCTTAAATAGGATGTGTGTTCTTCTTCTAGATAATGTAGTACTATTGTTTGAATACTAATTCTAGGAAGATGCTTTTGAAATTTTGAGTTACTTCTATTTTGATAAGCTTACAGTTGAATAAAATTGGACTGAATATTTACTGGCAATTCAAATGAATGCAACATGCATTTGACTTCCATAACAATTTGTTGTATATAAAAATTAAAATTGAAATATTTATTTAATTAGAATGTTATATGATTAGGTGCTGATTTTATCAAGACATCTACTGGTAAAGAAGGAGTGAATGCTATCTTCCCTGTGGCATTAGTTATGGTCAGGGCTATCAGAGAATTTTATCAGAAGACTGGATATAAGGTAAAATTTATTCACTTATTTCCCTCGTATTAGGGAGATATGAAGGCTGTTTACCCAAGCAAATTAATATTTCTGATGGGCACCAATAATGATTATCAAACCGTTATCCGAAGGTTAAGATGAATGACCATTTTGGACACAGAAGTAGCAATCTCCTTTTATCATTGTTTAGCAGAAATCTTTTTTCAACATTGTAAGGGGCTTTGGAAGCTAAATTCTGATTAATTCCCTATTCAATTAACTACAATTACCAAATGCTGAAAGTGGCATTATAACACCAGGTCAATTAGAATCAAACCACAGTATGGTCTAACATCTGTCATTTAAACTTTTATTTAGTGTGACAACCTATCTAGCAAAATGAATCCAATGGCAACCATTTCAGATTTTGATTAACTGCAACTGCTATCAATCATGAAATTAACTGTTCTGTAAATTGAAATTCTGAAATTATTGTGTGTATTTATTATTGCGATTTTGTCATTTTTGACCTAAATGCAATTTTAATTTTTACGATTTTGAGAAAAATCCTGTTTAATTCATACAAAATATCTCAAAATGCTAGTTTAAATTATTGTGTTTACAACTCTGTCGCATTTTTCACAATAATAAAAACTTTTATTTCTGAATTTACAGTAACTAAAATGAGATATACCGGTCTAATCCGACACCTGAGTATTCAAACATCCTGCTTTAACCTATACATTTTCATGGTTCAAAAATATGCCTATCCTTGCAGAAAAAAACCTGAGTATTCCGACACCCTGCATAATGTGGCATTTTTTTCAGGTCAAACAGTGTTTATATAACACAGGTTACACTGTATAAGGTGAAGGTTATTAAAGAACAGTGTAGTTTTAAATCTCCAAAGCCTCTCAGGCTGTATGATGATGAACCTGTATCTGAATGGTTTTATATATTTAAATTAAGAATTATTATAATACCTCATAAATGTTCCTGTGAGTCTTTTTCTAAAATTGAACCAGAAGAATAAAAAAAACCACGTAAGCAAATACAGACTTCTTGCACCTCATACAATTATGTTGAGAAATGCTTAAATATTAGAGATCTTCAGTTTTGTGTCAAATTCTTGGATATATTGACAGGTTGGATTTAAGCCTGCTGGTGGAATAAGGAGCGCTAAAGATTCCTGCACATGGTTGATCTTGATGAAGGAAGAGCTAGGTGATGAATGGTTGAATGGGCATCTGTTTAGACTAGGTGCTAGCTCTCTGCTTATTGACATAGAAAGACAACTGTTTCATCAAGTCTATGGTCGTTATGCAGCCACTCATGAGATACCCATGTCATAATACTTGAACTACCTCTTAATAAATAATCGCCCAACTTTGTTCTCTTAAGGTGGTGCTAACACTACAGGGAGATAAATCTGTAAAATCAGCTCAACGTTTGAATCATGTTGTATTGTTAAGGAAATGTTAAACTTCTCAATGATCAAAATGAGTGTTAGTCAAAGTTGCTACATATCCAACCATTTTTTTTTTTGAGAAAGTGATTGATTCAAGTTTTTTGAAATTTTTATTTTTGTTCAAAGGGTCAAAGTAAATGTTTTGTCAAAATTGTATGAAAATTAAACAGGCCAAATTTTAATTTTAGTCAAGATTTTGGGTACCACCTTGAATAATCCCTAGAATCTGAAGTAAATTGATATGACCATGTACAATCAAAACAAAAATATTTTATGTATAGCTTTAATGTAGTGTATATGTTTTCTATTTGACATTTTGCCTTGACCTCAGTTACAAACCTCTTTGGCACTGAAATACAGATGTAGAAAAGAAGGCATTTTTGTCAACTTTTGTTACCTATATTTTTATTACAAATACTTGATAAATTACAGAAAAATTGTCTAACATAAAAGAAAAATGATGATATGCTTTCCATGCATATATATATATGCAAAAAACTCATGTTTCTGCGTTTAGGTATGACAAATCTCTTAATCAGAGGCAGCTTTAATTTGTTGTGAAAAGTATTACTGTTCTGAGATCTGTTGTCATGGATATATTTTATTATGATGAAAGAATAAAATGAAAATTTATAGTGTATATTTGTAAATAGCTGAGTGGTAGTATGTTATACCCATATACAATGTAATATTGTTAACTATATACTTGTTTTGAGAGGTTTTTGTTTTGTTTACAATACTCGGACACTGTATAAAAATATAAGAGAAATCTCAATTATTTTTTGTGTTACATGTATGTACTTATTTTTGTTAGAGATAACTAGTGCTATCTGATTGATATATTGAAATAATGTTAGAGAAATCTCAAGTTTTGTTCATGGTGTTATTAATTATTTTTTTGGGGACAAATTTTATATAATTGATTATTTTCCTCCTTTTTATATATATTACATACACTAAATGCTAAAAGTGCTTGATTTTTGTCTTCTCCAGATTTCAATACATTGTACTGTCAGAGAGAGAGATAAATATTTCTGTTCATATGCATTTTTTAGGAGGTGACACAGTGTAAATTAATATTCCCTCCACTATTTTTACTGCCCCACATCCAAACTTTTTTACCCCCTTTATCCAACTTCCAAAAAGTGTGTTAATTTTTTTCCAACTCATACACACATGAGACAAACAGAAGATCAAATTGGCATAGGGATAGAAAAAATATATATCAACTGTTTTTTAAGAACTTTTCATGAACACTTTCTAGTCACTGCAGTCCAACATTATATATATAGTTTTCTGTATACACTTAATATTCTTTTTATGACAGTGGTTGTTATATGCATGTGGTAGAGTGCTAAATAAAGTATTTAAAATGAAGTCTACTTTTTTTTTGTACTGCATACAAACTTAATCAGAAATTTTTCTCCAAGTAGAAAATATTAAACTAACCTAGCACCCACAGTTGCATTGTTATCAAGAGGAAATCAACATTTCATTTTCTTCCCAGAAACGACAAAGTGTATACAAATAAAATGAGGTAGTATGATTGCTTATGAGACTGATTTCACTTAAAGAGTTTAAATGACATGAATATAGGTAATTAAAGCTCACTAAACCTTGATTTTGTTCTAAACCTATTTGACCAAATGAAATTATTGCAATAAGCAAAAGTGGCAGTATAAGAAGGGAGAAATTTATTGGAAAAAGAGACACTACATAAAGTGAGGGAAAATAAGGGAGCACTCAACCTGTCTTATACATCTAAATTAAAACATAATAGATTCTGTAAGGAGGTTCAATATGGAATTTTAGTACTAAGTAAGTAAAGAACAGGACTGCCAGATACAATTCTAAATATTTGTCTTGTCTGCAACCACAAGGATAGAACAAAGGTAGGTAATTTAAAAGTAGTTTCTACAACAAAATGTGCATACTTTATTTCTTAGAAAAAAGCTTTATATTTAAAAAAAAAAAAACCTTGATACTTCAAAAAGTTCATATTTTGTGTACATCTGTCTTAGGTTCAGAATTTTCCAGATGTCTGTTGTCCATAACCTCATTTTCAGGTGAATTTTATTTTTAAGGAAAACTATGAAAAAATTGATCAGCACTGATTTTCTAACATGTCCAAGATGTTGCTGTGAATTTTTGAGAAAAAATTCATAAAAACGGTCAAGAACTGTACATGTGGGAGCACATAAAAGACCACACGGATACCAGATTTTCTGTCCAGCAAATCTTCCAGTAGGGCAAATGGACAACAATAGTGATCATATGAAATATTTTATCACATAAATATACAATTATTTCAACAAATTATTAATCTGAATAATAACTTTTCTTTTACATTTCCATATTAAAATATTTCCCCTAGATTTGGTCCCTAACTTCCTGATCATTTAAGAGATCTAAAGTTATAAATGAAAGACATACATTTGCACATTAGGATAAAATTAAAGACATACCGCGGTACAAAAAAATAAATACATCAGAAGCAGATAAAGTAAAGAGAAAATGAATTTAATGTATTAAGATGTTGTCATTTCTGTCTGTAGAAGTAATAAATAATTTTCCATATCTTTCTGTGAATTTATAAGTCCATTTTCCTCCATTTTATTTAGAATCAGACGGCTCCAAAAAGCATACCCAAAAGTCAAGGTTAGTATAACAAGTACAAAACCTCTTACTAATCCTAGACCGTACGGGACTTCTAAGGATGATATGATGTATAACAAAAAGACGGACATGACAGCCAGGATAGTATAGAAAGTACAATCACTAGATGCTTTCTTCAATCCTTTTTCTATTGCAGTAAGACATTTGTTTACGTTTCCCTCAATTGTGTTTGCTCTGATTGCTTCTGTACCGTTAGCTGAAAAATAGGAAAGATAACACATACTTTGTTTCTTTAATTTATTCAGTTTTTAAAGACTTAGTATAATTATTATGTAAAATACTGTCTACAAGACATATAAACTTTTTTAGACTGTATAGATTGCTGTTCAGTGTGAGACAAGGCTCCGTGTTGAAGGCCGTACTTTGACATATAATGGTTTACTTTTACAAATTGTGACTTGGATGGAGAGTTGTCCTATTGGCACTCATACCACATCTTCTTATATATATGTAAGAACATTTTTATATGAACATGTAACTGGGCAGTCATAAAAACTCAATCTCAGAATTCAACCTATCAAAATACTGCTTTTGGTGTTTTGAATAATCAAAGTATTGAGTAAAGTTTTATGACAGAGAGCCCCTAGGCACATGTATTGTTGTAGACTGTTATCCTTTATATGTCCTGGGTTTCTGTCTCATAGATTTACACTCTTCATCTTTCATTCAAAGTTCCAACACTGATTCAGGTTTTACTCCTCAATACTTTTTCTTGTGGTATTAGCTTCAGTGCATAGAAATGTGAAATATAGGACATAAAAACATGAAAAAGGCAGTAAAATGTCAGTTATATTTTTGTCTCCCTGCATTAAATGTTCAAAAAAGCAAGACATATTGACTATTTCCACATCAAAAACATCTGAGGATTGTGATCCAGGTCAGTTTAATCATCTTTTTTTGGTCCTCAATGCTCTCCAACTTTATTTCGACATTATATTATAACATTTTTATTCAAGCGTCACTGATGAGTCTTTTGTAGACGAAACATGTGTCTGGCGTGAATATGAAATTTCTTTCCTGGTATCTATGATGAGTTTATTTAGGAATTATTTGAGCTAATACTTGTAAGAATTAGTAGTAATAATTAATACAGTGACATGGTAAAATGTATTTCAATAACTTTTGGCATTTTTTTGGCTTTAAGGAAGTTTTTAGGTGAAATTAAAAAAAATAAGATTTAAATTGCTACTATTTCATTCAAAAAACCATTAGTAAAGGAACAAAAAAACCTAAAGATTAAAATTGATAGGTTATGGAGCTCCTTTTTCAGAAATTTGATTTTTTTAAATGGCGGGAAATGTCAGACTCAGACTTTTACCTTATACTTGCATTTATTAATTCGGGTCTCATATCGAAAGAAAAGAAATCTAAAATCTGCTTAAATTTTGGTATTATGAGCTATTGAATTTTTGTATGAAAAGTAAAATGGTTGATATGGGCCAAAATATTTTTCCCCTGTATTGTAGGAAAACCCAAGGAGCCATAACACCTGACAAACATTCATAAACCTGACCTATGTACATCCTTAAGTACTACAAACTTACAGCTTTCAGTCTTTTCAACATTAAATATTGCAGCTACCCCTTCATGATCAGTATAAGGATACTTCCTGTCTGGTATTGTTCCCATAGTAACATTGCATTCTTCTACTGTAACAGAAGTACCTACAAAAACAGATCAACCTTTAAAACAAGTTTTTACAGATTTACAAATTAAAGAACCTTTGTGGGCACGCTGCTTACATATGCCTCCATATTGTCTCTTGGCAAGCAAAATCTCACCAGATTCCTAAGTTTAAAGATCCATAACTCCTCTAAAAAAATAGAACAAGAGTGCACATGCTGAAATGTCTTGCCTTCCTTATTAACAATTGATATTATGTTGATAATCCTAAATATAAAGCTTTACTACAACTTTCACATAAACTTAAAATAATAATTTTAAAAAAGGTCACGGTCATAAAAACCAGACAAGAAATAGATGTACACCTTACAATCATTCAATACACTAAATATAGTTGACCTATAGCTTATAGTTTCTGAGAAACAGACTTCATCAAGAAAACTAAATATTGACCATTAAATCATGACAATGAGGTCAAGGTTTGATGAACTATGCCAGAAAGACATGTACAGCTTACAATCCTTCCATACAACAAATATAGTTGACCTATTGCTTATGGTTTAAGAAAAACAGTCCAAATCACAAACTGAGCAATAAACTGTGAAAATGAATAAAACCTGCACGACTGACATGAACATCATAAAACATGTCCATACACCAAATATAGTTGACCTATTGCATATAGTATTAGAAAAAAACGAACAAAACTCAAAAACTTAACTTCGACCACTGAACCATAAAAATGAGGTCAAGGTCAGATGGCACCTGTCAGTTGAACATGACCACCTTACAATCATTCCATACACCCAATATAGTATACCTATTGCATACAGTATAGGAATAAAGGGCTGCGCTTTAGCGCATGATACGCCCGTTGTTTGAAAGACGACGGGCGTATAAGAATGGCAAAAAAGACTACAATGACAATGAGGAGCAGCAAGAAGATAGTAGGGAAAGTGAAGATGGTGAAAGTGACTCTACTGAAAGTTATGATCTAAATGAGGAAGTAGGTGATGAAAGTAAGGATTTCATTGATGATGAAGATAAAGATTTCATTGATGATGAGGAGGCCTCTTCTGAGAATGAAAATGAGGATTTTTCTGATGATGAGGACAGTGATACAGTGAAGAAGACACTGATGATTAAACCTAGTTCAGCTTTTCAATATTTAGCATAAAAAAACAAATATCATTAACATTCGCATATAACATAGAAGTCTTCAATGCAATATAAGGAAAGTGATATATGATTATGGGTTTTAGTAATTCTATGGCTGATTTCCAAATTTTATAGTAGTTTGAAAGAAGGTAATTTTCTTGGGGTATATTGCTCATAGTTAGATTTTGTTGAACACAGTAAGGAATCCATACTAAATTATACAAAGATGTATGCAAAAGTTGTTCAAATGGTGCTTAATATGGTGGATAATGATTATTACCTTTTTATTGTTTAGAATATTCACAAGATGATCATATTGATAAATGTTTAGGAGACTTGATTTCCTTATTTTTTTCATAAAATGACACCCTTTAAAATTTAAGGAATATTTAGTCACATGTTAGGATTTTCATGTTGTCACTTGTTCACTTATTATGTGCTATTGTAGACTAGTTATGTTTTATAACATTTTTTATTGCGCTCAACCCTTCCACCGAAACCGAACTCTATAAAAAAGCTGCAATGCTAAGGTTTCATTTGTGATTTCAATTCCAACCAATTTTAACAAGAGTAAAACATCCTATATGCAAAAACAGTATTTGATTTTTATCCATAGCTTAGATAGTAAAAATGTTATCATAAAATGATATATGCCTCAGGGAACAGTTAGTATCTCAGGGAATGCTAATGTGCTTTCATCCTTGCAACCATTCAATAATAGTACAAACATATGACATTCATGGAACCTATTTTTTACAAGAAATTTAATGTTTTAAATTGAACTAAAGATTTTACAAATTTTATGTTTTCTTCAGATTTTATTAAGTATTATTTGTTACATCAATAGATATAAACAATTCACCAAAGTTTCATGGACATTGGTGAAAGCCTTTTTGAGTTATTGTCCGAAGTGTTAAAAAATCCCCCTTTTTTTTATGAATAAAGCCCCATAAATCCAAAACTTAAAATCTGAAATTTATAAAAATTGAAAGGGAGCTTACATCAATAGATATAAACAATTCACCAAAGTTTCATGGACGTTGGTGAAAGCCTTTTCGAGTTATTGTCCAAAGTGTTAAAAATCCCCCTTTTTTATGAATAAAGCCCCATTAATCCAAAACTTAAAATCTGAAATTTATAAAAATTGAAAGGGAGCTTACATCAATAGATATAAACAATTCATCAAAGTTTCATGGACATTGGTGAAAGCCTTTTTGAGTTATTGTCCGAAGTGTTGAAAATCCCCCCTTTTTTATGAATAAAGCCCCATAAATCCAAAACTTAAAATCGATTGCTTTTCTCACTTTCGCTGTACCAGCAAAAGCGAGAAAATCAATCTCGTTGAGATGATCAACGATAATCTATAAATACGTCCCGTCTAAAAGACGGGCGTATAAAAACAAACCAAAACACAAAAACTTAACTATAACCACTGAACCATGAAAATGAGGTCAAGGTCAGATGACATCTGCCATTTGGACATGCACACTTTACACACCTTCCATACACCAAATATATTATGCCTATTGCTTATAGTATCCAAGATATGGACTTGATTACCAAAACTTAACCTTGTTTACTGATCGGTGAAATGAGGTCGAGGTCAAGAGAAAACTATCTGGCAGGGATAAGTACCTCTCAAGGTATGCACATACCAAATACAGTTATCCTATTGCTCAATATAAAAAAAAAAGAAATTAATAAAACAAAAAATCCAGGGGCGGATCCAGCCATTTTAGAAGGGAGGGTCCTAACCCAGGACAAAAGGGTTGTGTGTGTGGTTCCAACTACATGTCCCCATTCAAATGCATTGATGGTCCAAAAAAGGGGGGTTCCAACCCCTGGAACCTCCCCCTGGATCTGCACCTGAAATCTAACTTTTTTTTCAAGTAGTCACTGAAAATGAAATCAAAGACAATGGACATGTGACAGACGAAAACTTCGTAGCATAAGTCATCTTTATACAAAGTATGAAGCATCCAGGTCTTTCATCTTCAAAAAATATAAAGCTTTTAAGTAGTTAATTACTATCCCTATGTCGAGCTTTTTTCTGCAACTAAAGTTGCAGGCTCAACAAAAATGAACTGATAAAAAATTCTTGTGAATATGCACATCTACATATATTGTCTCTCATTAACTACCTGGTATAAAGTGTCATAAAACCTGTTGTGCAGTTTCAAAGGAGTTGCAATAACAAACTGTTGCAGCAGTATAGGCCAAAATCTAGGTTGAAATAATAATTTCTTCTCCATATGCACATCTACATACATCCTTACTATCTACAACATTTCATTATATTCTGTTGTGTGATTTCAGGAGTTCCCATGACAAGAGCAGACTGCCGAATTGACAGACTGATGGACTGACAGACATACAGGTAAAAACGCAACATGGGCTATCAATAACAGGACCAGAGTTATTACATTTACATGCATTGCCTGCTATAATATCTAAATTCTTTTAAAGGGTAGTGAAGAGGAGAGGAAGGACCATTCACTGGACATCAGGATTGAGCCTGTTTTTTAGGTGGTGGTGGTGGGGGATTCAGGATTTTAACTTTCTAACTCATGAGTAATTCCCCCTATCAATAAAATAAGGCAATGTGAAAAAATATTCCCAAACTTTTTCTCATAAAGAAGCTTTTGTCGAAGCTTTATTAATTCTAAAAAAGATTTGACAAACTTATTGATGTCTAAAAGTATAAAATCCTAGACTTTGTAAAGGTTGACACAATAAATCAGAAAACAGAATACAGGATTGCTATGTCGGGCCTACAAATTTCGTCTCAGGCAAGACAAAGATTTGATTCCTAAATTTAAGCTGACAATGCAACTAATATTGATCAATCTTCAGTACAAATGATATTTTCTTCAATAAACACCCAGTTCATTTGACAGACTACACAAATTTCCTATAAAATTGGTCATTATTTGCAAACAAAATTAATTAAACATAAACCAAGTGTACTTCTGTAATTCAACTCCAGAAACAGGAAGTGACTGGCTATTAACCTTAACTTGTGTGCAGACATAAAAATTAATATAATAACACGTAATAACAAAACAGCTACTCTCTAAGCCAAATGTTGTTATATAATATACATATAATTTGAAAGTTCAGACTAAAATGAGCCTGGAGCTCATTGCTGCTCATATATACATTTCATCCAAAGTTATTATAGAGTCCAATTTTCAAATTAAATTTGATCTAAAACTAAATCAAAATAAGTTATTCTGTAAGCAATGACAGTCTGATAGGTGAACTTAAGATTGTGGAAAGGGAGTGATATAAGACAGACTGGTATTCATTAACTGACTTTGGCAGACTAACTGATTGATAAATGCTTAAGGGTATATGATACAGTTTTGATCCGTGAAATGTGCATACAAGTTATGTTTCGCTTTGTCAATTTTATAAATATGTAATAAAAAATATACCTTTATGCACTACTTTCAAAGATAAATGGGGTCGAAAATTTAGACATTTACTAAAAATTGTGGTTTCTTGGACATTTTTTCTATCCTTTGGACAGACATATATACCAAACTATTTTTTTGTTTTAAAAAAAATAACTGCTAGCAGATTTTTGTAAAAGTGTTTGAATTATTTTTTAAATAAGTAAATGCTTTAATGTTTTGTCATGATTCTTTCTAATTAAAGTTTCATGGTATTATATAAAAAAAACACTTTTTGCTGTATATTTATCTAATTAAAAAAAAAATCGTTTAAATTTTTTTTATAAAAATTGGTACAAATAATCTTCATACATATTCAAACCAAATGTCATTTTTAAAAGACGGGTTAATGTTCTGTTTTCAAGCTAATGATTAAAATCTGTCAGAAAATGCATCTTTTCCTAATATGTCACAATCTGAAGTTTTGAAAATGACATTTTACATTAGCAGCATCATTATCTCCCCTGTAACAGTATTGTATGCCCTTATATCTAGGGTTAAATACCAAAAAGAAATTAAGGACACAAATACATGTATATTGAAAATCAGTGTCAATCTTATACAAATCAAGGTAGGATATCAAAACATCTTATAAACATGCTATCATCTTGAATTTTCATGTTATATTTGCCACTGTAATTTTTGGTGAATGAAGATAACTAGAGGCTCAGAAGAGCCTGTGTCACTCACCTTGGTATATGTGAATATTTAACAAAAGAAGCAGATAGATTCATGACAAAATTGTGTTTTGGTGATGGTGATGTGTTTGTACATCTTACTTTACTGAACATTCTTGCTGCTTACAATTATCTCTATCTATAATGAACTTGGCCCAGTAGTTTCAGTGGAAAATATTAGTAAAAATTTACAAATTTTATGAAAATTGTTAAAAATTTACTATAAATGACAATAATTCCTTAGGGGGTCAATTGACCAGTTCAGTCATGTTGACTTATTTGTAAATCTTACTTTTCTGAACATTATTGCTGTTTACAGTTTATCTCTATCTATGATAATATTCAAGATAATAAATCAAAACAGTAAAATTTCCATAAAATTACCAATTCAGGGGCAGTAACCCAACAACGGGTTGTCCGATTCATCTGAAAATTTAAGGGCAGATAGATCTTGACCTGATGAACAAATTAACCCACATGTCAGATTTGCTCTTAATGCTTTGGTTTTTGAGTTATAAGCCAAAAGCCGCATTTTACCCCTATGTTCTATTTTTAGCCATGGTGGCCATCTTGGTTGGTTGACCGGGTCACCGGACATACTTTTTAAACTAGATACCCCAATGGTGATTGTGGCAAAGTTTGGTAAAATTTGGCCTGGTAGTTTCAGAGAAGATTTTTGTAAAAGTTAACGACGACGGACGCAGGGCGACGATGGATGACCAGCGCCGGACGCCAAGTGATGGGAAAAGCTCACTTGGCCCTTTGGGCCAGGTGAGCTAAAAACTAGAGCCTGTGTTGCTCACCTGTTACTGTATTTACTGATGTCGGCAATCTTGGTTGGTAGGCGGAGTCATAGACACTTTCTTTAAATAGATACCCTAGTAATGATTGTGGCCAAGTTTGGTTAAATTTGGCCCATAGTTTTAGAAAAGAAGATTTTTTGTACAAGTTACAAAAATGACGAAAAGTTGTTCAATATTGACTATAAAGGGCAATTACTCCTTAAAGGGTCATTTGCCAATTTTGGTTATGTTGACTAATTTGTAGATCTTACTTTGCTGAACATTATTGCTGTTTACAGTTTATCTAAATCTATAATAGTATTCAAGATAATAACCAAAAACTGTAAAATTTCCTTAAAATTACCAATTTTAGGATAGCAACCCAACAACAGGATGTCAGATTCATCTGAAAATTTGTGAGGTGATAGATCTTATTCTGATGGGCGTTTAAATATTGAAAGATTTACCCTAAATGTCTTAGTTTCAAAGATATAAAGCAAATACTGCATTTAACCACTATGTTCTAATTTTAGCCCAAAGGTGACTGGGGTGTAAAAATATGGTCACTTGGTCTTCTCCCGACCAGCAGTAAAATGCTTGCCGAAATGAGGCGTCCATTTGGCTGTGCGGGATGTATCAAGTTCGCAGTCACGTCCGGTCAGAAGGGGACGTTAAATCCGATGCCTTGTGTAAAGAGAGTGCCACACTCTTTGCACGTTAAGAACCCTTGCAACAACTCTTTGAGGGGTCCCTAGGTGGCCTGTTGCAAGGCTAAATTTCTGTCCCTATCCAATATACCCTAATTTTCCAGTGGCAATCCAAATTTCCCCGACCATCATCCCAGATGGGCTCTATTGTATCAACCTACCTATTGTATTTATTGTGAACTAGTTCTCGTCCTGAATATGCATGAAATATTTGCCACTGGAAGTTAAGCAACGGACAATCAATCAATCAATCTAATTTTAGCAATGTCAGCCATTTTGTTTGGTATGCTAGGTCACCGGACACATTTTTTAAACTTTATACCAAAATGATGATTGTAGCCAAATTTGGTTAAATGTGGCTTATTAGTTTCAGAGAAGAAGATTTTTGTACAAGTTACAAAAAATGACAAAAAGTTGTTCAATATTGACTATAAAGGGCAATAACTCCTTAAGGGGTCCTCTGACAATTTTGGTCATGACGGCTTATTTGTAGATCTTACTTTGCTGAACATTATTGCTGTTTACAGTTTATCTTTATCTATAATAGTATCAAGATAATAACCAAAAACTGCAAAATTTCCTTAAAATTACCAATTCAGGGGCAGCAACCCATCAACAGGTTGTCCGATTCATCTGAAAATTTCTGGGCAGATAGATCTTGACCTGATCAACAATTTTACCCGGTCAGATTTGCTCTAAATGCTTTGGCTTTTTGAGTTATAAGCCAAAAACTGCATTTTACCCCTATGTTCTATTTTTAGCCATGGCGGCCATCTTGGTTGGTTGGCGGGGTCACCGGACACATTTTTTAAACTAGATACCCAAATGATGATTGTGGCCAAGTTTGATTAAATTTGGCTTTGTAGTTTCAGAGGAGAAGATTTTTGTAAAAGTTAACGACGATGGACGCAGGACGACGCCGGATGCCGGACGCAAAGTGATGGGAAAAGCTCACTTGGCCCTTCGGGCCAGGTGAGCTAATAATGTTAACACTTGAGATACCTTTATTGCATCTATACAAAATATAATCTATTCTCTTTCCTTTTGGGTCAAACTTTAGCGCTTTCTTGCCAGTAAAGGGGTTAGATGGCAGATCACATGTGTTTCCATTTCCAGGACTTTTTGTGGATTTCTGAAAAATAAAATAAAAACATCAAGTTAATTATATCAAATTATCAAACCATCAGGATTCAATTGATCAGAATCAAACAACACATTCCCATGTCTCAGTCCTAACATCTTGAAATTATAGCACAGAGGGTCCATGGTGCTTAATAGGCTTTTGGAGAACACTAATTATTATCATTCAAATGTAAAATGTCAGGAATTGCCATTCACCTGTCTTTTGCCATAATTTTCATGAAAAAAGGTATGTGAATAACTTCATCTGTAGACCAGTATGTATCTAGATCCCTAATATGAGTTCATGTCATGGAAATGGACAAGACAAAAAACACTGATTTCATCTCTTTTAGTCGGTTGCTTGTTTGAAAGTTGAGATTTGGTTTTAGTACCTTATCTATAGGTTTGCTGAGACTGAGCCAGTATATAATATAAAGAAATGGAAATTTGAAAAGTCTTGTCCCTGAAACTGTTATATACTTTTTTGGTGACAAATAAGAATTATAAAAATAAGATGAAAACATTATTAATACAATAGTTAGAAACTTCAAATTAAAAATTTGTAAGGGTTCTGTAGAACCAATTGTCATGCCTAATGATGCTGTAAATTGTACACTCAACAAAAATGAAAAAAAATATTAATTTTTTAACTCTAGATACTATCTTTTGATTGTCAGAAGCTTCTGTCCAAGTTTGGTAAAAATCCAGGACGTTTTATGGATCAAATAAATGTTTTAAGAACTTTAACTGTAGACCGTATGTAATTTTAACTGGAAGAAATACTACCAAGTCCAATTTTGAGTAGTAATTACTGAAAACAGGAAATAAGAGTTTACCTAAATTCCTTCTAGATACATGCTTTTGAATATAAACGAGTTTGGTACAAATCCAAGGTAGTTGAAGTAAGGTAATAAAACTTTAAAAACTTAAACCACAGAGGGAGTGTTATGTAAACTGTCAGAAAAGGTATGTCCATTTATAAGTAAAATACGGTTAAAAAGGATTTTTTTCTCTCACAAAATTAACTTTTGGATACTATCTTTGATCATAAACAAGCTTCTGTCCAAGTTTGGTAGGAATCCAGAATAGTTGAAAAAAGTTTATAAGATGTCAAAAACGTTAACCACTGAGTGAATATTTGAGGACATCACTGACCATGGAATGTTGGATCGATATGTCTTGTTTTTGCAACAAAGGTTGCAAACTCTACAAAAACCTATTAATTTTGTCTTCTTAATAACATGTGATAATGTTTAACAATGAATTTGAAAACAAAAAGAATCTAAACTACCTTTGTATTCCAGCTATCCAAGAGCTGTCCATTATTTTGTATTATCTGAAATCCGAGAGATTCTGGTTTGACATTAAAGTCTCCACCTACTATGACGAGATCACAGTTATCTGGGCTAGATGTTAACTTGATGAATTGACTCATCTCAAATGCCTGCGACACTCTGTGGGCAGCATACTCATCATCATCCATATCATATTCTGCATGCAGCTGAAATATCATAACTTCTTTTGGCCAATGTAAAACATTTATGGCTGATTATAGTATTAAACATTAAAGCTCTCTTGAACGAGAAGACCATTTTCTTTTCTATTTTGACTTGTAGTTTAAATATACATTTAAGTAAATCTAACAGGAAAAAAGTAAGTTAGGGAGCTTTTCACATTGTGATCTTTATAGAATCAAAGTTACAATAATCTGGTGCAATAAATTGGTCAAATGACGACTTTTACATGAGGGGAGTCGGAGGGGTTCTGATCTCAAAATCCCAGGTTTATTAAAAACATGAAATCTTGACATCCTGAAATTCAAAAAAAAATTCCCAGATCCCGAAATGGTCAATTGATTTCTGGTAGATTTTACTAATATTTGAAAAAGAGACACTTAAAATAAAACATTCAATTTACGGAAAAATTATTGATAAAATGTTTGCAAATTATTTGTTTTCAAATGCCATATGCATCAATATATCTGTTAAACAAGAATGTGTCCATAGTACACGGATGCCCCACTCGCACTATAATTTTCCATGTTGAGTGGACCGTAAAATTGGGGTCAAAACTTTAATTTGGAATTAAAATTAGAAAGATCATATCATAGGGAACATGTGTACTAAGTTTCAAGTAGTTGTGACTTTAACTTCATCCAAAACTACCTTGACCAAAAACTTTAAACTGAACTTCGCACTTTCATTTTCTATGTTCAGTTGACCATGAAATTGGGGTCAAAACTATAATTTGGCATTAAAATTAGAAAGATCATATCATGGGGAACATGTGTACTAAGTTTCAAGTGGATTGGACTTCAACTTCATCAAAAACTACCTTGACCAAAAACTTTAACCTGAAGTCGGACGAACGAACGGACGAACGGAGGCACAGACCAGAAAACATAATGCCCCTCTACTATCGTAGGTGGGGCATAGAAAAAACTTTCATTTCTAATCATTTCTATTAGGACACTTATGTACATGTATGCTATTCTTTCAAATTAAAGGGTTGGTGGTTAATTTACTTTTGCAATTGTTTTCACAAGGTTTCCTCAGACCATTAAGAATTTTTCATCCTGTTTTGTTTGTTATTTGAGTTCTAGAATTGGCAATAAAATCATGGACATGTTCATTTGTATGCATTTTATGGTCCTGTCTATTGCATTTCAAGGACCAGTGAGATGTTTGCAGAGCGTTTGTTTCCCAGTAAAATATTTGTATACCGCAAACAAATCAAAAATTAGTCACACCCGAAAATTTCATAATATGCAGAACATGGCTTATAAAAAAGTAATACAAAGTTAACTTACATGTGTACAATACAGGTTAATTCTGATATCGTTATACATTAGTCTGCACATTCCAAGACCTTTCCCACCAAACCAATCACCATGATGTATCTTATGAGCGTATCCATTCAATGTGAAATTATGGTAAAATGATTCCAGGATAGGGAGCTTGGAAAATAGACATAAACCACTTCCAATTGCACCACTGAAAGAAATAAATATTTATTTTTTTTACTTTTCAAATGCCATTACTTTTTACAGTGAGTTGACTGTTAGTGTTGCTCTCCACCAATTGCAACTCATTCAAAATTTTGACCAAATTGCAATTTGTTTTATTAAACCAAATTGTTCAAATGGTCAGAATATTGAACAAATTTTCAGTCAAAATGTGAAAGTGCAAGGTGATAAAATAAAATATATACTTATAATCCTATAAGACTTTAACTCCACTTTAATGATGTTGTGACAAAATTAGTTTGTCAGTTTGTATAGTTATATTATATTCATTTCCATGCTGAAGAGGAACTGTTTATTTTGAATTGCTATAAAATTGTCCAAACTTAGCTTTCATATAGTTTTTCTTTCTATATGAAAGCTTAGTTTGGACAATTTAATAGCAATTCTAAATAAACAGTTCCCCTTCAGCATGGAAATGAATATAATATAACTATACAAACTGATAAACTAATTTTGTCACAGCATCATTAAAGTGGAGTTAAAGTCTTATAGGATTGAAAGTATATATTTTATTTTATCACCTTGCACTTTCACATTTTGACTGAACAATTTGTTCAATATTCTGACCAGTTGAACAATTTGGTTTAATAAAACAAATTGCAATTTGGTCAAAATTTTGAATGAGTTGCAATTGGTGGAGAGCAACACTAACAGTCAACTCACTGTAAATGCCATTCTTTGTATTAATCAGGCAATTTTGTTAAAAAAAAAATTGAAAAAATTGGCAGAAAAAACCCCAATGACTTAAGGTAGATGGGGTGTCTAAATTATAATCCATAGAATCTTTTAATAATTTGCCAAAATGTAGTTCATATCCTGCTTGTTTAAAAACATTAATAAAAAGAATGGGTCACCGGACTTATTTTCACACTACAGGTTGTGCAAAATTGTCAAGATTTTGTATGGATAATGCATGGAAAACCCATTTTTCCGCCATAAAACGCAAACCACACCATAGATTTTTGAGATAAAATATGAGAAGATAGCTCCAATATTATGCTTTCAGATAAGAAAAAGAAAAAATGGGGTCACCGGACTCGTTTTCTTGCTACATGTAAAAATGGGTAAATTCCTAACACATTCTATTGTAAAAGTAACACTATCTGAACTATCTGCCCTTGCATTTGAGTTGCCTCCCCTTATTTGAGAAAGTTGGAAAAAAAATGAATCAAACAAAAGAATTCTTATTTTTGTAAAATACAATCATAAATATGATCAAACATGGCATTTTCTATATCATAATGAAAATTCTTACACATGAATTACCTACTACTATAAAAATTTGCACATTTCATCAAAGATCTAGACCTTGTTTTCTAGTATTTCAAAATCCAAGATGGAGGAAGACACTCTATCTACCTTAACCATCCTTTTTTTTTTAGGTTACCCACATCCAGAGATAGAAATGGTTTGAAGATCTTGACATCAAATGTCTGCAAATTTTGAGTACAAAATAGTTTTGAATTTGGATATCAATTTCACCAGTGCGCTTGGGCAGAAGGTTAGTGCGCTAAAGCTTTTAAAAGTACCCTTGGGAATTGTTCTGTAATCAAATATTCATAAACTACTCTTACTATCAGACAAAGGTCAACAATATTAGGTGACCTGATTGGTTTTCTTTAGAATTAGAATGATTTATTCTAAGGTTATTTCCTGATCTACAATTTATTCCAGTTTTTGCATATTCAAATAAACTGTAAAAACTGGTAGGCTTATCAAGCCAATGACCATTTCTGCATGTACATAGATGTTTTTTCAATGGAATTCTGGTCTTGTTACCAATAAAAAAATCAAGCTTGAGGGAAAAATATCCAAAAAATGTTATAAACAATTATTGAAGTGATTAGATTTTAACTTCTCAAATTACCTGTTTCAGTGATTTTGAAAAGTCTGTGCGAAAATTTTAAATATTTCACAGCCAAGATCACTCAAAGAAGTGATTTTAAAATCACTTGTTTAAGTACCACCCCTGACCTGATTATAATTAATATAACTTTTTTCTTGACTAAATATATATCATTTGAACAAACCTGTAGAAATAATGAGAATATTTGAGTGATTGAGATATCTTTGTTTTCAACAATTCATAATCTGCTTTGTCCCATATCTGAAATATAAAAAAAATCCAATATTATTCGAAAGATTATATTTGTATATATATTATGTAACATAAATGAAAAGTTCCAATTTTTCTTTTATCTTTTTTTTTTTTAATCTAAAAGATAAATCTATGCATTGCTTCATGTTATAACTTATTTTGAAGTAGACTTCAGAGAATATTTAAACCTTCATTACTTAAACATGTTAAAGGTTTCATGCATCTCCTATCATGCTGTTTCTATCATTGATGTGAAGAAGAAAAAGGAGTGCTCAAGTTCATGTAAATCTTACACAAATTGAAGAAAAAGCTATGAAATGAAGTTAAATTTCAAAAATTTCAAAATTACCTTTGAAAAAAAATGTCTAGATCCTGTGGCGATGAATTTCAAAGCATGCTAAGTAAAACTTCCTAAAAGATGTCTAGCCAATAGTCTGATGCCCCAGACAAGTAAAAATATTTATTCGGACTAGTGAAAATTTTCAAAACTTCATATAATCATATATGGAGACAAGTTTTGATATTTGGTTTCCAGACTATAAGATGGAAAAGTTTAAAGCACAGACTGTTCATTCTTCTGACCATAAGAAAAATCATATACATTTGGTATACTCACATGTTAACACAAAAAGCACACACAAAATATTGTTTTAAAAATTGAATACCTCCTGACATAAAATGATATCATATTCTCCTTTAGACAACTCATCCCCAATGGCATTCATTCTTTCATTTCTCAGTTTACAGGCAACTGCTACTGGGACTCCCCTGAAACATAAAACCTGAACATTTTACAACATATTTTTTTTAATTTTAAATTTTAAACTATAGTATAGTTTCAACCAATCAAAACGTCTTTTTGTCATCATTTTCATGATTTTACTTTAACATCATATTGAAAACTATACTAGATAGAGTACATAAATGAATAATTGGTCTATGGGTTACAGATGCCTTGATTGTAAATAAGCATGAGCAAACAACCACATACATACAGATTCACATATATAGTTTAGACTTTTTAGTGATTATTAGCATTGTGTTAAGGAAGCTTGCTTGTCATGTTTTGGCATTTTTGTAAGATTTTCGGAATCCTCTGGTTTTATCCATTTGAATGACTTAACAAATTTTGACCGGTGACCCCCATTTTTCTATTTATAATTGATTTACATGTATAATGATAAGCTGTCTGTTAAAGTCTTATAAAATTTTAGTTATTTTTAATAGTTTTTGAGGACTTAAACTTGTCAATGATAAAGCTAAGAAAAGTCAAGAGAGAACATTTTCCCGCCAAAATTTCAATAGCTAATATCTCGAAAACAAGCACGGTGACCTATATATTTTTTTTTGCTCTTTTGATTCCTTTATTAATCTATCAATATATGCTGTTGTTTTGAAAAGTGAATTATTTTGAAACTGTGAAGCCAACTCCCTTAAAGTTTCATAACATTTGATTGAGGTAAACTCAAGTCAAACAATGGAAACAGCAGATTAACCAATTGTTCCATTTAATAACTCAAGAACGGTAAAAGTGATGCTACATGTACCTTTATGTAATGTAAAACTTGATCTGTGTTTTGTGGTATAATCATGAATACGATTCATAACATTTGATTCAGGCAAACTTAAATATGCTTGAGAATGGAAATGAAACCTTTATGTTTATAAAGGGGCATAACTTAAGAACGTAAAAACACATATATATTCACCTCCCGACGGGAGTACAATAATCCCGTTTTCAGGGGTCTCCTCCTGTCCTCCTGTTAAGGAGACAAAAATCCTGTGTATGAAATATTTCATGAATGAAAATTTTCAACAACCATTTTTGATAATTTCTTACTGCCGTACGGATGTAATTGACACCCGTGTTAAATTTTATCTGTAAATCAAAAAAGATTTCTAATTATATGGCTTCACTTGACAGCTTGGGTGTCAAACATACTGGTAATCAACAATGATTATCTCTGGCTAACTGCCATTGTGTAATAAAAACTTTGTGTATTGAAATATAATTACTTCCCTTTGATTTACCCTGTTTCAAGATATTTTTCTTTCAAAAATGTTAATTGTAAAAAGAATATAAATGAATCATATTGTAATCAAATAAGGATAAAAGGAAGGTAGTTAAATGAATTTAAATGTATTAAGACAGAAAAAAAATATATATAAATTTGTAAACTATTTTAGGAATCTAGACTTCTTTACAAGGATTAAATTAAAATTTATATAGTAAGTCTGACCTTGCCAATTTTTCTAGAAAGATACATATACAGTGATCTAAAATAGAAAGTGATGTTGATTCTGACAAAATTTATAATTTAGTGTATGAAGAGGTATTTATGTTTGGTTTATTTGGATCTATCAAAGGGGTAAATGTAAGTTTTGTCAATTTCATGTTATCTGTAGAGAGATATTTTATCTTCAGAAGAAGGAATTTACTTAAAAATTTAAACAGTAATATTGATCTTATTAGACTATTTAAATACACTGTAAAACATTATATAACTTACCTGTATGAATATTTGTGTGATGCAAGATGTATGAGAAATGTTTTTGAGAAACACTTTTTAAAGAATAATATTCTGGTACTAGAAACCAAAGGTGTCATAACATTTAATTTCTTATTATTGTGCTGATTATATATGTGATTATACTTAAAACATTGCCTTGTGATATTTTTGTGTAATATGTAATATATCTGTTGCATATATATGTTGAAGAATTGAACAAAGATAAAAAAATAAAATAGAAAGTGAATAAAAATCCTATAATATTGTACTTCATTCACATACAATATACAAGAACACACCCGTGAAATTGCGGGCATATACATCTTTTGAACTGATGTTGGATGATTTTTTTGTTAAAAATATTATGTATGGAGAATTTCATAAAAGGTATCAAAAGCCCTCTCCCTTTTTTCAAAGTCCGATATTTGTTTCCTTTCTGTTGAATTCAATTATTTTCGTGTTTCTGGCCTCAGACCACAATTATTCTTCTCTGACTCCTTTGCTACAATGCATATTTTGGTAAAAGTGAAATTAAATTAGAGATTTGCACCGCTTCAAACATGAAATAAATGTAACTGCTTATATATAGACCATTATTAGTATATGCTTCTAGGACAATCAATCAGTGCTTCTTGCATGTATAAATGGCTAAGACCAACTAAGGCTAATCTGAGGGGTGGTCGGAGGGGTCCTGAAGCCTGATCCCTAAATACTGGGCTTAAAAAATGAAATCCCGAAATGCAGAATTTAAAGAAATTCATATCCTGAAATCGAAAAGATATTGCCAAAATTAATCACTACTTTCACTTTCAACAATACATATTTATTCCCCATTTATGGGCATTATGTTTTCTAGTCTGTACATCTGTGCATCTGTGCGTTAGTTCGTTCGTTCTTCCGTCCGTCTGTCTGTCTCGTTTCAGGTTAAAGTTTTTGGTGGAGGTAGTTTTTGATGAAGTTGAAGCCCAATCAACTCAAACTTAGTAAATATAGTGCCAATGTGGCATCCGTGTACTATGGACACATTCTTGTTTCCACATGTTTTACTTATTTTAATATATATGCAACTGGTATGACCCCTTAAATAGTTAACATTTCAAAGAAAACAGTAGACAGAATACAGAGAGTCTCTATATATTAAAGTAGTATAATCATAGTTTACATGAAGATGGACGCGAACAATAATTGTCCTCTCTAAGGAGGTATAGTCCAAATAATTATGATGTCTCGAAAGGCTATTATATTTTTTTCTTTGACGCCTTATGACGTCGAAGTAAGGCGTCAAAGAAAAAATAATATAATAGCCTTTTGAGACGTCATAATTATTTGGACTAGATCCGGCACTGTTATCTTGGTTATAAAAAAAAAAACCAACACAGCCAGTTTTGTCAAATATTTATGATGAACCTCAATGGTAATTATCTGTTATTTTGTAGTGATACACCCACATAATCTCAGAGTATACAATGCAGTACACAAAATGTATTTTTAAAAAGGTTCAAAGATTTGCCCCTCCCCTAGTCCAAATAATTATGACGTTCAAGACGTCATAATTATTTGGACTACCCCTCCCCCTTTTTTAAATCGGTCGATATTTTTTATTTACTTCATTATATCAACAGTCATCCGTATATTTGTTGTTGAAATCAGTCATTGCAGACATTTTATATGTATAATTATATGTACTAACCAACAGTTCAGAGTTAACACCTTCAACAACATCGTTTACGTTGGTTTGCCTAGCAATCAAGGGAGGTAATAAGTGGAGATTTGTCTTTTTACCAAAAACAACAACATACAATAAGTTATCGATTACTTTGGCAGGGCCGTAACTACATTGAGGCAAATGAGGCAAATGCCTCATGCTGGAAATTAAAAAAAAAAAAAAAAGAATGAAAAAAAAGATTGTCTTCATATCAAATTGTTTTCACGGAAATTGTCGTGCAAGAAGCAAGTTCTCTTCACTCCCTGATGTCGCCCCTGCATTTTTTTTCGTGATCCATGTTTCTATTTAACTTTTGGTTTTCGGAGTTGATGGTCTATTGTTTGTACTTCTGTGTCTCGGGTTTCACGGTCTTTTGTTCTTTTATTTTCCTACTTTATGACTATAGTCTGAGTGTTGATTTTCATTTCTAAACGTGCGCAATGTTGCATGTCCACCAATGTCTAGATATTGTGCGGGAAAATATTTTAAGAATATGCTCTACCAGAGACATATAATACATGTATTATATGTCTCTGGCTCTACGATGCTACTGGACACAGAAAAAAATTGTCTTTTCTGCATCGATAATTGAACTTGATATCAAAGAAAACAAAACTGCCTTTTTTGTATATTAAACCACAGGCCTTGAGCATATATGATACAGATATATTTTGTTCTCGTTGATTAAGATATTCAATTTTCTATATTAATAATGCATATATATCGCTTTTGTGCATGTCTCACCTAGTTTCGAGTGATCTAAACGACTCAGAAAAAATACCCAATTTTTCTTGGTATGGATTGTAAAATTGGGTGTTTTCTCTGAGACATGCACAAAAGTGATACATATGTATTATAAATATAGAAAATTGACTATTTTGATCAACAACAATAAAAAATAAAAATATGTATGTATCATATACCCAAGCGCCTGTGGACAAAACTACATAGCTGACATGGTTTAAATTAAGTAAGACCACCGATTTCCCGGTACCAAATCATTTGAAAAAAAACAACAACAATGTATTGCCATATGACCTTTTACATTGAAGGGTTAAACTTGCATTAAGTCGTGTTCAGACAGAAAATAAAGGAATATGGGGTAAACATACTCGGGAACTTATCGCACAGAAAGTCCATGCATAGAAAAAATACAAATGATCAATGGTCAAAAGTTTTATTCCTGTTCTTCATCTTGATAGTTGCTGGAGGGTACTCAATAATGAAAGAATCATTAATACTGTAAAAGAAGGTCAAGATGGTCCCTAGTGTCGAATTAAGCAGTACTAGTACTTAAAGTATAATACTGCACTGTCACTATATTTAAATCTAGTCATAAAAAAAATCATCAAAATCAGCACAATACAAGACAAGAGCAGACAGAGAGACCCGGTATTAATGATGATGAGAAATACAAATTTTACTTTATCCTACATATCGGTCTTTTAATATTGACCCTAAAACCTAAAAGTCTTAAATTATAATGAATCTATGTTTTTGCATTGAGACCAGAATATTGTCGAAAAAATAGCTAAAGATTATTTGCGTTTCAATGTAAGAAAGAGTCCGTGGAACGCTCAGAATGCACGATTTTGCGTTATTTTACTCAAAGCTTCTGGGGGCCTTGAGCGGCTCCCAGACACTTCGTCAAAAAATTTTCGACGAATATATTTTGCCTCATTATTAAAAGAGGCTAGTTACGGCCCTGTTTGGGAGAAACGACTAGTCAGTATCAAGACAGGGGCGGATTTAGGCGGGGGCGTGGCGGGCGTGCGCCCCCTAAAATTTGGAAAGCATGGGTTATCATCAACACATTTAAGAGGGGGGCAAGGGGGGTCCCCATAACAGCAAAACAGTGAATTGATTTGGTGAAAAACAGATAACAAGGAATTGAAAAGGGATAATAACAAATAACAGTAAATGAAAAATGAAAATAAATCTGTCCAGGACCAATCCAGTAGATGACTCGTAGATCTTAATATATAACTTGTGGTATGGACCTAGAAAATTGTAATTTGTGTAAACAAGACGTTTCGGCCGTTGAGGCAGTTCTGCCTTGGTTGATTTTTTTCCGTAACTTGTACAATAAGTTATAGTATTATGTAATATTATATAGGGATATTTTTAATCTAGGGCATTTGAGGGATCAATTTTTAATGATTCAGGTGTTTTTATTTAATTTTTGAAAATAGTGCAGCCAGCGACACTTTATTATCAATTTGATTTTTAGATTTTTTTCTTCTGAAAAGCAATATATATCCTTTACAAGTAATAAATAAAAACATTGATGCACAATATATTTTTTTTAATTAATGACCTCATGATAAAACTTACTTATAAAATACAAAAATACCCAGATCAGTGGAGACAGGACATGTAACTGAAACACGCATGCCAGTTAGGGTTCTTCTGATAATAGAAATTGACTCAAGTGACAATTCTGATACATGTAGGATGTAGTATAATAGAATTTTGACCTAGTGAAAATTTGGATGACACCAAGTGAAACACCAATCATGCATCTTATGTGAAATTATAGGATATAGAAAATTTGGGTACAGCATTGGAGAAGCTGTAGGATCTTAAAAAGGGTATTTGTCGAAAAATTAAACTGAAGACACATCTTTATTTGCATCAATGGTTTCAGAGCTGCAATTTTCGCCATGTGAAGCGGTTAAAAAGCTTTTAAAAATATGGTGGTCAGGGTTCTCTTTCATGTAAAGAGATAGTAGCACTTATAATATAAATGCTAAAAGAAAAAGATGTTGTATAATTTCAAAAGCCATAATTCAAACCCATACCACTAAGTAATGTAAAACATTTCAAAGGAGAAAACTAACTGCCTAATTTATCCACAAAATAGTGAACGAGAAACTTAGTAACACAGTAACGAACTACAACCACTGAATCCAGGCTCCTGACTTGGAAGTAGGCACATACAGAATGTGATTGATTCAACGTTAGCATGCTAGTTGGTGTCCAATCCTCCCCTAATCAGGGACAGTGGTGTAATAGTACAACATAAAGATTATTATGTGGTCATTGAATAAAAAAAATCTATAGGGTGTACCAATGCTTTTTTATAACGAAATCCATACTATAAGTTATTGTACAAGTAATAAGTGAATTATAATTTGTACAAAATGCTACATGTTCACAGACAATGGAATATATTACAAAGTATAATAATATAATTTATACTGGAATGGCTCTGGGTCCAATTGATTTTAATATGTTTATGTGATGTATGTTACTGAAATTCTTCTGCAAATACAGGGCCATACGATATTACCAGTAGAAAGACCCCAATAGATATACATTGTAAGAAGATGTGGTAAGCGTGCCAATGAGACTATTATCCATTCAAATCACAATTTTCAATTATCTTCAAATTCTGCGGAAGATTGGATGTCAAAATGCTAACATTCCAATTTTCAATAACAGTTAACAGCAAATACATTCTCACAATAACAGATAACAAAATAGATAATAGTCCTATAACAGCTAACAAAGAATAAGACAATAACAGCTAACAGTAAATATATTTTCAGAATAACAGATAACAAAGAATTAAAATGCCCCATAACAGCATAACAGTTAAACTCCTTGCCCCCCCCTCATTTAAGATCATTTAAGTATCAGAAAAGACCATTCCATCAGTTATGATGAAATTTGTGAAAAAAATAGGCAGGACAGGAGTTTTGAGTAAAAAAAGGCAGGATGAGACACTTTCAAAGAAAAAGTCAGGACGACAATGTACGTAAAAAAAAGTCAGTAATATCATCAACGACTCACTCCGCGCCTACTGTTTGAAATGGGTAAAACGGGAAAAAGCTGACAAAAAATCTTTGGACTCTTTTTTTAATTCAGTAATGAAGATAGTTGATATTCGAATACAACATTTTAAAGAACATTTTACCCTCAACAAAAACTATAAAAACCCTATTTCGCGTATCAAAAATAAACTAACAGAACTAGCCAAGGAATTTGTTTTTGTCCCGGCTGATAAAGCTGCTAATAATATCATTATTGTTTGACGTAAATTTTATATAGAGGTTCTGCAAAAGGAAATCACGAATTCACCAACATTCCAACTGACTTCATTTTCTGAAAACGACATCTGTAACAAACATAAACTTTTAGCTACTTCTTTACAAGCAGAACCAAACACAATGAAAGTCCCAACTATGTACTGGCTTCCGAAGCTGCACAAAAAACCTTACAAATATAGATTTATTTCATCTTCCAGCCATTGTTCAACTACTAAATTGTCTGTTTTACTTACTAGTACACTTGGTACAATAAAAAACCTGATAATAAATTGTTCAAATAAGGCCTTTGAAAATAGTGGAATTAATTACTTTTGGAGTGTCAAAAACTCGTTGGAAGTACTTGATAAATTGCATGCATATATTGGTGATTTTGAATCTGTTCAAAGTTTTGATTTTTCTACCCTATATACCACTTTGCCTCATATTCTTATTAAGAAAAAATTCACATCCCTAATTAACTGGGCATTTAAAAAGTCGGAATGCGAGTACATATGTTCAAACTCTTTTAGATCATTTTTTAGTAGCAATAAACAAAAGAACTATGTCAATTGGACATGCTTTGATACTATTTATGCACTTGAATTTTTACTTGATAACATTTTTGTTCGCTTTGGAGATTCCGTATATCGTCAAGTTATTGGAATTCCAATGGGGACTAACTGTGCACCACTTATTGCGGACCTGTTTTTGTATTGTTATGAGTTACAATTTATGACTAAAATTAGCAAAGACCCATCAAAACAACATTTGATACAAAAATTTAACAATACTTTTAGATATTTGGATGACATATTGGCTCTAAATAATGACGACTTCAGTATGTATACTAAAGAAATTTATCCTGTAGAACTTACTTTAAATAAAGCTAACGCTTAATACAAAAATTTATGATAAAAGAGATGATTTTTCATTTCCTATTGTTAATTATCCATTTTTAGATGGTGACGTTCCCTTGTCACCATCTTATGGTGTTTATATATCTCAACTTGTACGATTCGCTCGTGTATGTAACAATGTATTAGATTTTAGCGAGAGAAATTTATGTATTACTGAAAAATTATTACACCAGGGTTTTCGATATCACAAACTGGTCAAAACATTTACTAAATTTTATCACCGGTATAAGGAAATAATTCGTAAATATAACTCAACATGCAGACATCTTATACGTTCAGGTATTTCACATCCAAAATTTTATGGAAATATTCTTTATAAAGCACAAAAATGTCAGTATTCTCCTCAGAAACTAACAAAACCTTTAAATAGACTTATTAAAAGGGGATATAGTTACGATACTGTTGTCAGGTCATTAAAGATTGCATATTTTGGCTTTAACATTGATTCACTGATAGGGTCTTTGCATCGGAACTAAACACATTTATTTCTAAAAAAACAGTTGTTGGCATGACACGGGTTATGTTCTTCTCATATATTTTATGATAGTATGATACTAAACCCCTAACGGGAGGGATTGTACCTGATATTCATATGATGAAGACATAATCTTTCAATCAGTTTAATTGAGGTCTGGAGCTGGCATGTCAGTTAACTGCTAGTAGTCTGTTGTTATTTATGTATTATTGTCATTTTATTTATTTTCTTTTGTTACATCTTTTGACATCAGACTCGGACTTCTCTTGAACTGAATTTTAATGTGCGTATTGTTATTCTTTTACTTTTCTACATTGGCTAGAGGTATAGGGGTAGGGTTGAGATCTCATAAACATGTTTAACCCCGCCGCAATTTTGCGCCTGTCCCAAGTCAGGAGCCTCTGGCCTTTGTTAGTCTTGTATGATTTTAAATTTTAGTTTCTTGTGTATAATTCGGAGTTTAGTATGACGTCCATTATCACTGTACTATTATGCATATTTTAGGGGCCAGCTGAAGGACACCTACGGGTGCGGGAATTCTCGCTACATTGAAGACCCATTGGTTGCCTTCGGCTGTTGTTTGCTCTATGGTCGGGTGGTTGTCGCTTTGACATATTCACCATTTCCTTTCTCAATTTTAGGATAAACTAAAAAAAAAAATGCAGGACCGAACAGAGTGAAAAATAAAAAGGCAGGATAGAGATTACAGCTTAAAAAAAATGCAGGACAAAATTTTTCATCCTAGAACCCCCCCCCCCCCCCCTAAAAATCAAATGGTAGCTCCCTTAGTTATTTGTTACATTGTAGTGCGCTTTTTATTATCAATTTCTTTGATAATCGAACTTCCAAGGCGAACTTTTTTTTTGTGGTGTACCTGTATTTCTTTATTATTTATATCACAACTACCTGAAGCACGTCTTTTAAGGTTTAGTTAAGATATTACCCAATATTGCTATATAGATAATTTTACAACAAGTGATGGTGTCTGGATTGCAGATTAGTTTGCATTGGAACACAGAATCAAAATAAAAGGTTCGCATGATCTTCAGCTTCTGTTTTTGGGCTGCAGCTTTATAACTGTATAATAAACTCATATATGCAATATGAATCCCTTAGCATGCTTAGTGCATGCGTGAATGAGGGGTGTTAAGAGATTGTTGTAGATTTTCCCAACTTGTAAGAGACCTTGCCATCATAACTCGGAGGTTCTTCTCGGAACAGGGACATATTATTTTACCTCTGTCCGTCCATCCGTCACTAGATATTTGGTTCGGAGGATTTACTAGGACGCATGCACATCTATTTCTAGTACTTCATTATTGCATTTCCCCCTGAAGATATTCGATTGACTTAAATGAATGCAACAACAGTTTTCCCAGCAACCATTGACATACTTTTATGTGGAGGGTCAGCTTGTGTACTCCGGATACACGGAGTTATGTCTCTATCCTTATTGTTTACTGCAGAGGCGGATTTATGGCAGGGGGCCCGGGCCTCCCTTTTTGGGAAAAAATTTGGTTGCTTATATAGGGAATCACTAAAGCGTGACTGGAGCGGGCCCCCTCTTAGGTCAGTCAGTGGGCCCCCACATATGAAAATTTCTGGATCCGCCACTGTACTGTCCCATTTTTGGAAAATATATGGGGATAGTCTCAATGAATAGAAGCTCACAGATTTCTTGTTAATTATGGTAATTATAGATTGTTTTTTGAGGTGGATTTCGTCGGTTTTAGCTTGAAACTTGAATTTCTCGTTAATTTTACCACACAATAGTTCGAGATCTGCATTGCACCCCCTTTAGAAGAATATTTCAATACTACCTCCAAAAAAATTCGCGTCGATCCGCTCGGCGAATAAAAAAAAAATGCCCCCCCCCCCTCCCTCCCAACCTAAAATCCTTTATCCACCCCAAGCTATCTAATATTAAGCAATTCTCGTCGTGCTGCAATTCGTACTACTTATTGACTTTACTTTTTTGTTCGAAAACAATAGTTATGATAGATATGTATATCCCAATAGGAGTAACAAAATCATGCCAAGAAATCCAAGCTTAAAATCCCGGTAGACCTCCTATGGCACCCATTAGTATTTAAAGATTTAATTTCATTAAACAAATTTATGTATGACCTTTATGTACGTGTCGCTTAGAACATGACCATATACTAAATGGTCAAAATTTATAATTATCCATGGGATATTTGCAGAATTTCATCGGAGGCAATTTCTTGGCATGTATAACCTTTTTGGTATCAAAATTTAGCAGTTTTACAAAATTTTTAGTTATTTATTAAAAAGAAGAATGCTTCTGCAACATAAGTATGGGCTGTTTTTGACAATAGAGGCTCCCGCAGGGTCAAAAACGACCTGCGACCACTGGGCTTTTTAGAGGCGACTTCCGACCTGTGGGCCTTCTAAAAACGACCTGCGACCTGTAAAGTTTGGAAAAAAACGACCTCCGGCTGACTTCCGTTTTCTGTGTTGGGAAAAACGACCTGCGACCTGTACAGTTCCCTTAAAAACGACCTCTCGTCGAATTTAAAAGCGACCTTGCGACCTGAGGAGGGGGGGGGGGGGGGGTTACCCTGTGGGAGCCTCACAATACAATGCACATATATCGGGTACTAGCATAATTAAGTATTGCTAAATTACTGAGATCTTCACAATTATAGCATTTTAGTTAAATTTTAGACTGTTTCCGTCTTAAATGAAAGACCGCATTTGTGTTCATTTTTAATATTGAAATGTAGGTTGTATTTACGATAATAAATAATATATATAAAGTCTGTGGATGAACACGGATACGGTCATTAAGTGTTTAAAAAGTGTCCAAAATCTTTCGTCAGATCATTGGAAGTAATCCATGGTCAGATGAATCTGAAATCTGAGGCCAAACTCGACCGTACTGGAACAACTCCTTTAGTTTGTAGATTTCTAACTCATATTTACGGTTCTGTAATTAGAATTTACAATAAAAAATATAATGATGACGATTCAAACAGTATAATAATTCGCATAAACGCATGTTTTAACCCACATTTGCGACTTTCGATACTGATATTAACGATTAAAAGATAGAATATCGATGTAAAATAAATATTTTCATAGTAAACCTACAATACAACTTCCATTTTAAACTTGAACTCCCACTTGTTCAAACCCATAATCTCGGTAGTTACTTATGGCTAGGGATCATAGACGCTGTATAGAGTTTCTGGGGTCAGAAAGTGACGGTTATCCAATGCGTATTTTATAGATTCCCCCCCCCCCCCCCCCCTGTGTTTCGAACCAAATTTTGGGCCTTTAAGAAAACTTACACAAGAAATTCTTGACTATCCTATGTAGTACTATAGAATAGCTACTATGATTCGATGAAACTGAGTCTCTATAAAGAACTACCCTGACAATAAGCCGGAAAGTGGGTGACCCTAAAGCGTATTTTATAGATTTTGGCTTTATTCACATGTTCCGGACGAAATTTTCTACCTTTAAGAGTGATTAACACAGAAATTCTTCACCCACCCGTCATATCACTATCGTATTATACTATAGCTATTAACTAGAGCACAGTCTATAATCCCTAGCCATAAAGAACCACAGAAACCATGCGGTTTGGACAAGTGGTGGTCCCAAGGATATGTTATATCGAATATTTTAGATATCCTGATGACATAATTACGGACCTCCCAAAACATAATAATATATTAGTATATAATAGTCCCAGCTGTAACGAAACATATGTTTTACACACATTTTCATCTTTGTAAATTGCTTGGAACTATGAATTCCACTATTGTCAGTTTTGGGACACATAATGCGAACATTTAATTAAAATGGTATACTTAATACAAAATTTTATGACTTCTCTTCCTAAAGTTAATGTTTCCTTTTCGGACGGTGAAATTGCTTTGGTCCATTTGTACGGTGTGTATATTTCACAACTAGGTCGTCATGCTCATATCTGTACTCAGTGTTGTTACGTTTTATGAAATGATGCATAAAAGAGGGACGAAAGATACCAAAGGGACAGTCAAACTCATAAATCTAAAACAAGCTGGCAACGCCATGGCTAAAAATGAAAAAGACAAACAGAAAAACAATAGTACACATGACACAACATAGAAAACTAAAGAATAAACAACACGAACCCCACCAAAAACTAGGGGTGATCTCAGGTGTTCCTTAAGGGTAAGCAGATTCTGCTCCACATGTGGCACCCGTCGTGTTGCTTATGTGATTACAAATCCGGTAAATAGTCTAATTCGGTAGGTCACATTCATGAAAGGGAAGGGGATTGTAGTTACGACGTAAGGAACATATCCGATATCATTTGTGAAACGGTTATTCCATAACGGTCAACCAACTCGTGATGGCGTCCGTAAAATTTACGAAGGGATGATTTCAACTTCACCATTTGGAACTCTTGGTTTAATAGCTTCCTTGTGAGCAGTAACACTCTATCAAGAAAATCATGATAGGAAATGCAAGCACGGGAATATCGTATCAATTGGGAGATATATACCCCGTATGCAGGTGCTGCTGGAATGTTGCTACTTAGAAATGGAAAGTTCACAATTGGAAAGCTGAACTCATTTCTTTTGTCGTAAAGTTTTGTTTTCAACCGACCCTCATTGTCAATTTCTAGATGTAAGTCAAGATATGAAGCCGACTTAACTGTATCTGTAGTATCCTTTATCTCCAATTCGATGGGATAGATGCGTTCCAAATAGTCACCAAATTTTGAATTGTTTAGTGAAAGAACGTCATCTATATAGCGGAAAGTAGAGTTAAAGGATATTGCTAACTTCTTATCTTTCTTCCTAAGAAGTTCCTGCATGAAGTCAGCCTCATAATAATAAAGAAACAAGTCGGCAAGTAGAGGGGCACAGTTTGTTCCCATTGGGATGCCGACAGTCTGTTGAAAAACACGTCATCCGAACGTTACAAATATGTTGTCAATCAAGAAATCAAGCATCTTGATAATATCGGTTTCAGAGATTTTTTTGTTTGAATCAGAGTGATTCTTTACAAAGTATGATTTATCCCTCCCTAAGACAAGATACTTGTATCTACGTTGGCCATTCTTTTTTATGAAGCAAAGTAATACCAACTCTTTCAATTTGTCTTTTAGTTTGGAATGTGGAATACTTGTGTAAAGAGTAGAAAAGTCAAATGTTTTAATACTGTTACAAGATGGAAGAGAGTTAGATTGTATGTACTCTAAACGATCTTTGGAATTTTTATGTATCCACATCTGATAAGGTATTCCGCATTATTGAGTCAAGGATTTCGTTACAAAACAAAATCATTAATTCTTTTACGAATTTTCCCATAGATATACAAATATTTGGTTATAGGGCATTTGATTGTACCTGTAGAATTCTTATTAAAAACGTGATATCACGTCCTGAATTTTACAATGATATAGTTCACAAAGCCTGTACATTAAGATAAGATCCATGTAAAATCATTGATCATTTGAACAAATTTATTCTTAAAAGTTACAAATTAAACACCGTAGTCAAATCTTTTAAATATTGTTAATATCGGCACTAACATTTATCCAGTTTTTGATAAAACTAAACATAACTCAGCATAATTCTTGATATTGCTATATATGAACAGTTTTCGGCTTGCTGAACCATGATCGTGAATCATATCGATACTTTATACTTGGATAATGGCATTGTATAAGCTCATGTGTTTCCCAAACTGTGTATGGCGTCTTTACACTAAATTCGTTATATTGATTGATACTGTAGTCTGGGGAAACATGTTTTATTCATTATCGTTATATTAACTTTCAGTAACTGTGGTGTCTCCTATCGCTGTGCTTTTATAGCTGACTATACGGTATGAACTTTGTTCATTGTTGAAGGCCTCACGGTGACTTACAGTTGTTAATTTATGTGTCAGTTGATCCTTTTGTTAAGCGTTGTCTCATTGGCTCATTTGAAAACTTTTCGGTGACCTATTATTCATTTTTATCTTTATCATTTGAACTCTGGTTGATAGTTGTCTCTTTGGAAACCATACCACACCTCCTTAACTTTTACATTGATAATCTGATGTCTTATGAACATCTAAAGTATGTAATCAGTTTTAAATTATGGTTTGATCTTTGCTTTCTTGAGACCTAAAATGGCCTTATAATAAGCATACCTTTTCCTTTATAAAAAACGCGGCCACGTAAACGGTAAGAACGAGGATAGGGTGTGTGGGTTTTACCCGAAGTATCGTTATGGGTGAGTTGTACGCTCTCTGCACGTTGAAATAACATTACAACAACTCGTTTATGGTATAGGAGTTGGTCTGATCTATCCATAAATTAATTTTCTAGTGACAATCGACTTTCCCCAGTTGACCCACTTTGCAGATAAACTCATCATAGATACCAGGACTAAATTTAAAATATACGCCAGACGCGCGTTTCGTCTACAAAAGACTCATCAGTGCACGTGGCGCTCGAATCCAAAAAAGTTTAAAAGGCCAAATAAAGTATGAAGTTGAAGAGCATTGAGGACCAAAATTCCTAAAATTTTTGCCAAATACATCTAAGGTAATCTATGCCTGAGGTAGAAAAGCCTTAGTATTTCAAAAAAAATCAGAAGATACTTATTCATAAAAGAGATGATTGTCAAAGATTCTTTGATAATATAAAAATCTAGGTTGTAAATTAGAGAGGTCATTAGACGACTTTTCCACAGTGTGAATTCAAGCAACTATAGACCACCGTTAGCTCTTCAAAGGTAATGACTGGAACCCATGCTGCGTTGTGTGCAAAAACAAAAATCATCATAAAACAATGTGAATTAATTAAAACGAGAAAACACAACTACCTGTTCGAGGGTTAAACAATAAACGATAAACGATAAACTGTGACAAATACGGCACACAACTTTCAACAAAAGCAAAAAAGTGCAGTCTCCCGACTTTAATCAAGAAATGTGGCAGGGTGTAGACATTAGTTTTAACAGCACAACACAAAAATAACCTGTAAAATTTGTTGGAAAAGGGCTGCAATCATAACCAAACAAAAAAATACCGACCTCTGAGGCAAATTAGAAACGGAAAGTCCTGTATCGAATGGCAAATTCAAAATCTCAAACACACCAATTTAAACTTCATTGTCTTAGCAGGTATAAGCAAGTAACACTGATTTAAAATAGTCTTATCATTGAAAAGTTTGAAAAAATACACATTCTAACTGCAAATTCAAAATGCTTTATATAGAGTAAGCGCTCCATAGCTTGAACTATAAATTTAAAGCTTATAATCTACGGGAAAAATTTGACTTATATTTGACTGTAGGGTTGAACTATGATATCATCGTTGAAATGTCGAAAATAATAAATGACATCGAATGACAAACGAAATGGTGAAGATATGTGCAAGGTACCGTACCTAGAGCGACAGGTTTACTACAACGTAAGTATGATCTATATCAAGCTGTTTATACAAAAGTACGTTTTAGTTTTACATGATTTGTAATGTAAAAAAACCCACATTTTACTTATCTGAGATGGTGATCTAGGAGACCCCTTATGGGGGAGTCCAAGTAATCACATAATCACTATTTCTTTAAACAAGATAATATAATTATAAATAATACAGTCCTAGATTATCAAATAATCATGAAATATTTGGCACGGTAGTCAAATAATCACTTTAAAAACTGCCATAATCGAAAACCACTTTTCAAAGATTGACTGTTTCTGTCCCCTCTTGGCCTGACAGTCAGTGGGACCCCCGTTATGAAAATATCTGAATCCGCCAATGAGCCTGTTACAGTATTGTCGTCCTTGACACTAGGTTTGAATTAAAAAAAAATCAATAATCAATCTAAAGAACTCTATACTCTCCCTTAACAACCCCCCCCCCCAAAAAAAAATCAACAAAAAAAAAAAAAAAACTCCGAACGAACAAATGAACGAACGAACGGAAATACCACATACTTGTAATGAAAAATAAGATAATAACTCTTGATGAGTAAATATAAATATGTTTTGTTTATTATGCAATAAGTTTCCATAGGGACTCCATAAAAAAATAAACTAAATTATAAAAATATCAATTTGTTTGACGATATTACTCTTGAACGGTAAACGATCCTTGAACCCTTCAAAATCCAAACCGACCTGTACTTAATTATATTGATTATGTCAACAATATAAAATTTAAGAAATGCTTAAATTGTCACCAGGAAAAAAATTTAATCTCAATTATGTAAAGATAATTAAGGTAGATCATATTAAGATAGATGGGGTGTCTAAATTATAATCTATAGAATTTTTTAATAATTTGCCAAAATATAGTTTATATCATACTTTTTAAAAAAAATTATAAAAAGAATGGGTCTTTGGGCTTATTTTCACGCTACACGGTGTTCAAAATTGACAAATTTTGTATAGATTATGCATGGAGAACCCAATTTTCTGCAATAAAGCGTAATCTACACCATAAAATTTTTAGGTAAAATATTAGAAGATGGCTTTAATAGTATGCTTTCAGTAAAGAAAAGGAAACAATGGGGTCACCGTACCTGTTTTCTTGCTACATTATAAAATAGGTAAATTCCTAACACATTCTATTGTAAAAGTACCTTAATCTGAATTACCTGCCCTTGCATTTGAGTTTCCTCCCTTTATGTGGCAAAGTAGGAAAAAATTTGATCAGAAGTTGAAGTTCTTACACATGTATTACCTACTACTCTAAAAATTTGTACATTCTATTCAAGGTCTTGACCTTGTTTTCTGGTATTTCCAAATCCATGATGGAGGAAGACACCCTATCTACTTTAAGTATATATTACCTCAGATAGAATTTTCTTATAATTTGCCAAAATGAAGATTTTACTATGCTTTTTTCAAAAATATAATAAAAAGTATGGTGTTATTTTTCAACCTACAAGTCGTGCGAAAACGCCAATATTTGCATAAATTGTTCATGAAAAAACATATTTTTTAGCATAAAAAGAAATTTATTGATTAGAATTTTTAAATAAAATATGAGTAGATAGGTTTTTCAAATATGCTTTATGAAAAACAAAAGAAAAACTCTTGTCACCGAACTTGTCTTTTTTTTTTTGCTACAAGTAAAATTTAAGAATATCCGTATCAGTCTTGTATATGTTTTTTTTTTTACTAAAAGAGTTATCTATCCTTAAATTACTAATTTGAAAACTTATTTGGTATTTGTTGAAACATTTTGGATCATACAATAAATCACTTATTTTACTTTATATAGATAAACAGTCTAACCAATAAATTGCAAATCTGCCTCAAAATTTGCGCTTTTAGGCAAAGAACTAGACCGATTGTGTACTGCAATTGTTTCATCCAAGATGCAAAAACATTAAAATTCAACTCCACCTTTATTTTATGGTTCACAAATGCGTTTGAATTATTTTATTTATATTTATTGTAAAATAGTTATGTATTATCAACCTGTAAAAAAATAGAAAATAAAGAATTCAACATGTTTCAGTAAACAAGGGAAATAACTCTTGATCTTTTAATATTATAACCATCAAATTAAACCTGACCGGTGTTCATAATTTCAGTGCAGAAGAAAACCAAAACTAAAAGCGAGAGATAGCATTAATTTAACTATTAATAAAAAAACATACATTTACATAATTATATATTATATATATGTTTTAGATTTGTCGTAAACAAATTAAAAATAGATTTTGTCAACTGTATAACATTACAAAGTCATCATAGCCAATTACATTTTTTATTCTTACAAACAATTAATACGTTTTTTCATATGACGTAATGATTATCAATATGAGGTTTCCGCCACATTAAGAAGGTTGTCGGAGTCTATATAGATGTCTGTGGTAAACTGGTTACACAAACAACAGAAATGTTTCTACAGATTTTTGTGGTAAAATTGGTTACAAAAACAAGAGAATATGCGTCTTCAGATTTTTGTGGTAAAATTTGTTACACAAACAAGGAAAGAAGTAATTATTTATGATTTATTTTTGCTTTATTTTGAATTCCAGATTTAGTAACGGTGTCATAACATTGGCAGACACCCATTCCATGGATTAAAAACTAAAATTCAAATACACGGCATGTACTATCAAATCGTTTTGTGTTCGCACCGGCCGACAAAGCAGCCAAACAAAAATTGGTGGTATGACGTAAGTACTACACGGAAGTACTTTAGATTCAAATTATACATTTAGCTACATTCAAGGCCGTATGCTCCACAGAGAGTCATATAGTAAATAATCATGTCACTATCACAGCTCTGATTAAGGCCTACTCAGAACATCTGAAAGTCAATCAATCCCTTTGTATTGGTTACCTAAACTACACAAAAAAACCGTGAATATCGTTCCATTTCGGCCTCTAGTAAATGTTGTACTACACATCTTTCTGTGCTTTTAACTACTATGAAATGACTTATCGTTAATTTTTGTATTAAAACATGTGAAAACAGTAGAATAAACCCTTTTTGGAGTGTAAACCCTTTTTGGATGTTTTAGATGAATTACGTGCATGTGATGGTCCTTTTAATTCGATTGACAGTTATGACTTTTCCACTCTTTTTACTACACTTCCACACTATCTTATCAAACAAAAGTTTTCCCATCTGATTAAAAGGTCTTATGATATAAAATCTAGTTACAAAGGAGTAGGTCCGGTAAGACCCCCTTTTGGCCCCAAAATATAGCAGTTTTACAAAATTGTTAAAATGTAAACTTTTATTTATTAATTGAACAGCAAAATGCTTCTTTTACATAAATATGGGCTGTTTTTGACAATACAATGCACATATATCGGGTGCTAGCACCATTAAGTCATGCTAAATCACTAAAATCTTCACAATTCTAGCATTTTAGTTTACATTTTTCGTGTAAAACGAAAGTGGCCGCATTCGTGTTCATCCTTAATATTAAAATAGAAGTTGTATTTTATGATAATACATAACATATATAAAGGTTGAGGATGAACACGGATGCGGCCACTTTCATTTTTGACAAAAAACATCTGAAAAGTGACATTTTTTGGCATATTTGGTAGATTTTTCATATTTGAGCTTGAATCGGATCGTTTTAAATGGCACAATCAGTTAAAATCTTTCACATAAACTAATTGAATCAAATAAAATAGACACTTAAGTGTTTAAAAAGTGGTCAAAATCTTTCGTCAGATGAACCTGAAATTGAGGCCAAAATCGGTCCTTACCGGACCTTCTCCTTTGTTTGCTGCAACTCGTATAAAACGTTTTTGTCGAATGAGAAAGGGAAATATTCTGTATACTTGAGGTGTGATGAGATGATTAAATCATTAAATTTTCTCCTTGACAACATTTATGTACGTTTCAGCAATAAAGTTTATCGACAGATTGTAGGTATTCATATGAGCACCATTTGTACCCCTTTTAATATCAGACTTGTTCAGCTTCTGTTATGAATCACAGTTTACGGCTAAACTCAGTAAAGACCCAAATCCCATGTAATTGATTAATTCAACAACACTTACGTTTACAATGATGATATTTTCGTTAAATAATCAAGTCTCTAACTTAAAGCTGGAACTTACTTAAGATAAATCTAAAATCAACAGCAAAAACTGTTCTCTCTTAGATTTACCTATTTCAGTATTACACCAGAAACTCAAAACAAAAATGTACGTCAAAAGGGAGGATTTCTCATTCCCTATTGTAAATTTTTCCTTTTTTTTTGGTTGCGATGTTCCTTTGGGACCGTCTTAAAGTGTTTATATATCCAAACTCGTTCACTATGCATGGGTCTATAGTGAAACTCTGGATTTTAATGAGCGTAATCTATGTTATTAATCACTCAGGGATTTCGTTACCAACCATTACTTAAAACCTTTACTAGATTATTTCCTAGATACAAAGATTTGGTCTGCAAAGTTGGCTGTACCAAAAAACTTATTTCAAACGGAAAAGCAATTCATAAATTTTATAGTGATGTTGTAAACCGAGCACGTGAATTGAGAGAGAATCCTGTTTAATTTTTCAGTCTTTTAAATAAACTTATGCTAAAAGATTACCTTTTCAACACTGTAATTTAATCATTATGAATATTGTTTTTATTGTCTTAAACATTGATTTTATGTACTTTCATGGTGCAGTAATCAGTCGATACTTATAGTTTGGAATTGCAAGAATTTATGTTTTTCTTCGACTGTTAATGACATCACTAAATCCATTGAATGTTGGATGTGAACTGATAAATACTTTAGTGTTAGATACGTTTTTTTTTCATTAGTTAGTATTGGCTTTGAACTAGCTGTCAGTAACTGTGAGTACTCTCAGAGATCTGTACTAAGTGTTTTTTAGGTTTTGGGATATTGAAGTACCCGTCCACATCCACGTGCACTTTGTGTTTTTGTTTGATGTTATGCTATTTGTATCCATGTAATGAATTTAGCCGTTTTTAACTGATTTTTATAGTTTGTTCTTATGTTGTACTGTTCCACCAGTGGCCCAGGTTAAGTGCTCACAAACATGTCTATCTCCACAACATTCTTTATGTACATATCAGGAGCATCAGTGTTTGTCATTGACTCATATCTTTCAAATTTGTTTTTCGTAGACTGTTATAAATAAGCCAGATAATGTTACCACCAAGAACCCATGGTTCTATAACTTCCTACCCCGAACATGCAATCATTCAAGACGTTTTAGATTAAACTCTAAGGAAAGCAATAATCAACGTCACCAACAAAGCTCAAGTTTTTACGGTCAATAAAAGTTTATATGAATGAATCCTTTTGACTGCATACATTTCACAGTTGTATAGAGGGTTGTTGGTTACAAGAAAGCTACTAAATAAAGAGTTCCAAATGATGAAATTGAGGTCACCCCTTTGATAATTTTACACACTTCATCACGAGATGGTTGACCATTATTAAATATCTGTTTCAAAGATAAAGACGGATATGTTTCCGTTGTCGTAACCACAACCCTGTCCTTCTCCTCGAATGTGACCTATCGAGTTAGACTGATCACCTGGGTAGTACCTATCGAGTTAGACTGATCACCTGGGTAGTACCTTCATGATCAATACGCTGAATGTGGAGCAAGATCTGCTTGGCCTCCTATAGCACTTGAAATAACCCCGATTTTTGGTGGGGGTCGTGTTGCGCAGTCTATAGTTTTCTATGTTGTAGACAGTTTTTCTTGCTCGTTTTTCACTTTTTGTCATTGTATTATCAGTTGGTTTTCAACTTAAGAGTTTGACTATCGGTTAAGTATCTATTTTGTATCTTCTGCCTTTCTGATGTATCTATTATGAGTTTATTTTTAGTATACATTTACGTACTTAATTTCTTTGAACATGACAGATTATCTTATGAAGTAGTATCCACAATATGATATTTATGATTTATTAGACAAGTTCAATGTCAAGAATAAATTAAGTTTTATTTATTAACATATAGATATGTAAAAATTGTTATTTATTTTCCTTTTATGACGAATTTGGTCATATAAGGTCACGTGTTGGCACAATTAAAAAATACATTAAAAAACCGAACCTACCGGTAATTAATATATTTAAAAAAAGATCTTCAGAAAAAAAAATTTACTCATCACCAAGAACAAAATGTTACACAATATGTTTATTTTTCTTTTTTATATAAAAAATGATAATTATTATTTTGAAATAGTAATATTCATAACAGGAAAGCGGAAGTGTCCATATAAATTGGATATTTGTGGTGAAATTCGAACAAAGGTAAACATACAACGTCATTTCAGTATGTTCGGTTCACATATGTAAAAATACACACAATTTTTATAAACATAAGAAGATCAAATCAATCAAGAATATTTCTCTTGAATTAAAAACTGTTCAAATTTAAAAATTAGCAATTACTAGAATTTGAACGTCCTTTTTCTTATCCCTATTAAAGCTATCAACAAGATAATTTAGTTTCAAGATGACTTTGAAAAGAACGGCTGCACGCAAAGACATTTGTTTTTAAAGGAAACATATAAATATAAAAAGGAAGATGTGGTATGATTGCCAATGAGACAACTATCCACAAAAGACCAAAATGACACAGACATTAACAACTATTGGTCACCGTATGGCCTTCAACAATGAGCAAGACTCATACCGCATAGTCAGCTATAAAAGGCCCCGATAAGACAATTTAAAACAATTCAAACGAGAAAACTAACGGCCTTATTTATGTAAAAAAAAAATGAACGAAAAACAAATATGTAACACATAAACAAACGACAACCACTGAATTACAAGCTCCTGACTTAGGACAGGCACACACATAAATAATGTGTCGGGGTTAAACATGTTAGTGGGATCCTAACCCTCCCCTAACCTGGGACAGTGGTATAAAAGTACAACATAAGAACGATATATATAAAGCACATTTCAATCATCTCACTCTGAATTTTGTTTTGAAGGGTATTCGAGCGTCACTGATGAGTCTGTTGTAGACAAAACGCGCGTATGGTGCAAATACAATCAACAATTCAATCCTGGTATCTGTGATGAGTTTAAAATTTAAAAATATATCTATATTGGTCTGTCCTTAATTTAACAAACATACCAATCAAATCACGAGTTGATCAAAACCCGTTATTTCATATTCAATCTTTTGGGGGGGGAAATGACCATTTGTTTTGAACGCTTATATCTTACAACAGTAAAAGAAAAGTATCAACTCGTTTCCAAGTTTATGAATTTTAATGAATGCAAAAAAATACGAAAACGTTGCTGAACACATTATTTAACGCGTTACATCATTATTAAACGAGTTAAAGCGATGATTCGTTTGGTGGAAGTATGGAATAATGTTGTTAACGAATACTATGATCTATTCACGTTTTTTTTTAAGTAACGTGGTTTCCTAGACATCCCACACGACGAGGAGGATATAAAGATATTACATTTCGTCTTTCTCCCATGATTATACATTCTCTTGAACAAACCAGATTTTATAAATCAGTAAAGTATGTATCTTTCAACCTATCATCCTTTCAATGGGCAGCATTTTGTGTAATAACAGAATCTAAGTCAGTAGACTATTTGCATTGTGTATTTAGTATTAAAAAAGTGTCCCTTATTTGAGTAACAAAAGTTATGGAATTATTCTGCGATGTTTTAACGTATGAGATTATTAATAAATTCCTTTCATCAGAGAGGCAAGTCAATCTGCAATGCTCGGGGGATTCCGCTAGATGAAGGTACGGAATCGGCCGAGTTGTGACGAATGATATGCAAGTATTTCAGTTTACCTTTTTGGTAACAATTAATATTAACTGTATCATGTTTATGTATGAATCTTTCTTCACAGCACTTTGCAGTTCAACTTATCTATACACCCTGCATTTCAAACATTTAAGTTGGTGTGTTCCTTATGATGCTAAGAACTTCGGACCCACGGAATTAGTTAATGTTGTCATTTTATAAGGAATTGCTTTTTTCAACGTCTACAAAATTGTGAAGACTGTTAATGTCATAGCACAGCAAAGTTAAACTGTTAATGTACTAGTTTTTTTTCGATTAAAGTAGAACACAGCTCCCATAACTCAAATATGAAAACTTGTAATCAGCATAGCTAAGTCACATAACTTATCTCTTAAACCTTGACATATTTTATCCTAACCTCTAGTCTTGTGACCTAAATGACTTTGTCAAAAGCCTTTTGTTTTCTAATTTTTGTTATGGTTCGTCTTATTGAAATATGCAGCATATCTTGTTTTTTTTGTGTGAATGGGTTTTGATATGAGTTGGCATTGCTCGACAAGTGACGTTTGAAGGCTGAATTTCTTCTTTTTTTGCTTTTTTCTTGTGTGTCCGTTCATGTTGTAGTTTGCATAATCTATTTTGTGTGACATTTTCGAATGGTCAAACATTTGTTTTTATCTTCCAATTACTTTTGAATATACACCGATACTGAAGCAATAAATAACGTAGATGCCATTATAAGTTGGTATTTACTGAGGGGTTAAATTATAGAAAAAAACTCAAATCACGTGTACTGATGTTTTTCCAATCGCATTAAAATCACCATTAACTTTCAAGATTATGTTTCTGAAACTTGGGTTTAGATTTGATAAATTAAGGTTCAGTGAAGGGTTATATGAAGCATAACTTAGCAGTGGAAAGTGCAAAAGCAAGATTGAAAATTCCACGGAATAAAAGAGGAAACGATTCGAAAGAGAAAATTTACGGCCTAATCAGTATAAATCAGGCCGTAGGTATTCTCCTGATAAACTTATCGATCCTTTGAATTAACTTTTTCTAAAGGTTACCAACTCAACACTGTTATTAGATCTTCAAAAACTGTTTTTTACTGTTTGGTATTGATATTGACTTTGTTATCAGTAAATTAAAAACAAACTTAATGTAATTGTTTTATACACATGGATCTACAATCTGTCGGTACCTGCATCTTGGAAGTGCACAATGTCATGTTTTTTCTCTGACTGTTTATGACGTTTTAACACTTAAGGAAGCACAATACAAAGATTGTTTTACTTCCAATCACTAACCTTTAAAATGCTGTAACTGTCTTACGAATGCATAGAAAATAATAAAAGAAGTATATATAGATAGATAAAAGATTAATCTTTTAAATGGTTGCAATATTTTTAGTATACAATCATTATGTAATCAATTATTATGTAATTAGTGTCAAAATCTGGGTCAGTTCATTTGAATGAATTTAGCTCGATCATCTCTTTAACTATACAGAAATTTTTTACGGAGTCTTAACTAACACATCATGGGCTTCAAAAGTGTGTCTCAAATTGTCCTTATGGTATTCCATTCTCTCATAAATCTCTAATTAGTGTAAACATCCTAACCATATAAAAGAAGATAATGTTGATTAGGTGTAAAATTTGTTCTATACATTCTATCTGAAATATGAGACACCCTTTTGTAGATAATTGCCATAGGAACAACATATATTAAAATCAACCCTTTTGGGATACTTATGCAGAAGCTTATTTCATTTGAAAGTGGAAATTTGGTAAAACATAGTTTAGTTAACATTATAATTGGTTACATAATTGTTGCATAATAATAACATTGCGTTAATTTGAAAGAGTTATCTGTTAGCTACCCAAAACTACCACTTTTATAGATTTTCAAGCATTTTAAAGAAAGTTACAGCATTTTAAAACTTGGGAGTTGGAGTTAAAATATTTGTATTGTGCTACCTTAATCTAAATTAGATGCATGATTTATTTCATGAGTTGTTTTAGCTTTGAACTAGCTGTCAGTAGCTGCGAGTACTCTTATGTCTGAAGTGTAATTTTGTTGTTGGGATGTACAACTATACAGTCACGTTCACTTTGTGTTTTTGTTTGATGTATTTCTATTTGTATCCTTCTGATAAGTTAATTAAGCCTTTTTCAACTGATTTTTATAGTTTATTCTGATATTGTACTGTTACATCACTGTCCAAGATAAGGGGGAGTTTGGTTCCCTGTTTACATGTTTAACACCACCACATTCTGAATGTAAATGCCTGTTCCAAGTCAGGAGCATATAGTTCAGTAGTTGTCATTTGTTGCTGTATTACGTATTTGTTTTTTGTTAATTTGTTTGTTCATTTAGCCGTTATTGTCCTCGTTTAAATTAATTGATATTTGGCATTTCAGGGCCTTTGATAGGCGAGTTTGTGGTACAGACATTTATATTTGTTGAAGGCCGTGCGGTGATCTATAGTTGGTCATTTTGTGTCATTTGGTCCCTTGTGAAGAGGTTTTCTCATTGACAATCATACCAAATCTTCTTTTTTCCCCATACAAAACAACTAACTAGTCAATTATGTACAGAGAACCTGACTCTGTGGTCTTCGTGGTTGTTTTGACTCTAGACTAGGTTGTAAATGTAAAAGGTGTTTGTGAAAGTACTATGGACGGAATACAGTTTTTCATGCTTGCTCAAACACCTGATGTAGATCATGAAGTTTTATTCTGGGACCATTTATAATGAAAACAGTTGAAATGAGATATACAGAACACTTACGCCGATGAATATAAATCCTTCATGTAGCAATTTTACTAAATTCAATTCGTACATTTTCACACATATATATATATATAAATAAGTGTTGACGGAAAAATCCATTTATCGTGTACTTCAAAATTGCACCTTGTTAGGTACACTAAGAACTAATCTATATATTAGTATGAGAAGTACGTATTAAGAAAGCAGGAATATCGAAGCTTTGAAACTGTTTCTGTATAATAAATGCATGTCAATGTGTACATGTTATTGAGATAAACGCTAGTTTCAATCAAAGCTTACACTATGTTTACAGCAAACTATTTCAAGAAATTTTGTAATTCGGAATACCTGGATCATAATCAAGTTTTTACATTTTCTCTTACTGTAACATTAAATTTTTGTATGTGTTTATCGACAATGTGAATAATCCGCAAAGGGGACTGGTTATAAAAGTATGGTCACCTCTGAACCTCTTCAGTTCCGACAGTAAAACACTTGCTAAAATTGGACTTTGCAGAATGAGCATTTTAATCGATACAGCATTGCTGATGTAACCAATAAGTTCATTCAGAACAACATTTGCGTTGCTCTTTATAACACGGTTGTTTATACTTTCAATACTGATATTTTTGGATCACACAAGTTTAATGTTTACCTGGACTGAATTCACTGGATTTATTCGATTTGTAGTGATTTGTATTTTATGCAGTATACCTTTCTTTTTGTTTGTATTGGCTTTGAATAAGCTTCAGTAACTGTCTCATATCAAAGTTTTGTGTCTAATGTTTTTGCTTGCTTTTTTCATTTGTGCTCTGTATCGATATGATGAGTGCAGACCTTTTAAACTGGTTTTTGTCGCACTTCAGTGTTTCTGTTGTTTTTGTTGTTTTCCTCTTAAGGTGATATTTTCCCCTCAATTTTAGTTTGTAACCCGGATTTGTTTTCTATCAATGGATGGAAGGCTTTCGAACAGCGGTATGCTACTGTTGTCTTAATTTATAACTTGTGTTACGTTGGGCTGTTACACTTCTGTCCTAGGTTAGTGGGAATTTTTGTGTGCCTCGGCACACATGTGTAATTCCGCCACAATCTGTAGGGTAGGTGCATTTTAAACTAAGGAGCCTGTAATTCACTGGTTGCCTTAAGTTTTTGTTTATTTTGTTTATTTTGTACAATTTGTTTTTGGTTTGTGCTGTTACACCACTGTGCCAGGGTTCAAGGAGACCTTTGCAATTACAAAAATGTATAATTACGCCACATTTTTATATGTGTCTGTCACAAGTCATCATATCATATTTTTTTCATTTTTGTTTTTCGTTATTTTGTTTTGTACACGAACCAAACTTTTAGTTTTCTTTTTTTTAGCACGTTACTTTGTAATGGAGGGGCCTTTTACAGGTCACTTTGCGGTAAGCATTTGACAATTTTGCTTGCCGTTCGATGACCTTCATTGCCAAATGCTACGGCAATGGTTTACAGGTAGCAATCATATTACATCTGATCATATTTATCGTCGCTGGGCTTCTAAAATGTTGTAAATTACAAATTTTTCAAGAAAAAAATATCTCACAAACAGGCTTTGCAAATTTTGGCAAAATGCAAGCTTCCAAAATGTCGTATGTACACTTGAACATTTTTGTAAATAGCAGTGAAATGAAAACCTTGACATTTCTGCATCATTCAAGAACTTAAATTATTTTCACAGAAATAAAGAAATGTACAATTACTTTTTTTCTCAAAGCCATTCTACAATGATTTTCAAGTTTTCATACAACATTTTGGAAGCAAACTTTACAAACAACTGACATTTGCAATTTTGTAATATGTCTTATGTCACACATTTTGATTGGTGTAACTGTATGCTATTTTGTAAATACCAAAGATTTCCTCCCGCCCAGATCATTTGTGTCAAAAAGTATGTTTAGCCAAAAAAGTCATATACGACATTTTATTAGAAGCCAAGCGACGTTATATCAAATCCGCTGGTTGTATGACTGCTTGCTTCACTCAAATCACGATTTAGAACCTTTTCAAAAACCCTCTTAGTGTGACTTAGGTGGCCTGGAGCAAGGCAAATATTTGCTCATATTTAACCAACCAATATTTTCTAGATGCAATATTAATATCCCGCCCTTCATACTGTTTCCCCACATTGTATGAATGTAAATTTGTTCTTGTTTTGAATGTGCACAACGTCAATTGCCGTTAAACTTGACCCAAACATATCAAGTCATGTTCCGGTTTGCTATCAAAACAAATACTTATTTTCTACCATTTAAAATACACAAATACAATCAGATAAATTGCAATCAGTTATTTAAAAAACACGGATATTTCCTATGCAACACTACATTGTCAATCAAATGTTGAACATGTTATGTTATGGAACTTCTTAGGAAGAAAGATAAGAAGTTAGCACTATCCTTTAACTCTACTTTTCGCTATATAGATGATGTTCTTTCACTAAATAATTCAAAATTTGGTGACTATGTGGAACGCATCTATCCAATCGAGCTAGAGATAAAGGATACTACAGATACAGTAAAGTCGGCCTCATATCTTGACCTACATCTAGAAATTGACAATGAGGGTCGGTTGAAAACAAAACTTTACGACAAAAGAAATGGTTTTAGCTTTCCAATTGTGAACTTTCCATTTCTAAGTAGCAACATTCCAGCAGCACCTGCATACAGGGTATATATCTCCCAATTGATACGATATTCCCGTGTTTGCATTTCCTATCATGATTTTCTTGATAGAGGGTTGCTGCTCACAAGGAAGCTATTAAACCAAGAGTTCCATTCCTTCGTAAATTTTACGGACGCCATCACGAGTTGGTTGACCGTTATGGAATAACCGTATCACAAATGATATCGGATATGTTCCTTACATCGTAACTACAATCCCCTTCCCTTTCCTGAATGTGACCTACCGAATTACACTATTTACCGGATTTGTTATCACATAAGCAACACGACGGGTGCCTCATGAGGAGCAGGATCTGCTTACCCTTCCGGAGCACCTGAGATCACCCCTAGTTTTTTGGTGGGGTTCGTGTTGTTTATTCTTTAGTTTTCTATGTTGTGTCGTGTGTGCTGTTGTTTGTTTGTCTTTTTCATTTTTAGCCATGGCGTTGTCAGTTTGTTTTAGATTTATGAGTTTGAATGTCCCATTGGTATCTTTCGTCCCTCTTTTATGGTAATTGATCAAGCGAGTGCCTGATGTATAATGTTTATATCGTATATCATTAAAGTTGTTGTTTTCTGTCTTTAGATTAGTATTTGTATGGTAACAGTAGTATACTGCTGTTCGAAAGTCAGAAATCGAATTAAGAAAAAGTGCAACAAAAAGCAAACGACAATGCAAAACACACAGAAAAAAACTTTTGAAATAGTGTACCTGTTTAACACTATACAAAATATGTCATTTTTTATTTATATAAATGTTGACCTCGGAAATTAACATTACTCATGTAAATTTATTGACATAAACTGAATAGATAATTTTACAAACCTACATAATCGACAAAATTAACAGCCGAAATAAATATATCAAGGACATTCTAATGACATATTATACTTGACAAAAAAGTCCCAAATTTTATGACAAAGTCACAGTTAAGTATTTAGCAACCAACAGTTATTCCTTAATTCTGTTAAACTACAATCATTCATACAACAGCCACAAACAAGTCTTTCTGTGGCATTTAATTTGTCTTGTAAAACACCTAAAACGAGAATGACATAATTCAAACATGTCCGGAAACTTTTAATAGAGGAAATTTATCAGTGCAACATACAGATAGAATATATATTATGTTAGGTGACAAAATTAGTACATGATATCTGTTTCTGATTGTTGTTTAAATTATATAGAAACACAAGAGCATTAGAAATAAAAAAATACTTTATATCAAAGAGGTCTCAGGTTTCTTATTTTAATTTGTAGACAACGTTTCTGAAAACATTTAAGCAAATTTAGGAATCTGATGTTCAATAGTTGTCGTTTGTTGATGTGGTTTTTAAGTGTTTCTCGTTCCTTGTTTATAATATAGATTATACCGTTGGTTTTCCCGTTTGAATGTTTTTTCACTAGTCATTTTTGGGGTCCTTTATAGTTTGCTGTTCGGTTTGAGACGAGGCTCTGTGTCGAAGACCGTAATTTGACCTGTAATGGTTAACTTTTATAAATTGTGACTTTGATTGAGAGTTGACTCATTGGCACTCATACAACATCTTCATATATCTATTATATTTCTAGGTTCTGCCAAAGAATGACTTAAAAGATCACCAACGTCACATAAAATCTTAATATACAATCTTTCATCCTTTGATAAACTATATTCTACAATATAAATGAGATTTGCAATAAGAATATGCAGACAACCTTATAATTTGTATCTATCTTTAGAATATTGTCTCATGCAATAATGTATGAATACTTATACCATTTTAGTAAATGCAATGAAATATAAAAAATAAAAACACCATATGTTTATCATTCTTTCGAATACTTAAATTGAACAAAGAAATCTATAAATGAATTAAGAAAACCTTTCATGATTTGAAGAAAAACCAAGAAAACTTTAAGAAAAAAAAACCCCGATAGATATGTAGATTGCAAAGTGTTACATTTATAAATGTATATAAGCATTATTTAAATCTTTTTCTTGGACACAGTATAATAACTAAAATACCACACTCCGATGAAAATTCAAAACAGAAAGTCCAACGCAAAATGTCAAAAACCTAAGCTTAAACATATCAAACGAATGTATAACAACTGTCATATACCCGACTTGGTACACTCATTGAAATTCATTTGCAGCATCAGGGATTTATCAGGATTATTTCCAATTTAAACTCTTAAAAGTCTCGCTGTAATTGGGACAACTTTTCGGTTTTCGATCCTTTTCAACTTTATACTTGGCATTTAAACTTTTCCATTGAAGCGCAATTAGCCAGTCTCTTGTTGCAGAAACGCGTTCCGAAATTATAAGCCTGATAACTTTGGTGCGATTCAAGTTATAATGTCTATGAAACCTTACCAGTAATATTTAATTCTGCTTTTGGAGAAGCTAAACTGCATATCATCTCCAAGATGCTACGAATTTCCGAATGGCAGTCGTTAAACATTGACAATGAAATGATTTCACCATTTCCACACTGAATTCGTCCAAAAGATTTTTGAGAAAAAGTAATAATTATAAACACATAATAACAAGAATACACGAAACTCATTATTATAAAAGGCAAATGAGATTACAAACAAGATAAACTGTATGACAGAAATAGACACACCCCACTTATTTTTCTTAATTTTGATAGGCCAAAGATATATTTTACCTAGGAATACACAAAACATATATATTAGATAAGAAAGTTTAATTTTAGAGAAAATAAAATGTGAATTGACAATATATTTAGAATAGTCTTCAAAAATGTTGATTTCATTATATGCATTAAAACAGAATTTGCACTTTTAATGACAAATTTATCTAGACTTATCTATAAATTTTTGCGTTCCAAGATATACAAATAAGACCAGCCCATAACAATTAGAAAAAAATGTATTTATTCTTACATACTTTTGATTTTTCAACCCCATATGCTAGTGTTGCCTATGTAAATTTAAAATTGTTTGTATGCACATTGAACGACAAATTTATGTGACGTATAAAATTTTCTGACGTCAGACACACAAATCAATGAATGTGTTTGTAGATAGATGTTTTTTGTGTTCTGTTAAATTGTTCCTTTAAAATTGTTATACGATGATGACTGATGTACCCATATTTTGACTATTTTATTTATTGTGTCTGTTTATTTAACGCATCAATGTAAATATAACGGAATTTGATGAGACTGTCAACAAAGTGAGAGGGCTAGCGCTATAAACCAGCTTTAATCTACCATTTTCTACATTTGAAAATGCCTGTACCAAGTCAGGAATATAACAGTTCTTGTCCATTCGTTTTTTAAAGCGTTTTGTTATTTGATTTTGCCATGTGATTATGGACTTTCCGAATTGATTTTCCTCTATGTTCAGTATTTTTGTGATTTTACTTTTTGGTTAGTTGTGACTTGTGGTCCTACTTGTTTAACTACAGTAAAGTGAACATGATTGAAACCCAAAAGTTGTATAATTGACAACAAACAGTAAAAAATAACAACAAAACGTCTTGTTTATAAAGAAATTAATTGGTAACATTATATCTTTTTCAAAGAAATCTAGTTTGTTAGAGTGCATGTATAATTAGGGGGATTTTGTAGTTTGTTACTTCATTCAACTCTGTATCAACATGTAAATATAACCATACAGTAATGTCTCTACAAAGAGTCACGAACAAAGCATTAATCATTAATGTGTTCTTTTAATATATTTGTTCCGAAGGTTGTCAAGAAGTATCAAGTGCGCTTACACTTTAAAACAATTGCTTTCTTTTTTAAATACCTCTACAAAAAGTTCATCGATACATCGATAACTTCTGTAAAATCTAGCTGTGCGCAACGCGAAAAAATACCACAAAATATACAAGTTTTGTGACAATCCAAAATTTAATTCGAATGCATTTATAAGACATAGTACCAGGTAATAACAGATTTCAAACTTGTTGTACTTTCTATGAAAAAAACTTGAATTAAATATGAGTGGAAATTGGTTCATTTTCTTAGAAAAGAAATTAAAATAATGGTACAGACAGAATTTGATATTAAATTCTAATTGCCATTCAAATAATAATTATAAACAATTTTTCTCGTAACACGTTTATTATATTTAGGAGTCAAACGTAATACTATATTCCAATGCATATCTGAATCACTTTACATATATCTGTACTTTTATATCATTACGCAACAAGTGCACTATTTTTTTGTATAAAAATGAAGTTGCGGTTTCGAATGAACTTAAGAACACTTTGTGGGTTATGAGAAATGTTTACAGCTATAATGATGTATGTTTGATAACTTTAGGGTCACACATGTCTAGATTTGACAAATAGAAGGTCATTAAACCAAATCACGTCTTATCTTGTCCACAGTATTCATTTTTATTAACATTGTACGTACAAGCGAGAAAAAAACCCAGTTTACTATCTCGGAAACAAGGAAGTAGTTCCATGTCCTGCAGTTTGACTAATCTGAATGGTTATACTAAAATGTCCGTCCTTGATTGTTTGGTGGAGATTCGTGCTATATTAATGGGGAAACATATTTATTTTTTGAGGTTTTCAGAAAAATTACTCGATCTGATTTCGTTATCAAAACAAAGTATTGGTACATACAGGTTGAAAATTGTAAATTATGTCGGAGTGGTTTAATAAAAACTTTACAGGTAATTCCCGTTGGGAAAGAAAACGATTGATGAAAATTCTACATCAACATAGATGTTTTAGTTGGATTCATTTTATATTTTTGTGTATACACTTTTGTATTCCTTGGTTAGTCTTTTTGTCTTATTTTGGCCTTGGCGTTGCCTTTCTTTTTTATTCTTATGTTTTTTTTATGGCACAAATATATTATCGTACAATGTTTGATGTTTGACAGGATCAATAAATATAACGTGCACACAATGTGTGCCTAAATATATAGCCATCCATATAAATTGATCTTATAATTTCATCTGATTAGGTGCCATCTGAAAATTTAATCAATTATACTGTTACGTGAAATTTGTTTTACAGATTTTTTAATAACACTTCAAGCGATTTTAAGATGCCGTTCTAAGTGAATATAAACTAAATAAAAGCTAGAAAAATCCTTAGTTTTTCGAAAATTCAAAGTTTTGTAACAGGAAATTTATTAGAATGACCACATTATTGATATTCATGTCAACACCGAAGTGTTGAATACTGGGCTGGTGATACCCTCGGGGAGATGTGATATGAGTTCCAATGAGACAACTCTCCATCTTTGTTTGTCAATGTCTTTTTGTCATTTTTTTCTTTTCGTCTATGATTGGCTATGTGCTATTTGAACTTAATGTTATTGCAGTTAATTTATGGCACTGTTCTTAAAAACATATTGTGAAGGTAGGTTTATTTTTCATGTGGAGCAATTCTCTAGGGCATTACCTTTTACGCAGCACCGGATGAGAATCGTTATGCTAAGACTATAGATTTCTATATACTAGTAGTGTTTTGAGGACTTGCTTTTCGTTGTCTTTTGTATTTTTCTATGGCGTTTTCCGTTTCTCATGACTTGTGAATTTTAAATGTCCCCTCGGTACCTTCGGCTATTTAAATAAAAGGAAACGCATTAATAAGAAAAAATGTTTTAATAGAAATTAATCACAAATTTGTAACTAAACATTTACTTTAAATTGTTGTTTGTTATGGGATTTGATGTCTTGTAGGTTAATGTATGCACACATACTAATGAATTCATGTTGACAACAAAAAATGTGATGGTTACAGCTATTCGCAACTGACAGATATAAGTCCTATGCCAAATAAAATTATGTAAAGATGTAAAAGAGGGACGAAATATACCAAAGGAACAGTCAAACTCATAATATACGTTCAAAAATTACATTTTCATATTTAACAAGTGATCAATGACAAAAAAAAAACAACCGATAAAATCATTGAAATTTTAAAAATGTTATCATTATGAAGTTCAAGAGTTGTTTACAATTTTAAAAGTAAACCAAAACCAAACCTATTTTCCCTATAAATATATGTCACATTTTATCAATAACAACAAAACGAAACTATATTTAGGTTTTCAAAAGAAAAAAGACCCAAGAAGCTTCTTCTTACAAAATACTGCTGGTATTGTTTTTCCCATCTGTGTAATCTTAGTTGGACATATCTGTTTTTTATTCTAAAATAATGAAAACAAGAACATACCAATTTACCTAACCTACAGTACAATGTATGACATAAACTAATGACGAAGGTATTAATGGTATTAGACAGAAAGAGGTAGAAAAGAGGACGAAAGATACCAAAGGGACAGTCAAACTCATAAATCTAAAACAAACTGACAACGCCATGGCTAAAAATGAAAAAGACAAACAAACAACAGCACACACGACACAACATAGAAAACTAAAGAATAAACAACACGAACCCCACCAAAAAACTAGGGGTGATCTCAGGTGCTCCGGAAGGGTAAGCAGATCCTGCTCCACATGTGGCACCCGTCGTGTTGCTTATGTTATAACAAATCCGGTAAATAGTCTAATTCGGTAGGTCACATTCAGGAAAGGGAAGGGGATTGTAGTTACGACGTAAGGAACATATCCGATATCATTTGTGATACGGTTATTCCATAACGGTCAACCAACTCGTGATTGCGTCCGTAAAATTTACGAAGGGATGATTTCAACTTCACCATTTGGAACTCTTGGTTTAATAGCTTACTTGTGAGCAGCAACCCTCTATCAAGAAAATCATGATAGGAAATGCAAGCACGGGAATATCGTATCAATTGGGAGATATATACCCCGTATGCAGGTGCTGCTGGAATGTTGCTACTTAGAAATGGAAAGTTCACAATTGGAAAGGTGAAATCATCTCTTTTGTCGTAAAGCTTTGTTTTCAACCGACCCTCATTGTCAATTTCTAGATGTAAGTCAAGATATGAGGCCGACGTAACTGTATCTGTAGTATCCTTTATCTCTAGCTCGATTGGATAGATACGTTCCACATAGTCACCAAATTTTGAATTATTTAGTGAAAGAACATCATCTATATAGCGAAAAGTAGAGTTAAAGGATAGTGCTAACTTCTTATCTTTCTTCCTAAGAAGTTCCTGCATAAAGTCAGCCTCATAATAATAAAGAAACAAGTCGGCAAGTAGAGGGGCACAGTTTGTTCCCATTGGAATGCCGACAGTCTGTTGAAAAACACGTCCTCCGAACGTTAAAAATATGTTGTCAATCAAGAAATCAAGCATCTTGATAATATCAGTTTCAGAGAATTTTTGTTCGAATCAGAGTGATCCTTTACAAAGTAGGATTTATCCCTCCCTAAGACAAGATACTTGTATCTACGTTGGCCATTCTTTTTTACGAAGCAAAGCAATACCAACTCTTTCAATTTGTCTTTTAGTTTGGAATGTGGGATACTAGTATACAGAGTAGAAAAGTCAAATGTTTTAATACTGTTACAAGATGAAAGAGAGTTTTACGATACTTACCTTTTATTAACAAAGAAAAAAAGTAAATTTCGCTGGAGTATCAATAGATCAAATTTTATTGTCTTTTATAATCTGTTTCACACTACTGGCATAAGTCACGGTATTGTCACAAAAGTGTACGTAATGCAGTAAGCTCATTAGATTCACTTACGCCCCCTCCCAAAATGAAAAATAAATAAAGAAAAACCCAAAATACACAAACAAAATCCATAAAACCACAGATATCGTCCTAATCTTCTTACCGTGGTAAAATCTAACATTCAATACATCATCAGCCTAAAAACCTGTACAATTCACCTATATGCGAACAAATTGTCCATTCGACATAGGTATTTGAATTTTGGCATTTCTATTAAAAGGGCTTATATAATCCTATCGTTATGGCTGTCGTCATGATAAGGCAAAATGGTCGCTATGCAAATTAGCAAATTATCCCAAATTTTGCCATGTGGAACATACATATGGTCCGAGTACACAGTTATCGTCCCTTGATTTTCGTTGTCCACGAATATAGTCCCTACTGTGGACAGTGTGTTACTTGTCAATTTTTTTTATACCCCTTCCAAATTTATTTATTTATGTTTTATGCCTCAAGTAGCAAGAAGGGGGATAAAATTACACTGTAAAAAAATTTGATTCATGAATTATAATGTAAAGTAGTGATTTGGTCCAGTTGAAAAAGGTCAAAAATTAGCATTTCGGAAGCTGTGAAAAGATTTCAAGCCCCCCTTCACATAAAATTGTCCATATTTTGAGTTAGAGCTGATGAAGTTTTCTATAATTTTGATATAATTTGTCCCAAAAGTAGTTCAACACACTGTAAAAATATTATGGAGAAAGCGCAGGTGGGATTTTTTTTATTTCCATTTATTGTCTAAAGGAAATGCACTACGAAATAACTGTGTACTCGGACCATATATAAATAAATAAAGTGTATCTGCTATTAACTATCAATTTCAAGTTTCCTTTCCAAGGCGATCACTGGTAACATTGTTATTATATTGTTAGTCTATCAACGCGAAAATTATTGTCCTGTCCCCGAGTACTCGACCTTTTTCGATTCGTTCGACTGGGATTGACTTTAGTGAAACGATCGGTGCTGATGCGCAAGTGTGCAACCTTTCCAAATCGAAGTCAAAACTCCTTCATCGAGTTGACCATATAAGGGAAGTAAAAAAAATAGTATCTGCTAAGCATTAAAATTGTTATATGTTTAATGAACAAAATTCGTTCTTAGAAAAAGAGCTGTTTTATTATCCTCGACAGTTGATAGATCATTCACACATAAACACTATGTGTTTATTAAAAAACAGGCAAAAACAAAATTCCCCTTGTCAGCCTCATTCTTCTGCTGTATTTTTTAAAAAATCACTTATTTTGTATCAATATTTTGGGTTTCTATTACTTGAAAGTTATGTGAAAGTTTAAAACCGGAAGTCTTGTATGACTTATAAGTTGGTCTGATGACGGGAACAATAACCGGACGCCTTTATTTTTGTATTTCTCCCAAAATAACTCAAACTGATTAGTCATAAGAATAGATGACAAATGCGACTATGCATGGTACCTATAGAACACAGAGGCTTGATGATTCATTTATTGTGGAACGAATAGAAGCGTTACACAAAATGAGGTCTTTCCGTTTAATAGTATAGATAAGGATTAAACCCCTTTTTAAAAGAAATTTATTGGTGTATAAACTGGACCCAGTCATTCACAAACATATCATAAAAGTCATTCGGAGTGAATTGGTCGAGTTTATACACCAATAAATTCCTTTAAAAAGGCGTTTAATTCCTATAACGGAACGAGTAAACAACTGTCGTTTATCTGTCTTGGAATCTGCGACTTTCCGAAAATATGTTGAAACTTTTCGGAACATTACCTATATTGCCGAAGCTTTCCATCTTTTATGTTAGTTTTTGTACCTAAGCAAATCATATGCCCTGTCGAAACTTTAATCAGTTTTTGCTTACAAAACCTCAAGATGGAAGTAAAGGCCGATTGGTTGCAGAAATGATTCAAATGTAACATATTGGGACTTGTCAATGCATTTGTAATCAAACTTTTAGACATTTTTCTCTCTTTTTTTGTATCATGCCTCACATCAATATATAATATATCTAAACGTCCTAGTGAACATTGATACCAAACCTATCAACTCGTACTATTTGGCATTTTAAACTTTGTTTCTTCCGTACAATATTTTATAATAAAGCAACAAGTTCATAAATCAAAAGGCTTTGTATTGTAAGTCTTACGGTCAAATAAAATCTAAGATATACATAAACATATGACATGACAAGTTCATTGCCAATTCAAAGGTAAATCGAATTGTATATGTCCTCATGCATATATGGAAGAAAGAACACACGACCTCACAAATGATAAAACAAGCAGTGTTTAATTACCCCGCTTTCAATGAAACATTTGAATATGTAATAAATTCCAGTAGGACATTTGTCGACATAATAAACAACAAGGTAAACAACCTACCAAACATTTTTGTTGTTGATAAAAATTACAGTCTCAGAATAAATTTAAACTCACAAAAAACATAGTGTTAATTGTGTCTTTATAAACAAATATGTTTGTTATTGTTTTAGATAATAATTCTGATTTAGTTATTGGTTCATTGTTAGGACAGTCTGAATACGCTGGATATTTGTGGTAAAATTCGAACGAAGGTAAACAACAAGTATCATTTCCTTAAGAAATAAGAAAATACATTTAATTTGATCTTTTTAATTTTGTCTAATTTAAATTTAAAATTATAATTGCTAGATGTTAAGAATTGTTAAACGTTTATATACATAGTCATTTTTAGTGCATAAGCACCGGTATGATTTTTATGTTACTTTTGTCGTCGTTGATAAGTTTAGAATTTCTATAACAAACATGAAGAACGTGGTAAAAAAATGGTTGAGTAGACGAATTTAGCTTCTTTTTAACGAAGGTTTATCCTGAAAAGCGCACCGAACGCTTCAAATAAAAGAGTATTATTTTTCAACTCTAATACTGCGTGGCTTTCGCTGCAGATGTGCGGTTACCCCCGATTGTATTATGAGTTCGTAATCAGTGTTTAGAATTATATTCTTAAATATTCGATAGTAAGTTCAAAAACTATTAAGGTAAATCGAGTCCGTACTCCTACAGGAAAAACGTTTGAAAATTTCGCTAAAGTTCACTTTTATTCATATTTATCATTAAGAATTTTAAAAGTATTTTCAGAAAAGGAGCGCAATTTCAAGCTTATGATAAATATTGGCGAACATATACACATGTCTCTGCTTCGGACGGGTAAAAGTAACAAAGTCTTAATTTAATTTTCATTTTTCAATATTTTATACTGATGAAATAAGTGAATGAAATTTATATTTCTTATGCTCAGCTCTGGTGATATGTTTGGGGTTTGGCTTATTTTTTTTTTTCGTTTCATTAGTTATCAAAATTGTTTGAATTATATTCTTTTATTTCACAATATTTTAGTTTTCTAGAAAAAACGCAATTTTTGTTTGTTTGCCGTAATTCACATGTGCTGCAGTAAAATCAAACAGGAATTGACTTTTCCCAAAGAAAAAAAAAACCCATAGAATATTCAATATTTTGGAGATTGAAATGAATTTAAAAAAGGCTTTATATATCATTGAACAATTAAATGGTGTTAAAAGAAAGTAGATATTTCTACTAATAGTATGACTGCTTTTGCCATCTTTTAAGTTAAAGATTAGTTATTTGGTTTTACAGTTCATATTTTTATAAATTAGTAGAAATATAATTGTCACATGAAATATTGGCTCTTATATGAGAAAATACTATTTCATTGATCTGAACAAATAAAAAAAAACCAAAACAATAAACTTTTAATTTCTTTCACATACTTCTAAATAACTTGTTTTCTCTTTTTTCTTTCAATAATTTATTTTTCTTCATGTTTTTTTTTTATTTGATTGCTAAAAAATCTACACATACTTGAAATATATATCTTTATATTTTACTACTTAAAAAATCCCATCTCTATATTTTTCATAACCTATGCATTTGCTATATTTTCTAAATAAGTATATGTTGGATAATCTTTATGGTGAGCTTCTTATTTTATATTACTGACATGGTATATAACGTTCGAAACGAGTTAACGATAAAGAACCTCGGATAAGGTAGCGGTACTTCTTATTTACCAATAAACAAATTGTTGTTACATTATTTTTAATTTAAAATATGAACAATTAAATAAGAATGTAATTAAAAGTAATTTTTTTTTTAAAAAACGACTCCGAGGAGAATTTTTATCGGAGAGTTTCTAAGCAAATGTGAAAATCAAAAGCTCAAACACTTCGAAGAATGGAGAATTACTGTAATATCTGTGACTTAGTACAGGAATATAATAATGAAGAAATATTTGCAAGTACATACAGTGTTCTCAATGTTAATTCTTATAATTTGAATTGTTTCAGAGACAAAACAATTCAGATTGTGATTCTAAAGCAAAAATGAAAATTACGAACTTTGATGGTGGTCTTTTGTTTTAGAGGCAACAATAGTAGTTCAAATATTCAATATCAATTTTGAAGATTCAAACAAAGATAACACAACACTAAGGGTTATTCCTTCTTTCTTTATAAAATATATTGAAAATGCTATTTTCTTTTTTTTAACAGGTTATCCGTTACTTTTAATGCAAACTTTATGTTTTTATTAACTGTCAACTGCAACTTATTTTTGAAACAATGGTTCGACCAACAAATACATTTTTTTTGAAAAAAAATTAAAGTACAAAAATCCCCATCACTGATATTATACGCATACAATGGAAAACTCAAACAGTCCAACGCATTGTTTACACAGGACAAACATATGCGCAATACTATAGGCAAGAGTATAAATGAGATACCGTTTTTATGATTTTGAAAAAGGGAAAACGATTTTCAGTCAAAATACTAAAAATCTAAGTCAAAAAAGTTCATTATAAGTTTTGATTTTTTTCTGTCTGTATACCGCCCATTCCCCTGTGATATTGATAAATCATCTACATGATATAATTCACAATACTTTTCAACTTAAAACTGGAAGTATTTTACGTGGCTCGGTACTTGTACATTCCATCATTGTGTAATTGTGTTATGGTAATTTTAATATTATTGTTTTTAATTTTTGCTTATGTGTTTTTATGTGTCTTTATGATTTTTTTTTGTGTTTCTTTGTAAAATATTTGTTTGTTTTTAAAGCGATTAAGACTAGAACACAATGTTGACTGGCTGTTATACACCAAGTTTTACATTGGTACCTATTATGTCTGTTTGATTTGTTCACACATCATTGTCAACATAATTGAATTTTATGCAACTGTTATACAAGTGTGCATATTTGATTATAAAAGATGTGATCGGTGTGGATGAAAACCCTCTTGAAATCAATTCATCAGAGAGACCAGTGGCGTGGGTTTTTTGTTCCTCTGTAGTTTTTCTGGTTTTGTTTTGCACTGGGAAAATCTTCTTGGCATGTCGAAATGTATTATTGTATTGTTTATTTGTATATTTCTCTGTCCTGAATGCTCTTGCATTTGTTGCACTGTAGTCCTGTCATGTAATGTTATCCTTTTAGTGTTTTATTTAAAATTGCCATAAAAGCGTCAGGTTTGGCTAGCCACAATTTTATTTTTCATAAAAGTCCTGTACCAAGTCAGGAAAATAGCAGTTGTTATCTTATAGTTCGTTTCTGTGTGTGTAACATTGTCGTTTGGTTTTTTGTTGCACTTTAGTGTTTCTGATGTTACGTTGTTTTCTGGTAATAGTTGATGTGTTTCCCTCAGTTTTAGTTTGTAACCCGGATTTCGGCTACCGACGCGTTCAATGAATATTATATATAGGTCTAATATCTTTTAGAATAATATAAATATTTCCATTTTAGAATTGAATGTTTCTTTTTCTTATTTAATTTACTTGGGTTTCAAAAGCTTCGACTGACACAGCAGCACTTCGTTCAACACATGTGCACACGAGCAACGCTTTTACTATCTTATTAAACAACAAACAGAAAACCCTATTCAATTCTTAAAATCACATATGAATTTTATACCATTAAATAAAGAGGTGTCTCAAACTTTTGGTTTGTTTTCCTATGCGTTGTAGTGTGTCATGTGAAGCACGTGTAATCATGAACGATATACTTTATTTCGAAATCAATGGTGAAATTTTTGAACGCCAATAAATGTCTTTTGCTAGAAGAATGAATTATTATCAAACACAAGTAATGCAATTATTTGTATATAAACTAAATCATAAATTAAGTATATATGAAATACTCAGTGGACGAGAAAAAAAGACCATTCGAATATAGCATTAAATCAACAATGCGTACGTTGAACAACTATGAATTTAAAAAGTTCCATGGTAATATATAAATATAGATAAAAACAAAAAATATTTATTTATTCATTTTTGTTTTACTTGTTGATACATTCACATAGAAAATACATATAAATGGATTTTGGAAACCAGTACACTTTATTTTTCTTTGAAAGTGAACAGATAAAATAAATATTGTCAAACAATTTTTAACATGTTTATATAAAAATATAAATTCACAATAAAGTCACAGCTTCGTATTTTGCAACCAACAATAGTTCCTAAGTTCAGTTAAACTACAATCATTCATACAACAACCACAAACTAGTCTTTCTGTGGCATTTAATCTATCTCCAACCAAAGCACCTGGAATGAAAATTATTCCATTGTTAACATTTCCTGGTATACATAATTAGTATAAAAGAAACATAGTACCTCAGTTTAACCTTAAATGTAACTATTATGTATAGTTTTGAAGTTAATGTCGGATAATAGTTAAGAATTGATTTTCAAATACATGGTAATACGTGAACGAAAAGGGAAAGTTATATAAAATTAGTTATTGTTTACACTTTATGCTGTGTTTTTCTTTTCTAAAATCTTCAAATATTTTGATAAAAACTTAAATTTAAAAGGTTTAATAATTAAAGATTATTTAAGTATTTTGTGTCTGACTTATTATATCTTTGAACTATTATCTCGTTCCATATCACTTTTTTTTAAATGCAATGATTAAGATTTAAAGTAATATATGATTTGTTTATATCTTATATAAAGACTAACGCGTAAAAAGTATCAAATTCAGATATTTATAAATGGAAGCCACGTTTTTTCATAATTATTCTGGGAAACAGTATCACATCAATTAATTGAATAAATCATTTTAAATTATTGTAAATATAGAAGAATGATTTTATTTATGATTGATTAATAACCTATGAAAGTCGAACAATTATAACTAATTTAAAGGACGAAAAATGATAGAATTCATATATTTATAAAGAAATAAAAGCAATATTTATAATTATCTTCGAATATTCCATTGCAGTATCGAGTAAAGTCTTTAATAGATAAATGTCTACTCACCAGCAATATTTAAATCCATATTTGGCGAAAATAAATTACATATAAGTTCTAAGATACTATGTAATTCAATATGACAGTCCTTAAACATAGACATTGAAATAGTTTCTCCATTGTCGCACTGGATTCGTCCAACAGATTTTTGAAATAGTGATATAAATATAAAGAATACATAACAGAAATAAACAAACACCATTATTATCATAGAATCATTATTATAAAACAGGAAAAGCATCACAAACAAGACAAGTTATATGGCACATCCCACTTAAAATTCTTATTCTTGATAGGTCAAATACATATTTTACGTAGAGGCAAAGAAGTGTTTGTGTGACTTATAAAACCTTATTTATAAAGAAAAAAATATAATGTGACCTTGAAATGGTTTGTAATGGTTCATCTATTTTTAACGATACGATGTCCTTTTTGAAACATAAGAATGTTACATCCATCCCATAAATACGTATTTAATACGATTTCAAAAATGCGGTAGGAAAAAAATCGTATTTACTTGAAACTTGTGAACGATTTTGTATTCTTAGGAATAATTTATTTTGTAGACCTTAAATAGTATGATACATTTGAAAACATTGAAAAAAAAACTTTTAACCATAAAAACTTTATTTCATTTTTCCTTCTTTTTTTATAACAAAAGTGTTATTATGATTGAAATCCAAAGTTTAAAACTCGCATTATGCATCAAGCAAAAAAAAAAAAAAAAAAAAAGAAAGAAAGAACCACAATAATAAAGAATTTTTGGAGAAATCATCCTAAAGAAATCATATTTTGATGAAAACCATGTGTTTTGAAGTACTTAATCTATAGGAGAATATTTTGTTAGTAACGTTTTCGTTATGTGATATGAGAATACTTGTTAAGCCATACAAAACATAATTCAATGACAATAATGCAGATTAGTCAATAAAAAAAAACAAAAATGATAAAAAGAGGCATTCAAAACCATATGTCGAGTAAAAAAAATAAGAAAAACATTTTTTGAACGAACAAGAGAAACAAACAAACCAAACGCTATACAAAAAAACTAAAGATTGAGAGAGAAATCAAAAGAATAAAAAAAAAACGGAGATGCTCCCCAGGACTCTTTCGCAAAACTGAATTAACTATATGGGCAAACGATATTTGAACAATAATTTATTATTTCATCTCATTATGTTATGAAGTTATGAAAGTTCAATTGTTCACCATTACAAAATTTTCTTTACATGTTTTCCTGTAAAACATATTGATGCCTGACATTATTTCAAAGAATAATGGAATTGTTTTATTTTCTTCTTAACCTCTTGAGATGGAATTCGTTTAAACATATATAATTATCTGTTTCCCTCTCTCTCTCTCTCTGGGCGTATTATGGGTTGCTGCTACTTCATGACGGTCAGCTCCGGGGAAATACTGACACTTCGTTAAAAGAACTGACAATTCTAGATACTAAGAACTGAAGTCGACCGCATCTGCCGCGTAAGTTTAGTGTTAACAGCGTTTTGATACAGTAGTTTGACAACGTAGACAACTCCAGCACCGAAGACCCTTAGTATAGGCGATACTGTACAGATCAGGAATATAAATGTATTTTTATAAATAATATTCAGTACATGTATATCAATAACTAAAAAAAAAACACAAAAAAAAAACGAATGAAATCTATAAATGTTTTTGAATAGTCAAAGTGGTATAATTCTAGTTCATTTAAAAAAATGCACGATACAAAAAATTGATGCACTATTATATTAATTATGGCTGTAATATGTCTCATTTCACGTCCATCTTAGAATGTACAATTTATCTAGCAATAGATTTTTCCAGATTTCTCTTAGTTTATGAACAGAGGTGTATGACTTAGCTTTGTACGGAACAAAATTGATTTAGAAAAGTATAAGTAAAATGTCGGTACAAACGACCAACATTTTTTCAATAACTTCTACATTTGAAAATGCCTGAACCAAGTCAGGAATATGGCATTTGTTGTCCATTCGTATGATTTGTTTTATCATTTGATTTTGCCATTTGATTAGGGACTTTCCGTTTTGAATTTTCCTCGGAATTCAGTATTTTTGTGATTTAACTTTTTTCATTGCTCACTTACAATATAGACGAAACCAATAAACAAACCATAAGCATAGATGTGCAAATATCACTGACAAAAATAAGGACATAGGTAGACAATGAACCCACAGCATACTTGTCCTATAAATAACTGTTTTTACTCGTTTGGTCGTACAATGTAAACACATATCAATATTATTGTGGTCAGAAAAGATATGTTAATCGGTTTAATGACCTTCTTTTCGTCAAAACTTTACACATAATGACCCTTTATTTATCAAACTGATGCGTACTTAAACAACTGGGAGGTGTAAACAACTTTTTTGATAGCCCACATGCTTCTTAGGTTCATTTGAAACCACAATCGTATTCATTATACGAAAATAACAAACATGGTTATGTAAGGTTGTAAAAGTACAGATATATTCATATGTATATATAGATATAAATTTATAGAAGTACGTTGCCGTAAATAGTGATTTATGATTCACCAAACATAGAAATTTTATAAAAAATGTATTGTGTTATAGGTAAACTATAATTTGACTTTAAATTATGTAACAGTAAAATTACTTTTAATTATTTATTTTTCTTAAAATTTTACTTATCTAAAATACTTTTAATTTGTTATGGCCCAGATACATGCTAATAATTTTTAATGATACCGTTCTAAAAATTATCAAAATATTACAATAATTAGGTATTTTTTTTAATTTTCATTCAGCAAGAATTTTAGTATGTAGGTTTTACCGATACCACCAGTAGTTTCACAATAATATATCACCCAAACTTATTTGGTTTCTGAGTTTGACTATTTATTTCAAACTGTTTTTTTTTATATTTTTAGAATTATTACAAATTGTGTCACACTATCTCATTTATAGCTTACCATATGGTATAAGGGTTCTCATTACTAAAGGCCGCACAATGGCCGCTTATTATTTGGTCGATTGATGTGTCTCTTTTTTAATCTGACCCTATCTGCTAAATTTTGAATACTTATAAATTAAAAGTTTTGGTTGAAAGTTTGTTCTGCATGAGGACTTAACTTACAAAAACATCTCATACTTATAAAAAAAAAATCAACCAAAGCCACACCGCGAAGTCAGTGAGAAAGAACAGAAAATTTTCATTTTATTCACAACTCTATTGAGATACATTAGTGAGATACAGGGCTAAAAATGTCGTATAATCGTTTGTTAATTGGCAAAAATATTGGTATGATCAGCCGGTCAGCCAAAGAAAGCCCCCGACAAGACGCAATGTTAAACAATTAGAATTGGAAAAACTACAACAAATCAATTTAAGATAAGACAATAAAAAGACATTCACTGAGGGCAAGAACATAAAGAAGGTGGAGGTAGTAAACATGTTAATAGTTTATAGCTGCTAGTAGTCTGTTGTTATTTATGTATTATTGTCATTTTGTTTCTTTTCTTTGGTTACATCTTCTGACATCAGACTCGGACTTCTCTTGAACTGAATTTAAATGTGCGTATTGTTATGCGTTTACTTTTCTACATTGGTTAGAGGTATAGGGGGAGGGTTGAGATCTCACAAACATGTTTAACCCCGCCGCATTTTTGCGCCTGTCCCAAGTCAGGAGCCTCTGGCCTTTGTTAGTCTTGTATTATTTTAATTTTAGTTTCTTGTGTACAATTTGGAAATTAGTATGGCGTTCATTATCACTGGACTAGTATATATTTGTTTAGGGGCCAGCTGAAGGACGCCTCCGGGTGCGGGAATTTCTCGCTACATTGAGGACCTGTTGGTGACCCTCTGCTGTTGTTTTTTATTTGGTCGGGTTGTTGTCTCTTTGACACATTCCCCATTTCCATTCTCAATTTTAATCAGCTCTCAATCCTGACCATAACCTGGACAACATAATAACAAACAATAAAGATCAGTTTGATATAGATGGACTCACATAAAGAACGAAGTATATAAACAACTAACATGTGGACAAAAACAACATACCCTGCCTATATTTTAGAAATTGCAGGTTATCAAACTAATTGAAAGCAAAAACTTCTTCTGGACTAAAGGTTGTTCATCTATTTTTGATTTTGATGATGATGACAAAACTTCACGACCCAATTAACAACAATGTGTGAACAAAGCAAACAGACACAATAGATAAAAAAGTCAAAAAGGGATACAGCAGTCAACATGGTTTTTAAACTTAATTACTGAAAAAAATTATGTTAATATTAACACTATGACATTAATATGTAAATAAAAAAAGTCTTTTTTTTTAAATACTATTACCGATATTGTAAAGCACTATTGTATAAAAATAGATGTGACGAAGTCAAAATAATTTGCGTATTCAGAATAATTGATTTTGTTTATTATGTAAATTGACATTTATTTTAAATATGTTGGTTATAGGATGGAACTATTTTATATTAATGTATGCAAAGAAAAAAGGTGAGCTCATTCATCTTAAAATAAAATTAATGAAAATAAACAACGATGTTTTACTGGGCAAGCCGTCTCTGGGGGCGGGATTTATAAGATGTGTTGAATACCCATTGGTTGCCTTCGGCTGTGTTATTACTCTTTGCTCGGGTTGTTGTCTCTTTGACATATTCCCCTCTTCTATTTAACAATAACTTTAAATCAAGTTTCTAGTGTCATTGCTTCACCATTGATTGTAGTAATTTTTGTGGTATTATTTCATTAGATGCTTTTATAAAATTTGAATTGCATTTAGTGTTCAGTTGATTAATTACATTCACACCTTTTTTACTCTTGTTGATGATTGCCACAATGGAAAGCCGTTTGTGTTGTGGTGTTTTTCTAAAAAGAAAACAATAGGCAGTTCTGGTGGTTCTCTTCGAGGGAAATGCGTGCTACAAGGAATTTTCTAAATATTTGATGTTTGAGTATTCTTATAATCAGTAGTCTCAGTCTGAATAAATCACTGTTAAATTAATCGATATTGTTACTTCCTGAATATACATTTCATTTAAATTAAGAGTTTATTTCATAAGTAATGAGGAAAAATAAAATGAATCAATGGGAGAACAACACCAAATAAATCTTTTTTTTTTATTTAACAATATATTGCATGCTTTTAACCACTTACTTCACAAATCACACATTCTATTGAAGGGTCACCTTATTTTTTACAAGATATCCAGGGTTACTCTCTGGTCATCAATATTACATAACAATTCACCTAAACTAAATCATAATATTTCATTTTAAATCGTGAATAATAAACAAGTATTTATGAAAATTCTTATTTATCGATAAGTAATATCTAGCTTGTTTGTTAAAAACAGTTTCTAGAAATAGTTTAAACTTATCAATTTCATACTATTATGGTATTAATATCTCACTAGATGTATTTTGAATCAATGTTATTTGTTGAAAGGTGTATTATATGGTCTTTGTTAAATTTGCATTTTTCAAATAAAGAAATACTTGGCGTTAATAACGTGTTATCCTGTTAAGTACTATAGACAAAATTTCACATATCATTTCATTGCATGTAAGAAAATAACAATCACTGGGAGTTGACCATGTGTACAAGATTAAGTAACCGTGTAACCTCACGTTTCCAAAATATTCTATAGCAACATTATTTTCTCATATTTTTTCGACGTACTATGATTTGTTGGTATGACACCTTCCCCATTAACCCGCAATGGACTAGACGTGGCAGCATACTTATTCATCCATCGCAGCCGTTCGTGAAAAAGACCAAAGTAATTTCTAGAGAAAGAGAAATTTTATTTTGCTAAAGAAATATTTGTACCAAACCGTCAGTTGGATGGGTAGGGAAAAAAGAACTAATGTCTCTGTTATCATCTTCTTTGTTTTTTAACGAGAATTCATTAAGCTTTACAGGTAAATTGCACTTATATTGAAGTGTAATTGCTTCTGCAATTATGAAATTGTTTGAACCATATTCTTCATTTTATCGATTGTTAAACTAGTCATATTTTAACAACTTTAAAATATATTAATAGGATAATATTTTGTGTGATCAACTCCTCCTACGGCTAGCAATCTAGATTAGTGAAACGTCATAGAATGGTTGTTTCCATTTAACAATAATTCACCTAATATTATTTTGAGTTGTTTTTCTATATTTCAGTATTGCGATTTCAGTCTTTTTTTCAGCAATATATAAATAAACTTTACCATTTTTTTAAAAATCAATTTCTTTTGTAGTTTGTTTGGTCACACTAGCATAGTCTAACATAAAATAAAAAAAACATAAAAGACGCTTGACGAATAACAAAAAAATTAAGCCGTTAATATAACAATTCACAATGTTATTTGCAATGGGTATGGCTGGGCTTCATGTTTTTAAAAGAGAATTCCTGTTTTATTCTAGAATAACCAGTTCGACAACACGTCTTTGCACACTTATCTTTTCAGACGAAATATAGTTTTATTTCATGCAGTCCATGAACAGTAAGGCCACATTTAAAAGAAAAGCTGCTTCCCCTTCCCTGGGTCTACTCCAGGAAGGCAGGTTAATGATTTTTGTTAACTGGATGTCATAGCCTGGTCACATGAATTGTTTGACTTGTCCAATCGATTAGTTGTTTGTTCTCAATTTGAGTGTATTTATTTAGATTATCAATCCTTTTGCTTTTGCTCTAGCACTTTTCAAAAATGGAAACGAATTATTTTTCAGGAATGAAAATAATTTTGAATTTTTCTGGAAATTAATTTTTTGACCTGGGGTCTTATTGTTGACCCGGATGGTAGAGAGGAAACAAACATGTTTTTTAAAAGAATTTTTTCATAATACAAATACAAATTCTCAATTATTTGATTTAAAATAAGTTTATGGTTTTTTTCTGCAAATATTTAATAATACTCGGACATTTGGATCATAATTTCTATGACACAAATAACATAAATGCGCACGAACGCCAAATGCAACTAAATTTATAAATGTTTAAATCTTTAATCTACGTTAAACTATTATGAAACCTATACTGCCCTGTCCTTTTACCTTACTGTTCTCAATGTACCAGTTTGAAATTGATTTTTTGTTATAGATACTCAAAAATTTTCTGCTTTCAAAATATAAGAAGTAAGGAAAAAAAACAAAATGATAATGAAAATACACTTTTGAAGAGAGATAGACTACACCATTGCAATTTAAAAAAAACTTGATTAAAAAAGATCTAAAACAACACAAAAAATATTTTAAATTGCTTTCAGTGGCATCAAGCAGTCAATAGTACGATATTATCTTCTTATTAGTGTAGGTAGCATTGCTGTTTGCATCATCTATATCGATATTAATTAGCTTTGGTTTATAGCTAAAGGTGTATTGTGAACTTCCTGTTTTTGACTAATATATAAATAAGAGGGCGGTTAATTGTTCCAAATAAAAATTGCATTATGTGCGTTTCGTGTTTCCTCAGTTTTATTATTAATTTATAACATTTGTTGTTGTGAAGTTCAGCTGTTAGTTCACATGAACTGAAGTTACATGCAAGCATGTGAAAACGCTTGGAGTCACTCTTCTTCAAAGACTTTTCCCCTGACACCAGCTGACCAAACTTGGTCAAAAACATACCTCGTTCAAAATCATGTTACGATTGCATTCTCCTAATATGTAGGATCTTACAAATGTAAATAGAATAAACAAGTGCAGCTATAAGAGATTTTCTAATTAAAACAAAAGTGGTTTTGACCATCACAAGATGCTGAATTAGCATTTTTGCAACTAGGCATAGGCGTTTAAATACTTTCTTTTGTATAGATCAAAGAACAGAAAACCATTAAAATAATGATAAGTCCTGGTTTGAACCTGATATAGTTATTGTGAGTGCAGTTGTCTACGAGAATAATGTCAAGCAAGTTTAAAGAGATGATTCAATAAAAAGATTTTACTTGGTATCATCATATCAGACATGAAATTATTTAAAAAACTACAAAAATGTGGTTAAGAATTTTAATATGAACTTTTTTTGTAAAGTATTTTGTATAGTACGCTTCTTGTCAATATGTCAAAGATGAGAAAAATCAAAACATTTGGGAAAAATGTTTCCGGATTGTAACTTATATTTTAATGTATATAGATAGGACAATAGACATAGAAAAGGGGAAGAACACTTTTGAGATTTGGAACAATAGGTTAGGGCAACTGTACCTAAAAAAACATATTTTTGAACAAATGGTTTTAAGAATTTTTGGTCCTCAATGCTCTTCAACTTCGTACTTTATTTGGCCTTTTTGACATTTTGTTTTATTCGAGCGTCACTGATGAGTCTTTTAAAGACGAAACGCGCGCCTTGCATAAATATAAAATGTCAAACCCGATATATGTTGAGTTAATTTCTATTCATATTCATATTCTTTTGCTTAATCAGGATGGAACTTATATCGATGATCGGTAGAAGTCGCTGTTTATTAGTATACACTATTATAAATAATTTGTAATATCCTTAGATAATTCAGCTGATCTGTAAAATTCCATCTTCATGCCTTATATATCATTTACTGTGTTACGCCACTAGATAAAACAAACAAGTAAAGGTAAACTCAGCTTCCGAAAGCTTTATTTTTGTAGTGCCTACGGTGGTCGAGTGGTCTAGTGCGTCGGGCATAGTACAAAGCGATTTGGTGCCACGATTTCTCAGTAACATGAGTTCAAATCCCGGCCAAGGAAGATCAAAACATTTGCTTTTGCAAATTAACAGATCTAACATTGTTGGGTTTGGTAAGATGTTTTATTTTCATATATTTACATGTACATTACATGTAAGTTTCATTATAGTCCATTATATAGATTGGCTTACAGCAATCTCGCGTCTTTCTGCAATTAACCTTCACTTAAAAAAGAAATATAACATTTCTGATGACATGAGCTTCCACAATAAAGGGCACAGGTAAATAACAGAAACTCTTGATAGGAATGGTATTTTCATTATCACACCAAAAATGTACTTATAAGTCATGTAAGTATTGAATGCTTCTTTTTGTAACTTTATAGGGTTGTGCGCACATTTATACAAAAAGTACTTTGGTCAATACTTTCTCAGCACAATGAATTTACAAGAAGAAGCATTCAATTTTTACATAAGACTTTTAATTATAAAAATGAGACTTCTTCAGAGAATCGAGAAAACATCTTGTTCAATAGTTAGCGAAAAAAACTATTTTCAGTTTTAAGTTACAAACAATTTATCGTATTTTAAATTCAAAATAAATGGTCAAAACTAATGAGTTTTTGTGCTCTACATTTACGAATATTATCATGAATTTGACAATTTTGCGGAAATCCTTGCAAAAATATTCGTTTTTAAACAACTAATAAGAAGACAATAGACGGATACTCACGAAGACTTGAATTTCAAAATGCATTACTTCACTAATAACGATTTTAATGAGTCATTGACGAATTTTCGGAATATACAGAATTCGAGTAAAAGGTAATCCTTACCTTTTTTATGATTACTTTCTATGATGTAAAAATAAATAATAAAAAAAAAACCCAGCAAAAAACAAAACAAAAAGAAAACATAAAGCAAACAAATATCCCCTCCCCCATATTTTCAATTTTTGATTGAACGATTGTGAAAAAGTTCGCTCACGGCATTTCAGTGGTCGTTTTTCCTCTTATCTAATTCAATTTATTATGTGAATAAATTATTTTTCAGTGATACCAATATTTGCGTAGCAAGTCAGGAATATGACAATTGTTATCACATAGTTAGCTTCTATGTATGTTGGCGTTTGTTTTTGTTGCTCTTTAGTGCTTCTGTTTTTCCATTATTTCCTTCCTTTATTTGATGTGTTTCCCTCGGTTTAAGTTCGTAACCCGGATTTGTTTTCTCTTAATCGATTTATGAATTTTGAACAACAGTATACTACTTCTGCTTTCCTTAATCCTTTAACCCACGAAAAATGCAAATCATCAGTATCTTGTATTTGATTAACTAATGAAATATCACACACATTTTTTCAGCTGAATTAAAGATCACTGGGGTAAAGCTGATGACCGTAACTGCATTCACGGTCATCCCAAGATGTCGGATGAAAAATTAGGTCAGTTTTTGTATTGTCTGTTAAAGTGTTTCTATATCATTTTCTTTACAAATCATACATTGAAACGATGTAAATTTATAAAAGAATCACTCGGAAATCACTAATTACTTCTGAGAAATGTGCATGAAACGGGAAATTCGATTTGAAAAAATCGCCAAGATGACCGTAAATCACAATCGAGATGACCGTAACCGAATCAGCGATTCATAACAAGGCTGACCGTAACTGCTTTTAAGATGACCGTAATGTGTAAATGATGACCGTAACTTTTAAAGGATGACCCTCAATTCTAAGAAATATCCGTATTTATATAACTATCTTTTTGTATCAAATGATTAATCGTGTTGGTATACACATATTAATATGAGAGTTTTATCCTATAGGTAGAAGAAAATAAGACGTGCTTCAAATGTATCTTTTTTTACAGTAGAGGGTTTAATTTTTAAAATGAATTTGCCAAAAGACATACAAATGAACAGGAAGAGAAAACATGCTACAAAAGCGCGATAAAATGACACCTTACAAGCATAATGAAAAAAATGCGGTGCACAGCCTTCAACTGCTCGACAAAAGATTTTTTGTTTGTTTCTGGGATTCCTTTTAATGACATATAATAAATACACATTTTTAAAAATGCCAAAAAATTGCATGTACACCCATTTTTATTATATCGTCTTTCATTTTGTCGTGCAAATAAAATAACAGAAATATTTTGAAAATATCATTCGAATAAACTAGTGAAGGTGAGCTCCAGCAAAGTAGATCCTTAAAATAGTATTGTACGAAAAGCGTACCACAAGGCGGAACGTTGTCAATTTGTTTATATACAGAAATGTTATTCATACAGTCAGGATTCTACTTCTTCAAAATTATCTCCCTATTACGCCAGTTCATGCTCACAATCGTAGAAATGGAAGCCATTGTAGGGATGACGCCCTGCCAATTTTGCTCTTGAAAACTGATAAATTTATCCACATAGCACCATTACGATCGATCGTTATATGTCAGTTATATTTTAAAAGACAAATGTATCTACTAGCTAATGAGCATTAGTTAATGATCTTGTCTGCATTGATTCAACTTAAAAATATTGTCTGTTCGGATGTCAGATGAAATTTATGAAAATTCTTAAGCATTTAAAAAAATTCTAATTTAATATTTCGTGGAAGGGCAGACTAAACATTTTCAGTAGTTGAAGATTATAAACCCTAGTTATCACACACAAGAAAATCATATTTTTTCGAAGATATCCATTTTCATCATCCAAATTAAAAGACTGTCGTCAAGTACTTAATAGCTATTCGAACACACCTACTCTGTTTTTGTGATTCATTAGATAGGTATCTCACTTGACCCATATATTTCATCTTTTCGTACTGTCATTTTTTTACGTTATAAAGTCAACCTGTAGCTTTGATATATAATAATGATAGAATCTGAAGCGAGATGCTATATAAGATACTCTTGCTTTGTACGTTTTAAAGACAAATATACACCCCAAACATGCCCCAACATAAAAAGGTGCACTCGATTTTTCTCTTTTCGATACAATCGTTACCTGTTTTGGGGAATTTTTTCTTGATTCACATAATGGAAGGGCTGACACGAAAATTTCTGAACTAAAAGATTGATATGTTCTCCATCCGTGATAAAAAAAAATCGGAGGTTATGCATTTTCTACATCCATCTTATAGATACTATATATAAAAAAGAAGATGTTGTATTATTGCCAATGAGACAACTATCTAGAAAAGACCAAAATGACACAAACATTAACAACTATAGGTAACCGTAAGGCCTTCAACAATGAGCAAAGCCCATACCGCATAGTCAGCTATAAAAGGCCCCAATAAGAACCATGTCGTCGACTTGATATCTTATTGTTTTGCATTACTATGTAATAGATACATTGAAATCTTATGCAAAAGGTGTTTTTAAAATAAGAAAATTGTCGTTTTATTTGTTTCTATTTACTTTTTAAAATTTTCTTACTATATCAAACATTACAGTTAACATTTATCGCTTTCTCGATAAACACAGAGCTTCTATTCTTTTGTTCTATTTCAAAGGTGTTTCCGCCTGCATATATCAAGACAAATTAAGATTTTAATCTGCTTCCTCTGGAACCATACACATGGGCTCGATTACCAAATATTCGTATGTATTATTAATGTTTTTAATGCTCCATTTATTGGCATTATGTTTTTCTGGTCTGTGCGTACGTTCGTCCGTTCGTCTGTTTGTTTGTCCGTTTGTCCAGCTTCAAGTTAAATAAAATTGAAACTTAGTACACATTTTCCCTATGGTATGATCTTTAATTCTAATGCCAAATTACAGTTTTATCCCATTTTCATAGTCCACTAAACATTGAAAATGATAGTGTAGATGAGGCATCCGTGTACTAGGGACACATTCATGTTTCTTCAAATTTTCGTCGTATCGCTGTCAATTTGTGTTAAAATTTTAACGTCGATATCAATAAATATTTCATTGTTTACGAGAAATATGCAATTTACTATCATTGTTATAAATCCTAAATATGGCCAATTATATTATAGTTTAAAAAAAGAAATTTATGAAACATATTTATATCCGCTAACCGAGCCCCTATTGAGATCGACAAACTCAACAAAAAAGCTTTGAATACAATACGGATATATTGATGGTCATCCTATAAAAGTTACGGTCGTCCTATATAAATTACAGTCAGTCTTTACAAATTACGGTCATCCTTTACAAATTACGGTCATCTTTTTACCAATCACGGTCATCCTTGTTTTATGTTACGGTCATCTTGAAAATATTTTGATTATGATTTACGGTCATCTTAACGATTTTTTCAAGTCGAATTTCCCGTTTCATGCACATTTCTCGGAAGTAATTAGTGATTTTCGAGTGATTCTTTTATAAATTTACATCGTTTCAATGTATGATTTGTAAAGAAAATGATATAGAAACACTTTAACAGACAATACAGAAACTGACCTAATTTTTCATCCGACATCTTGGGATGACCGTGAATGCAGTTACGGTCATCAGCTTTACCCCAGTGAAAGATATGACCCGTTGGGTTTTAAGACAAAATAGAATTATTTTAGGAAATATCGGTCATTATTCCTTTACAATTTGTTTTGAACACTGTAAAATTCTATTTTGACAATCAAGTATTGCTACATCGTGGAATTTTTCAACTGCTTTGGGGGCTAACTGACTTAATTTCTACAGACCAAACTGATAAATACATGAACAATATAAAAGTAGGTATTTCCATGTTTTGTATAAATGTTGTTTTCTTTAGGGTTTAAGATATTTTTATTTATGTCTACATATGAAATTTTGAAGTTGAAGATTATGAAAAATATGCATTGAATTTGTCCCTCATGCCCAAAAAAATTCTCTGGTCTGTTTATTAGCATTTTAACAATATTAGTCAGACTAGGGACACACAAAACCCTTACTTTTTAATGTTTCTACCTATTTGTTGTGTTCTTTTCGAATTCGTTTTCAATTTAAACAAAACACAAACCGATTACGATTTTAATTTATGGTTCTGTTTGTGTTCATAGTGGATACCGAAGGTGCTGTAGTTTTGTTTTATGCTAATATAGTGAAAGTTTTAGCTAGCTACACGATGTATAAAATCAGAATTAGTCAACAATTTTCAACAAAAGGAAATGCTTGTACCAAGTCAGGAATATAGCAGTTGTTTTCAATTCCTTTAATGTGATTAAACTTTTGTTTTTGTCCTTCCGCTTTGAATTTTCCTTGGAAATCGTTTATTTTTTTACTTTATAGTGATTGTGTGGTGATCTCTCACCTCATTAAAATATCTCATTTTGAATGTTAGTAATGAGAAAAAATGATAAGAACCAATGGGGACTACACACACATATAAATAGATGTGTTTTGATTCTATGTTATTGGTGGTAAAAACTTATTTAAATTAAGTATGCACAACATTTGCTTTCATTCATATTAGGAAATGCTGATGATAGCATTGGTAATGATAAAAAAAATAATAACAAAAGTCTAGGTTAAGTTTGTTAGGCTCTGGCGAAGCTTGCCTAATTACCGCAATGATTCTTCGATGGCGTCTTCAAATCGTTGTTTTATTCTTCTTCTCACATGTATTAAATCAAATGAGACGGGAATGTCAGAAGAAATCTTAAATTCAGCATTGTATTTTAGGCAATATCGGTCATTATTCCCTATAAAAATAGTTTTCTATCCTGTAAAGTTCTTTTTTTTATCATCAAAAGATGCTAGATCATCATTTATTAAAATGCTTTCAGGCCAAACTGACTGTATTTCTACAGACAAAAACGGAAGAAACATGAAAATAGATATAGAATAATAATAATGATGAATTGTATACCAAAGTTATGAAATCAGACATTGTCAGACGTAATAAGAAATAATTTCTACATAATAAAAAGAGATATTTTTAGACATGACTAGGGTTTATTGTGCTGAAATTGGTTTGGTCAACGTATTGAAGTCAACTAAATATTTTCGATAGTATTTGAAGGATATGACTTCGAACATACCAGTTGTACAATATATTTTCCCCTTTTTTATATTATCTATCGTTTCTCCAGGAAAAAATTCTGTTTTCGGTCAAAGTTAGTAAATAATACTTCGTATATTGTGTTATATTAATATCGGTTCCTAAAATATTTTAATAAATTCTCCTTCAAATAAATGTTTTCAATCAAAATAATATTAATCCTTCGAAATTTATTTTTCGATTTATTGAAAAATAAATACTCATAGAAGAAATACACTTCAACTATGGAGAATAGTTAAAACATTAAAATACCTGGTTATGAAAAATGTTAAGAATTTGGGATCTTTAAACAGCCCCATAATACCATCTGCACAACCTCAAATATTCTCTCTATGATCTATGTTGTTCATACAAAACAGGTACCACTTTTTCCATTTTGAACAAGTCTGTCAACCGCAAACAACAAAAGGCATTGATTATACAAAATGTGTAATTTTTATTTATATATATTGCTGCAATAAGACTCAACTCACAATATTTAAATATAGAAAAACAACTCCATATAATATTAGGTGCATTACTGTAATATGGTTTCAATGATCTTGATTACAAGCCGTGGGAGGAGTTGATCACACAAGCTAGTACCCAAAGTGTAATTTTAAAATTGCTAAAAAAAAAAGCTGAATCGATAAAAATGGGAAAAAAAAATTTCAAACAATTTCATAATAGCAGAAAAAAAGTTAATCATTACTGCAATTTATTTGTGAGGCTTAAAGGATTCTAGGTAAAAATGAAGAAGATGATTACCCAAAATATGGGTTCTCTTTTCTCCGCCCATTCAGCCGACAGTTTGGCACAATAAATAAGCTGCTAAGAACAGACGGATCCGGGATTTTACACCTAATGTCTCGTATAGTCCCATGCTGTTTTATGCAAAAGGTGTAATACCAACAAATCATAGTATGTTTAAAATGAAAGATAATATTTCTGTAGAATATTTTGGAAATATGAGGTCACATGGTTACCAAAGCTTATACACGAGTAAACAAAGGGTAACAATTTAATGGTCAACTTCCAGTGATGTTTATTTTCTTATATGTAATGAAATTGTATGCGAAATTTTGTCTATAGTTATTAAACTTTTTTGATGCCAAGTATTTCTTTATTTGAAACAAAGAATTCTGCACAATTTTTGAAATAAGTGCAAAATCAATGGTGGTACATATATTACACCTTATAACCAATAAAACAGAATCCAAATGCAGCTAGATATTTATATGTGGTATTCACCATTGATTAATTTTTTCCCTCATTATTTATAATAAAATATCTTTTTAATAACATGACATGTATATCCAGGAAGTAACCTTATCGATTTATTCAACAGTGATGTTTTCAGACTGAGACTACTGATTGTAAGAATACTCAAACATCAAATATCTAGACAATTCCTTGTAGCATTATTCCCCTCATGGGAACTATCAGAACTGCCTATTGTTTTCTTTTTAGAAAAAAACCCACTATAAAATTTCAAAAAAGGATTGGTTTTCCATTGTATCAATTGTTAAAAAGGTATGGATGTATTTAATCAACTGACCACTAAATGCAATTCAAATGTCGTAAAAGTATCTAATGAGATAATACTACAAAAATGACCTCAGTCAATGGCCAAGCAGGTTCACGAGAAAAACAAATCTGTATTCTATAAAGATCATATTTTAAAAGTTTAACCATGCATAACTGAGTTTTTTTCAATTCATTTTACCCATATTTTTCTTAAGAAATCACATTTTACCCAAACAATTAGCACTTTTGGTTTAATTCACATTACTATATGACTTGATAATATAAACATTATAGTATGTTTTATTCTATATACTTAGATTCAAAAGCTTCAACCATAGGTAACCGAGGTTGTTTTCATTTCTAGTTTTCAGTGTTTTTATTTCTGAAATAATGTATATCTCAACCTATTTTTTAACCATTAAAAACTGAGCTTTAATTTCTTCATTTCCAGTTTTCAGCGTTATTTCTCTAAATATCACTCATTTCAACTCAAAATAACTTTGAAATGAAAACTTATAACTAAAGGACTACATAATATACTACGTGTATTGAATAAATTGGTTTGTCTTCATCAAGCTATTAATCGAAACGTATAACCATAAATAGTATTTTTTCTTTAAAATTCTCAATTTTTCCCCACAAACCATTTCCTCAAATTATGTTAATGTAGTGTTTTGTTATATTGTTAATACAAGTCGATATTCTAATTTGCTCTTTAAAACATTTGTGATGCAATATATTGCAGGTTAATAGATTTTACAGATAAATTGAATAGTCTACCGTTTTGTTTCGTGCTTTGAAAATTATGTTTTTTAACCTTTTAATATTTTTAAACGTAAAAACATATCACTTTTTAAGTCACAGGAATTTGTTTTTTTATCATTAAAAAACGATCTTTTTTCGAAAATAACATAAAAATGAATTACTTCCTTAATGCCCTTTTCAATGCAAAAAGGATTTCTTAATGTGTCTGTACATCTACGTTTATATAGATTTAATGAACACGTTTCCGATGACATTTGCATTGGTATGTGTATTAAAATGGCTCTAATCTATATTTCAAAATAAAGCATCGTAAAGCTAAATTAAAAGGTTTTTCAGGAATATGGCAGTTGTCATACAATAGTTCGTTTCTATGTATGTTGCATTGCGTTTGTTTTCGTTCTACTACAGTGTTTCTGTTAATCCGTTATTTTCATCTCATAACTGATGTATTTCCCTTCGGTTTTTGTTTGTAACACAGATTTTTTCTTCTTCTCGCAATCAATTTATGACTTTTTGAACAGCGATAATGTACTGTTGCCTTTTTTAAAACATATATAGTAGGGTTGATGATAGCTTTCTATTAAAAGTACTAATTTTCCTCTTATGATCTTGCATATAAGCTTCTAGTATCTTTTTTCACGTTTTGCCAGAAAGGAAATCTGTTTGTTTACATTTTTTTTAAATATTCACTCCAACAAACGTGGTAAAAGTATCTAATGAGATAATACTACAAAAATGACCTCAGTCAATGGCCAAGCAGGTTCACGAGAAAAACAAATCTGTATTCTATAAAGATCATATTTTAAAAGTTTAACCATGCATAACTGAGTTTTTTTCAATTCATTTTACCCATATTTTTCTTAAGAAATCACATTTTACCCAAACAATTAGCACTTTTGGTTTAATTCACATTACTATATGACTTGATAATATAAACATTATAGTATGTTTTATTCTATATACTTAGATTCAAAAGCTTCAACCATAGGTAACCGAGGTTGTTTTCATTTCTAGTTTTCAGTGTTTTTATTTCTGAAATAATGTATATCTCAACCTATTTTTTAACCATTAAAAACTGAGCTTTAATTTCTTCATTTCCAGTTTTCAGCGTTATTTCTCTAAATATCACTCATTTCAACTCAAAATAACTTTGAAATGAAAACTTATAACTAAAGGACTACATAATATACTACGTGTATTGAATAAATTGGTTTGTCTTCATCAAGCTATTAATCGAAACGTATAACCATAAATAGTATTTTTTCTTTAAAATTCTCAATTTTTCCCCACAAACCATTTCCTCAAATTATGTTAATGTAGTGTTTTGTTATATTGTTAATACAAGTCGATATTCTAATTTGCTCTTTAAAACATTTGTGATGCAATATATTGCAGGTTAATAGATTTTACAGATAAATTGAATAGTCTACCGTTTTGTTTCGTGCTTTGAAAATTATGTTTTTTAACCTTTTAATATTTTTAAACGTAAAAACATATCACTTTTTAAGTCACAGGAATTTGTTTTTTTATCATTAAAAAACGATCTTTTTTCGAAAATAACATAAAAATGAATTACTTCCTTAATGCCCTTTTCAATGCAAAAAGGATTTCTTAATGTGTCTGTACATCTACGTTTATATAGATTTAATGAACACGTTTCCGATGACATTTGCATTGGTATGTGTATTAAAATGGCTCTAATCTATATTTCAAAATAAAGCATCGTAAAGCTAAATTAAAAGGTTTTTCAGGAATATGGCAGTTGTCATACAATAGTTCGTTTCTATGTATGTTGCATTGCGTTTGTTTTCGTTCTACTACAGTGTTTCTGTTAATCCGTTATTTTCATCTCATAACTGATGTATTTCCCTTCGGTTTTTGTTTGTAACACAGATTTTTTCTTCTTCTCGCAATCAATTTATGACTTTTTGAACAGCGATAATGTACTGTTGCCTTTTTTAAAACATATATAGTAGGGTTGATGATAGCTTTCTATTAAAAGTACTAATTTTCCTCTTATGATCTTGCATATAAGCTTCTAGTATCTTTTTTCACGTTTTGCCAGAAAGGAAATCTGTTTGTTTACATTTTTTTTAAATATTCACTCCAACAAACGTGGTCCTACTCGAAAAAACACGAACCACGTCTAATAATTGGACATGATTTAGAACAGCAAAACAATACAAAGGACACACATTTCAGGATACTGGTCCTATTATTAATTCTTAAAGCCAAACATTTTGAAAATGTTGTTGTTTCCTTTTTCACAACCAATTCTTACTCCAAGAAAGAAAGAAATCTAGCCACCATTATCTTATCAGTGAAAAAAAAACCCAACCCAAAACTAAATGAAACACGGACAAAGAAAAAAAAGAGAAAAAATGAAATGCGTGTTACAAAGTAAAAAAAACGGGAGACAAAAACCCCAATCAAACAAAATATAAAAAATCCGGATATCTAGTCTTTTTTAACTATATTAGCTATGATAATTATAGTTGTCGTAAATCATATTACAATAAAATGTTGATGATCGATTATTGAAAATATAATAAAGGAAAATAATATTTGGGTTGTTTACACCTTGATCCTCACGACATATTCTTATATTGTATATTATGCAGACATTGTTACTGGATCGAGATAAACTCAACATAGATACCAGGATTGACATTTTGTATATACGTGAGAAGCACGTTTCGTCTACAAAAGACTCATCAATGACGCTCCAATCAAAGGTTTAACAGGCCAAATGAAGTACGAAGTTGAAGAGCATTGGGGACCAAATAGTCCCAAAATTCGCGGAATTTGTCACTATAATGGTTTTCGTTCATGGAAGGTTAAGATTAACGCTTTGCTGAACTTTTCCCATACTTACTGTTTTATTGTATTCGTCATGAATCTAAATTGTTTTCCTTTTTTATTTCAATATAAATTTTGTATAAAACGTGTACGCAATTTTTATCTGTAACATATAAGATGGGAATGAGAATTCGCTGCATAGCCTAAGAAAAGAGTAATAAGAAAATGTCAATCGAAATTTGAACATTTTGAAGATTATCCAGTACAGACAACACAATCAAAACATTGTCTTCAAGTTAATGATAGAGAAAACGGAAGAATCATTTTGACATCATTTTGACATGTACAACAAAATTAATATAAAACGCTAGTGTTTTCTTGAAGAAATTTTTCATGAACGAACATTAAAGTTTTCCCCTAAGGCTAAGTTCTTTAACAAGCTATGTTGTTGTTCCGCGGTTTGCATGTTGTGTCTACTATTATATTAACTGTTTGCGCGTTTCTATGTGATTAGTTTGTTTGCATGTAAATAAACTCATCATAGATATCAGGATAAACTGTAATGCATTTCTATCTTGAAGTGTTGTCATTTTAGCGGATTTTTGGCCTGCTAACCCGGATGTTTTTTGTTGTTTTTTTTATCTCTCAATCGATTTATGACTTTAGAACACCGGTATACTACTAGCATTTATGGATTTTAAAATGGGAACAATATTTATCCTGTAGTTATTCTATTGACTGGAAAGCTGTTGGTTATTTTTTTAGTTAGGAAATTGCAGATATATTAAAACTAGAGGCGAATGATACCAGGGGACAATCAAATTCAAGTCGAAAAATAAACTGAGTACGCCATGGCTAAAACATAAAAATACAAACAGGCAAACAATAGCACACAAACTCAAATTTTGTGCAGCAATGATAACTACACTCAGTCTACATCAAGAGAAATAACATATGTATATATAGTCATATATATATTATTTACGAAAAGTTTCGACTTATTTATTTTTATACTTTTAGAAGACTAGTACTTATGTACTACTAAAGTAATTAGTCGACACGTCCTTGTCGTAGTCCTTTTATTCATACTTTCCTTCCAGTCAAAAATGACAGTGTGAACTATTCGAGTATCATTATAACTGAAAGCTTTAGACCATCTATACATAAGTTATTTTTATAACTTATTTCTATGTATATTCTTATTTTTTTTTAACCTTAAGCGATGTGTATGTTTTGAATAACTATTGATAAAGCTACCCTTCATTAACGTTTGAATGCTTTATTCATTATGAAAGATAAACACATCCGTTACAATTTAATTCAATTATGATATAAAAAAAAATCCTATAAATAAAACCATTGTTATTGAAATAGAAATGAAATAGAAATGATGACAGCTGATCAGGTTTGGAGTCTTGGTCAATTCATTCTAAAATTACTGTATAGAAATATAAAATGTAATATTTTTCAATTATGGGTTGTTTGCCTGTGAGAGACAAGTTTATTATATTTTTGTTCTTAGTTAATTAAATATTATGGGATTTGGATGTATAAATACTCATCCAAGCTTGCTATTTTTATCATTGCCCCCTGCTATGATTTAACTAAGATTTCTTACAACCTATGTGTTTGCCCTGTGTTTGTAATACATCTATTTTGTAATGCTTTAATCTTAACGTCGGGCCTTTAATAACAGTTTTTGAAATAGTTCTTTTACTGCTTTGCCTATTATTTCATGTTCCGTTATTGTGATCCGTATTTAGCGTTTTTTTAAATTTGTTCTATACCCCTTTTCGAAAAATCATGATTTTACATTATGGAAAAAAAACACTAGTAACAACAGATGCATTTTCTTGGATATCAATGGGCTTTAGCAAACGTATTTGTAATGCCTCTACAGAGAGATTGATTTACAAAAATGCACGTGGATATTCACAAATTTTGCCGTGTTATGCCAAAAAGTGACTAGCATGTTTTAGTTCGAATTCACAAAATACTGTAAGGTCATCAGTGAAAGGGGGAGCTTTTTCATTTTTCTTTCTGTGACATAACATGAATAACCCAAAACCTTCTGTTTGTAGTTTCTATAATCCAGCCTAAGTGTGGTATTCAATATGTTGGACGGACGGGACAAGAACATCTTAACCTCTTTCGAAGACCTAAAAAAATCAAAAACAGGATATATCTTAAGATAAGCATAATCACTTGCAACCGTTCAGAATCAAACAGCACAATCACATCAGCAATCACAATCCCGTGAAATTTAAAAAAAAAGACTTCTAACAGCTGATCATCTCGGTATCAGTGACCATATATTAGAACAGGGGAACATAACTAAAACCTCAATTATGACATTACTATTGTCAATAAACAACTTAGAAATAATAGGCCTCATGGTAAACTCTAAAACCGTAATCCACGTATTAAACATCGTATAAGTTATACACTTGCTGATCTTTTATCTACAATAAAAAAAAAAAATGGCGGACATCACGTATTATGAAACATGGATCAGCCAACAATAAATAAAGTATATGCTATTTTTCTGGAGTATGATAAAATTTCATTTTTTAGCCCGTTGAATAAATTTCTCCGTATAATTACAGCTTTTTGGACTTATATAGCTGACTATACGGTATAGGCTTTGCTCATTATTGAAGGTGATAGGGTGTCCTATAGTTGTTAATTTCTGTGTCATTTGGTTTCTTGTGGAGAGTTGTCTCATTAGCAATCATACCACATCTTTATTTTGTATATTTGGTCATGACAGGCTTTTTCCTAATATCGATAAACCTGAAATTGATAAACGGCATTTTCTTACATTAAAATAATTTAAAAAGAGGTATTGATTTTTTAACTCAAATAGTATATTCAATGACTACCATCCATGTCAAAATATCTCCATATTTTAATAATATAGAACCACTTATTATTTCGTAATCTTATAAAAAAAAACCCAAGCAGATGTTTGATTTTTAATTATACGTCAGTTACATCAGAAACTATGAAACATTTAGTTTTATATATGTCCTGTCATTACAGGAGAGACTTCAACATCATCAAATACACATGAAATACGTGATGTCAAAAGAAAGGATCTAAATATCGATCTCCATCTATAATAAATTGGAAACAGTGTCGTCAGATCGTTAAAATTGCTCTGTCTGTCTACTGTAAAAATTTGTGTAAATGTGAAAAATTTGATAAAATATCTCCACACTGTTATTTGAATAAAATTAACAATACTAAAATTGAGAATGGAAATGGGGAATATGCCAAAGAGACAACAACCCGACAATAGAAAAAAACAACAGCAGAAGGTCACCAACAGGTCTTCAATGTAGCGAGAAATTCCCGCACCCGGAGGCGTCCTTCAGCTGGCCCCTAAACAAATAAATGCTAGTTCAGTGATAATGAACGCCATACTAGTTTCCAAATTGTACACAAGAAACTAAAATTAAAAATAATACAAGACTAACAAAGGCCAGAGGCTCCTGACTTGGGACAGGCGCAACAATGCGGCGGGGTTAAACATGTTTGTGAGATCTCAACCCTCCCCCTATACCTCCAGCCAATGTAGAAAAGTAAACGCATAACAATACGCACATTAAAATTCAGCTCAAGAGAAGTCCGAGTCTGATGTCAGAAGATGTAACCAAAGAAAATAAACAAAATGACAATAATACATAAATAACAACAGACTACTAGCAGTTAACTGACATGCCAGCTCCAGACTTCAATTAAACTGACTGAAAGATTATGATTTCATCATATGAACATCAGGCACAATCCTTCCTGTTATGGGTTTAGTATCAGACCATCATAACATATATGAGAAGATCATAACCCGTGTCATGCCAACAACTAGTTTTTGATTTTGAATAAATGTGTTTAGTTCCGATGCAAAGACCCTATAAGTGAATCAATATTAACGCCAAAATATGCAAGGTTTTGTTAGTTTTTGAGGTGAATACTGACACCTTTGTGCTTTATAAAGAATATTTCCATAAAAAATTGGATGTGAAATACCTGAACGTATAAGAAGTCTGCATGTTGAGCTATATTTACGAATGATGTTCTTATACCGATGATAAAATTTAGTAAATGTTTTGACTAGTTTGTGATATCGAAAACCCTGGTGTAATAATTTTTCAGTAATACTTAAATTTCTCTCGTTAAAATCTAAAACATTGTTACATACACGAGCGAATCGTACAAGTTGAGATATATAAACACCGTAAGATGTTGACAAGGGAACGTCACCATCTAAAAATGGATAATTAAGTTGATATTCGTGTATCTCATTTTGAAAACAATTCTAAAATTGATAATGGGTCATGATATTTCCATTTTTAGATAAAAAGAATACACTCCTAGTACTTGCAAAAAGGTTTGTGTTCCTAGCGACAGACATAGCATCCAATAATGTAGTGGTAGTGTGACGCATGTACTACACAGAAGTTCTCCAAAACGAAATTATCAAGTATTCTACATACACAGAGTCAAATTATAAAGAAGTACTTCACTGCCACAACCCAGCTTAAAGTCTCTTCTGAACATTTGAAAGTCCGTACTGTGTACTGGTTACTACCTAAATTGCACACAAACATATTTAAATTCCGTTTCATCTCCTTATCTAGTAAGTGTTCTACTTCTAATCTATAATTAATGATAAACAGCATATGGAGAAGATCATTATTAGATGTGAAAGTTAAGAGAGGAGCCGATGTAGGATCTGACCACCAACTGATAAGAGCTCTCATCCAACTGAAGCTCAGGGCAACTGGGAAGAAAGTTCCATCTAGGAAGCGTTTTGATATTGATAAACTGGAGGATATCGAGGTAAAAAGAGAATTTGCTATAAAGTTACAGAACAGATACCAGGTATTGGAAAACTCAGCAAGAGATGAAAATGAAAGATTAGATGAGAAACGGATTGAGATATCAGATATATACACTAAATGTAGCGAGGAATGTATAGGCTGTAAGCAAAAGACAAAGAGAAAAGATTGAATCACACCGGAAACATGTAACAAGATTAACATCAGAAGGCAGGCAAAAAAGACAGTCAATGATACCAAATCACCAAGTTTGAAAGACAAATACCAACAAGATTATAGTGACATACATCGCAATGTCAAAACCCTGGTTAGAGCTGATAAGAAAAAAATATATGGATAATTTAGCAGATCAAGCAGAAGAAGCGGCTAATAAAGGAGAGCAAGGCAACCTCTACAAAATTATCAAAATTATCTGTGGAAAAGGCAAGTCTTCACCTATTGAAAGACAAACAGGGAAATTTACTAACATCAGAAAAGGAACAAGAAAAAAGATGGACAGAGTACTTTAGTGAAATTTTGAACAGACCATCTCCAAAAGAACTACCTACTATTCCATAGCCTAGCTTTGAACTGGAAATAAGTATTGAACCACCCACCATATCTGAAATTGTAGCAGCTATCAAAACTCTAAAAAACGGAAAAGTTCCTGGTTCAGATAATCTGAATGCAGAACTGTTCAAAACTGACCCCGTCCTAGCATCCAATACCCTCCAACCAATTTTCCATAAGATCTGGAAAGAAGTAATAGTACCAACAGAATGGATAAAGGTATTATCATCCGAATACCTAAAAAGGGTGCATTAAATGATTGCAATAACTGGCGGGGATAAACTCATCATAAATACCAGGACTAAATTTTGTATATACGCCAGACGTGCGTTTCGTCTACAATTGACTCATCAGTGACGCTCAAATCCAAAAAAGTTAAAAAGACCAAATAAAGTTGAAGAGCATTGAAGACCAAAATTCCTAAAAGTCTTGCCAATCCAGCTAAGGTAATCTATGCCTGAGGTAGAAAAGTCTTAGTATTTCAAAAATTCTAAATTTTGTAAACAGTTAATTTATAAATATAACCATATCAATGATAATTCATGTCAGCACAAAAAGTGCTAACTACTGGGCTGATGATACCCTCGGGGAAATAAATCTCAACCCTCAGTGGCATCGACCCAGTGGTTGTAAATAAACTCATCATAGATACCAGGACTAAATTTTGTATATACGCCAGATGCGCGTTTCGTCTACAAAAGACTCATCAGTGACGATCACTCTTATATTTATTCCTAGCAAGATCATGGCCAAAATTATCATAAAAAGAATATCTGAAGCAATCGACAGTTTACTAGGAAAGGAGCAAGCAAGATTTCGCAAGGGAAAAGGCTGCGTTCACCAGATTTTCATCCTGAGAAATATCATTGAATATTGCACAGAATGGCAGCGGCAACTCTACATCAATTTCATCGACTTCGAAAAAGCATTTGATAGCATTCATAGGGAAACCCTTTGAAAAATCATAAAACTTCATGGCATCCCACAACACCTAATCAATCTAATCAAGGCTTTTTATGAAAACTTCAAAAGTACAGTCGGAAGTGAACAACTTTATTTCCCAATTAAAACTGGATTAAGACAAGGATGTGCAATGGCATCTGCACTATTTAAAATAGCAATTGACTGGGTGATACGACAAACAACTGCAGAGACCCCAATAGGCATAAGATGGGGAACCTTCACCATTGCCATGCTATCGCATACTCACCAACATATCCAGAAAAAGTCCAGTCGAATAGAAAAGTATGCAGAACAGATAGGTCTCAAAATAAATACTAAGAAAACTGAAGCAATGAGTCTAAACATTAACAACCCAGCACCAATTATAATAAACGGGAAACCATTACCACAGACCGATACCTTCACTTAACTAGGAAGTACTGTTAGATCAGATGGTGGAGCCAACACTGACATCAAACAAAGACTGTCATAAGCTACAGCTGCATTTAATAACCTGCAGCCCGTATGGAAATCCGGTCAATACACCATCCGGACAAAGCTAAAAGTATACAACAGTTGTATACTACCTATCCTGTTATATGGTTCTGAATGTTGGCGAATGACAGAGGCAGACCAACAGAAGCTCTCTACATTCCATACCAAGAGTCTGAGGAGAATCCTAAGGATAATTTGGTCACAAAAAATCACCAACCAAGACCTCCTCATTAAATGCAAACAGGAAGAGATCAGCGTACTCATTAGCAGGAGAAGATAGAGATGGATTGGCCATGTTTAACGTAAGAGCCCTGAAGAACTTACAAAAACAGCAATGTTCTGGACCCCAGAGGACGACCTAAAATAACATGGCGGCGCACAGTTGAATCTGAGATGGCAAATTTTTAACATACTTGGGTGAGCTTGAGGAAGATGGCAAAACACAGACAGATGTGGAGAAACTTCGTTGCTGCCCCACACGCCAATGGGCGTAATGAGCAGTAAGTAAGTAAGTACTAATCTATCAGTGCTTCTGTTTGTCATTTAATGTTTTAGTCCCTTTGGTATCGTTCGTCCCTCTTTTATTAACTTTTGTAATAAAGCTTATGCATAAAATTGGTATTAAGTATTTGTGGAGTGTTAAGAATTCTTTAGAGGTTTTATATAAAATATATGCTTTTGGTGGCCTTTTAATTCTGTTGACAATTATGATTTCTTTTTACTTTCTTCAGGACACTGTCACAATCCTATCAGGAAAAAGTTTTCATACTTAATAAAATCGTGTTTTGAAAAATCTTGTGCAGTTTATTTTTGCTGTAACTCGTTCAAATAGATATAGGAAGATGTGGTGCGAGTGCCAATGGGACAACTCTCCATACAAATAACAATTTAAAAAGTAAACCATTATAGGTTAAAGTACGGCCTTCAACACGGAGCCTTGGCTCACACCGAACAACAAGCTATAAAGGGCCCCAAAATTACTAGTGTAAAACCATTCAAACGGGAAAGCCAACGGTCTAATCTATATAAACAAAACGAGAAACGAGAAACACGTATATATTACATAAACAAACGACAACTACTGTTCATCAGATTCCTGACTTAGGACAGGTGCAAACATTTGCAGCGGGATTAAACGTTTTAATGGATCCAAACCTTCTCCCTTTTTCTGAAACAATAGCATAACATCACAACAAAGAAAAACATACGATAAAATATCAATTGGCAGACTTAACTCAATCAAAAAACGTATGATTAAACAATGAACGAATAAATTTGATCTGCGATATCTGAATACAAATGCACAGTTAATTAAATATTAGAGACAAACATTCATGACCAAAAAGCTAACAAACAAATTCAAACACAGGACATGACTGAGAAATATTTAACCAATCAATGTTCACTTTAGAAAAAAACCGTTTTTTTAATAATCTTGAAGTTTATACAAATGTTGTAAGAATAAGTGAAAAATTGAAGATATTACAAATAATCAAACCTGGTGTACAGACAAGATCCATATAAATAAAAAATAGCAAAAAAGCATTATAAACAGTATCAACAGGTCGAATTAACAAGAAAATACGATTTGAGAGTACTCGCAGTTACTGACAGCTAGTTAAAAGCCAAAACCAATTAAAAATAAAAAATCATGCATCAGAGACTAAAATCGACTAAAGCCTTTCAGTTACGAAAAAGGAAAGTATGCTAGATAGTTACTGGAAATGTGAAGATATGATTGAAGCCTTAAATTTTCTCATGGACAACATAAATGTACGTTTCGGCAATAATACGAATCGTCAAGCTGATGGTATTCCTATTGCACTTACTTGCCCCTTTAATATCAGATTTATTCCTGAATTGCTGTGAAACTCAGTTTAGAACCAAACTCAGTAGAGAAACGTCAGTGTTACATTTGATTGATACACTCAGCAATACCTACTGATTGTTTTTCGTAAATTAATTCAGATTTATCTGATATACTACCAAAATTTATCCAAGGGAACTAACATAAACTTTATCTAACATAAAACCAGTAGTTGTCCTTTTTTTAGATTTAAAAGTTCAATTTCTAAAAGGAAACTCCATACTAAGATTTACACAAAAGAGACGATTTTTCATTGCCTATTGGCAATGTTCAACAAACGTGATCAATGCATCATAATTGTTTAAGTCAGTGATTTCGTTATTATATATTACTTAAAACTTTTACTTAATTATTTCATAGATGCAAGAATTTTAAAGTAAATTTGGCTGTACAAGTAGAAAACTTATTACAACCGACTTCACATCCTAAATTTTACTAAAAAAGCATGTAATATGTTTAAACTCGACAAACCTTTAAACAAACTTATCAATAAAGGTTATCCTACCAATGTTGTAATTAGGCACAAATATCTTTACAATGGCACAAATATCAATTTTGTACATTATTCTATCGATGCGGTGTTTGTTGGAAGGTTCTTATTGATTTTTTTAAAGTCTCTAACATCTCACAGCGGTATAATACTGACGCCTTTATTTATTTACCCCTTATTTTATTGATTGTGTTTTAACACTGTGGCATAGATCAATTATTTTCGTTCGGTGTATGTTCATTTGTGTTAATAAGTCTTTTGATTAAGTTAACGCATATTAAATGATACTTTATAGTGTGTCTTTCTATGTTGTGATGTTACACTATTGTATCAGATAAGGGTGGAGGTTGGTACCTTTTAAAACGTTCAAACTCGCTGCATTTGTTTGCACTTGTCCATGTTGTCCAAAACTCTTATAAATAATGGTAGCTGTACTTCGGCTTGCATTTTAAATCAAATGATGACGTCATTAGAAGCACAAAAAGACGAGAAGACTTTGATAGATCGTGTTGGATTACTTTCGTGACTTTCATCAAATAAAAAATTATCAAAACCTCAAAAGTTTAAAAAAAAATCATTACTTTTAAACAGATTAATAATTGTATGTAAACTCAATGCTATTTAAGCAGCATCAACTGAACCTGATTATTACATCTTTAATTTACTACATGCCCTGAGACACAACAGAGTCTGATTATGAAACGGCGGATATGCTGTTAGATAATAAATGTATATATTGCATTTTCAAAAATCTGAAATTGCCGAGAGAAAAAAAACTCGTTGAATGTAACTTAATAAATATAGATATTTATATAGGTTCAATTCTTTTTTCGTCTTCTAATTTGACCGATAAAATTATCTTCCAGTTCATTGAGAACAGTGTGTTTTAACAGTTCAGGTTTTGAAAACTGTAAAATAAGTAAAATACATAATAACATGTAATAACGTATTTGAAAAATAGTCGTTCTGAAAAAGCAAATGTAATTAACATTCATAACAAATGAAAATTAGATATTGCGCACACTAGAGTTAATGCATTTCATTGTAGGACATAACAAACATTTTGCGAGCTTATCATGTTAATGGGGTTTTAAAACAAGAGTTGACATCAAACGATTTCCAAAGCTCAACGTTGTTTAATCTTTTTCTGTAATTGTAAATTCGTTTTTTAATAGAAAAATTCGCACTCGATGTTTTTGTTTTTATAATCTTTACATTTTCAGGCCATAGTCCACATCCTATGTCGACGCTTTAAAGTTTTTGTACTCTCAGGATGTTTTCACAAGTGACCCCAAAAAAGGTTGCACGTTTTGTCACGGAGAAAAAATAAAACAATGTAACACAGTGCAGGTTCAGCAAACCACATTGAAACATTTGCGTACACCACTCTGGAGAACTGGATCTTGGATCATTGCCCTGGATACCAAAGTTACACAAGTGTCCTTACAAATTTTATATCAAACAGCAAATATAATTGAATCAGCAATCAAAACAGCCCTTCTTATCTACTGTTAAATTCCCTTTTCCAAAACAAAAAAATCACAGGAAATTTATAAAAATGACTAAAAATCGAAATTCATGTCAACATCGAAGTACTGACTACTGGGATGGCGATACCGTCGAGGAACAAACGTCCACCAGCAGTGGGATCCACCCAGTGGTGGAAATTGTTATCGAAGGTACCAGATTATAATTTGATCAAAATAGTTATAAAGCCAAAGCAAGTACATAGTTGAAGAGCACTGAGGACCCAAATTCCAAAAATACGGCTAATAAGGTAATCTATTCAAATGATTGCATGTTACTACAGTCCGTGTGAACTAAAAGCTGATCTTCGCAATAACAAAAATCCTGATAATTAATTAAACTGAGTAAACACGCATAAATACTAATATTATTTTTACAATTGAGTGTTACAATTTTCATTTGTAACAATTAACCGCCCTCTTATTTGATATATTAGTCAAATACAGGAAGTTCAAAATGCACCTTTAGCGATAAAGCAAAGCTAATTAATATCGGCCTATATGATTAAAACAATTTTTTTTATATCTTTATTCTCAATAAACCATATACATAGGTATAGAGAAGACAATTATGTAAAATATTTACAACAAGACAGAACAAACAAAACAGTTGTTAAGACAATATACAAAGCACATTTTAGCAAGGAGCACATATACCTGTGTGAATAATCTTTATAAGTTTAATCAATTTTGATTTGTTTTTTGAAGACATACATTGCTTGCATTTGACAATATTTGCATTTTTTAAATATTGTTGTCAGGTCATTAAAGATTGCATATTTTAGCGCTAATATTGATTCACGTATAGTGTTTTTGCATCGGAACTTAACACATTAATCTAAAACCCAGTTGTTGGCATGACACGGGTTATGTTCTTCTCATATATGTTATGATGATGTGATACGTAACCCATAACGAGAGGAATTGTGCCTGCTATTCATATGATGAAGACATAATCTTTCAATCAGTTTTATTGAAGTCTGGAGCTGGCATAATTGTGGAAATTGTTATCGAAGGTACCAGATTATAATTTGATCAAAATAGTTATGAAGCCAAAACAAGTACATAGTTGAAGAGCACTGAGGATCCAAAATTCCCAAAATACGACTAATAAGGTAATCTATTTAAATGATTGCATGTTACTTCAGTCCATGTGAACTAACAGATGATCTTCGCAATAACAAAAATCCTGATAATTAATTAAACTGAGTAAACACGCATAAATACTAATATCATTTTTACAATTAAATATAAGTGTTACAATTTTCATTTGTAACAATTAACCGCCGTCTTATTTGATATATTAGTCAAATACAGGAAGTTCAAAATGAACCTTTAGCGATAAAGCAAAGCTAATTAATATCGGTCTATATGAATAAAACAATATTTTTTTTATATCTTTATTCTCAATAAACCATATACATAAGTATAGAGAAGACAATTATGTAAAATATTTATAATAAGACAGAACAAAAAAAAAAACAACAGTTAAGACAATATACACAGTACATTTTAGCAAGGAGCACATATACCTGTGTGAATAATCTTTATAACATGTATAAGTTTATACAGTTTAATCAATTTTGATTTGTTTTTTGAAGACATAAATTGCTTGCATTTGACAATATTTGCATTTTTCAAATAACACAAATGACATTTTATGTTTCCTGTTTTCATATAAGTATTTACATACTAATATGGAATGTTTTTCATCACCAATATATATCATATTTGTCGAGCCTTCGACTTTAGTCGAAAAAACGAGACGGAGCGATTCTACATTCCGTCGGCGTCGTCGTCGTCGTCGTTGGCGGCGTCCACAAATATTCACACTGTGGTTAGAGTTTTTGAAATTTCAATAACTTTCTTGAACTATCCTGGAATTGTACCACACCTGGACAGAAGCTTTTTTATGATCAGAAGATAGTATCCAGAAGTAAATTTTAAATCGATATCACAAACTAGTCAAAACATTTACTCAATTTTATCATCGGTATAAGGACATCATTCGTAAATATAGCTCAACATACAGACTTCTTAAACGTTCAGGTATTTCACATCCAATGTTTATGGAAATATTCATTATAAAGCACAAAAATGTAAGTATTCACATCAGAAGCTAAAAAACCCTTTGAATAGACTTATTGAGAAGGGATATAGTTACGACATTGTTGTCAGGTCATTAAAGATTGCATATTTTGGCGTTAATATTGATTCACGTGTAGTGTGTTTGCATCGGAACTTAACACATTAATCTAAAACCCAGTTGTTGACATGACACGGGTTATGTTCTTCTCATATATGTTATGATGATGTGATACTTAACCCATAACGAGAGGGATTGTGCCTGATATTCATATGATGAAGACATAATCCTTCAATCAGTTTTATTGAAGTCTGGAGCTGGCATAATTGTGGAAATTGTTATCGAAGGTACCAGATTATAATTTGATCAAAATAGTTATGAAGCCAAAACAAGTACATAGTTGAAGAGCACTGAGGATCCAAAATTCCCAAAATACGGCTAATAAGGTAATCTATTTAAATGATTGCATGTTACTTCAGTCCATGTGAACTAACAGCTGATCTTCGCAATAACAAAAATCCTGATAATTAATTAAACTGAGTAAACACGCATAAATACTAATATTATTTTTACACTTAAGTGTTACAATTTTCATTTGTAACAATTAACCTCCCTCTTATTTGATATATTAGTCAAATACAGGAAGTTCAAAATGCACCTTTAGCGATAAAGCAAAGCTAATTAATATCGGCCTATATGATTAAAACAATTTTTTTTATATCTTTATTCTCAAGAAACCATATACATAGGTATAGAGAAGACAATTATGTAAAATATTTACAACAAGACAGAACAAACAAAACAGTTGTTAAGACAATATACAAAGCACATTTTAGCAAGGAGCACATATACCTGTGTGAATAATCTTTATAAGTTTAATCAATTTTGATTTGTTTTTTGAAGACATACATTGCTTGCATTTGACAATATTTGCATTTTTTAAATATTGTTGTCAGGTCATTAAAGATTGCATATTTTAGCGTTAATATTGATTCACGTATAGTGTTTTTGCATCGGAACTTAACACATTAATCTAAAACCCAGTTGTTGGCATGAAACGGGTTATGTTCTTCTCATATATGTTATGATGATGTGATACTTAACTCATAACGAGAGGGGTTGTGCCTGATATTCATATGATGAAGACATAATCTTTCAATCAGTTTTATTGAAGTCTGGAGCTGGCATAATTGTGGAAATTGTTATCGAAGGTACCAGATTATAACTTGATCAAAATAGTTATGAAGCCAAAACAAGTACATAGTTGAAGAGCACTGAGGATCCAAAATTCCCAAAATACGGCTAATAAGGTAATCTATTTAAATGATTGCATGTTACCTCAGTCCATGTGAACTAACAGATGATCTTCGCAATAACAAAAATCCTGATGATTAATTAAACTGAGTAAACACGCATAAATACTAATATCATTTTTACAATTAAATATAAGTGTTACAATTTTCATTTGTAACAATTAACCGCCCTCTTATTTGATATATTAGTCAAATACAGGAAGTTCAAAATGCACCTTTAGCGATAAAGCAAAGCTAATTAATATCGGTCTATATGAATAAAGCAAAATTTTTTTGATATCTTTATTCTCAATAAACCATATACATAAGTATAGAGAAGACAATTATGTAAAATATTTATAATAAGACAGAACAAAAAAAAAAACAACAGTTAAGACAATATACACAGTACATTTTAGCAAGGAGCACATATACCTGTGTGAATAATCTTTATAACATGTATAAGTTTATAAAGTTTAATCAATTTTGATTTGTTTTTTGAAGACATAAATTGCTTGCATTTGACAATATTTGCATTTTTCAAATAACACAAATGACATTTTATGTTTCCTGTTTTCATATAAGTATTTACATACTAATATGGAATGCTTTTCATCACCAATATATATCATATTTGTCGAGTCTTCGACTTTAGTCGAAAAAACGAGACGGAGCGATTCTACATTCCGTCGGCGTCGTCGTCGTCGTCGTTGGCGGCGTCCACAAATATTCACACTGTGGTTAGAGTTTTTGAAATTTCAATAACTTTCTTGAACTATCCTGGAATTGTACCACACTTGGACAGAAGCTTTTTTATGATCAGAAGATAGTATCCAGAAGTAAATTTTAAATCGATATCACAAACTAGTCAAAACATTTACTCAATTTTATCATCGGTATAAGGACATCATTCGTAAATATAGCTCAACATACAGACTTCTTAAACGTTCAGGTATTTCACATCCAATGTTTATGGAAATATTCATTATAAAGCACAAAAATGTCAGTATTCACATCAGAAGCTAAAAAACCCTTTGAATAGACTTACTAAGAAGGGATATAGTTACGATATTGTTGTCAGGTCATTAAAGATTGCATATTTTGGCGTTAATAATGATTCACGTATAGTGTTTTTGCATCGGAACTTAACACATTAATATAAAACCAGGTTGTTGGCATGACACGGGTTATGTTCTTCTCATATATGTTATGATGATGTGATACTTAACCCATAACGAGAGGGATTGTGCCTGATATTCATATGATGAAGACATAATCCTTCAATCAGTTTTATTGAAGTCTGGAGCTGGCATAATTGTGGAAATTGTTATCGAAGGTACCAGATTATAATTTGATCAAAATAGTTATAAAGCCAAAACAAGTACATAGTTGAAGAGCACTGAGGATCCAAAATTCCCAAAATACGGCTAATAAGGTAATCTAGTTAAATGATTGCATGTTACTTCAGTCCATGTGAACTAACAGCTGATCTTCGCAATAACAAAAAATCCTGATAATTAATTAAACTGAGTAAACACGCATAAATACTACTATCATTTTTACAATTAAGTGTTACAATTTTCATTTGTAACAATTAACCTCCCTCTTATTTGATATATTAGTCAAATACAGGAAGTTCAAAATGCACCTTTAGCGATAAAGCAAAGCTAATTAATATCGGCCTATATGATTAAAACAATTTTTTTTATATCTTTATTCTCAATAAACCATATACATAGGTATAGAGAAGACAATTATGTAAAATATTTACAACAAGACAGAACAAACAAAACAGTTGTTAAGACAATATACAAAGCACATTTTAGCAAGGAGCACATATACCTCTGTGAATAATCTCTATAAGTTTAATCAATTTTGATTTGTTTTTTGAAGACATACATTGCTTGCATTTGACAATATTTGCATTTTTTAAATATTGTTGTCAGGTCATTAAAGATTGCATATTTTAGCGTTAATATTGATTCACGTATAGTGTTTTTGCATCGGAACTTAACACATTAATCTAAAACCCAGTTGTTGGCATGACACGGGTTATGTTCTTCTCATATATGTTATGATGATGTGATACTTAACCCATAACGAGAGGGATTGTGCCATATATATATGATGAAGACATAATCTTTCAATCAGTTTTATTGAAGTCTGGAGCTGGCATGTCAGTTAACTGCTAGTAGTCTGTTGTTATTTATGTATTATTGTCATTTTGTTTATTTTCTCTGGTTACATCTGCTGACATCAGATTCGGTCTTCTCTTGAACTGAATTTTAATGTGCGTATTCTTATGGTTTACTTTTCTACATTGGCTAGAAGTATAGAGGGAGGGTTGAGATTTCATAAACATGTTTAACCCGCCGCGTTTTTTTCAGCTATCCCAAGTCAGAGCCCGTGGCCTTTGTTAGTTTTGTATTATCTTTAATTTTAGTTTCTTGTGTACAATTTGGAGTTTAGTATGGCGTTCATTATCACTGACTAGTATATATATTTGTTTAGGGGCCAGCTGAAGGACGCCTCCGGGTGCGGGAATTTCTCGCTGCATTAAAGACCTGTTGGTGACCTTCTGCTGTTGTCTGTTCTGTGGTCGGGTTTTTGTCTCTTTGACACATTCCCTATTTCCATTCTCAATTTTATTTGTAAAAATAAAATTCCATTTTTCCCGTATTTTACTTATAAAAGGACTTTTTTTTTCTCCCAGGAAACATTACATTGATTTTGTGAATCAAGATTTTAGAATTTTAATAACTTTCTTAAACTATTCTGGATTTGTACCAAACCTGGACAGAAATTTGTTTAGGATTGTAAGATAGTATCCAGAAGTAAATTTTGTAAAAATGAAATTCCAATTTTTCTGTATTTTCCTTATAAATGGACTTAGTTTTTCTACCAGGAAACATGACATTCACTTTGTGGTTAAAGTTTTTAAAAACTGTATAACTTTCTTAAACTATCCTGGATTTGTACCAAACTTGGACAGAAGCATTTTTCTAATCTTAAGGTAGTATCCAAAAGTAAATTTTGTAAAACAAAATCCATTTTTCCCGAATTTTACTTATTAATGGACTTAGTTCTTCTTCCAGTTAACATTACATGCAGTCTGCAGTTGAAACATTTTTTAAGATTCTTAAACTATCCTGGATTTTTACCAAACTTTGACAGAAGCTTCTGACAATCAAAATATAGTACCGAGAGAAATATTTTTATTGATTGTTTCATCATTTTTATTGAGTGTGTGATTAACATCAAAAGTAGGCGAGAAACTGGGTTCTGCAGACCCCTTACAATTTTTTATGACATAGAACACAGATTTTATCCTTTCTTACTATATTATTCCATTTACCATGTTCAATAGTGAGCTTGTGATTTGGGGTCCTTAATCTACATAGATCAATGGATAGTTTGTTCCCAAGAATTTCAAAATCACCTTCTTTCCCAAAAAAATCTTTCAAAACTTTGTAATTAAGTGCTTTTGGGTGAGTTATCAAGTAAAGAATGCCAGACTTGTACATACTGATGCTACAATGCGACAATGCTACACTAATAAGAAGATTACATCGTGCTAATAATTGCGTGATGAGACTGAGAGCAATTTAAAATTTCTGTTTGGGTTGTTCTATATAATTTTTTAATCAATTGTTTTGATTTGCAATGGTGAGGTCTATCTCTCTTCAAACGTGTATTTTTATAATAAACTCGTTATTTACTTACTTTTTTTTTTAATTTGAAAGCCGAAAAATTTGATTATCTATAATTATTAATGTCAAACTGGTACATTAAGAATATTTACGTAAAAGAAAAGGGCAGTATGTAGGTTTCATGATAGTTTAAATTAGATTGCAGATTTGACAATATTAACCTAGTCGCATGCGTCTTTAAAAATATGATCCAGATGTCCAAAAATATTTAAAATTGGCAGAGCTAATAAAAGACTATAAACTAATTTTAAATCAAATATTTGAGAAAATGCATTTGTTTTATGCCAAGTATTGCTAAGGTAACCTATTCCTTAGATAAGAAATCCTTATTTTTCCAAAAATAAAATCAAAATTTTGTAACAGGAAATTTATAAAAATGACCATGTTATTGGGATTCATGTCAACGCCAAAGATATGTTCAAAGTTTATATATATATATATCCTCTTGCAACAGTATAACAGAATTTTACTATAAACTCTTTACACTAGTATCCTCACTCTAAACATAAATATTAAAAGGATTAGTCCTACTATGGACGTTTGTTTGTTTGCTCGTTACCTTTGGATGACCAGATTAAAATAAAACACTCGGCATTCTTAAGGTAACCAAAATGTGTTCCTCTTCTTTCCAAAATGTCCCTAAAAAACTAGAGGTGTCGAAGAGCCTGTGTCTCCCACCTGATTCTACTTTGGGTTTGGAAATAATGTAAAAATAGATTCAAATCATATCAGAAACCCAAATAATTGAGGCTCATTTGGTTTAAAAGTATTTCCGCATTTCATTAAAAGCAAAAGACTTTTGTAAAGTAAACAGGCATTACAAAGAATTTCGTTTAAATTGTAAAAATGACCTCTATAAGGACAATGACAAATCAGCTACAAAGTACCACAACACTTGGTCACCACTTCAAACGAAATATTCATACCATGTTTGGTTTCAATCAATCAAGCGGTTTATATTTATAAATTAACTGTTTACAAAATTTTGAATTTTTTTGACTTTTTTTAAAAACTTTTTTGGATTCGAGCGTCACTGATAAGTCTTTTGTAGACGAAACGCGCGCCTGGCGTGTATACAAAATTTAGTCCTGGTATCTATGATGAGTTCATTTACTAGAAAAAGACATTTGTATATATTTCCAACATGGTCTAGCGGCAATCTGACACGATGGATTGCCTACAAAGTAACAACACTTGGTCAGCACCGCACCAGGAATATACATGCCATGTTTTATTTCATTCCATTCAGTGGCTCCCTAAAAACGACATTTGTAAGTATTTCCCGTAGGGTCATATGTTAAACTAAGTACCTCTCTGGCAGCCATCTTTGATGATGGATCTGATTCTAGGTTAAATACTTGGTCAGCATCTGATAAGGACCATTCATATGAGATTCATACTACCTCAGAGTTATCTTTCAAAAAGTAAAATCACAAAAATACTGAACTCCGAGGAAAATTCAATCGGAAAGTCCCTAATCACATGGCAAATTCAAATGACAAAACACTTCAAACGAATGGACAACAACTGTCATATTGCGGTTTTGTTTGGTACTGGCATTTTCAAATGTAGAAAATGGTGGATTGAACCTAGTTTTACAGCGCTAAAGCTCTTACTTGTATGACAGTCGCGTCAAATTACATTTCGTTGGGATGTATAAGTTATGATACTTTGATTACTCAACGTATATGGGCTAATAATACATGCATGTTAAGGGCATACGATACAGTTTTGATCCCGTATTTACAGTTTGATGAAAATTTCCATATAGGCCTGCTTAAATCAAATATGTAATAAAAAATATACCTTCATGTGCTACTTTTTGAGTTAAATGAGGTCGAAATTTTGTATATTTGCACAAAATTCGGATTTATGACCGTATTTTCCCTTTCGAAAGAAAACCATAACTTTTTTGTTTTAAAAGATAAACAAATTGTTTATTGTTAGATAATTTGTAATTTTTGTATTTTATAAGTATCCTAAAAAATTATGCATTTTTTATTTAGAAATAACTCATATTTATCAAATGGTCATGAATTAAGAAAAATCCTTTTTTGTTTGCTGTATATTTATCAAAATTAAAAAATTCCTCTATTTACAGTTTTATAAAATTTGGTCAACATAATCTCCCTGCAAAATGAAACAAAATGTCGTTTTAAAAAATAGGGGTCCATGCACTCGTTTTCAAATTAAATCAGTTTGAATGATAAAAAATAGTCGAAAAATGCATCTTTTCCCGATATGTCATAGTTTGACGTCGCGAAAATAACATTTTATGTTAGAAACTTCATAACCTCCCCTGTAACTGTATCGTATGCCCTTAAGGTAGATACATGGTATACCGCCATCTTGGATTGTACAATCACAGTAAATAATCGGTCTAGCTATTTGCGTAAATCGGCAAATTTGGAGACCGATTTGCAATTAAAAGGTTAGATTGTTTAATAATATAAAAACAACTTGGTAATGTATTGTATAATACAAAATATTTAAACAAATATCATTTTCTTGCTTTTAGAATCATTTTTTTCAAATGAGCCATTTAAGGGAAGATAACTCTTTTAGTGAAAAATTATACTGGACTGATAGGGAAATGTTTTCTTTTTACTTGTAGCAAGAAAACAAGTTCGGTGACACCTTATTTTCTTAAAATATATTACAAAAACTATCTTCTCACAATTTATTTTAAAATTCTATCTCAGAGATATTTTTTATGCACTCAAATGTGTTTTTCCATGAACAATCTAACCAAATTTTGGCGATTTTCAATGACTCATAGCTTGAAAATTAGCACGGTGACCCATACTTTTTATTATATTTTTGAAAAGAGTATAGTAAAATCTTCATTTTGGCTTAGTATAAGAAAATTCTGTCTCAAACAATATTTACTTATGATCTACCTTATAGTTCCAATGTGTATAACAATCGCCAGTCTATATACTCTCTATAAAACGAAAGAGGAATCAAGGATAAAAAACCATATAATTCATTAAGTAAGCAAGCAGAAACTATTCATGTATCGTTCATTCTTACTGCAGAGGATTATTTGTAGAAACCGATTAAAATATAATAATCAGTGCAAAATGTCTACTTACTTATCTAAATATGTCATTATATCAAAAGATACCACTGAAGGAAACTTCAATATTATAACTTATAATTCTGCTATTTTCATCTTTTATATTAAGTCGGTACAGTCTTTGCCAAAGGCTTATATTCAATATTATTTACCAAAGCAAATGATAAATACGTATTGAGTGAGTGGGTTGACATATAAGTATAAATATCGCAATTTGGATGAAATGTTTCTCGATTGTTGTACATTAGTTAACACATTCCAATGAAGTTCCAGAGAATTGTGTTTGGACTTTTTGGAACCTTCATGATATTATTTAGTAGATGTCATTGTTATGTATGTGATAATGGTCAAATGATAACAGCAGTATCGCATGAAGAATGTTTTAATGAACTTAGTAGTGTTGTTGAACTCGTTTGTGGAGTAATGTCTGGCGTTAAAAAGAGGGCTGTGTCTGGTAAGATGTCACTTTTTTCATATACTATTGAGAGAATTTTAAAGCTAAGCAGAATATTGTTCAAATATTTAAAATGGTTTTTATTTCATTTCAATTTGAATATATTAATGTTCAATGTAGATGAAGCAAATGATAACTAAATAATTCAAGTGAAAGTCTTGTTAGGCAAGATTGTTTAAACATAAGTTAGTAAAGAACAGTATATCATATAAAAAGGGAGATGTTTTATAGTTTGAAATGGGACACTAATACAACAGAGCAAGGGACAACTATGTGATCAGATACAGGTAACCATACGGCGTTCATCCATTAGGAAAACGCATTCCGTATGGCAAACTATTAAAGCCCCAAAATTGACAAACTGTAAACTATTATTCAGAAAATAACATTAATATCCTATTTTGTACTTAATTACTAAACAAAAGCAAATCATCATGGCAGATAGCAATCATCAAATACCACAGGACAACATGATCTTGGTTTAGTAGTAATCCATACTAAACGGTCAAATATCGGTCAAATAACTAAACCATTCATTGCATACCTTATGTTAACTTTTTGAAACATTTTTTTTTTGAAAGTTTATATTTCTGTTTAAGATCAACATAAATGACTTAAGCGCACGTCAACTCGTTTTCACAGTACAGTAGTAGTAATAAGTAAAATAGCCAAAATACCGAACTCCAATTAAAAATTCAAAACGGAAAATCCTATATAAAATGGAAAAATCAAAAGCTCAACCACATGGAAACAACTGTCAGTTTCCTGAATTTGGTAGTCATTTCTTTATGTACAAAATGGTGGATTTAATCTGATTTTATTACTAGTTAAACCTCTCATTTTTATGACAGTCCCATTCACTTAACAAACATACTTATTATGTAAAAACGTCTTTATAAAATTGGGGATCGGGGTTCAGAGTCATTGTTACATTGAAATATGATCTGAATCATTTTAAAAACAAATAACTGTTTCAACAAAGAAACACGAAAAAATATTAAGACAAAGTTCAAAAGCAAAAATGAAAAATTGACCATATCTTAATATTACACTGGCGGGATGTATAAGTACAGATCCACATCATAAGTATATACTCAATAAGGACTCAACAATAAAGGTTTTGATTAAACAAGCTAAACAAAACAAAGGGAACTTTAACACGTAATTAAGACGAGTAACAACGTCGGTACCTAGAATCTATACTTCCAAGACCATCGTGTATTATTTATGAAGTTGGTATGGTATGAGGTCTTAGCGAACTTTTATAGAATCAGTCGTTTTTTGACATAACCTCGACTCATAAACTTTCTTCTTAGATACGGGTGACGTTTTAGAAAATATGAGAAGCAGCTGTAAGCTCTTGAATACCAAGTAAAATTAAATTGCGTGCATATTTTACGATAAATAAATAATCTGTGAAACTCTTTGATATTCTGTTCCATAATTATGATAATAGACAGTCTTATAATGGATCAAATCCTTAAAATAGTTTTTTTCTGATTGATCTGATGTTGCCATTGTATTTTGTTTATGAATATAAGAATATTATTCTTCTCTGTTACACTGTTTTGGAGAAACTAAGCTGTCGTTTGATTGCATAATCTTTAATCAGATATTATAACTTAATTTATAAGTGATCTTTGTTTGCGATTCTAATCCAATGACATGTAAATCCACTTTGGATGACTATCTTTTGTAGATGCTTGAAACGCTCGTCTGGCATACAAAATTGTCGTATTTTTGACGAGTGGACTGAATGTCGTTTCCTATCATTTTCACCATTTTCTAAATAAGGAAAGGCCTTACAAAGTCGGTATTTTTTTTAATATAGCTCTTCAATGGTTTCGGTACTTATACATACTCGGATTTCAAATTTTTGGCTTTGGGCGTTCCTGATGAAGGTAAATCCAGAAAAACGCGTCGGACACATGAAATTATTAAACGTGTTGTTTTCAATTCAGTAGTATGAGTTTTTGATTTAGCTATTTGATGAGGGACTTTCCTATCAGAATTGTCCTTGGAGTTCTGGTGTTTTATTATTTTACTTTTTACCAAAACGATTCGCAATGGTAACTGACATTTTCATTATTATTCAAATGGTATATTCTGTCATTGTTAAATTAGGGTTTCGCAAATACATGTACTTATTTCATTAACGCTCCTCGGGTCAGATCACATATAACGATAAAACTTTTGAATGAGTTCACCTTCGTAACCCTTAATGAGTGTTGCAAGGATTCTGAAGGATGTACTAAATTGAGGTTAAGGAATTTTTGTCAGATGATCAGACTCTGTTTTTACCCGTTCAATACAAGGTAAATAAACTTATCATAGATACTAGGATTAAAATTTTATATTTATACCAGACGCGCGTTTCGTCTACAAAAGATTTATTAGTGACGCTCGAATAAAAAAAATGTGTAAAAGGCCAAATAAAGTACAAAGTTGAAGAGCATTTAGGACCAAAAATTCCTAAAAGTTTTGCCTAATACAGCTAAGGTCATCTATTCCTGAGATAGAAAAGCCTTAGTTTTTCAAAAATTTTAAGTTTTGTTAATAGTTTATTTATAATTATGAACATATCAATGATAACTCAAGTCAACACATAAAACGTTTTGCCCAATAACGCCCATTTTTCTTTTCATATAATAATTCAATAGCTTATAAAAGTTCATTTTCCAACTAGTATTTTTTTAAGATCTTCCAAATCTGATAAGTTGTAGAGAAAGTTTTCTTACTTGATGACTGAGTGGTTTGATTGAAAAGAGTTTTATTTACTTCACAGTTCTTTTCTTCTAAACGTGCGAATTTTCCCATAAAGACGGTCCCAAAATTATTAACTGGGTGTTGTGATATCAAATTGAAGTACTGTGGATTCATTATTATTCGTTGGATACCAATTTTCGTGGGTTTCGTGGGTACAGGTGAACCACGAATTCAAATGTTCAACGAATAAAATATTTTTTAAAAGGCTTTGTATATAGAGATTGGCAAATCCACGAAATCAAATATCCCGAATATGCAACCTTTCAGCAATCCACGAAATTTGATACCCACGAAAATAAATGAATCCACAGTATGGAAAACCCAAAAATCTCGCAAACATAATGTACCAGATGCACAACTTGTCCTGTAGAAAAATTGTTTTGTAAAATTCTGTCAATGTGTTACGCATTAAGTTACTTTACTCTTAATACACACTGAAAGCCACAACCTTAAATATATAGCTTATTTACATCATGGGAATTTGTAAAAAAAAAATGCAATGATACTGTATGTAATGTTTGATAAGATATATTTCGAATGATTAGTATTTCGCTTATCGTTTATATATTGCAAAATATGTGTTTAAATTACCTTCAAATAGTAGCCAGATGACCACATTACAAACGTACTTGTTAATTTAGTTCCATATAAGAACACAATACTAATGAGTGTCGCTCGCTGTAATCGCAAGTTTAATAAGGAAAATAAATTGTTAACAAATCGTTTGAGAGTCAATATAATAAACTAGAAAGGCTTTTTGCTTTCGATAAATAAATCGTTTTATACTGTTATATGTATTTCCAGAAAGAAGCAACAGCCCGTTTTCAATTGTGAAGAAGCGGAACAGAGAAAAAGATTTACTCTGCCACTGTTGCCAAGAGTGGTGTAGTTTTGAGGACATTATGCGATACTGCTGAAACAGTTTCATGAAAGTAAAACTCAATAAAACAGTAACATTTGTTTGGCTTTCTGTGATACATTTATAGTTATTATAATATCGATTTTGAAACTATATAAATGGTTGGAAGAAAAAAATTAGAGATTATTTTGAATTCAACATAAAGAAATTTTATCCACTATAGTTTAATATTTGGTACGCCAGCCGCGCGTGAAGTAAGCTTTTTTTTTTTCAATGTTTCCAAATTTTGTTGAGTTATCTACGTTGTTCCGAAATTCCAATATCATTCCAGGGTAAATGCGATAGCCGTAACTGCAGTTACATATATCCAAGGATGATTGACATGATTCTAGGAAGCATCTCTTTTCTCGATATTGTAATAATTAGGCATAATTCTTTGGTATTTCATGTCTTCTTTTTTTAAACATATTACTTAATACGAAACTGAAATACCAGCAGTTGTTTTCATAGTTTATCACCTAATGGACAAATCGGCAATTCGAAAAATAACTTCAATGGTATTGGCAACTGTAAAGACTGATATCCGTACCTATAATAAACTTTTAAAAAGGGATTTCTGCAACTGTAATTAATGTTTAGAAAAGGATATCCGTATCTGATGATTTTTGTTGCGTCATTCATTATCATTGATGTAATAGATAGATAGGGCAATGTTTTGAATATAGAACTATACTTAAGTCGTCAAAAGGTTAGAATTTATCCGAAACAGAAAAATGTGTGATCACAATATTGTTATAATATTTGAAAAATACCAATTAAGGAACTAAGTAGTGAGCAAGCTAGCAACACAATTGCAATTGAAAGAAATGCCGTGGAATCCGATATACGTTCTTCATAGTTTAATGGATCTTTTCAGATCCTCGTTTCATCGTGTCCATTGAGGACTACACCAGAGCATAGGCAAAACACTAATAAGTTTTACTGGACACTTTGTCAGAATGGGTCAACACTTTCAGATCTCTGATAAACAGTCGAATTCTTTCTTGAAAAACTATGAATGATCGACAGTCCGTTTTCAGAGACGAATAAGCTGTGAAATGTCTATCCCAATTTCACGATATATATATAAGTTATTGGTCCTGCGGAGAGAAAAAATGTTTTTATATATAAGTCGTACTACTACGCGTTTCTTGTAAAATAAAAAGGAAAACAAAAACACTCAGATAATCCCACTTACAAAATCGAATCACAAATAAAAAGTAAAATAAAAAAAAACTCCGAGGAAATTCAAAACGATAAGTCCGTAATCAAATGGCAAAACCAAAACTCAAACGAATGGATATTATTCCTGACTTAGTCCAAGCATTTTCTTATGCAGAAAATGGTGGATTAAGACTGGTTTTATAGCTAGCTAAACCTCTTGCATGTATGACAGTCGCTTAAATTCCATTATATTGACAACAACATCTGAACAAAACAGACATAATAGGTAATGATGTAAGAGAAAGCGGAACAGCAGTCAACATTTTGTTATAATCTTAATCACTATAAAAAGAAACTAATTTGCAACAAAGAAACACAAAAAGGCATATAGCACATTTGCTAAGATGAAAGACAGGAATAAAAAAAATTACCATTGCAAAGTAACGGGATGTATAGGTACAAAGGCCACGTCATATGTAACAAAGAACCACGAAAACAGGCATATAGACCAAGCACATTAGCAAAGATCATAGACAAAAATATATTTTTTAACCATAACACAATGACGAGATGTTTACATATAGAGCCACATCAAATGGCTTGTACCTTCTCGTGGATTCAATGAGATACCAAGTTCACAAAACTCCTTACAAAAAACAGTTCATTGTCGGCTGATCTGCATGTTCAACAACAAACGATTGACAAAAAAATATATATCATCAGCGAAAGAGGTTCATCAGAAAAAACTACGAAGCTGTTTACTCGCGTATTGGTATTGACCATACTGGTACGTGGATTAAAAAAAAACTCTTTTAAGAACTTCTGGATGATTTCAATTTCGATCTTTCTCTGAAATTATGCTATCAAAACTTTTGATTTTTAACACTGCATACCATAGCTCCATATGTGAAATTGAACACCCGTCTAAACGAAATAACTCACATTGCTTTTCAATAAAAGAATGGTAGGATATGCTATAAATTTATTACTTTAGAATATCATACAGCAAGTTTTGTTGAGCAAAGAACAAAAAGGTAGTGCAAGTTACATAGAGGAACAAGTGATCAGTATGCTTGAGGTTTCCTATTGACATCATATCTGTTGAATTTTGATATCTGTGTCTGAGCAGAAAGTTGATGAACCAAGGTTAAGTAGTACATTGTAGAAACCTTTTTTATGAAGTTCATCGGAAGATATCGCTTTCAACTCATGATTGTCAAAATAACATGCTTGAGATGAAAAAAAAAATCAAGTTCCATATCCCATTTCGATCCCCCCAGCACATCCTATCTTCTACCATACGCAAAATATCCTCCACCATGCAAAAGATATCCACGACCATACCCATTGCTACTTCTCAAACAATTATTGCCACCATGATTGCCACTATGCTCACACTCTCTTGTTTTATACCCAGCACAACCATGATTGCCACTATGTTCACCATCTCTAGTTTCAAATCCACCACCACCATGATTTCAAACATGATTGCCACTATACTCATCATCTCATGTTTTATATCTACCACCACCATGATTTCCACCATGGTTGCCACTGTGCTCACCAACTCTTGTTTTATATCCACCACCACAATGATTTCCACCATGGTTGCGATTATGCTCACCAGTTTTTGTTTTATATCCACCACCACCATGTTTACCCCCATTCTTGCCACAATGCTCACCATCTCTTGTTTTATATCCCCCACCTACATGGTTGCCACTATGCTACCATCTCATGTTTTATATCCACTATATGGTGGTGGAAATAAAACAAGAGATGGTTTTATATCCAGCACCATCTCTTAATTTATATCCACCATCACCATGATTTCCACTATGCTCACCATCTCTAGTTTCATATCCGTCACCACGATGGTTTCCTTCATGATGCCACTATGCTCAGCATCTCTTGTTATATATCCACCAACACCGTGATTTCCACCATGGTTGCCACTATGTTCTACATCTCTTGTTTTATATCCACAACCACCATTATTTCCACCGTGGTTGCCACTATGCTCACCATCTCTTGTTTAATATATACAACCACAACCTTTATTTTCACCATGGTTGCCACTATGCTCACCATCTCTTGTTTTATATCCACCACCACCATGATTGGCATTATGCTCACCATAAATTGTTTTATATCCATCACCACCGTGATTTCAATCATGTCTACCACTATGCTCACCATGTCTTGTTTTCTATCCACCACCACCGTGATTTTAACCATGATTTGCACTATGCTCACCTTATCTTGTTTTATATCCAACACCACCATGATTGCCACTGTGCTCACCATCTCTTGTTTTATATCCACCAACACCATGATTGTCTTTATGCTCACCATTTCTTGTTATATATCCACCACCACCATGATTTCCACCATGGTTGCCACTATTCTCCCCATCTCTTGTTTTATATCCACCACCACCGTGATTTCCACCATCACTGCACTATGTTCACCATCTCTTGTTTATATCCACAACCATCATGATTTCCACCATGATTGCCACTATTCTCCCCATCTCTTGTTTTATATCCACCACCACCGTGATTTCCACCATCACTGCACTATGCTCACCATCTCTTGTTTATATCCACTACCATCATGATTTCCACCATGATTGGCACTATGCTCACACTCTCGAGCTCTTGTTTTATATCCACCACCACTACCATGATTTCCACTATGCTCACCATCTCTTGTTTTATATCCACAACCGAACCTCATTATCAATTTATAGATGCAATATAAAAAAGAAGATGTGGTATGATAGTCAAAATATAAGGCGGACTTAACATTATTCCGAAAGTCTTGATTTGTAGTTCCTGAAATATTGTGACAACCTTTTAATACATGAACGTTATGTGAAAGAATACATGAGTATTTAGTCAAGAGGTATTTATGAGCGATGAATCTGAACATGGAGTATAAAATACAATATTATTATAGTCCTAGATCCTATAATGCATCTCACAGTAACGCAAGCTCGCAAGAATCTTGAAACCGGTAAATTTTCATATTTAATTTTGTATTTAAAAAAAAATCGCGTCCAAAATTTGATGGATGGTCGTTATATGAAGTTACACTATTTACTGTTTACAAAACTTTTGACACTTTTGAAATACTAAGGCTTTTCTTCCTCGGGAAAAGATTACCTTAGCTGTATTTGGAATTTTTGTCCTCAATGCTCTTCAACTTCCTACTTTATTTGACCTTTTAAACTTTTTTGGATTCGAGCGTCACTGATGAGACTTTTTTAGACGAAACGCGCGTCTGACTTTAATACAAAATTTAATCCTGTTATCTATGAAAAGTTTATATATAACTATTTGATGAACAGGGTGTAAATGAGCTTTGGATGTGAAATTCATTATCCAATATAGTCGATACATTAGTTACATGCTTACATAAAGCTAATGAGTATAAGATTATGTCAGGTTTGTTTTGTTTTTTTTTTGTCAACGGGAGATAGACTGCAGGCAATTATTACAATAACCTAAAAATTCATAACAAAGAATAACAGGCTCACGTGAAGCTTAGTACTTAAAAGTTCTAACTAAAAGTACTTTGAATGTAGTTCCTGAAAAAAGATAGCCAACATTGTATTGTTCTTTCGGAGAAGGGTATGCAAAGTTAGTTTGTTGTACTGAATGCTTTTAATTAACAGTTTGAAATTTAAATACATTTTAAAACATAAAAGAAATAATTTGGAAAAAAATAGATTTTAAGACTACACGAATTACATTGCAATGTATCGTATTGTGTCAAATAACCAATTTTGAAAAAAATGTTTTCTCCTTTATATTGTTTTTATGTTCGATTTCATGCATATATTAATTATTCCATAATAGTCATTTTTCTAATAAAATACATACAGCATCATTGTAGGCCATATATATATATGCATATAGTATTCATCCTTTTTTGTTTAATCTGAAGGATACATGTAACATATAGTTACATGAGAAATAGAAAAAACAAGTTCCTAAAAATTAAGTTTGACTATATCATGATAATCATTATATTAATCAACAGAGCATTTAATTCATTAAAATAAGTTACAGTATAACTATAAAGATTTAGAAGACCGAAAGTAGGAGTTGCGCAGTTGTGATTTGTCTAAATGTTGGCAAAAACCAGTAAAATTTTGGCATTTTGCTTTATATAGCAATAGGCCATTGTCGACGCTTGAATGGTTTGCTGGACAGGATTTGATTTACACACACCACTAGTGTATAATCGGATCCAGACGTTTATCTTTGTATAACTTGTTAGTATTGCTGTGTTTAAAATTAGAAAGCGAAAGTAGAAAAAATTGATTGTGGAATATGAAAAATGCCGTATCAAGACATCCGAAAGTATTTTGAAAGTCATGTAAAAATTATTATCCTTGTTTTATTTCTTATCAACGTATTAACTCTGATAATTGTTCTGGGAATTCTATGGGATATGTCAGAACCATCTACCCCTGTAGAAAATTGTGGGTACTTGTGCCTTGAAATGGAAAAGAATTCTGATTATATGAAATGTGGTTGCAGAGCTGAAGTATTACAAGAATACACAGAAAAGGTAAATATTTATAAATAGTTCATCTCTGATCTCTATATAGCTAACCGGGAAGTATTTAAAAAATGATAATAATGTTTGACCCAATTATAATTTATATATATTCGGTAGATAATTTATTTGACATAGATATAAACCCAATGTAGTGAAAATGATATTAAAAAGCAAATAACAACTAAAGAACAACAATGCATATATCATTTATCAAGTATCATGCGGCCATAAGCATAAAGCTATGGAATGTCATAAGCATACTTAAAATTCTTTTAGAACAATTGTACAAATATACAGATCTTTAGATTAAATACACGATATATAAAGTCAATAGCATTATGTGAAATTACTGAACCCTGTTGCTCTGAGTCTCAATCATTCAAATTTTTGTGGTTTTTTTTTTTTTAGATTAGTTAATTTAAAAGTTCAGCACTATAGGTATGAATTCCATCGCTGCATATGTAGATGTATAAATAGTGCACTAGAGATGTAAAGTCGGGCGGCTGTAGATAAAGAGTAAAACACTGTAAATATAAAGCCAAGCGCTATACATTTTTAAAACAAGAGCAGGATATGTTAAATTCCTTCGCTGTAAATGCAAAAGCTAGTGCATGATGGCCTTCTATAGCTCTTTTTACAAAAAAAAAAACTGAAGTGTAAAATTAATCTTACGATAAAAATATTTAGTTGAATTGTAAAGGAATATTTTAGACTTACGATAAATTTTACACTTAAGATTTTTTGTGAAAAGGGCTACTGGACTTGACATCTCCTGGAATTTACCTCATTGTTATCTACAGCGCTAGACTTTTAAAATATTTATAGCGCTGCATTTGAAATATCACAAATCTTTATCTGTATTGGACACACAGTGCTCCGTAAAGCCGTTATTTTTGTTTTGAACATTTTTTTTCTTGATATATGTACTACCTATATTTTTTTCATATAGACTTTCGATGAGAAATTGATGACTATATCAAAAGAATACAGAGATATGTTCAAGAGTTCTTCAGGTAATAACCATAATAGCTACATCTACAGAACTGTCCACGTTCTTGTCAGAAAAACATCCAAGGGGTAATGGGACAACTCCCCCACTAACATTCATTTTGTAAATATCTTGATGGTTACAAAACTCGTTCAGTCCATTCGTATATCCAATCAATATCGTGCAGGTTAACCTCTATTTTAAGATTGAAAGAAGAAAACCATGAAACCCTGCAGTTCCCAATGTTGATACAATGACTGATTAACGGACGAACGGATGGAATCCTAATACTAAGTACCCCATCCCGATGATGGCGTCTACTATAAGTAGGCTTGAGTTTTTTTTTGATTTTTTTTTTTAACTTTAACGGTCATTTCAATTCAATCATAATGGTAACGCACAATGTGAAAAATCGACAAAGGGAAGGTTTTCACAAGAAAAAGCTAAACTTATTTTTTTTTTACTTCAAATGATGTCAATGTTTTCTCACAACTTCAACCAATTGACAATGGTCCTTACTTAGATGCATTGTACGCTAACTTTTTTCTCGGTCAAATACTTTATTCGACTTCGGGAAAATTAGTTTAAGCAAGTTTATGTATTCGTATTTTATATTGGCAAAAGTAGCGTCAATAAAACGCAGCCGCAAATTGATACTATTATCATCAGAATTAAAATGTGTGTATATTTTCAGTCAAAATGCATAAAGGTTACATTGGAGATGTTAAACCTGTGGCCCATTTGATTGGTGAAGACACGGACATGCCAACAAAAGGTAAAACTCAAAGACAAACAAACGCAATTTGATTTAACTAAAAAAGAAATATCCATAGAAATGGCCTCAACATATGCCACGTGTTGCCATTCATTATTTGTTTTCTTCATTTTATGTTTGCTAATTTGAAAACAAATATGTTATCATTTTAGAGGGAAACTTATTAAATCGACGTACCCAATATTAAGTTACTAGTCTGGTTAAAACTAGAGACTCTCAAGAGCCTGTGTCGCTCACCTTGGTCTATGTGCATATTAAAAACAATGGACACAGATAAATTCATGACATAATTGTGTTTTGGTGATGGTGATGTGTTTGTAGATCTTACTTTACTGAAAATTCTTGTTGCTACAATTATCTCTATCTATAATGAACTTGGCCCAGTAGTAACAGTGGAAAATATTTTCTAAAAATTTACAAAAATTTATGAAAAATGTAAAAAATTAACTATAAAGGGCAATAACTCCTTAAGGGATCCATTGACCATTTCGGTCATGTTGACTTATTTGTAGATCTTATTTTGCTGTACATTATTGCTGTTTCCAGTTTATCTCTATCAATAATAATATTTAAGATAATAACCAAAAAACAGCAAAATTTCCTTAAAATTACCAATTTAACAACGGGTTGTCTGAATCATCTGAAAATTTCAGGGCAGATAGATCTTGACCTGATAAACAGTTTTACCCCATTTCACTCAAGTTACACAAAAAAGATAACAGGGATCACATCAATCTTGTTAACTTGGTATTATGATAGTGAAATGTATACCAACTACCAACACCTACTACCTTCGACAAAAACTGTTGCTTGTCTGTTGGTGAAGACTGTATGTTACCCTCTAGATATCTTTTTTCATTATTTTTTGTCGTTAGGTTGCTGTCTCATTGGCGTACACCCAACATTTTCATTACACGTACATAGAAACATTCACAACAATAGCGCATGTCAAATATAGCTTACTTGACGTGGTAAGGTTAATGCATGAACACATTACGTCGACCAATTCACAAAATGTCTTACGAAAAAATAATACTCTTGAACCATTAAAATTTCAAAACAATTTACAATCATATTTATTTCATCGTAATTTTAAGATATTTTTCTAAAGAAACTCATATGGGATAATTCAATTTGGTTATCAAAGGTACCAGGCTTATAATTTGATACGTCAGGCGCGTGTTTCGTCTTTATAAGACTCACCAGTGACGCTCAGATCAAAATAGTTAAATGCCAAACATATATATAAAGTTGAAGAGCATTGAGGGAAAAAAAATCAAAAAGTTGTGCCAAATACGTCGAAGGTAATCTATGCCAGGGATAAGAAAATTCTTACTTTTTCGAATAATTCATACCTTTGCAAATAGTTAATTTATAAAAATGACCATATAACTGACATGCATGAGAATTATGTACAAGTATATTAAAGTATATCAAAAATGTTAAATGTTATAGATTTGTCATTAGAGAAAAATAATTTCTATTGCTTTGAATCAATTTGGGCAAAAAATCCATGTAAATAGTGTTTGTGTTCATATTTTTTTTTTAAATTAAAGTTGAAACTATTTAAGTTCGTTCGTAAACTATGTGGTTTAAATAACAAATGTCAAAACTGTCAATTTAAATTCGATAATTCTTCCAGTTCAATGGTTAATTATACATAGGAACGTGAAACATTTACAACGTAACATAAATTGCATTTTTTAACAATAAACCTTACATACCGAATATTTGTTCATCTATATAGAATTATTTTAGATGACACGAAAAAGGAGATACTACCGGTCAAGAAGTGGTACAGAGGAAACAACTGCCTTTTGTTGAACGGTATCAAACTACACAGAGGACGTGTTCGTGTCCCGGTCAGTGGACTTTACCATGTGTACAGCGCTATTGAGTTTAACTATCATTTAATACGGGACACTGAGCGCAACACAATTGAAGTGCATTCTAAGAGCCCGAACTTGAAACATGTAATATACAAATCAAACATAGAGAATTCAAAGAAGGAAGACGAGATCATGTGCACACAACATCCGTATGAACGTTCAGAGAATCTTGTTTTCTCGAGATATGATACATACATCAGTGGTGATACTTATTTGGCAGCAGGAGATGAAATATATGTCAAAGTGGCAAACATATCTTATGCATCAAGTCCACCGAAAAATATATTTGGGATTATTCTGATCTAATATCAATGCAAACCAACTTCGTCGTTTTTAGGTTGTTAAACTAACTTTAAGGACTTTTTCATTAGAGCTATTTTCCTAAAGCTTGAAGATTAAGAATTTGGTTGGCTTGCTTTGTTTGTGTAGATTTATTGCACGTTATCAAATAATCAAATTTAAGTATCATGTATACTGGTTTATCTCTTCCTGTTTATAAAATTGTTTACAGATGTAAATTTTAACTAAGAACAAATTAAACAAAATAACTAAAGTCTTAATCTCCAAGCGTAATAAATTAAGCTCTTACAATTGTATCTGTTGCTTTTTAATCTTTTTAAAATGTTGTTAGTTAAAAAAATATATATACGGGTTGACTTTTAATACAATTAAAGTTTTAGAAAGAGTCTTTTCCATAAACAAAATGGCGTGCGAAGCCCTTTTTTAAATTAAAATACACCAGGAACCCCCGAACGGGATAATGTGAAATCTAGGTATTAATAATAAATACAAATAAGTAGAACATTACGAGTTACAGATAGAAGACTGAACTTTATTTAATTATTGGGAAGGTCAACTTTGACTGAGGGAGTTGACATCTTTGTTTCTTTATAGTCATATATTATTCCACGGACTCTTAATGCATAGAAATTGTTCACAGTTAATCATAGACCTAAGCCTCTAATGGCATATACTATCTCAATCAAGGTCAGTTGAAGCATAATAAGAGAGGCCATCCTTGAAACAACGAATATGTTAATCTACGTTAGAGGATTGCCGTATATACAGTTAGATATATTATCCTGCATGATTTAGATATCTGACGTGCTGAACTAGCTGTTTATTTATCTAGGTAACCGCAATTTCTCACATGTATGCAATTAAGTGTCGTTTTGTCGTTAGGAATGTCGAAGGATGATTAATACACTGCCACCTCCGGTCTGTTTTTTGTTTGATATTTTTTCTGCTTTGTATCGATAGGATGAGCCTAGCCTTTTCAACAGATTTGTATAGTTGTTCTTAAGTTGTGCTGTTACACCACTTTCCAGGGTAAAGGGGAGAGTTGAACAAATTATTAACCCCGCGACATTCTGTATAATTTTTTATGCATGTTCCAACTCAGGAACCTGTAGCTCAGTGGTTTTTGTTGGTTTATATCTGTCATATTTGTTTTTTGGTAAATTGTTTTGTTATAAATTACGCCGTTAGTTTTCTAATATTGAATTGTTTCATTTGTTCCATGTCGAGACCTTTTATAGCCTACTATACGATATTGGTTTTTTTTCTTGCATTGTTGAAGGCCGAACAGTTACCTATAATTGCTTACATACACTTCATGTTAACTTTGGTGGATAGTTGTATCATTGACAATCATACCACATCTCCTTATTTTATAATGATTTATTTTCCAAATCCTTATAAAATATTTTGCGATGTACTATGTATTATCAACATTTTTTTTAACATCTGCATTTTATTATGAACAAAATAATGGTGTATTTATAGTTGTTTGAATCGAAAAATATTATCCTTGGTTCCGATTGGCTTTGAACACTATTTTGTTTTACGTCTAATGTAAGTTGACAATATTAATTGTCCTTACAATATAGTGAACGACGCAATATTCTCTAGGTCCTGAGATGCTTACATTTGATTTTCTTAAAAGGCGGAGAAGGCAACACTATAATTCTGCATTTTTAAAAACTATTTGTAAGTATTTATTTCTCCTTTTTATTCCGTAAACCAACAAAACACTATAACTAAAAAAAATGGATCACCTCAACTCGAATTTGAAGTGCGCAACTATATCAGTTTCAAAGCAATTCTGTCAAAGAGGTAAAACCACTTTACCCATAATTTATTCCACATGGGCCAATTTTCCAAACATAAATCTTTACACAGGATAAAAAACACACAGTATTACACTGTGTTTACACCGAGGTTCTAACACCGTAATAATGTATTGTTCAAAGGGTTCCTAAATATTACAAAGACATGCTTAAAAAAAGATTTATATATATATATATTAGGGACATTCATTCACTCATTTGTTGAAGAAAAACGGCCATAGCTATGGAAAACCACGAGAAGAAAAATGAGTTAGTTACTTTGATATTTTATCGTGTGTTTTTCTATGTTGTGATGTTATGCTATTGTTTCAGAAAAAGGGAGAAGGTTTTGTGCCATTAAAACGTTTAATCCCGCTGCAAATGTTTGCACCTGTCATAAGTCAGGAATCTGATGTACAGTAGTTGTCGTTTGTTTATGTAATTTATACGTGTTTCTCGTTTCTCGTCTTTTTTTATATAGATTAGACCGTTGTTTTTCCCGTTTGAATGGTTTTACACTAGTAATTTTGGGGCCCTTTATAGCTTGTTGTTCGGTGTGAGCCAAGGCTCCGTGTTGAAATCCGTACATTGACCTATAATGGTTTACTTTTTTAAATTGTTATTTGGATGGAGAGTTGTCTCATTGGCACTCACACCACATCTTCCTATATCTATTATTTATCGTTTTAGTAAAGAATGTTCTTTGACACAAAAGTAAAGTTTCGGATATCTATTTAGGTCCAATCCACCATTTTCTACATAAAGAGACTAAATGCATGTGCCAAGTAAGGAATATGACAGTTGATTTTCATTAGTTTGGTGTGTTTGAAGATTTTAAGTTTGCAATTAATGAATGGCTATTATTTATTTTGAATTTATTGACCCATAAAATTAATTTTTGACTCTTCACATTGAATAATCCGCGAAGCGGATTATGTAGAATGTGAAGAGTCAAAAATTAATTTTATGGGTCAATAAATTCAAAATGAATTATTGCCATTCATTATAAATAAATTTCTATCAAAAATAAGGCTCAAAGAACTTTTTATATTATTTATATTAACAATAACAACGTACGTACACACATGTTGGCGTATGAATACACAACGTCAGAGTGGGCGTGTCGCCATAAAAATTGACAACATTGAAAATAAAACTAATACTTTTAACCAATCAGAAGACAGTAAATACACCAAATTTATTTATTTGATAATGGACTTTCTTGTTTTGAATAAACTTGGAGTTCGTTTTTTTTGTTATTTTACTTTTAATCGATCAAATTTGTATAATCGTAGAAAAATTGTTCTCCAGTGATGAGAATAACACAAAATTTTTTTTTTATTTGATCCATCCTAAGTCAGGAATCTGATGTACAGTAGTTGTCGTTTGTTTATGTAATTTATACGTGTTTCTCGATTCTCGTTTTTTATATATAGAGTACCGTTGGTTTTCCCGTTTGAATGGTATTACACTAGTAATTTTGGGGCCCTTTATAGCTTTTTGTTCGATGTGAGCCAAGGCTCCGTGTTGAAGGCCGTACATTGACCTATAATGGTTTACTTTTATAAATTGTTATTTGGATGGAGAGTTGTCTCATTGGCACTCGCACCACATCTTCCTATATATATGTGTTACATGTATGTTCCCTTTAAACAATTAGGTGTATTTTGTATGTTGTTTTCTAATGTATTTGTTTTCAAGTTAAATGTATGTTGGCAAAAATACGAATGCGAATAAAAACGATTGAATCATAAAAGCATATAAAACTTGATCATATTTGAAGAAGGCAAATCACAATAGTTTTTTTTTATCTATTGTAAACTGTTTGTGGTTGTAATAATATTAACGGTACTTATTTGTTCAAATGATCATTTGGACAATAATGTATCTTCATTGATGTTCGAGGTCAAAATATTTGAAAATCTAGGTCAAAATATTTGAAAATCCAAAGCTTCTAAAAAACACGGAGAGCTTATAAACCAAACAAATAGTAAAGCCAAAGTCGGACAAGGAATCAGAGCTGTGTATTTGTTGTACGAGGGAGATTAAGTTCTATAAATAAAAATTCTATTTCTGATTATTTGCCTGATATTCTACAAAAAAGACACAAATATATAAACTAAAGGTCTTCGCCTGTCGAAACTGGGTCTTCAAACGCATGATTTAACACTGGTTTCTTTACAGAATTATGTCTTTTTACTGCATCTAGATGTGACCTAAAAAGGAAGTTAATTCAAATAAATCTACATATTCACTGAGACATAAATACGAGTGTAATATAAACATATTTTTTATAGTACCGATTTAAATCCGCATGATACATGTTTTATCAAAAATTTTTGTCGTATAAACCTTAAAACAAAAGTGCGGAAAAAAATAAATCATCAAAGAGAACTAAAATGAGCTAGTGACCGGATCAGAAAAAAATGTTTCAATTTGTTGGAATTTGAAATTAAATATTCCGCGATATGCTTGAACTTACTTCTTTTTCGTCTCATTTGAATGCTTCAATTTGAACACAAGGACGATAACAGCTATAACAACTGTTACAGCGACTCCTATAATGACACCGACAATTATTTTCGTTTTATCTGTGTCCTTCACTGGATCTGTCAAATAGAAACATTATATGTTACATTCAGTGTTTGCAAAAACAAAACACCATTATTTAGTTACTACTATTCTGTCACAGTGTTTCTTCTTTAATAATTTCTTGTTTAATAATTTCAAATATCCAAATCAAATTGAAATAAGGTTTCCTTGATGTAATAACTGAAACCGGAAATGCTCATTTATCGTCTTCGTCAACGAACTTTCGAGGCACTACGGCTTCATCAAACAATAAATATTGACCACGACGACATAGACAACTGTGCTAAAAGCGGCGTTAAATACCATAAACAAATCAACCAATTAATCAATCAACCAACAAATCCTTCGGAAATAAATTAAACACTGCAAAATGATATGTTCGATTTAGAAAGCAATAAGATCATTTAATCGCAAATGATGATATCTTTTTATATGCACAATGTTTTTTTTCATGTTGGTTCACTTTTTATCGGTTATTGTTTTGCATAGTTTGTTCTTATGTTATGACGTTACATCAATATTGTCCCGGTTGCTGAGGAGAGCGTCAACAAACTAGTCTAAAACCGCCACATTATGTATGTGTCTATCCCAAGTCAGGAGCCTGTAAATCAGTTACTACATGTATGTGGTAACTGCTTTGGAAATTGTTGTCAGCCGTACGGTGACCTATTTTTGCCAATTTCCGTGTCATTTGGTCTCATGTTGAGAGTTGTATCAATGGCACACCACATCTTTTTTTTAATGTGTGAATCAAAACGAGGTTTGCAATTCTGCAAATGTTGTTAAATCACACCAGATCGTGTGCTTAAACCAAATTGAGCTTATGTGGACCATGTCTTGTCTGTTATATTTGGTCTCTGTCTGTACATCTATCAGCTTATCCGAGGGTTTGTATGATGATGGATCGGTGTCTAAATACTTATTTTTACACACGACATGTTTAATTTTGGCCCCATGCCTGATATGCATCTAACTATTTTTATAAAGATATTCAGTCGTAGTACTCATATATCGTAGGACAAGCAGCAAAACTCCGTCAGTTCTGAACAAATCTTAACTTCAACAGTTTTATGCATATTAGTCAAGGTGATCAAGAACTTTACATTGTGAAGTGAGATTCAATTTGTGAATCATCTGATTCATATGTTGATATCTAGCTTTATAACAGCATTTCTGTATTGCATTGCTGACTTAATGATATCCAGACCACATATCCTTTGAATTTTATATATAACAAAATCCATTATTTCAATCATTTCGATGCAAAAGTCACTTGTAAAATTTTCATTAATTCATTTTAGCTTAAAATGTATAACTATAATGTATACATCTTGTTTTTAAAATCGAGTGTCTAGTTTGATATCGCTTCTGTAGGACTAGTAGTTTCCGAGGGTTACATCATCACAGTATAGTAAGTTCTTCGATACTACGGCATTCTGTTTATGTGTTGATGTTTGAATTTTATATTAAAATCTATTAGTTCATAGTTCCCAGAAAAAGTTGACAATAGATGAATTGGCTTTTCCTATAGTTTTCAGTTATATGTCATTTGAGTTTATAGCTCCTCGAGTATTCGGATACTTATACATTAGTTTCTTAGTTTTCAATATTTAGGGTTCAATCGTTACTATGAACGTAAATCTAGAAAAAGAGTTTCAACGCACCAACTTTAAAAAGTGTGTTTTCATTTGCAAGCTTCTGGGGTTGGTGGTATGGTGCTTATATGATAGATAACACACTTTTCTTATTTTTCCGTTGATTAATCAATGGAATCATTTGGAAAATTAGGTTACAACTTCTTCAGGCAAAATTGAATAAAATTACATTTTCATTGAGAAAAAAAAATAGAAAAAGAAAAATACCAAATTTCGAAGAAAATTTAAAAGGAGGACAACACAATTGACAACATCGAACGTTAGACTTTATCAATCAACTTAGATTATTTAATTTCTGATTGCTTTACATCCAGTGGCAAATATTTCTTGTTTATTGAGACAAGAACAAAATAACGGTCTATAAAGCTGGCAATTCTTACAAGTAAACCAAACACGGATAAAGAATTGCTGGTAAGGGGTAGAAACTGAAAAACGAGCCTGGCGCATCTACGGACCTAAAAAGAAGTTTATGTAACTTTTTAAAGGATTTATTAACGTACATAGAGCGTTATGCCCACGTTACATTAGGCATCTGATTAAGCGTCTGACCGTGCGTTGCGGAGAATTATGATATTCACGGTCAAATGGACGTCCACTTTGGCAAAAATTTCACTGTTGGTGTGAAGATGACCAAAATTACTATGTAATTGAGATTTGGATAATATTAATATCCAAATCACCATAGGGGTACTGGTCAATCAATTTCAGTTTCCTTTTGGTCTTATAGTTACTCAAATTGTCATGGTCATAACAAAATATATTACAGCAAAATTTGGGAAATTTATTCCATATGCTATTTTATATGGATTTATTGTTTTGTTCTATAAAGACTGGTGCCAAGCAATCACAAATTCACAATAAATCATATTGAATAGTTATTAAACAACCCAAGTACTAAAAAAGTCATAGACTTAAATTAGAAGTAAGTTTGTTTATTTGAGATCCATTAACTGTTATCGCATTATTAACACATCCTTAGTGAAGCAAGTGAGGCAACAGGTAAAGCCACACACAAAAAGAATTTAATGAAACTTAAACTGTTATTTGCATCTGCTTAAATCGTTACATATTTTCTTTTTTTGCCAAATACCATTCTCTAACACAATTATAATCCCCAAAGGCCGGCGGATGTCTCAAAATCTAATCATATTTTAATTCATGTTCAGCTTCTTGTCATTTTTCCCTACATGCACAATATATATGATATACGTTACCAAAACATTCAGACATTTCCTTTGATCCTGTTGCAGATGTTTTAAGTCCGGATCCACAAGCATTACATTTTTGTTGATTCCTTCCGGACTGATACATACCAATATCGCATAAAGAACACATTCCATTGTTAAAAAACGTACCAGGGGGACATTCTGCAATGATAAACATACTTTATATTAAACAAAAAAGAATGTTGCCTCTTTCTGTGTTTTCATATATCATTGTGGTAAAGGTTGCGGGTCATAACTCCATTCATTTATTTAAAAACAAGATGACAGACATGGTGCATTTATTGTTCGCGTGGTCACTAAGATGACAATTTCAGATTTTCTATTCTAACTTTACTAGCTTATATTTCTGTATTCTTAGAGTGAAACAAAACGATAACGTAAAAAAAAAATATTAAAAAAATCCCCGATTTGTAGTCTTTAAAAATGCACAGCTTTAGAGCTGAACAGATAATAAATAAGTGTACCTTTAACAAAAATCTGAGTGTCATTTGAGGATACATTCGCAACAATATTTTCTGCTATACACTTGTATGTTCCTTCTTGAGGTTGTTGAATATTGATAAGCAGCAGTTCATCTTGATTTGCACCAAATAGAAGAGTTCCATTGTGGTACCAGCTAATAAAAGCTTTTGGGTCCCCTATGACATTACAAATGATACTGATGGATGATCCAAGAAGGGCTATTGTATTCGGAACTGCAATCGAAACATTAGGAGGAATTGTACAGAATAAGTTAGCATTGTTTAATCTTGTTAACAATTCGGTTACTTCTATTAAAAGTCTATTGGTATCTGTTATTGATCTACTGCTGTTTACGATGAGCTCTGAAAACTGATCTTCAAGGGTAGTTAATACATTTCTACTGTATTCTAGGTCCGGTATTGTTTCATCATCGAGTATATCATGAAGATGAAAAAACGAGTACAAAATGCAGTCCTGAAAATCAGAGCAATCTGTTTCGTAAAAAAACTCCTTTGAAGTATTCGTCATTCCATGAATCCAGTGATCAATTACAGATATGGAATCTGCATCTGCCATTTGTGAATCAAGAAGCTCCGCTGCAATATTTGAGATATTTGCCATTTGGGAAAGAAACGAATCATCAGAAGACATATCTGTAGCATTGTCAATAGCATTTCGTATATCTTCATCTGTAAGGTTGAATTCTCGCAAAGCGTAGTCGGTGCTTATTCCAAGAGACTCTGCTGTTAAATTGTCGATATTTATCGTCCTATTTATATTATTTATCGTATGTCTTACATACATTACGTCATTTAGAACAACAGTAGATTCATTTGTCATTATATTAAGGCTTTCAATTGATTTTGATAGAAATGAGAATGTGTGACGAAACGATTCACAATTGAAAGCAAAGTACTCAACCCGACTTTTAAATTTGCTTTTGAAGTATATTTCAGAGATATCATCAAAATATAGAAACGAATCATTTGTATATTCGCTTGAGAAATTCATATATTCAGACTGATTAGTCGCATCCCTTTTATAAATTTGTATTATGTGATGCAACCTAGACATTGACTCATACAAAACTGCCCTTCTTTTACGTTTTCCAATTATGTCTCCAATGATTTCCATCAAGGTTTTTATCGTAGATTTGGCTATTCTCCACATGCTGAGCTTTGGTTTTTTAAAATCAAATTCAAATCTGAATTTATGCCAATGAAGGTGAAAAGCCTTAAGTTCGCACGACACATCGAAGACGGCCTTGTCTTCAGTTGAAAGTTCAAGATCGAATCTACAGTTTCTAACATCAAGAAGTGATTGAAGACCATATTTCACAATTAAATCAAAAACATGCAATGCTGCTCCTACAATAAATTTCACGGTATCAATGTCAGCCTTTGCAACCTCGAGTATTTCCTTTGCAATTTCTAGGTCAAGTTTTGCAACATCAAGCACACCTTCTGCTAAAACAAGAACAACCATTGACTTGTCAACAACAAGCTGAGCCGCAGATACCGCGATTTTAGCTGCATCTAATGCCAGGATTGGAACACGAACAAAAAGTTTAGCAGCTTCTAACGCAACATAGGCTACTGCTCGTACTGTTCGACATGCTACATTAGCAATCCCGCATGCAATGTTTGGTATCCGGATCATACATTTGGTCTTTTTGAAGCATGGATAACGGATCCATCCCTTTTTGCATCTTTTAAATTTTATTCCAGGAATACATAAGCTATGGCAACGTTTTATTTTGCATAAACTATCCATGTGTTTCTTTGCTTTATTGAGTTTATCGATGGCCCTTTCAAAAGGACCTTTCGCACGATCTAGGGCTTGTTTTGCCTTATTCATAGAATAAACAGCTGTATCGAAATCAGCATTACACTTCCTTACTTTTTGTATCGCTACTGTTAATTTATCTTGGATATATGAAATGCTATGTTGTGCAGACGATAGCTTCTCTTTAGCTGTATTCAGTCGTTTATTTGCAGCACCAGCGGCTTTTTGTGATAAAATAAGTAGTCCATCTAGATAACTGCCTCCAAAATCATGTTCTCCCCTTTTCGCCACTAGTTCTCCTCTTAAATGATAATTTAAATTGTACCAATCATTTCCTAGCTCGGTTGAAAGAGATAGTCGGGCAAAGTATACATTCCATAAATTCCCTTCAAGGGCTATAAAAAACTCCTTATTACTTATCAACACGTCCCTTGAAACCTTCATTCCCAAGAGTTCAGCATGTACATGCAAATGGGCTACGAATTTATCCGATACTTTACTTAAAGCAATACTTAAAGAGTCACTGAGTTCAAATTTGAAAAAATATCCCAATTTCTTGTATTTTCCAAGGCTCTGCATTTTCCCCAATCGTTTTTGAATGGTTGGACTCGCAAGAATTTTTATTGATGGTTCACCACTCAAAATTTCATACACTTTGTTGAATTTACTGCACTGACCAAGACGGTCAACTGAATATATAAATTCAATGTCCATTTGTCCAAATCCAAGTTTGATGAGAAATAAATCGACTGAAAATCTTATTCCAAATCCGTTGTAATTTTTAATTGCACTGAAAACTTGACTCCTTACTTTTGATAATAATTTGTCGACGTTTTGCCTAATGATTTGTTGTTCAGTTTTGATAAATCGAGCGATTTTATAAGCAACGACACTTCCCTCAAACTCTAACAAATCGAGCACACCCTGTCCCTTTCTTTTAAAACTGTCAATGTAAGTAGTAAATATATTACCAGTAATTTCAGATATTTGTTTTATGTTAAATTTTCCAGTTTTTATAACATCTGCAAGCATTTGGACAAATGATAATATTAATGTCTGAAAATCGTGTAGGAATGTGCGAACGGTATGTGACAAATCCTTCCCAAATCTTACAATTAAAGCTGTTAATATATCTCCAAATCTTTGTATTGCGGCACTAAAATCCTCTATGTCAGTCAGAACATTTATTGTAGTATTTGTTGTCGGCATATGGTTTGGACTGGTAGTGAAAAATGCAAACAATCTTATATTCATATCAAACACCCATTCTTTTATAAGTGGAACATCTCGGAATGGATTTAAATTCGACATAAAAGATAAAAAGACACCTTCTGGATTTGCATGATTTCCACACCAAGAACGTTCCCTTTGTCCTGAAACAAATATAATGCTTTTGTATTGCTTTAATGTTGTCTCATAGACACAACAACGCCCATATATACTTTTTAAGATATATATCAACAAACCTTAAAAATTAGTATTATTGCATAGCAATATAATATTTCCCACAGAAAGTAACCATAAGTTAGCGTGCAATAAATTCCAATATTGCACTAGTGCGATCAACCTTCAAAATTCATGACGTCATCAACGACAAAATCTTAGTTTAAATCCAATTTTTACTTTCAAATATTATATTGCTATACAATAAAAGGGTTATTATTATCATTATAATATTTTATTATTAAAGTATACATAAAAAATATGTAAACTTTAATTTCAGTAACAGTGTTGTTTTGGAATCAAAAACCAGAAATTGAAAACAGAAAAACAAAAAATTGGAGGTCTTTCTACCAGTATAAAGACATATCTTGATATGAAAATATTAAAATTCAATTTAAAATGTCATTTCCAGCGCAAAAAGATAGCTTATCGTACGCTGATTCCGAATTTATATGGTTTTCTATATGAATTTTTGTTTAAATAAGGGAGATCATTTGTTACTCTCGGTTTGAAAAGTTCATTTCTGGTATGAATTGATTGTTAACTTCACACTTATTCTGAAAATATATAGTTTTATATCCTTAAACATTTAAGAAGTACAAAAAAAAACTACTTCAAGTTTACACAATGTCATTTCCTGTCGGATTTGTCATGTTCATAAGGTTTATAACCTAATGCAATAAATCCTATGGCTTTAGCGCGTATAAATATGAAGTAAATGCAAAGGTCAAAACCTAGAACGTCAAATTCCACTTTGACCGTGACCTCAATTTCTAGATTATAAACCAAAGACCTCAAATCAAAATACCTTAGGTCTTCATTAGATATGGTTAACGACTAATATCACCATACACAAAACTTAACACATAAAAGGTGAGAAAACTGCCTTCAGATGTCAATGTACACTGTCAACTAAATGTATGTTTGGACATGTTGCAAAAAAATTAAGTAAAAATATATTGTCGATATCGTAAACAGTTTTTGAAAAGAAGTAAAATAAGCCAAAATTAAACTTTAGAGTATGAAACTGAACTTTGACCTTGCCTTTTTTTCTTTTCTTTTTTATGACCAAGAACCTCAAACCAAAAGACCATAGGTCACTTACTGTAAACCGGTTACAAATGCATATATTTTATACGAAACGCATAAGGAGAGATAACTCTCATATGGAATCTCCGTAACGCTAGAGTCAAAATGAATCAAAACATTCTGCGGATATAACAATCAATATTGATAAAATAATTTGTCGGTTTCCTTTACGGTTGCGACTTATTAGAAATTACAAGAAAAACAGTGTTTGGGGAGATTACTCTTACATGGAAAAGTTTTTGGTTATGCGGTGTCAGTTTCAAAAACGCATAAGTGTTCGATATCTTACAACAAACGTCTAATGCGGAAGAAGAAAAAAAATTAATCAGAACAAATGCAATAGTTTTTTCCACGGAAAAGTGGAAAGATATAATAATGATAATAATCACAACAAAAGCAATACAGCTTTCCATGGAAATGTGGAAAGACCTTAAATTCTGAATTGATAAATGGGATAGTAACCAACGTCGAAAAGGTTAGTTGGCTTATGATAATAAACTTAAAGGAAAAATTCTTACTGCATCAAAATGCGCATCCCGACAATTGTTTTCTCTCCGTTAAAGTTCGAGGCCAGAGTATTTGAAAAAAACCAAAAGAATATAATATTATAATGTTTTAAGAGAAGATCAAGAATGACGAGGACATTCATTTTAGACTGAATATAAATATTCTTAGACTGAGATAAAAAGATATATTATGTTTCGAAAAAATCAAAATAAACGTTTCAAAATTCTGCAGATTTAAAAGGAGCTCACTGGATATTTAGAACACACATTTTGGGTAATGAAAACACGGGCTACTACATAAGAGAAAAAATGTGAACGAATAGGGACAACCCCCTCTTTACTGAAAGCATTAACGATTGTGTATTTGGTACAAACACTAAATGACTAGATTATGATAAGATGATAGATTAACAAACAAACAACACCCAACAGTGTTTTAGGATAGAAAAAAATGAAATAGACATGAAAAACCTCCTATTTCCATGTAAGCGTCTATGCTGGCAGTCATGATGTCGTGAAGTGCTAAGGTTACATCTTTGTTAAACAACTTGAATTTTAATACAGGTGTTACACCTAATTCTTTAACTTGTAACAAGGCGTTCCATTCGTCAACAAATAATCCTTTCAGCAACTACAAATAAAAAAATCAAACTTAATAAAAAAAAAAAGAATATCGCACTGCACAATTTCCCTTTCATTCTAAAACAGATAATAATGCGTATGATTGCCATGTGACAAGTACCCACCATAGTATAAATGAAGTGCATTTAAAAAGTTATAGGCAACCATATGGCATTCAACAATGAGAAAAACTCATAATATTTTTGTGTTATTGTCAGAGTCTACAATTACGTACACTCCACTTCATTTCTGAAATTGAAAATGTCTTGTTCTGATAAAACTTATTGTATTTATTTGATATATGTTAGTATCGTCTGGTTCCTTTTTACTAACATATTGCAGTTTGATGAGCATACTACATATCAAAGTCCAATACACTTATGAAATCATTCACATCTTGAAATTAAGTGACATATTTACCTTAGACCGTTTGACAATAACTAGGTATAGACTATATTACGGCTAACACACAAAAGGTTATAACAATTGTTTACTACCATTCTTTCTAAATTGAAAATATACTTATAAAACATGCTTGATTTATTCTTATTTGTGTTCATTAAAAGTTTGTATTGTTTCTTACATTCGATATACTTGGCATTGCTAGGAATAAATCAATTTCCCCTTCTAATCTAAGGCTGAAGAAATCTGCATCAAATCCCCATTCAAAGCTACTGTGAAGCCATACGTTAGCAGATGGGAAAACTCTGTAAGCATAAAATTAAAAATTAAATTAAATACGAGCAAAGTTAGCTTTACGAAATTCCTTTTTAATTGCTTGGATAAGCGTTTTTTTTTATGAATTCAAATTAAATCAACAAAAGATTATTCCATATAGGCTGAGAGCGACGCTCGAACCTCATATGGAATTTACTGACCCCGTATATATCGTATTAGGTCACTAGCTCACTATGTAACGAATTTATTTTACTGACTCTCTTTATTTGTTGAATTTAGACTAGAGTTGTCTAATTGGCAATCATACCCCATCTATTCAATTTTATATCAAAGTGCTCGAGTGTTTAATGTTAATAACCTAACTTCATTGGTCTGCACAAAAAAACTAATGTCAACAATAACAATTCAATATCAACAACCTTGATATAACAATATTAAACAGAACTTTCAATACATTTAAATAATCAAATAGAGCCAAAGTCGTAACTCAACTACTAACCGTGTATTGAAATAAGGCCCACCTTCCTACTAACCTAATATGAAATATAACCAATCATATATTCCTATAAATGTATAGGATGTAAGACAAATATATATAATACGTATCTTTTTTGCACTAGGTCATTATTGCTTGTGGTTTACTGCTTGTGGTTTACTGCTTTTCCACAAAAGGATCAGTAGCTCAATAATGCTAAGTGTGGTTCTGGCATGATTTATAAAACTCCTATCATAAATTTGCCGTTGCTAGATTTAGATTGAAAATAAAATTAAGAACTAGCTTCCTTATGGAAAATTAAACATGGATAGAATACAGAATTCTTTTTGGGATATTTTTATAAACGGGTCATCATGCCACAAATTTGTACTTGGTTTTACAATTTTACGTTTGAGCGTTTCTGACAGAATATCATAACTGTCGAAAGCCGTAGTTTTACTTTCATTTTAACTATAACTGAATACAAAAATTGTTATCCTTTTATGCTGGAACACATGATCGAGTACTTACTTTAAACCCGCTTCATTTGTATAAACCTGTCCTGAGTCAGGAGCCTGTCGTTCAGCGGTTGTCGTTTGCTGATTGGGTTAAAAGGTTTCTCGTTTCTCGTTTTTACATATATAGATTAGACCGTTAATTTTCCTGTTTAGATTGTGTTACACTAATTTATGCCCTTTGTAGCTTCAGCTTGCCACGGCTCCGTGTTGAAGGCGGTACTTTACCTTTAATTGTTAACTTATATACATTGTGAATTGGATGGACAGTTGTCTCATAGGCACCCGTACCACATCTTCTTATTCATATTAAACAAATGATTGACAACTTACGAGTATTGAAAGAAATTATCTCCATTCCATGCAATTATTTCTTTTTTACTATGAGTTACATCAATGTGTTTAGCTAATGACAATCCTATTCCATGCGGTTTGAAGATCACTCCATAACTCTGTTTTAGAGATCTAAAGATATCAAATTTTTCAAGAAAGTCGCGCGATTCTGGTGGTATGAGCAGAAATGCAGTTCCTCCCTTATCCTGGCAAATGTCAACTACAAGGCAAAATCTATGTCCTGCCAAAGGAGATGGTAAATGGACTTCGTTCTCAAATAAAGTAATCGACATATTAGTTCCAAATCTAAATACACTGTATAGACGACCGTCGTAAACTGGAGCCCCTTCACAGTCAGGAATAGCGCTCAATTCCTCTCCGTAAAGCAAGTTCGTTTTTAATTCAGTGATTGAAAGTTCTTTTTTCCCAGATTCGCTAAAACGAATCCAATTTGGCAATACTTCATATAGTTTATCAAACAATGTTGGTATAACAGAACCAATTAATTCATGAATATCCTTTGGTGTTGTTTCAAAAAAGAAACATGTATGGTTTCGTTTATTGTTTAACTCAATTCCATCTGCTATAGAGTACTTCAAGGATCCGTAAATTAACTCGAAATTAGAAATCGTTGAAACTACTTCTAACCCTGATATAGAAACTGGCAAGGCAAAGTCTCCAGATTCAACAAATACAATTCCCATGGTAAAATAAATGCTTGAATTAGTTGATAGTGTATACCAAGACGATGTCGAAGACAAAATAATTATATCTTTTGATATGCCTTTTTCCCCACATGATGACAATTCGAGCACAGCACATCCTTTGGGTAGCAATCTGCGTGCTATTTTATGAACTTCGAATAATGTTTGTTGTAATCCACCGTCTGTGATATTTCTTTCTGATAAAATCGACAAATAAATTAATGCAAGTGTTTTATATATATATATATATATATATATATATATATGTATATGTGTGTGAAACATGGTGATTAAATGGGTTTTTAGTCATTCATATTTAATAACTTTAGGAAATACTTGCGTTAGACATTCAATTGTATTACTGCAACTTAGTTTACTACTCTAATATACATTATGCAGAGTAGCCAGTGATGTTACGAACACGGTTACATTATACATTATGTTGGGTTTTTTTTGGGGTTAAACTTTACTTTGTATTGCATTAAATTTTACACCGGCTATTGAAGATTTCGGCCACACTATTTATGTAATGGCTTTGGATTCGATACCCCTGAATGGTACATTTTTTACACTCTATACATAATATGCATTGAGCCTAGAACATATAATACTTGAAACTCTTCAGTTATAATCTTCCTCAGGAAATCATACTATAGCTCCATGTAAATGTATTTATATTGCACATTTATAATTTCTAAATGATTTGAGACACGTCAGTTAAATCCTTAAAAAAATAGATTAAAATATATAACCAGTATAATAAACTATACATTATGATACATGTGATCAAACCAATCAATACAGTGTTTAATTATCAGTGATATACCTAAAAGAGGGGCGAAAGATACCAGAGGGACAGTCGACATCATAGATTAAAAATAAACTGACAACGCCATGGATGAAAAAATAAAAAGAGAGACAAATAATACTACACAAGACTCAACATAGAATACTAAAGACTATGCAACACGAATTTGAACCCCACCAAAAAACGGGGGTGATCCCAGGTGCTCCGGAAGGGTAAGCAGATCATGCTCCACATGTGGCACCCGTCGTGTAAATTTTTTGATAGCTATTGTTTGGCATTATGATAAAATAAAAGAAGAATCTTAGGACACGAATGCCCCCGTTCAAACTTTGTCATTTTCCAAGTTAAAAAGAGACATACCTCTTTAACGGTAAATGCTCATGACTGACTGCTCAAATTCAAATTCTGTCTTTTAGTTTAGGCTCTTAATATTGTGTATACATGCATTTCATTAAATTTGCATGAGGCAAACTTAAGTACAAGTGCGGAACTGAAACACATAGCAAAAGTTGAAGTTATAAAGGGACATAACTCAAGAACAGTAAGTGACTCACTGCCAAAATTCTAACTACATGTATATGCAAAACAAGCCTTTTTTTGTCCCTTGTCCCTATTTGTAGCATAAGATCCTTGTATTGCTAGTTTAATTTAACATTATGGTCTATTGGTTGACGGATGTATCATGGAAAATGTATCTAAATTATCATCACGCACAAGATTACTCTGCGTTAACAACAAAACATATCTCGTAGTACAATTCAACTTGTTTCTTTCATTCGTAGTTTAAGGATAAAGTACAGAAATTTTAATCATTGAAGATTTCATGTCCCTGAAGTATTTATGAATATAAATAAAGGCAACAGTAGTATACCGCTGTTCGAAATTTATAAATCGATAGAGAAAAAACAAATCCGAGTTACAAAACTAAACCTGAGGGAAAGGCATCAAATATAAGAGAACTACGATACAACAGAAACACAACATTAAAATGTAACACACACAGAAACGAACTATAATATAACAGTGACCATTTCCCTGACTTGGTACAGGGCATTTTAAGATAAAAATGGTGGGTTGAACCTGGTTTTGTGGCATGCCAAACCTCCCGCTTTAATGGCAATGTTAATTATAACATTAAACTGACAACATTACATGATAGGACTACAATACAAATAAATGGGAGTAAACATAGGACAGAGAAACAAACGATTAATAGCCAACAAAAGATACTTTGTTAAAAAATTTAATACGCCAGACGTGCGCCACGTCGACTTAAAACTGACCAGCGACGCCCAGATGAATAAAGTTTGAAATCCAAAGCAAGTACAAAGCTGAAAAAGCATCGAGGACCAAAAGTTTAAAAAGTCTCGACCAACACGGCCAGGGTTATCCACCTGGGACATATCTTTGTTTTCATATTAAGCAGTCTATTATTATACCAATATAACATATCTTTGTCTTCATATTAAGTTCACCTATAACTTTTAATTGACAGAAGATTATATCGCTGATATATCGAATGTGAAAGAAGAGTTATATCTAGTTAAAGCAAGATAAATAGGATATCTGTACTTACTAGTGGTCAAATTATAGTAGATGGTAGACTATTAGAATATTGCAAAATGTGGGGTTTAGAGGTTAATATGGAAACGACAAAATGTGTAATAAATCAGAAAAGGTAAATTCCCAAAAATTCCTTTATAACTATAATGTGTCAGAAAATGCTAAAGATTATCTCTACCTTGGAGTTATTATCCACTGCTCTGGCAGTTTTAAAGAAGCTAAACAAAGCTTAAGGGCATACGATACAGTTTTGAACCTGTATTTACAAGGTGATGAAAATTTGCATATAGGCTATTTTTTACCTGATTAAATCAAATATGTAATAAAAAATATACCTTCATGTGCTACTTTTTGAGTAAAATAAGGTCGAAATTTTGTATATTTGCTCAAAATTCAGATTTGTGTCCGTATTTTCTTTTTCGAAAGAAAGACATAACTTTTTTGTTTTAAAAGATAAACACAAAATGGTTTTTGTTAAATAATCGGTAATTTCTGCATTTTATAAGTATCATTAAAAATTATGCAATTTTTATTCCGAAATAACTCTATATTTATCAAATGTTCATGAATAGAGGAAAAAACGTCATTTTTTGCTGCATGTTTATCAAAATTAAAAAAATTGCGCTATTTACAGTTTTATAAAATTTGGGTCACATAATCTCCTTGCAAAATGAAACAAATTGCTGTTTTAAAAAATAGGGGTCCATGCACTCGTTTTCAAATTAAATCAGTTTGAATGATAAGAATCAGTCGAAAAATGCATCTTTTCCCGATATGTCAGAGTTTGACGTCGCGAAAATAACATTTTACGTTAGCAACGTCATTACCTTCACTGTAACTGTATCGTATGCCCTTAAAAGCATATTTCAGACTTTGTAAAGCATGTGGTAATCAAAAACCAAAGATAAAAACATTTTTTTCATATTTTTGATAACACAGTTAAGCCCATTTCATTATATGGTAGTGAGATGTGGAGTTTCTCGAAAAAAAATACAAACATTAAATAACCCCCAAGATAATATTATTTTTTTTATCTAATCTATGTAAAAATTTGAACAAGAAACGTTGCACTTAAAAATGTGTAAATATTTATTAGGTGTAAACAAGAAAACCACAACTATTGGTGTTTTGAGAGGTTGGTCGTTATCAGCTTTTTCTAGAAACCATTTATTATATGTTAAAGACTGGAAACATATAGAAAAAAATTGTGATACATTGTTATCTGCATCAATGCAGGAATCCTCAGAGTTACATGATCTTGATTAAGATATTTACAAATATCAAAATTTAAATTTTAAAAAATGGGATTTTTTCACAATTAAGATTAAAATATAACCCCTTTTGGAAAAACGAAATATTTTCCGATTTTAGAGATGGTAATAAGAAAAACAAATGGCGTACTTATAGACTGTTTGAATCTCAATTTAAATTTGAACCATATTTAGGTTTGAATAATGAACAAAGACATATGATAACTGAATTTGGTCTAAGTGCACATAAATTGGAATAGAAGCAGGAAAATACAAAAATGTAGATGTATATGATAGAATATGTCGAATTTGTTTAATTAATATTGAAGATACTGGTACATTTTTCACTTAAATGTCCAACATATATAGAACAGCACAGGCAATTTTTAGTTATATAGAACACAGAGTGCCAAATATAAAGACATTAGCTGATGAGTCAATTTGTCCGGCTTATGAACTCTGAGGATCCCAAGATTATCAATATAAAAAAAAATATATTGTCTACTTATTTAAAAAAAAAGACAGGAATTCATACAAGTATCATAGCCAATTGATAGATTTTTATTCAATTTAAATTATAGCTATCTCTTATTAAAACTATATATTATATGTTATTCAGGTCTCAGACAGGGTATATACTGTGACATTCCTGGCTAAGAGTTTATATCCCCTGAGCCGAAGGCGAAGGGGATATAAGCCCTAAGCCGGGAATGTCACAGTATATACCCTTTCTGAGACCTGAATTACACATATATTACGGATTACCCCTGACTTACAGATAATAAAAATTATTCTAGTTTATTCTATTCCATTAGAAAGAGAATGGACAAATCCTGAATGTTACAAGCCATCCTTATAAAGCAAAGCAGAGGGGAACTCCATTACAAAAAAATGAAAACTGGAAATCCCTTGGATATTTATAAAAATTGCAGACAACATAAATATATATATTGCTAAATTGTTGTGTGTATCTTACACTTACCTGGACATCTACCATCAGGGTTCAACGGTGGTCCATTTTGACACTGACAATAATAAGAACCTGGTGTATTGACACATATGTCATCGCAACCGCCATTGATCAGCAAACATTCATTGACATCTGAAAAATAGTTATACATTGCAATGAAATAATGTTTTACTTCAACATATATCATCAATGGCTTACTTGTCTGAAGGAGTTGGGCCTGTTAGATTCTATATATTGCCTTATGGATGAACGGGATATTTCAAATAAGTATACATTTTCATATTGTCAGTACTGAAACATCCACTATTTAGCTGAAACAACTCTCTGGCACAAACAGCTGAGCGCTTGAAAATGGAATATATATTAAGTGTTATTTCCTGCGTATGAATTGATTTTCAGGAGCTTTACAAAAGGATATAAATAGAATAGCCAAATCTATTTAAGATGAACTTTGACTGAAGGAGATGGTACCTGAATATTTCTTTTTAATTTGTAAACGAGAAGTTCTATATAAAAGAGGGGCAAAAGATACCAGAGGGACATTCAAACACATACATTTTTTTTAAATCGAAAATAAACTGCCAACACCATTGTTTAAAAAGAAAAAAGACAAACAGATTTTTATAAGTACACACGTGCACGACACAACATAAAAAACTAAGAACAAAGGGACACGAACCCCATCTAAAACTGGGGTGATCTCATTTGCTCTGGAAGGATAAGCTCCACATGTGGCACCCGTCGTGTTGCTAATGTCATTACAAACCCTGTAAATAGTCTAATTAGGTAGATCATATTCGCGAAAGGAAACAGGATTGAAGTAACGGCATAAGCATATGTTATAAATCATGAACATGTACATTGTAAGTGCCAAAGATCTAAAAATGATAAATGGAAAAATTTGATGCATACAAATATTAAGAAGCGATTTTGATAAATAATCGTATTTAATGAAAAGAAACAGTAACAAGAAATTAGTAGCTTAACACAATTTACACCTAGAACAACTAATCAGAAATTCAAAAAAAGGCATGTTTTGTCAACTTATATCAAAAGAAAACCAACATATGATATACATTGTATACACGTTAACAAATGTCTCCTAAGACATACATTCCAGAAGGTCACTTAATATGTTCTGTATGTCTTGGGCCTGTTTTTTTTTTTTTTTTAATTTCCTCAGCATCAATTTAAACACAACTCTCATATTTATCAGGACGAACAAAATGATATTCTTTGAACTTTCCTGGACAGAGATTCAGAGAAATATCGGTTAAATCCTACTTTCCAACAAAAACACTATGCATAAATGTAGACAGAGGACATTTAGTGGCACTTAATTATCATAGTCATAAAATGGCCATTAGCTAATATGAATTGAAAGGAATCGAAAGCCTTTAGTTGATGCCCCCACACCTACACCAGCAGAATATTTTGTTTTGTTATTGTAGAGATTGATCCATCAAAAGATATATTCGCCAGTGTACTCCACAAACTGAACATTTCGAAAATCTTAAGTTATGGAGGAATAGACACTGGAATCGAGGCTTTGATGAAGAGCATAATTATACTCTTTAATTTAGATAATTAAAAAATATAAGATTTTTTTAACACGAAAAAATGCATAAACGTAAAAACACCTGAGCAAGATACTCCATCCAATGCAAGTTGATATCCAGTTTTGCAACTGCACTGATATGATCCAACAGTGTTTGCACATAAATGGGTGCATTTTGATGTCGTTGTACATTCATCAATATCTACAATACAGTAAATTTGATGACAATAATATAGGTTAGATATACATGTAGATAACATTTGATATACGTATACATAGACCATGTAAGTGCAAGATGACATCCAATCAAATTCATGCATTTTTCATAGTTCAATAAAAAAAATTATAGCCTGAAGTGAGCCGAGCTTTTAAAAGTTAATGCCGATAAACAACTATTTTGAAAAAGTTTCGATCTACTTGCACCACTTTTGACTTTTACACAATCTTGGATAGAGTATCTGATTCTGTAAAGAATATCTTAATTGTAGTAAAGTGAAATTTTGTTTATACTTTTAAACTGGTAAAGTCTGTAAAATATTCAGAAATGATGTATCCGCAAATTATACAATTAGATGGAACAGTTAGTAATAGTCTATCTTGTTTGGGAAAAAAGTGGTGTACCGTAGTCCGTCCGTGATTATGTTCATCCTTTAAACACTTTAGAGACGAAGTAGTGGACTAGGTCAGAAATTAAGAAGCTTAAAACATCACACCATATTACAGACTGAGATGTACACAAATTACCAATACGTTAATGTGGTCATTCTTAGAAAACCGGATAACTCAGTAGGTGTATGTTATTGTCATCATTGAAGATTTGAATGTCGGTTACAAACGTTTAATTTGCGATATTTCCGAAAATTGCGAAATTCTTATACGGCAGATCAAGTTATCTGAAGAAAAACATCTCTTAAAAACAAGGGAGAAACTGGAAACGCTTTTCATTAGTATGTTTCATATATGGAGGACAGAACGTAAAATAAGGTAACAGTAGTATACCGCTGTTCAAAAGTCACAAATCAGTTGAGAAAAAAGATATCCAGGCTACAAACTAAAACCGTGGGAAACATATCAACTATACACGACAATGAAACTTACACAGAAACGAACTATTTGATAACAACTACCATACTCCTGACTTGGTACAGGAAATTTTAAGATAAATGGTGAATTTAACTTTGTTCTATGACAAGCCAAACCTCCACGCTTTATGGCAATGTTAAATATATTTTAGCTAAAATGACAACATTACATGACGGGTAAATCATACTTTTTTTTAGGATAAAAACACCAAGAATCATAGTTCTAGAATCTTTGTTATATATAAATCTACTGTTTATCATATTTTATTCCCCAAATGAAATGAAATACCTTCACACACAATTTGAAGAAAAAAGACAAATTTGGCGACGTTCTTGGTCAGACATTTGGCATTGATACATAAACATGTACAGGGTTTGATATAGTCGTTTTTTAAAATAAACATGTTAAAAAGTGTATTTCAAACTCTACCACCATGGACAGATTATTCCGTATCTAGAATAACATGAATAATTTTCGTTTTTGAATTCCACAATGTCATATTTTTTTTCAAACCATTAATGACGTTTTTACTCCTTATTTGTTGAAGTGTACTAATTGATACTTTAGTCTGTCGAAACCTGATGTTAAACTCCACCATATTTTACATGCGCTAGCTAGGAACTCGGTCGCGTTGGTTGATTTGTCAAAATTGTGTTTTGTAAACTGTTTTACAATAAACAGACTTTTCTTCTTTCTTTTTTATTCGTTTAAAGCCCAGAAATGAGATAAGACCACTTAGTGTACATACGTGACGACCAGCCTGAGAAAAAGCATAACCGGGTGTAAAATAAAAGTAAAGATATGAAGATAAAGTCAATAAATTCTGATAAGTTATACATGTTATAGTTCATCAACTATCAAAGTCTGTATGTTGATCTGAATTATCAATCACAAGTTGAACACTTTCAGCTTTTGCAATGTCTTTTTTAAGAGAGTAAAAATCAATCTGAACAGAAACACCATTTGTGTAAAAGATTTACGTGTGCATTTGATAAATGAAATGAATAAGGAAATATGTACACTACAGCTTATTATAAAGAGCATAGGTTGTTTGTGGCAATTTGAAATAGCAAATTACACATTAAACTTTTTCTATCTGGACACGAATTTTCATTTTCACAATACATTTTTTTGCAGAAATGATTAGATGACACATCCTACATACGATGTGTTATGTAAATCTGGATCATCTGCTTGCTATATAGATTACCATAATATGAAAAAATAATTGTATACCTAAATATAATAGACGAAGTTGAATAACTCTACATTATGAAAATTTCCCTTTTTTGACAAGTGGATATAAAACGAAGCCGAATTATAGAGCTCCCATTTTGGTATGCATCTAAACCCTTCAATTTGTCATAATTTGTTCTTAGGATTACTGAACTGAAATCATATATTCATGAAGTTTTGTAAAGTAAGATCAAAATAAAACATTATCCCATACTAGTGATAAACAATGTATTGATTTGTTTCGCACTGGCCGTGATGTTTAAATTTTTGTAGCGGAATTGACTTGATCTTAACGAAATGCATCTTTTTCATGCATAAAGCGTAATAAACGTATTAAAAAATTCAAAATGACTTTCGCGCTGATGTAACTATTTAGTCGGATGTTAAATGGTGTTTCTGTTTCACCAAAATATTGTAATTTGCAAGTTCCACACGTTTAGACATATACACAATTTTGCATTTGGCAATTTGATGTTATACATAGGTTGTATGTTTTTTTTGTAACTGTGGTGACGAATTGGATTTTGATGTTGGCGACTTACAATTGCCCCTTCCGCATGGTTTATAACCTCCGATTGTTGATATATCCTGTTTAGATACTTTGAATGTTACTAGAATATCTTTGAGGTTTTTGGGTCTGCGGTAGGCCATGACGGGAGGGGATGGAAAAATCTCTTTTAAGGAAGGATAATTTTCAATAAGACGCCAGTGTTTGTGGACAATAAATGAAAGATTTGTCAGGTCAGTATGAAAGCTGACAAAAAATGGAATTTTATTTGTCTGGGCCGTCTTCTCTTTGTATTTTTAAGTAGGTTTGTTCTATCTTTTTCTTTTGCTTTACCCAAAGCTTCTAAAATATTTTTGTTCTAATAACCTCTTTATTTAAGTTGCTATTGGAGTTGTCCCAAACTATGGTTTAATTTTAATTCCGATAAACGTTTTAACCTGATTGCTTGGCTGTACGGGATGCTCCGGGAACAGTGTTTCGGGTGACAACTCATCGGAGAGAGAAATTGGTGTTTATCTTTTTTTTTTTTTGGTATGAAGTTCGTTTGTCATGACTCCGTTTTCTAAAGTTATGGTGGTGTCGAGAAACGCAATTTTCTCATTTAAAATTTCAGATTTTATCGATTGATGAAAGTTGTTACAGAAATCGAGAAATTCTTGCAGACGATCTGCAGTTTCGTTTCATTTGATGTCGATGTCATCAATACAATAGAGCCAAAACAAGGGTGTTTATGGTACATTCGAAAGGATGCGTTCTTCGAGACTTCCTATGAAAATGTTGGCAATTGAAGGTGCCATTTTGGTTCCCATACTGGTACCACCAATATGCAAGTAGTGCTGGTTGTTGAATACAAAATTGTTGTTTTCAAGCACTTGTCTCAGAAACTGAACCAGACAGTCTGTAGGGGGATGTTTATCCTTACGATTGTTCCATACTTGTTCACAAGCAACTCCTTCTTCAATTTTGGGAATATTTGTGTATAAATTGTGTTGTTTGGTAGGGGATTTAATGAATCAATTTTCGTCAAATAATCTGTTGTATCTTGAATGTAGGATGGCATATATTCTAACATGTGGTCTAAGATGGTAAACCACGAATTCATATATTTTGTCGGTTAGATGGCCATTTGCAGATACTATCGGTCGTCCCTGAATCCCTTCTATATGAAGTTTTGGGAAGTAAAATCGACTGAATGTGCAGGTTGCATCAGAGCATAGATAGTCGTACGTGTCGTTATCTATGTCTTTTTTGCTATCCTATTTTGAAAGTACATCATTAATTTGTTTGCTTATTTCTTTTGTAGAATCACATTCTAATTGTTTGTAAAATTTGGTGTTTGAAAGCTGACGATTCACTTCTTCAATATCTCAGTAGCAGGAATTCGAATCCCAGCCAGGGAAGAAAAAAATATTTGCGAAAGCAAATTTACATATCTTACATTGTTAGGCTGAAAATCGACGAATTATATATACAGAATGTACACAGCCATGTAACACCATCACTGCTGGTGATCCGATGGATACATCTGTTGTAGAGTTGTCACTGGTTCAGACGTACTTATATATATATATACATGTACTATATGTGACTACATTTAAGAGGCAGAACGTCAACTCTCTGATGAGAGTTTTTATAAGAAATTAGACTCTGATCCCACCCCTCAATTTAACAAAGAGATCACCACAAACCTGAAAAACATGTGTGAACAGGATAATATTGATGAAGACACATTTAAATATCTGTAACCTGAAAAATCAAAGCCGGGGTGTTTCTATCTTCAGCCAAAAATACATAAAGTCAATAATCCAGAAAGACCAATTGTTTCCGCCAATGACCAAACTACAGAGAAAATATCAGAATTTATTGACTTTCATCTGAGACCACATGTAGAAAATTTACAATCCTATATGTACAAGACACAACACATTATCTTAAGAAAATGGAATTTTTGAACCCTCTCCACCTGAAACGATCCTTGTCTCGCTTGATGTAACCTCCCTATATACTAACAACCCCCCATGACGATGGTATTGAAGCGTGTAGGGAAGTCTGGAACTCTCGTTACACCTTACATATATCAACTGAATGTCTCATCCAGCTTCTAACATTGGTATTTCAGATATTGCAAAAAAATGGCTACAAGAACTTCGAGGTCATCTTAAACATAGGCTACAAAAGAAAAGACATTGATAAAGGTTTTTCTCGTGCTAACAACATCAGCTGAGATGATCTTTTACAATATAAAGACAAAAAGATCAACAAGAGATTGCCTTTTGTGTTAACTCACCATCCAAAATTTGACAACTTATCACACATAATCCGCGAAAATTGGAAAGAAATCGAAAAACATCCTAAACTATCCAAGATTTTTCCCGAGCCACCTGTGTATCTCCTACAGTGTAAATGTGGTAAAAAGTATGTTGACCAGTCAGAATGTAACGGGGCACACCCATTTACAAGTTGTAGATATTAAAATGGTTCAACGGTGTGACTTGTCAGATTTATATAAATTAGGAAATTCCCCTATCAATGTGTGTGAAGTCGAACAATGTTTGTTGGATTATCCGGTAATAACTGCTGCCTCCGAATTGATTCAGGGATAATGTTTTGTCTTTAAACTAATGTACGTTGTGCCTAGATTTTCATTTACTTGTAAAAATACTCAAAGTGGTTGAATAAAGAAATTGAGCTCGGGCGTATTGCAGATCCATTTTCACATTCACCTTTTCCTGCATTTTGCTGTCCCCCCTCGCTCTCATATTCATAAAACAACTGAACATGTGCAGGAGAATTCCGCTTAGTGTTGAATCTTTCATCCCCTACTGGTAATTCTGTTAATGATTTCATTGATCGAGAATGTTGTTCTGTGCATTATGCTAGTATTGATGATGCGGTCGAGATGATTAAAAAATTAGGAACACAAGTTTAATTGGCAAAGCGGACGTAAAGTCCGCCTTCAAATCGTTGAGAATTTGGCCATAGGATTTCGATCAGTTAGGTTTTGAATTTGATTATGAGTTTTATTTTACCGTGATTTGCCTCTCGGGGTAGGTCTCAGTTTTTCCTTATTCGAAAAGTTTTCAGCGGCTTTGCATTGGTATACGGCAAAGTGCAGCCATTATAATAATATTTTGTATTATTTAGATGATTTTTTGTTCGCCGGCAAAGCAGGCAAGAACCAGTGTGTCAATTTATTGAAAACATTTACTAATGTATGCCAGACATGGGGGTCCCTTTAGCAGAAGAGAAAACAGTTTTACCAGTTGAAATTTTAACATTTTTGGGCATAGAATTTGTTACTATCGCCATGGAGCTCTGGCTGCCATAAGTTAAGTAAATCGAGATAAAGCAACGGATTTCAGTTTTACTTTGTTGTAAAAAAGTAAAGTTGCGTGAACTTGAGTCACTTATTGGGTTATTGAACTTTGCCTGTCAGGTTGTCGTTCCATGCAGGGCATTTTGTCGTCGGTTAATCGATGCAACTTAAGCTTGCAACGTAAAGGAAGCTTGGCATAGAATTCGCGTCTCGTCTAAGAGGAAAGATGATTTGCAAATTTGATTATACTTTTTATGAGTATAACGGTGTTTCTGTAATGCTAGACTTGTTTTGGACATCAAACGAGACAATCCAGATGTACACTGATAGAGCGGGAGTTTTATATAGGGGGTTCTGGATTTATTTTAATGGCAAATGGTCGCAAGCTTGTCCTCGAGAGTGGAGTCAGTACGGTCATGTTTTTTTATGTTTTGCCTGTCGTCTTTGCCATTCAAAGAGGGACGAAAGATACCAAAGGGACAGTCAAACTCATAAATCTAAAACAAACTGACAACGCCATGGCTAAAAATGAAAAAGACAAACAGAAAAACAATAGTACACATGACACAACATAGAAAACTAAAGAATAAACAACACGAACCCCACCAAAAACTAGGGGTGATCTCAGGTGCTCCGGAAGGGTAAGCAGATCCTGGTCCACATGTGGCACCCGTCGTGTTGCTTATGTGATTACAAATCCGGTAAATAGTCTAATTCGGTAGGTCACATTCACGAAAGGGAAGGGGATTGTAGTTACGACGTAAGGAACATATCCGATATCATTTGTGAAACGGTTATTCCATAACGGTCAACCAACTCGTGATGGCGTCCGTAAAATTTACGAAGGGATGATTTCAACTTCACCATTTGGAACTCTTGGTTTAATAGCTTCCTTGTGAACAGTAACCCTCTATCAAGAAAATCATGATAGGAAATGCAAGCACGGGAATATCGTATCAATTGGGAGATATATACCCCGTATGCAGGTGCTGCTGGAATGTTGCTACTTAGAAATGGAAAGTTCACAATTGGAAAGCTGAAATCATCTCTTTTGTCGTAAAGTTTTGTTTTCAACCGACCCTCATTGTCAATTTCTAGATGTAAGTCAAGATATGAAGCCGACTTAACTCTATCTGTAGTATCCTTTATCTCCAATTCGATGGGATAGATGCGTTCCTCATAGTCACCAAATGTTGAATTGTTTAGTGAAAGAACGTCATCTATATAGCGGAAAGTAGAGTTAAAGGATATTGCTAACTTCTTATCTTTCTTCCTAAGAAGTTCCTGCATGAAGTCAGCCTCATAATAATAAAGAAACAAGTCGGCAAGTAGAGGGGCACAGTTTGTTCCCATTGGGATGCCGACAGTCTGTTGAAAAACACGTCCTCCGAACGTTAAAAATATGTTGTCAATCAAGAAATCAAGCATCTTGATAATATCGGTTTCAGAGAATTTTTTGTTTGAATCAGAGTGATTCTTTACAAAGTATGATTTATCCCTCCCTAAGACAAGATACTTGTATCTACGTTGGCCATTCTTTTTTATGAAGCAAAGTAATACCAACTCTTTCAATTTGTCTTTTAGTTTGGAATGTGGAATACTTGTGTAAAGAGAAGAAAAGTCAAATGTTTTAATACTGTTACAAGATGAAAGAGAGTTAGATTGTATGTACTCTAAAAGATCTTTGGAATTTTTAAGTATCCACATCTGATTCACGCCACCTCTAGAATAGGCAGTTTCACAATAACTTTGAAGCCCGTCTTTGATTGCTGATAAAATAGATGTTCATAATTTAGAAAGAGGTTTCGTGGAGCACTTGGAAGACCCAGCAATATACCGTTGTGTGTAAGGACACTTAAGTAGTTTAGGTATCCAATACAGTGATGGAAGATCCAGTTCTTCATCTTTGGTTGAAATACCAAAGGAACAAAGAACAGACCTATGATTATCCAGGATTTCCTCTTTGGTAAGTGTCGTGAGGGTATATGTTGAGTTTCCAAGTGAATTGTCTATACCTAATTCGTTTATCAAGCAATTAATGTAGTGACTTTTACAGACAAAAACGATGTTATTTGGGGCTTTGTCTGCGGGGACAACAACATATTTATCATGGAGGTCGGATAAGTGTTGAGCAACATTTGGGTCTTTAAAGATTGACGTAGCATGGGCATTGATGGACCCATTCAGTTTCTTGATTCTGATTTGTATTAACGTTCTCACTGCCTTAATCCATTCGGATAGAGTGTCTATGTCTTCCTTTTGCCGTTTAGCCAATTGCCTGGCATAATCCTCGACTGAGTCCATCAAAATTTTAAAGTTGTATTTCCAATTGATGGATTTAGGCTGACGATATTTCGGACCTTTCGATAACACATTTCGTAGAGAAGTGTTATTAACAATGTTAAGGTCACCGGTAATAACGTGGCCAGCAGGATTATATATGAATTGGGAACTAGCACAAGTGCAATCAGGAGGTTTAGACTTGAAGTCGTCAATATCGAGATTCTGCAAAACGCGTTTGTAATTGAAAATTTTAGTTGCAATAGGTTTGGTATAGGTATAAGAAATTATTGGTACAGACTGGTCGGTGAAATAAGGAGGTATTTTCGATAGAACTAATTTATGATGAAGAATATTGCCTAGGTTGACGCCATCGAGACCTTTGTTGGCAAAGGAAAGTTTTAGAAATGATCTTTTCTCTTTTTCATCTTTTCCAATGCGAACTGGCTTGAAAAGTCTGTGACTTGCAATATCCGAAATTATAGCTTGAAGTTTGCATTGTGAGGGTGATATTTAGAGGAAAACAAGTTATTGTTTGATATTGACAATCAGTCAGTTATATCAATTTAGAATAAAAAGTCATCAAAATCTGCCAGAGTAATGATTTTAGTAAGAGAACTTGTATTTCTTACCCTCAAACATAATATTTTGATAAAGGCTAAGCACATTTCGGGTAGCTGGAATGTAATTGCTGACGCTTTGTCTCGTTGTCATTGGCAGCTCTTCGGACAGTTAGCACCAAAGGCAGACAAGGAACCTACTCCAATGCCAAGCCTACTATGTAAATTCTAGACGTGGTAGTTAAAAAATTGGTACATTTTTCGATGGCGAAAAATACATGGAAAACGTACAAGACAGCATTAGAGTCGTTAGAAAAGACAATAACAATCAAAACCAAGGGGTAAACAAAGACTAAAAAAAAACAAAGGACATTTACATCAACAGTTATAAATAATAAATAAGAAACAAAACGAACTCCACTAAAAACCAGATGAGAATCAGGTGCAAAGTTTAGCAAGGAATATGACTTAAATGTATCATGGCCTATACAAATTGATGTGTTAACTCGTTTTATAGCTTACTTATCTCATTCTGGTTTTACATCATCTACAATCAATACATACTTATCCGGGATAAGCCATAAACATAAATTATTAGGTGTGACTGACACTACATGTACTTTTATAGTTTCTAAAATGTAAGAGGGAGTTCGAAGGAAGAGTCCTAAATTATCAGATATTCGAAGATATCTTTTTTAGAAGTTTTGCACAAAAATATATGATCACTCCCATCCGTTTGATCTTCTCGTTATGAATCTTGTCTGTTAGCTTCTGCATTTAGTCTTTCATTTTTTACCTTATTAAAAAAAGGGGAGCTTGCGACCGATACGAGTACAGATATCGGAGCCCACACAATTTTCATTAATGATCTGTCATTGAAATTTTCAAATAGTAAATATGAATTGCATTAGAAGATTTGCAGTTCGAAAGCTGACCAGAGAGATATTTCAACGACTTTGGTTATTCCTCAAAGGGAGTCAGATCTTTGTCCTGTGAGCATGTTGCGTGCCTTTTTAGATAGATATAGGAAGATGTGGTGTGAATGCCAATGAGACAACTCTCCATCCAAATAACAATTTAAAAAAAGTAAACCATTACAGGACAATGTACGGCCTTCAACACGGAGCCTTGGCTCACACTGAACAACAAGCTATAAAGGGCCCCAAAATTACTAGTGTAAAACCATTCAAACGGGAAAACTAACGGTTTAATCTATATAAAACGAGAAACGAGAAACAAGTTTAAATTACATAAATAAACGACAACTACGATACCCTGGTTATGACAAACCTTTGTTTTTACATTTTAATGGGTCTCCATTAACTCGTTTTCAGTTTATTTCTATACTTAAGAAAATCCTTTATGTTTGTGACGTTAAAGATCATATCTGATCACATTCGTTTAGAATAGGCGGGGCGTCGCATTATAGCAGAATGGGGGCTTCGGGTTCAGAAATTAAGAAGTTGGGACGTTGGGTTTCTAATTCATACACGAGTTACATTCGGAACTGGTAGATTCATAGATACGTCGAAGATCTTCGAAGCTGTATTTTAATGTTTCGTAAAGGTTTAAACAGAACAGTACTTTTAAGAATTTTTGTCATTGTAGAACCCCTTCAAGTTTGGATCATGGGATCATCTGTTGTATATTTGGCGGCAAGAAGCGTTAAGAGAAGACCAGGTGGTCAAAACCTTGGATTACAGTCAAAAGGTTATAATTTTTATTGGTATGGCCAACAAGGGATGAAATGATCAAATGTGTTACCTTCAGTTGAAAAGAATCTTAGATGTTACCCACCTCCACAAATTTTAATCATACATCTGCATGGGTTCCAACGGTTTTGGTTTAATCAAAGGAAAAGAGCTTATTGAGCAGATAAGGTTTGACATTATGCGATTACATGAGTTTTGCCAAATCTCTCCTTGGTATGGAGTGAAATTTTGCTTCGTAGATATACTGGCACTTGGCAGAAAATCAGGTGGCTATCAATTCGACTGGTAAACGAGTTAATGCAGCTGTTCGTAATATTTTCATAGAAGAATTATATCATGGCCGTGTAATATGCCATCCAAATATAAAAGCTCAAGATAGAGATTTGTTCAGGCATGACGGAGTGCACTTATCAGATGTAGGTAGTGATGTTTTCTTAAATAATGTTCAGGGAGCTTTAGAGTCGTTTGCAAGTTTTGACCGTCGAATATTTCCTAATTGATGAGTTTAATTAAATTTCAGTACGGTGTACCCTATAATTCTTCGTTAAACTATATGTTAAAATATTCTCCCGTGTTTTTTTTTAAATGGCTTTCACTTTGTTTGTCAGAGCGGCCGGTTCATCTCTGTTACCAGTTTTATCCTCCGAGTACAGAGGCAGCGTTATTTAAGTAATGGCCTAGCGTCAGTGTGGGTAGTGCTCCTCGTTTACTCTAATTTTCGTTAGAGGAACTTCTGTTACTTCTGTTACCAGAAGAACACCTTCTTGCCAATATTAAAAATGCCGTCGATTTGTATCGTCTTGCTAGACATCGTTTACTGTGTTTCCCCTGCGGCGGATTTTATTCCACATAAGATTTCGTGAATTATTTAGTATTAAGGAGTTGCTGAATGATCGCCTATGAGACAACTCAACTGAACAAAAACGTTGGTATTATCGTCTAAAGGTAACCGTACAACCTTCAACAATGAGCAAGTTTTAATCCACACAATATTTCATAGTGCTTATCTTTAAACAATTTATTGACTGTAACATAGTCTTAATTGGTTTACTTGCCAATTAACTTTGATTGTTACAATGTCAGGTAGCCTAGCCATAGAGGGACCGTATCAAAGACGTAGATAACTACCAATATAATTGATCCAAACTTTCGAGACGTTCCGAGAATTTTATTCTAACTTCCGGTCGAGAGATATCGAGTGGCACATAAACACATCCAAAACTCGCCAATATATAAGCGTGAACCCCTCATGGGCTTATCCTAGAACATTTGTTATCATTCAATTCTTACATAGAATTACAGACGTAAGTTTTCTGTAATAAAGGGTTCAAGTACAATGTATCCGAATTGAAAGATTTGGTCACCTTTGAGGAGTTATTTATTGTTTCATATAGATATAAGAAGATTTGGTATGAGGTCCAATGAGACAACTTTTCATCCAAGTCATAATTTGTAAAATTAAACCATTATAGTTCAAAGTACGGTCTTCAACACGGAACCTTGGCTCACATCTAAAAGCAAGCTATATAGGGTCCTAAAATTACTAGTGTAAAACAATTAACACGGGAAAACCAACGGTCGAATCTATATAAAAAATGAGAAAGGATAAACATTTATGAACCGCATCAACAAACGACAACCACTGAACATCAGGTTCATGACTGAGGACAGGTGCAAACAAATGCAGCAGGTTTTAACGTTTGAATATGTACCTTTGTCTATCTAAATTCTATCATCTTTATTCTCATTTTATCTTGAATTGTAAGGGTTTACTATTCAAATCACTGAAAAGATTGGGAGATGTCACTGGAATCTAAAATTAATCATGCAGTGTTCCAGCTAGTATTTCAAAAGAGCAGGGCGCCAATCCTGAAAAAGGGCATTTAACGCGTGATATGCTATATGAAAAGGGCATGTTTTAATAAAGATATTAATCAAACATTTTGTTTATTCTTTGAAATCACTGGTTATACAAGAACAATCTCTTTAGCCCATATAGAACTCTGTCTTTCTACTTCTTAGGCTGAAAAACTTGTCAAGCAGTTTGTCAGATAAGTTTTTAGATCATTGCTTGGGACTGTTGAGCTTTATATGCGGTATGTTTTGAAAGTGACCTGCTTCATTCTGTTTCTATGGTGTGATACACTTTACCAGTTTCACTTTTATTACCTCTGCTGTGCTTAATGGCAATACAGCACAAAACAAAAGCAAACAATACATGCATAATCCCGATATACTGTTTAAATCACTTATCATAAATTCATATTTTACGTGAACTTTTTTTCGATCAACATTAGACAGTATTTCGGACAGAAGAGTTAATCGAATTAATTTTAAAAGATTTCAAAATTCGGGTACAATTCAAATGAAATGCTTAATTTCAGTTTCGATAAAAGGTTAGCGGTTTTATTTATTGGTGTCTCGGTTTCCTCTCCCAATAAAAATGAACATCACGATTTAACTGAATTATTTTTGAAAGTGGTGCTAAGCTTTTATAAGTAAAAGAAATTTATTCTGTTATTTATGGGGGCTATTCTATTATTTATGGGGCAGGAGAGAATATGTTTGAAACGGAATATTCATTTTCATCTACATGTATGAAAGGCTCGCTTAATGTTTGCTGGAACTATTATACTAAAGGAGTATAATAGGTCATGGTTTGTGCCTCAACAGTAAAAATGCTACATAAACAGGTCACATAATTTCCTCGACTACATAATTTAAGCAGAACAAGTTATAAAATCCAATTCAGTGCATGTAGCAGATGATACACCAAATACTCTAGCATCTTATATTTGTCAAATACTAGGATAGCAATGAAATAACAAACACAAAAATATATCGCATAACTAAACACACCTGTACATGTTTTTCCGTCTCTGTTTAGAACAAAACCTAGATGACATTGACATTCAAAAGAACCATCTCCTTTAATGCATGTGTGACTACATCCACCATTGTTTACTAAACACTCATCAACATCTGGAAATGAAAAAAAAAAATCAGTTACGTAATATCCTGGATCCCAAAAAATTACATGAATAAACCATATTCATGACATCTAGTACAGTGATGCACAATCATATCCAACTCAGACAATTTATTGGTCACATGTATATGAATCTGAATAAGGTTGATTTATTATCTGGTTAATAACGTACTAGTATCAGCGATGTGTGAATTAATTCGGGACTTAATTGGAAAAGATTTAACCGACTTATAGCGAATATTCATTAAATTAACGTTTTTTTAAACGTTTGAAACAGAAAAAAAAGTTCTCATTTGTTTTTAACTTTTCCCCTAGAAATCTTAGGTAATTAGGGATTAAAGTACAGTTATAGGTTAACAACCATTCCTCATAGTTCTAATTAACTAATATGTTATCTCAAAACACTTACCTTCACATGTTTTGTTGTCATCAAATATATCCAGCATATAACAAGGACAACTGAAGTGACCATAATTGGGTGAACAGAAACTATCCAAACTATTATTGGATAAACATCTTGTTATCTCTACAACAAACAACTCACAATGTGTAAGTTTGTTAGTTTGAATGAGTGTAAACATACATAGCTAGTAAATGACATCAAAAAGTAACCAAACATTTGACGAATGACATCATTAATCATCAACAGCTTTAATAGTAAACAAAACACTGACACTATTAAATGTTTATCCAATACATTGGCATCATAACTAATATAGTGCATTACCATGAAAATCCATTGTCTTCATAAACGTAAACAATACATTGATATTATAAAGTTGCCAATAAACAACATCTACATGCTACTTTTAAAGCAAAAACACATCAGTAACTAGTATCTCAATTGTCTGTAAAACAATTGAAAGGTCTTTCCTGTAAAAGTGATGTTTTCGTAATGTACTTTGTACGACCTTTCGTTTGATATACGACAAGCATACCTTCTGAAACTTTTCGCTTTTTACACTTAATGACCTCATCCGCCTACATTTTCGAGATCGAAAGTATGATATATGTAACATAGACTTGATGATCTTTCATTTAATATGCGACAACGCTCTGTTTTTGAAAGTTTAATTTTTGCACTTTATAACCCCATCCAACTCATTTTGAAGGTCAGGAATTTGATATTTCAAATGAACACATCATGACCTTTCATTTGATGTACAACAACCTTATCTTAAAAGAAACAAAAAAAATAGTTTTTGCACTCAATGACCCCACCCAACCAATTTTTGGGGGACGTCAATTTGAAATTTGAAATGAACGCTTTATGTTCTTTCATTTGATATGTGACACACTTACCAATTGAGAATGTTTGCACTAAAAGACCCCGCCCTTCCCATTGGGATGAAAAAGGGGTTTGAAATTTTCATTTTTAAGTAGAGTTTATTGGGACGATTCCAAGGTTCATCAAGGTCACAATAAATAATTAAATGTATAACGCAATACCAAACTTGAGAACCGGAAAACATAGAGACATTGGACTACCACCATTTAACGCAGTACCACTTGACCTTTCAAGTATCACAAGGTCAAGGTCATAGTTCACCTTAAAGTTCAAGGTTAAATGTCATCAGGACGTGGCATTGACCTCAAATTGAAGGTCTTAAAGTACTGATCATTTTTGCAATTTATAGTAGGTTGATATCTGTTATCTTTTCAAAAATATACACTCAATACTATACTTTTTTAAAAGAACTATCTCGTCATAACTTTTGAATAGAGGGTCGGATATTTTTGGGCTTAATGTTTAAAATGTAGAGCTCGTCGAGGTGAACATTTTATATGCAGCAAACTCTTATCGTTTTCTAAATATGTAAGCTTGAAATTGCAGCGTTATTTTTTGTTTTTTTTTTGCACTCGGTGACCTTTGACCTTGGATGCAAATTAAAGGTCACATGAACTAAAGATTATTGGTGAAGGTCCAAGTCTCTACGACTTCAGGTTCACAAAATACATATTTTAAAAAATTGTGTAATTTTTTTTTATAGGGAAATAACTCCTTATAAGGGTTGATAACAAAATAATTGTTTATGTTTATTAAACATTATCTATTCTTGTGCATGCTGTCATTTTGAAATCGATTCTATCTCTGTCAAAAACTTTGTAAGAATAATGCAAATAAAAGAAATTGCTACACTTAACCTACACAAGGCCTACATTGACTATCGACTGTCAGTAGATAAAACATCATTTAAACTACATGTAAACATTGAGTTTTATCAATGGGAACGCAATTGTGTTTAGTTTATGTGTGAGTTACACTAACACAACAACGAATTTAGGTCAATGTGAACACGGCCTAATATTTTGACATGATGTTCATTTTAATCTTAATGATATGCATGAATATCATTACCATCTCTCATGCGTCTCAAGTTGAGGAACACAAATGTTGTGAGTAAGTAAACAATATCTGTGTAGTGATATTGCACAAGTTGCTAAGCGTAACTATTTGTGCAAAAAACAAAATTTTTAAAGAACTTATTGTGTGTAAAAGGTTATTTTTTTTTACCTTGAGTAGCTTCATCACGAAAGAATTTATAGGTCATGATTTGGGTCAACAATGTGACTTCGGATACAGACTCCTCTGTGTCCAAATTTTTTTATTTTGAACTCATAAAGTTTGTAAACATACATAAAAATACAATCAATAACAAAATATATACAGAGATAGTTGATAGAAAAAAAACTTTTAAATAACTTTAAACTAAACACAAAATAAACAAATATTTTTTTTAATGTTTTTACATGTAACATAAAAATACATACTGGACTTCTATTTACATAATATTTACAGAGCCAACGTTGCATAGTATTATTGGCTACTTGACAAGCTAACTTAAAAACTAGTTTATTTGTTATAAAGGCTTGTAATGTATGACTTATCAAAGTTTTTGTGTGAATTATAGTAATTGAACTTTGTTTTGATTTTTGTAGGTGTGCTTTATCCTTTTGAAGTTTGGTGCATGGAATCGCAGATGATATCAACTTGAATCAAACATATTGAAGGATTGATTACGATTACGCAGGAACGTTTCTGAAGAGCTTTTTGCTAACAAAAATGTGACATAAATGTACTTGTGTAGTTATGCAACAAGTTAAAGAAAAATACACAAAAAATTATATAAAAAAGATCTGAAGATTTTGAGATTTTGTGCATGCTGCTTACTATTTGATGTAAGAATATGTACATAATTTCCAAAGGAATGTCAATTTCTTTTAGGGAAGATACTTGTAGCTGTTGTAATGTCGACTGACAATTAAGTGATATAAAATTAAGACTTATAGCTAAATGGTCAGCTAATTTCTGAAATGTGGATAAATGATACATGTACTAATAATAAAATATTAATTTATACATCATATATTCATATTGTTGTGATTTGGATTCTTATACAAACACAGGTAAAATAATTAGATATTAGTTGTTTTGGACCTCTTGGCATTAGTCACTCTTTTTGTCATGAAGCTTTTCAGTTGGTGTCACTGGAGACTTCAGACAAGAAATGCTGACAGGTTGCTTTGATGAAGTTTGAGATTTTTTGGTTGATTCTTGTGTTCTCTGTTTGTTACTAGACACGAATAAGGTTATTTCAGCTTGACTTAGTTTACTAGTTTTTTTTACTGTTCTTTTTTTTCCGTTTTCGTGGATCAGCTACGGGATTGATAATAGATTGCGACTGTCCGTTGTCATCTTCACATCCAGTAGTTGATACACCTCCAAACTCAGCAGCTGATGCTCCCTCACGTCCGGTAGCTGTTGCACTTTCACATATTTAATCATTGTTGGTTTTGACTGATATTTGTGTTGCATCAGTGCCAGATTGCGATTCAGAAGTTTCATCATCTGCATCACTTGTTTCATGGCTTTCTTTAGTGTTTTCTTTATCTGATTGATCTGGTGCGTCTGAGAAAGTATCTTTGGTGCATGCATTTTGTTTGTGACCTTCTTGTCCGCATGACCTACATACCCAATCATTTGTACAGTCTCTTGTTTTATGACCTTCCTGCAGACATTTTGAGCATTTCATATTTTGAGGGTTGTTTCTAGGCTGATATCGATAGATGATGGTGGCTCTATATTTACCAATGAAAATGGATCTTGGGATGTGCTCTGTTAGTGGTCCATCACAAATGATGATCCTGTCTCCTGTTAGACAGTTTGACACTTCGTTGTTGTATCTGAGCCGTTCACGCATATTACTCAAAATTGAGCAGCCATGTTTTTCCATCTCTCTCCCTAATTATTTGTCCGTCGTCTGCTGAAAGAGGTACATCTTTTACTCTTATACGTATATTGTTGACGTTTTCGTGTGCAGTTACACGTGGATTTCTGGAGTAAATCCAGATTGATTTACCACGAAGTTTGAGGCATTTGGATATGAGAATATCTCTTTCAGCTTCGTCATTCAGGTAAATTCTCCATAAACCTCGGATTCTTTGAAGACCAGTAATTGTTCTTTCTGGTACTACTTCACCGACAGCTTTGTACATTTCAGGGTGAGTCAGGTAAAAACATTTCAGAGTCTCTCCATCCGATATTGACCCAAAGACATTTGTTTCCTGTATAAATACAGGTTTAACACTAACCATGTCTGAGGATTCAATTGTTTTAGGGTCTGTTTTTGTTTTTTTTGCGTAGGACGCCATTTTGGGTTCACTTTGTTTATTGGATTTTGCCATAACTTTCCTGAAATCAGCTTTCCTAAAGTTGTTAGTGCGATATTAAGTCACTTATAGGTTAGCTCTACATACTAGCAAGCAGCTATAGTACTGTGAAGTAAATGTCAATGAGAAAACAAAGTTAATTACGATTTGTTTCCCTTTAGTGGTTACACACCCGTTACCTTAGTCAAGGGCCGTAATCCAACTTCGATCCTACAAATTAATGTAAGATACAGTCACAGAAAATAATTATATTTATAAGTACGTCTGAGCCAGTGACAACCCTACAACAGATTTATCAATCGGATATATATATGTAACACTCAGAAACGTATCCTTCCCCCAAACGTGTCCGGTTCCCTCAAACGTGTCCACATCACGTCATTGAACTGTAACACTTGTCTTGTTGCAAAAGGGCGCAAAAGCGTGTCATTTGTATAAACGCCCAAACGTGTCCAATCCCCCAGACGTGTCAATATCAAGCGTAATTTGGTTATTGCTACTTCATTAACGTATACTTATTTTACCATTTCATTAAAATTATAGATAAGCTACGTTATTTTTTTTTAAACCGGCAGTATAAACTGGGTAAAAGTGGGGGCTGCATTTCGGATATGTCGTATGTAAATTGTAAGCAAATATGTTTAATTTAACTGTATTATTACCTAATAAAGAGTTTTGTACTGTTACCTGGTAAAATGTCCCTTTCTCTGCACATTGAAACTTTTCTCTCTAAATATGCATGAAATACTGGCAACTGGACAATACGCAATCAACTGTCTAAAATTAATTTAAACAGTACAACTGCAAAAATATTAAAAATTGTATGTTCTCTCTAAATATGCATGAAATAGTTGCAACTGAACAATACGCAATCATCAGTTTAAAGTTAATTGTTATAGTACAATAGTAAAAACATTAAAACTTTTAAAACTATTGTTGGCTCTAAATATGCACAAAGTACTTGCAACTGGACAATACGTAATCAACAGTCTAAAGTTTATTTATACAGTACAAATTAAATTTGCAATTAAAACCGGGGTTAATCACATAACAATCATATATCAGTCTCTTTATCGTGTGTCTTTAGCGATGCTAGACACCTTTAATTTAAAAAAAAACCAGATAACTAGTTTATGATTTGATAAGTTCTTATAATACACATGAATTCAAATGGACAACTGTTGATAAAGTGAAAAAAATGCTGCTGAGAGCCCGCCGTACAATAATTGGATAAATATAAAAGGCATCATCGGAGTTTAATTAGTACAAAATAATTTACAAAGTTAACGATTAATTCAACGCTAGAATTATTTGTATGTTCGCTTTGAATGAGTATGAAATACTTGCAACTGGGCAATAAGCAATTTCAGTCAAAAGTTAATTTACAATTACAGATTAAATTTGGAATTATGTTAATCATTGAAAACCGGCATTGCACTAACTAATGCTAATAAATGACAACTTCATCACCTGTGTGCCCCATAATAAAATTGCCGTAAACGTTATCAGCGATTTCATTTAGGAGATAAATGTATTAGCGCTAACAGATGTGAGACGTTCTGGCGTGTAATAATGGACAAGTTTTGGTGAATAACAATATTATCGGACACGTTTGGGGAACATTGAACATTATGGACACGTTTGGGGAGAATAGACACGTTTGTGTGTGGGGGGGGGGGGGAGGACAAGTTTGGGAGTGTTACATATATATATATATACAAATTCACTGTAATATATATATATATATATATATATATATATATATATATATATATATATATATATATATATATATATATATATATATATATATATATATATAGACGTTTTAAAAAACAGAAACACGCAGTTCAAGATAAGTTAGTTGTAAATTTGTCATCAATTGAACTAACTGCCTCGGACGAAAAACTACTGAATAAAGGCCTTAATTTCTGTCCAGTTCCAGCAACCGTCAATAATTTACAACTTGAAACAGATGTAGAAGCATTTGCCGGGCATTTTTGTTTGAAAGAACATTTCAATAGACAACAGAAGAAAAATGTAAAAGAAGCCGGAATGAATGAATCTGATTATGAGAGTGACGAAGAAGACAAATGCATCCCAAAATTTAAAAAGAAAAGTACATGGAATCCACCTAAAAGCAAAAAGGATAATTTGAAATCGTTTATAACATCCGTCAAAGCTGAAGTCAGATCTTCAATCAGTGGTAAACAAGTGCGTAATATTTCAAAGTCAGAAAGCCAAGCCATGATAAACTTAAAAGACCGTAATGAAACTATTATCAAACAAGCAGACAACGGAAGTGCCGTTATTGTGATGAACAAGACAGACTACATCGAAGAAGGAAATCGTCAGCTCTCCAACACTAAATTTTATAAAGAATTACCATGTGATTCAACCAATGAAATCAGCAAAACAATTAATGACGTCCTCTCAACAATGAATAAAGATACACAAATTGATGACGATACGTACCATTATCTACTCCCAAACGAAAACTACACAGCCGGTCGATTTTACCTTCTTTCAAAACTCCACAAAGAAGGGATTCTAGGGAGACCTATTGTATCATCCCACCGAAAAAATTACAGAATTTATTGATTACCACCTTATACCACATGTTAAACAACTACCATCTCATATTCAAGATACAACTGACTATTTGAAGAAAATGAATTCCTTAAGTCCTTTACCTTATGACACAATTTTGGTTTCAATGGATATGTGTTCTTTATACACAAATATTCCAAAAGACGAAGGAATAGCCGCGTGTGAAAAAGTATGTAACACTCGAAAAGATAAACATCCCCAAACTGACTGTCTGGTTCAATTGCTCAAGCTAGTGCTTGAAAATAACAACTTTATTTTCAACAAGCACTTTTTACTGATGGACGGAACTAATATGGGAACAAATATGGCACCTTCTTTTGCCAACATTTTTATGGGGGATCTCGAAGAACGCATTTTTTTAGTGTACCATACAAATCCTTGTCATGGCTCTGTTTTATTGATGACATTGACATGAAATGGAACGATACTGCAGAACATTTACACGATTTCTTAGATCATTGCAATCAGTTCCATCAATCAATTAAATTTTCATTTGAATTTTCAAGCGAGAAAATTGCTTTCCTCGATACCACCACTTTTGTAAAAAAACGGGGTCATGACAAATGATCTCCAAACAAAGAAAACTGATAAACACCAGTTCCTTTCCTCAAAAAGTTGTCACCCGAAACACAGCTCCAGGAGTATACTTTACAGTCAAGCCATCAGACTAAAGCGAATTTGCTCTTCGGAATCCAAAATAAACTAAACAACTAAAAACTCAACTGAAATCAAGAGGATACAACACCAAAAACATCACAGACGCTTTTGAAGAAGCCACAGAAAAAAATCGATATAGCCTCATGGAATACAAAGATAAGACGACCCGCGCGGATTTAATTCCATTTATTGTCACCTTCCAGCCCGATTTGACAAATATTTCATCTACTATCCGCAAGAATGGCGTCTTATCGAAAATGACTCTTCCTTAAAAGAAATTTTTCCATCACCTCCTGTTATTGCCTATCGCAGACCCAAAAATATCAAAGACCTACTTGTGACATCAAAAGTAAAGAAACAAGAAACTTCTAAATTTGGGTGCTACAAACAATGCAGTAGAAGCAATTGTAAGTGCTGTAAAGTCGCCAACACTGACCACTCTTTCAGCAGCACAGTAACAAAGCAGCGATACAACATCTATGTTACATCTAATTGCAAAACGGAAAATAGTATTTATATTCTTACTTATGGAACTTGCAAGCTGCAGTATATTGGTGAAACAGAAACTAAATTCAACATCAGATTTAACAATCACCGATCGTCTTACACAAAAGGAAGAAACTTTCCAATTACGAGACACCTCTTAAGAACAGGACATACTTTTGATAATATCACCTTTTAAATAGTTGAGGTTAACCAAAATTGGGTCTCCGAAAGGAGAAAACAGAGAGAAAGTTTCTGGATGCACAGCTACGTACTCTTGAATCTGATGGACTTAATAAGAGGGATGAAAAACAGTTCTACCCAAAACCAAAGGAATAAATCCTGAATTTAACTATATTTAACTAAAATAGCTATTTGTTTTGATTTAAGAATTGTTATATGTACAATAAACGGCAAAAATATGTTTATATAGATAGACCATCAATAAACTTTTACACATATTTTGTGTAGCTCAAGCTACAAAGATATTTTTTGTCATGCATCCGATTTCACCTAGATAGATGCACACGCCCGATGAAGCTAATTTGTTTAGCGAAATATTACGTGAATAATATATAAAATTTAACAACTAATTTTATAACACTAATTAGTGTGTTAAAGTTACATTCTTAGACATTTATAATTTAATTTAGTGACCGCATCAATTTATCTACAAACTGATCCACACCTAGATAGATTGAATGTTGATTGTTGCTATTTTTAGACACTATATATATAAAGAAAAGATAAACAGCGACGCCCTATTATATGATTGAAGGGCAAAGACTAATACTTTTGTAGGAAAATTGCAAAAAATACTTATTTGCGAATAGAAAATATAGACATTTCTCTGTTTTAATTATGTTTATTACAATTCGATTTGTATTGTTTAAAATGTAGACAGCTCCAAAATGAATAAAGTTATTTATAGAAGGGACAAAATACCAATCAAATTACTGTAATTGTACTTATTTTCGCGGTGTATTTATTTTCACGAATTTCGCGGTTGGTTTATAATCGCGAAAATAAATACACGCGAATCTAAATCAAATTTTTCAACTGAAAGGCAATAATTATAAAATCACGAATATAAATACTTGTTTGAAATACACAATTCGCGAAAATAAGTACCCGCGAAAAAAAAGTACAAGTACAGTATGTCTTAAGCTTACCATTACAATTTAGAATATAAGGCCTCGGACTACAGATGCAGTTGTCGGGTGAGTAGCAGATCTCTCCACTTGGACAACTCGTTGAGCCATGGAAACCATCTAAAAAATAGATTAAAAATTAACATTCACAAATTGGCCATTGGGAATTGATATGTATCACAGGATGAGGCGGAATGCATCATAGAGAAAGTATAACACATGAATCGAAAACTAACACACAATGCAATGACAAAAAAAAAAGACTAAGCAAAAGACAAACGACAGTCTACACAAGACAAACGAGAAAAAGCAAAAGTAAGCAATGAGATCACCACCCAACTTTGTATACTTAAAGGTGCTCCGGAACGATAAGAAGATCCTGCTGTAAATATTGCACCCGTCGCTTTGCTCTAGTGACTTGATCCACGGTTATAAGTCTTATTTTGTACAATTGATGTATCGTTCAATGCTGATTTTGCAATTCCTTAACTATATATTTTACAAATTTCAGTCCAAGTTTTTATTGATTTGAACATAGGATATCATATAGCATTTTTCATGTACACAGATTTTTGTTTTGGATACAAAAAAAATTAAATTGAGATAAAATTATAGATCTATGCATTCAAAGCAACGTGAAACAAATGTTAGCCAAAAATTAAAAAGAAAGACCTAAATCAGTGTAAAATTAATGTTAAGTTTTTCTAATAAATAATAAGGTTACTATCCTCTGTAAAGCTTGTTCTTTAACATGCTTAGCGTAAAATAAACAAAACGATAGTCAAAAAGTAGAATAACACGATTACCTAGCTCCAAGGGAATTCAATGCAGAAAAGGTTAAACGAATTAGAAATATCTGTTATACTCCTCACTTGCTACATATATTCCTTATGTAGAAAATGATGAATTTAACCTGGTTTTATAGCTAGCTCAACCTCTCACCTGTATGGCAAACATTTAGAATTTCATTATTCCAATGTGTGCACAGAACAATATAGGTAAAGTCAATATTCTCCATGCACCTATGAACTAATTATATCGTTAAGAGTGTGGGTTGAACGTTCAAATATATTCTTCCTACAATAACATCTTTGCTATAATTGTAATATATCTGAGACCAATTCTGTATTCGTGTATTGTATACATTAAAAATTTACAGTCATTATACCGTTTTTCGTTGCTTTAATGAAACACTTTCAAATTAACCACATTTGACTCAACTATGTGTGGAACACGCTTTCTGTGATATTCTGTATGGGGATATTTCGATGTAAATATTGCGACATTTTAGTTTCATTATATGGAATAACCGTTTCACAGATGCTATCGGATATGTTCCTTACGTCGTAACTACAATACCCTTTCCCTTTCATGAATGTGACTTACCGAATTAGAATATTTACCAGATTTGTTATAACATGAGCAACACGACGGGTGCCACATGTGGAACAGGATCTGCTTACCCTTCCGGAGCGCATGAGATCAACCCCAGTTTTTTTTTGGAGTTCGTGTTGCTTATTCTTTAGTTTAAATTTTATATGTTGTGTCATGTGTACAATTGTTTGTTTGTCCTTTTCATTTCAAACCATGGCGGTCACCGCGTCAGTTTATTTTTGATTTATGAGTTTGACTGTACCTCTGGTATCTTTTTTCCTCTTCTATGATATACGAAACTCGTTTATCAACAGCACTATTCCGTTTAAAAGAGAGACCAAAGATACCAAGGTTTATTGCTTATTTTTTTGAAAAACTAGCACATGGACCGCAAGTTTTTTTTCTTTTGCAATCAATCATGTAATGTTTAAAAAACACTCCGCCAAAATTTAAGAAAAAATCAACGATAAATTTTTTTTTTTTTTGCCCGCAAAATTATTGTCAATTTCTTTACTTTAATAATAGTAATATAAATTCAGAAAATATTAATTTGGTTTAACCTTAAACTGTGAATAGTGATTCCATTGATCAAGTGGACGTTCCCCCCCCCCCCCCAAAAAAAACCCGGTTGACTTATGATTCTTCGTTCAAAAGTATTAATACTTTCCTCATTGATGACATTTCAAGGTTTTCCCTTCAAATATGCATATTTCGAAACCAAATTATCTAAACAAAAATAAGTCATAAAGGTATATTTTTTTTTGCATATTTCAAAAGTACACATTGAAACTGACCTTGTTCTAAAATTTCAAGAACAAAAATCAATGAGGGATATCTACTGTATCGTATGACCTTAATTGCTCTTTCGATCAAAATTCAATTACTAGGGTTTCACGTAGGGTTTATGTTACACTTATTGTTGCAACAGCAGACAAAGTAACTTTATGTTACTTATACTGATAAAGCTGTTATTTTTTAACAAGATAATGCTAAAATGAATCCATGCCCGTTAGCAGATTTTGCAGATTTAAAAAAAAAAATCCTTTAATTACCTTGTGAGCAGGATTTCCCTTGATATCCATCACAGCATATTGTAGAACTGCACTTTCGATAATATGGTGTGATATATGTCCTAAAAAAAAGCATATAATTAATTTGCAATTTTTTATCTGATTGTTACAATGTCTGTATTCGATAATGACCATCTAGGCTTGATATAAATGACATCTTTAGACTTTGGTAATTACCAATTGTATAATATTTCTGTGTTAAAGTACAGTGATTGATAAACAGTCAGGATACACGTCGGCGAGGCAGCAACGGTTTTGTTTTTATTTGCACTATATTTACCGACCTAGTTCTTTTTTTCAAAGAGAGTCTAAAGTGAAGTGTTTGAAGGTCTTAAATACATTTTGGTACCAGCACTCTTTTTTAATTTATAATTTCGCTGATGGTTTATTTATATGTATGAACCAATTAAATGTTGTGTACCCGCCGGCAAAAATAAGGAAAAATGTCATGGCCCACATTTTATTGTTTAGAAATATGAGCACTTTCTTTTAAAAACCTAATGAAAAAAGTAAAATCACAAAAATACTGAACTCCGAGTAAAATTTAAAAATATGAGCACTTCCTTTTAAAAACCTATTGAAAAAAGTCAAATCACAAAAATACTGAATGTCCAAAATAGGGGTACAGCAGTCATCATTGTGTAATTATCTTGATAACTACAAAAACAAACAAATATATGAGCAAATATTTACCATGGCACAATAACACAAAGAAGGGATGTACAAGTACAGAGTCCCATCATATATATATATATATATATATATATATATATATATATATATATATATATATATATGTAAATAAGAAACACTAAAAAGGCATAAAGACATTGGCATCGACAAGTCATGTCTTCTTTGATTGTCTATAACTTTAAAAACCCCGGGATGTGTTTTAGTTGATTTTAGTCTCTTATGCATGATTTTTAATGTTTGTTTGTTTTGGCTTTAAACTAGCTGTCAGTAACTGCGAGTACCTTCAAATCATACTTTCTTGTTAATTTGACCTGTTGATACTATTTGTAATGCTTTTTTGTTATTTAATATTAACATGTATCTGTTCTATATACAAGCTTTGATTGTTTTGGATTACTACACATTGTTACTTTGTTGTTGATATTCAACCCACATGTGTTATATATTTAGATATATATGTTTTATATATGTGTCATTTATATGTTTTACGGAATTGTACAAGTGATGTCCGGAAACGCCTTTTGTTTTACTCTCTCTTTTTTATTATAGCTGTCGTTAACGTAAGATGTAAAGATATAAAGACAAGGCCCATATCGTACACATGTACCAAGTTTTAGATTAGTTTTATTGCCCTACAAGAAATTTCTTGGTATTCCTAAACAGCAGATTGTATAGACAGAAGAGGAAGTATACTTAACAACAAAATTATTTTCATTTACTTGTGTATAATTGTAATTTAATTCGTTTAAACGGGCAGTGCATTAGAGTGAAATTAATTTCTCCTGGGTGTATTCATCAATGTAGCATAGAGAGCGTTGGGTTTTCCCGCTTCACAATTGATTTCGCGTCATATTATTGCCCATGTAATGATTCAGCACGACACCGTCAATCTGAAAAGTCGAATTTTCTTGGTAGATTTCATCTTGAATTTGGCCATGGATCCAGAGAATCCAATACCACTTGAAGAATCTCTTGATGTTTCATTACAAGACATTTTCAGAGTTGTTAAAAACAAGGTGACATTTACTCTAAACTCCGTCAGGAGTTCATTGATTTTAAGGGGTCCACATAAGCTGTCTTTCAGTTGCAGGTTAAAAAACTCAAAGAAGATAATGAATACCACTGGAAATATGAGGGTAATAAAATGCAGCAAACACTTACTTCTGAATTTGTAGAAGACCATAATCAAGTAATTTGGGCTATTGAACATTGTAAATAAAGGCAACAGTAGTATACCGCTGTTCGAAATTCATAAATCGATAGAAAAAACAAATCCGGGTTAAAAACTATAACTGAGGGAAACGTATCAAATTTAAGAGAAACTACGACACAACAGAAACACTAAATCAGACTACGCACTTGAAACATATTGAGACTCTATTTTCTGTGTCTGTATTAAGTTTATTATCATACTTAGTTAATTGAATCATGACATGTTACAGTGTATGTTCACCTTTTTGGTCTTTGGTTGTAGCATATTGAATTATCTCCCATTATTCGAAACCGCGTTATTGTTCGCGTTATTGTTGAATAGTCCATTTGCCAATTTCCGATTTGATTCTGTTATTACACATTTTTTAAACAAATTACTTCCCTTTGTCAATCGTAGACTGGCTCCATACCGGACACATTTGCAATGCAAGGCATGATGAATTCAAAGTGATGTATCGGCGGTTTAACTTACTTTTCATAAAAAATAATTTCGGATGTCAAAAGTACTTAGCTTAAAGATTACTCACATTACGCACAGGTAAATTTGGCGTTTCTACTACCTCTCCATTGTAAATAATAATTAATGTCCCTCATAAGGGAGACAACTTAAGAGCCGCCGTGGTGTAGTGGTTAGTGCATCGGACTACTAACACAAAGGTTCCTGGTTCGATTCCCGTCTGGGATGAAAATTTTAGGGACTGAATTTTCGGCGCTCCCTTGACACCATTTGCGTGTATGGTCTTGAGGAAATGATGATAGTCCGTCGGAAAGGGACGATAAATGGCTGACCCGTGTTAAGAGAGAGAGCCATATCTCTTGCACGTTAAAGACACCCTTGTAGATTTCGAAAAAGAGCAGGCTAATGCCGCTTCAAGGCAGCACTCGCAAAGTGGAAAGGGATTAATATAAGTTGCAAAACTTGTTTCCCAATCCACTATAATTAAATATGTTTAAACTAACTTAAAAAGGATCTCTAATTACATGGTCAAAAACGGGAATTGGCAAATAGCCTATTGTGCACATATCAGGCATTTCCAGGTATAACAAAGAGATCCCTATTATTATTTCAAGTCCATATGTTATGGCAATTGGCATACATCAAATGATTATATATTTATTATGTGTAAATTTAGTGAAAAGTGAAAATTAAGGGAAAAGGGGAGTGTTCAGGTATGATTAACTTTGGGATATTAAATAACCCTATGTGGTTGTAGTTAAAATAACATGTATATAATATAGCAAGTTCCTTTTATTTCAATTATTTGCAAGGCAATGTCATTAAATATTTTGCCCTATTGATTTTTTTAAAAATTTATTGTGTGTTTTAAAGTCTGGTTAATTGTTTTGAAAAGATACATTGCTCATATGTTTTATCTAAGCACTCCATACCATCCAGACATTATTATTCTAATAATACATTACGTGAGCTAGTCCCCCTCCTTTCCTGATTAAAGTGAACACGTTTTGGGGTGTTTATATTATTTGACATTGGGGTAAGAGATGATTGGTTAATTAAAGACAAGATGCTTATGTTAGATGTTATGTATGTTTATATGTCGAATATTATGTATTCATGTATTATGGAACGCCACAGCTGTCTTATGTGGAACACTGATATTACTTTATGTTGTTTTATTATTACTTAATGATATGTTGTCTTTACTTAATATAGTTTTGACATTACGTAATGATGTTTTAATATAATATAACTCAATATGGAATAGTCATTACTTAATGATATTTCAATATTACACTATATGGTTTCGTATTGACTTGATATAGTTTTGTCATTACTCTATGGTTTTGTCATTACTTGATGTGGTTTCACCATTGTTTAATATGGTTGTGTCATTAGTCAATGTGGTTTTAACATTACTTGATGTGTATGTGACTTAACGTAATGTAGTTGTTTCATTGCATGATGTGGTTTTGTTATTTCGTAATGATGATTTGTCTATTCTTTATATGGTTTTACCATTACATAATGATGTTTCAAAATTTGACGATTTCACACTACTGGATGTGTTTGTTTCATTATTTGATGTGGTCTTGTCATTCTTTGATGTGGTCCTGTCATTCTTTGATGTGGTTATCCCATTACTTGATGAGGTAAAACCACGTGACCAATTCGGAAAAAACCTGTTCTATTTTTAGATAGATTTCCATGTTGTATGTGCCTTGAATGCGTGTGGCCATCCATCTAATTAGTGTTCAAATTAAAGTTAGGGTTACTGTTTGAGTTAAACTTTGAGTTAGTTTTCGAATTCAATTCTTGCTTAGAATTAAAGTTCTAGTTAGTAATGAGTTTCGAGTTGGACTTCTAGTTTGAGTCACATTTAAAGGCAGAATTCTAGTTACAACAATTTTGAATTTGAGTCACTTCTGGAGTTAGAGTTTGAGTAAGATTCGAATTTAAGTCTCATTTAGATTTATTAAGATTTGGAGTTGAAATTCGAGCTATTTTATATGTGTTTTTTAGTTCGTAATTAAATTTTCTATCGCAAAACAACGGTTTTTGCTCGGGCTTCCGAAAAGAGGGCTCCGTGATATGCGTACTAAATAAACAACGCTGCAGTATACAAAACGCAACAAAGGAGTTGAAATAAAGTTAGATGTGGTGTGATTGCCAATGAGACAACTATCCACCAGAGTTTAAATGCAGTGGATGTAAACAAAATCATATATAGGCAACCGTAAAACCTTCAACACTCCATATAGTGAGCAACAAAAGGCCACCATGCACTATGTTAAAAAAAAATCATTCGAAAAAGCTAACGGTCTATTTTACAAAAAACAAATATGACACATATTTATACAACGACAACAATTGAACTTCATGCTCCTGACTTGGGGCAGGTACATAAAGAAAGTGCACGAATGTGAGCGAACATTGGACTGTAACAGTAGTGTTACAGCACACAACACGAAAAAAAATGTAAACTAGCCGCACTCCACTCATTTAACCGCTTATACCCCCAAAAAGGACAATATTCAAATTTTCTACCAAAAGAGGAAAAATAATAAAAAGAAAAAACCCTGACCACATGCACACCTTCAATACATGTACAAACAGCTAGCAGGGTGATAAATTCCTAGCATTCAAACTGTAGGAAAAGTTATCTGGAATCGCCCTACTTATGCAAGTAAATTTCCCAAAAATGACAAAGTTCAACTTTCTCCCAAAAGGGCACATATTAATAAAAATTAAATCCTGACCACATGCAGAACACCTTCAATATATATACAAACAGACAATAAAGAGAAAATTTCCTAGGATTCAAACTGTTGGAGGAGTTATGCGAAATAACTTTATACCCATAATGGGACGGAAAGACGGACGGACGGACAGAGGTTAAACACTATGCCCCCAACTTTCAGTTGCGGTAAAGTTGCTGTGGCTTAAAAAACAGTTTCAATTGGCTGACTCAATAGATCGGTATGACTGGGTAATTGAAATCCATCGGGGTGATCTCGGGTTCCCCAAAAAGGTAAGGAGATTCTGCTCAACGTGTGGCTCCCGTAGTGTTATTCGCGAAATTACAAACCGAGTGATTTGGGTTTATTTGGAAGTTCACATTGGAGTAAAAGATGAAGGTATTATATGGTTACAACAACTGGAACATATCAGTCGTCACATGTGAAACAGATATTCCCAAAAATTTATTTTTCAATTATTGCGAGGTAGAATTCAATTGATTAAAAGTCAAAGATTGGTATTCGTATATATGTTCAAATGGTCATTAACGCTAAAAAAAAATCGGAGAATTCTTATTTTGTAGTATTGATGATTTGTCGCTTAGTCCGTGCCTCCTCTCCCGATTTTCCTGTGACTTTAGTGTGAGTTGATTTGAAGTGTCTCATTTGTTAACAAAAAAGTATTAGTCTTTTGATTTGTGTCGACCCTGCGACATTAATGTAGCGGCAGTGAGACACAACAACGTCGTCGAAAAGTGGCGTCATTTCGGGACCTTTTATAGCTTACTATGGGGTATGGGTTTTGCTCATTGTTAAAAACCATACAGTTTTGTTTTAGTTAAATAAAACCGTATTAAACTGTTTTGACATGATAAATTTATAACCTCCATGAAGTGTTTTAAAGTTTTTCCTCAATATCAAGAAAAATCATCTACAGAAAAACATTTTTAAAATTATTTTTTTGACCGATGAATGTACAGCCGATCATTATAACGCTTTTACACTGAAAGCAGCAATATCAGTCACACAAAGCGTTCCGTGGACTATTTTATAAATTTATTATAATACTGCTTCTATTTGAGAACTTCGAATCAAATAACAGGACCACGTGGTTTAGGAATATCCCAGTTTATGTCCGAAATACTGTAAAATAACTCTGTCGTTCTTCTTTTTCATGCCAAATAACTCTGAACAACCACTCGAACTTTAATTTGAACTTTAACTTTGGCGATACCCACCAAAGCACATTTAAAAAACGACATATTGAAATCTGTTAAAAAATAGATTTTTTTTCACATAATGCATGGTGGCCTTTTGTAGCTGACTATACGAAGTGTTGAAGGCTGTACGGTTGCCTATATATGATTTCTTACATCCACTGCATTTAAACTCTGGTGGATAGTTGTCTAATTGGCAATCACACCACATCTAACTTTATTTCAACTCCTATGTTGCGTTTTGTATACGGAAGCGTTGTTTATTTAGTACGCATATCACGGAGCCCTCTTCTCGGAAGCCCGAGCAAAAGTCCTTGTTCCGCGATTGAAAATTTAATTACGAACTAAAAAACACATATAAAATAGCTTGAATTTCAACTCCAAATCTTAATAAATCTAAATGAGACTTATTTTCGAATCTTACTCAAACTCTACCTCAAGAAGTGACTCAAATTCAAAATTGTTGTAACTAGAACTCAGCTGCCTTTAAATGGGACTCAAACTAGAAGTCCAACTCGAAACTCATTGCTAACTAGAACTTTAATTCTAAGCATGACTTGAATTCGAAAACTAACTCAAAGTTCAACTCAAACAGTAACCCGAACTTTAATTTGAACACTAATTAGATGGATGGCCACACGCATTCAAGGCACATACAACATGGAAAACTATCTAAAAATATAACAGGTTTTTCCGAATTGGTCACGTGGTTTTACCTCATCAAGTAATGGGATAACCACATCAAAGAATGAGAGGACCTCATCAAAGAATGACAAGACCACATCAAATAATGAAACAAACACATCCAGTAGTGCAAAATCGTCAAATTTTAAACATCATTACGTAATGTTAAAACAATATAAAGAATAGACAAATCATCATTACGAAATAACAAAACCACATCATGTAATGAAACAACTACATTACGTTAAGTCACATACACATCAAGTAATGTTAAAACCACATTGACTAATGACACAACCATATTTAACAATGGTGAAACCACATCAAGTAATGACAAAACCATATTGAATAATGACAAAACTATATCAAGTCAATACGAAACCATATAGTGTAATATCGAAATATCATTAAGTAATGACTTTTCAATATTGAGTTATATTAAAACATCATTACGTAATGTCAAAACCATATTAAGTAAAGACAAAATATCATTGAGTAATATTAAAACAAAATAAAGTAATATCAGAGTTCCACATAAGACAGCTGTGGCGTTCCAAAATGTATTGCTGTTTCATTTGGATCAGCACAAAGTTGTATTCTTAAAAGCTTGTTTTCATTACAGTCTCAAAAGCAGCAGAACATCATCAAACATACAAACAAGAACATCATCACTACATGCATTCTTCATAACCCACATAACACACCCCAAACCTCGTTCACACAGTCACAAACAGTACATCATTAAAACAAACTATAAAAATTTGATTAAAATTGAAAAAGGAAATGGTTAATGTGTCAAAGCGACAACAATCCGACCATAGAGCAGGCAACAGCCGAAGGCCACCAATGGGTCTTCAATGTAGCGAGAATTCCAGCACCCGTAGGTGTCCATCTGCTGGCCCTAAAAATATGTATACTAGTACAGTGATAATGGACGTCATACTAAACTCCGAATTATACACAAGAAACTAAAATTAAAAATCATACAAGACTAACAAAGGCCAGAGGCTCCTGACTTGGGACCGGCGCAAAATTGCGGCTGGGTTAAACATGTTTATGAGATCTCAACCCTCCACCTATACCTCTAGCCAATGTAGAAAAGTAAACGCATAACAATACGCATATTAAAATTCAGTTCAAGAGAAGTCCGAGTCCGATGTCAAAAGATGTAACAAAAGAAAATAAATAAAATGACAATAATACATAAATAACAACAGACTATTAGCAGTTAACTGACATGCCAGCTCTCGACCTCAATTAAACTGATTGAAAGATTATGTCTTCGTCATACGAATATCAGGCACAATCCCTCCCGTTAGGGGTTAAGTATCATACTATCATAAAAGATATGAGAAGAACACAACCCGTGTCATGCCAATAACTGATTTTTGAAAATAAATGTGTTTAGTTCCGATGCAAAGACCCTATAAGTGAATCAATATTAAAAGCCAAAATATGCAATCTTTAATGACCTGACAACAGTATCGTAACTATGTCCCTTCTTAATAAGACTGTTTAAAGGTTTTGTAAGCTTTTGAGGTGAATACTGACATTTTAGTGCTTTGTAAAGAATATTACCATAAAAAATTGGATGTGAAATACCTGAACATATAAGATGTCTGCATGTTGAGTTATATTTACGAATTATTTCCTTATATCGGTGATAAAATTTAGTAAATGTGTTGACCAGTTTGTGATATCGAAAACCCTGGTGTAATAATTTTTTAGTAATACATAAATTTCTCTCGCTAAAATCTAATACGTTGTTACATACACGAGCGAATCGTACAAGTTTAGATATATAAACACCATAAGATGGTGACAAGGGTACGTCACCATCTAAAAATGGACAATTAACGATAGGAAATGAAAAATCATGTCTTTTATCATAAATTTTTGTATTAAGCTTCCCGTTAATGATATAGATATCAAGGTCGAGGAAAGGGCAGTGGTCATTGTTAGTATTAGCTTTATTTAAAATAAATTACTCCTAAAGCTCCTACATGCATGACTTTCAGGCTGTTGAACGCTTTTGAAAAAAATCATTTGAGTATGAAAGAACTTTCGAACAAAAATATAACAAACATAAAAAAAATCACGAAGACAATTTATATTGCTAAAAGTATATTCGTTACTTTATTACCTGTTTTTAGACCAATACATACTACTCCAAAAAATGCAGTCTACAGATATAATTTCTGAGGAATAAGCGTCTGTCGAACATGAAAAGTAATGACCCCAAAAACCTGCATCAGAAAAGCTGAAATTGAAATAAAATTGACAAACAAGGGTTGAAATAACTGGCATGTTAAAGAGTTAATAGTGAGTTATGCTAATTATTGCTTTACCGACATTGAATCGGAGTTCCTATTAAAAATCTTAATCTGGTTACGTGTATTTCTGAAATTCTTATAAAATACATACACTTATTCGTTGATACTAAATATTACAACAGATTCTTGTAATCCTAATTAATTTTTAATTAGCAATTCCACATTGATCACTTTTGATAACATGAACTGCATTACGAAACGAAATAAAATTTCAAAACTTACTTGATTCATGAGTGTAAATGAAGTGTGTTTATATTTTTCTTTTAGTGCACTGAATTTGTCAATACTGGCTGTAAAATGCTTTCCTATGAAATGCATAGCCACAGACGTTTACCATATCGACCCATTAAGTCTTATTCCGTTAGGAGTGTATGCAATTCTCTTAGATTTTGTATTTTACCTAGAAATAACTCTTCTTTGTACATTTATTGACTTTACGTTATCTATTGGCGACTTAACTTTTCTTTCAATATAGTCAGAATTGACGAACATATACATGCACATTGAAAGAAGCCTTTAAATGGTTAATTTATTTAAAAGTAAATATCCTTAAGTTATAACTGAAAAAGGTTTATGATTTCTTTCAAAAGGCCATGATCATTAACTGAAATAAAATATCATCTTCGCATGCACATCGAAATACATAAATAATCAATTTTAGATATACAAATGTAAATTTTACCTCCTGAAAATTGTACACCCAAAAAGCACTACAAACGAGTGCAGCTCCATGCTCTATCTAAGTCATAAATGAAGTCCCAAAAAAGTGAATGCTACGGTATACTTTACTTATGAAAAACGATATATTCGTCATCAAGTTGAGAAGAGGAAGACGATCCATGGAAACTCAAGATTTCAAACATTCACCTGCCCATTCATCTTTCAATAAATTATGTAATCCGTTACCACGTTAAAGGTAAATTCTTAAATAATCTTAGTATCCAAGTTTTTTCTGTTTTTCATCTCTAATCATGTTAACACAACTTGCAATTGATAAATGTAAAATTGAGTGTATCATATGCATGTTGTTAATTCTATTAGATCAAAAATGCTATGTCTAATCGAACTACTCTGTATTTTAGTATGCATTGACCATTTAAGAAAGGGGGACAAAAGATACCAGAGGTAGAGTCAAACTCATAGATAGAAAATTAACTGACAACGCCATGGCTAAAACTAAAAAGACAAACAGACAAATAATAGTACAGAAGACACAACATAGAAAACTAAAGACTAAGGAACACGAACCCCAACAAAAACTTGGGGTGATCTCAGGTGCTCCGGAAGGGTAAGCAGATCCTCCTCCACATTTGACACCCTTCGTGTTGCTATGTTATTACAAATCCGGTTGATAGTCTAATTCAGTAGGTCACATTCGTGAAAAGGGAAAGGGTATTGTAGTTACGACGTGAGGAACATATCCTATATCATCTGTCAAACGGTTATTCCATAACGGTCAACCAACTCGTGATGGTGTCCGTAAAATTTACGAAGAGATGATTTAACTTCACCATTTAGAACTCTTGGTTTAATAGATTCCCTGAGAGTATCCTCTATCAAGGACATTATGATAGGAAATACAAGCCTGGGAATATCGTATCAATTGGGAGATATGTACTCCGTATGCAGGCGCTGCTTTAAGGTTGCTACATAAAAATGGAAAGTTCATAATTGGGAAGCTGAAATCATCTCTTTTGTCGTAAAGTTTTGTTTTCAACCAACCCTAATTGTCAATTTCTAGATGTAAGTCAAGATATGAGGCAGATTTAGCTGTATCTGTAGTATCTTTTATCTCCAGTTGGATTGGATAGATTTGTTTAACATAGTCACCAAATTTTGTATTTTTTAGCGAGAGAACATCATATATATAACGGAACATAAAGTTAAAGGATATTGCTAACTTCATATCGTTCTTTCTAAGAAGTTACTGTATGAAGTCAGCCTGATAATAATAAAGAAACAAGAGGGCACACTTGGTTCCCCTTGGAATTCCGACAGTATGTTGAAAAACATGTCCTCCAAACGTAACAAATATGTTGGTAATCAAGAAATCAAGCATCTTGATAATGTCAGTTTCAGAGAATTTTTTGATTGAATCAAAGTGATTCTTTACAAAGTAGGGTTTATGCCTCCCAAAGACAAGATACTTGTATCTACTTTCGCCATTCTTTTTAATGAAACAAAGTAATACCAACTCTTTCAATTTGTCTTTTAGTTTGGAATGGGTAATACTTGTGTAAAGTGTAGGAAAGTCAAATGTTTTAATACTATTGCAAGATGAGCGAGTCTTAGATTGTATATACTCTAAAATATCTTTGGAATGTTTTAGTATACACATCTGGAAAAGGCAGTTTCACAAAAACTTTGGACCCCGGCTTTGATTGCTAATAAAATAGACCGTTGTTTGTAAGGACACTTATGTAGTTTAGGTATCCAATAGAGTGATGGAAGATCCAGTTCTTCATCTTTGGTTGAAATTCCATATACGTATACAATCATTAGGCGGAAAAGTAATGTATGTGAAAAAGCAGCCGATTCCTTATTCGATATTCGATATGCAGTATCCAACAGGCTGCTATCAGTTCTTTCGATATTGAAGTTTCGTAAGTTGAATATAATAAAAAAAATTAAACATTAATAACATTCAACGCAGGATAGTTTAAATTTTTACTATAGTTGTAAAAACTACATGAACTAAGAGATAAAGGAAATCTTTTTATTGACCGATTAAAGTATTCGTAAATTATCGTTGTCCTCAAATATAAACCCTTATGCAAATCGCATATTTCTCTTTGTGACCTTAAGATTAATAATATAATCAAGAATGAAAATTTTAAACAGGAAACAAACAGAAACGAACGTTCCACGAAGATTTAAAATTATAGATAAGAACAGCTATGGAAAGCCAAAAAATAGATATTTTCGAATAAATAAATCATGTAAATAATGTCAATAATCATCTAATCCAGGAACAGTAAGATCTTCTAAATTTATGGAGGACTCAGCATGCCAGTTTACTATTCAAAATGTATCGTGAAAACCTACCACTGAAAAACAGCGAGACCCATCTGGTCTTTCAGTATTAAAAAAAATGAATACTATTGTAGACTTTGTATATATACAGATACTATTAAAATAATTTCCCAGTATTTATGTCATCTTCGATATGAAAGAAAGCTTGAAGTGTCAAAATCGCAAAAAATATCACTTTTAGCCCTCTGTTAGAAAACAAGACAAGGAGTCAACCCAAATTCCTTTTTGGATCCCTCGTATCTTAATATCAATTAAACATTTTTTTCAAACGAGTCTAAATTGAAAACTACGTTCAACCTATGATTGCGTTGGATAAAAATCGCAATTTTTATACGTGTGCATGGAAAACAAATTTCGTTGTAGAAGGGTCTAAAAACAGCACAAACAACATTTTCCAAAAGACCAAAAAAGTGAAAAAGTATATTTAAACAAAACGCATTTGACTAACGGGTCGAACAACTGATGTTCTTTAACCTAGCGTCGTACCGACTTCATCTTTCATCATATATATATATATGAGAGCCCAGGTGGTCGTGTGGTCTAGCGGGACGGCTGCAGTGCAGGCGATTTGGTGTCACGATATCACAGTAGCATGGGTTCGAATCCCGGCGAGGGAAGAACCAAAAATTTGCGAAAGCAAATTTACAGATCTAACATTGTTGGGTTGATGTTTAGACGAGTTGTATATATATATATATATATATATATATTGAAAACATAGTTAAAAGCAAATAAATATATTATGATCCCAAAGCTTATAAATCAATCCTCTTCCGTTGTTTACATTATTATGCTAAGGAAACAACAAATTAACATATATCCGCCTAGGGTATAGAAGAGGGGACTGCATCGTGGCCCTTTGCTAGTCAAGTTTTGAAAGGAAATCTTAATTGTATGTTGATCTTGTTCTTTTAAAAGTATAACTTAGGAAACAATGTCATTATGTGTATAATTATCAGATGAGACTGCCGTAATAGGATTCACCAAGTGAACATTGAGCATTCATTTGAAACTGCATTTTGAATTAATTTTATTCAATTAAAGATCATAAAATATTAGTGTGCCCAAGTTATTTAATATGCTATAGAAAAATAAACCTATCAGTACAATTACAAACCTGTTATGTGAATTACAAAAGAATATGTAATATTTTAGTTTAAAAATTCACGCATTATACTATTTTTGAAATATAGTACACAATGTACTTATTCATTTAAGGGATATAAACTCTATTTTTAGATATGCATTTAGTTTCCTTCCAGGAAATGTTCTTTACACGTACAACAGACGCACATAACTTATCAGTGAGTAGATTTACAGCAGGTCTTAATTATGGTAGATACTTATGTTGTTAAATTCTTATATTGGTATTGTTATTCAATTTTTATTATATCGTGTGTATTGATGATTTAGTTTACACTCATGTTGATATGAACATAAATTTTATATATCTACAATCTCTGTAAACGAAAGAAATTATGATTAATATTTCTTTCTACTAAATAAGGTTTCAATGTTGTGTGTACCGATAATCAGGTTGTCTGCATGTTGATATTGTAAATTATCAGCTGGGAGTCACAAAATTAAACATTTTGTCGACTGAGCGCAGCGAACGAAATCAAAAATTCTTCATATTGTGGCGAGCAGCTGATATTTATTAATGTTGTGTTTAACATTGAAAATGCTGTTTAGTATGAAAAGAAGCGCTTTACGTAACTCTGCATAAACGACATGTCTGAAAAGGGAATTACAGCTGTTTGTTGTCTATAAGATGATCTATAAATATTACAAAAACAGCATGACTTTGAGTATGTCAATAGATTTTGCGCTTTGAAAATGTTTTCAGAAACTTTGGCGGGCTATTGTTATGATACAATCTAACATTTAAAAGTAAAAGTAGAGAACAATGCATCGTTGTATTCTGTTGGTCAACAATGTTTTACATTAGAAATAGATATTTTTTTCAGCTATCATGACAGAACCAGCCAATATATCTTTTTACAATTTTACTGCGATATATCCTCCAGAGGGATTCTGCGAATACCAGAAACTTGGTCCTTTCAATCTATTTAACATGATCCTATTCAAAGAGTTTGGAAATTTTGCTATTTGTTTGTTATCTGGTGTTTTTCTTGGGATTATCGGCATCTACAAATCTGGAAGTAATGTGTCATCATTAATCCTGTACTTGTATAGTTTGATTGTTGGGTATGGTATAATGGAAGGCATATACCATGCAACACTATGGAATGGTTTTGGACGAATAGGAGAGACTATACTCAAGTTTCAACAAAGTCTGATTATAGTATTTCTTGCAAATACTGCTGGTTTTTCTCAATTTTATGGACACCACTGCATTTTCATTACAACTATTTTGATAGCCGGTAAGTTAGCGGTTATTTATAAAAACATTTCAATCTTTCAACCACCATTTTAAGATGCTTATGTCTAAAGTTAATGCTACAAATATGCACTTATCAAAGTGTAAAGTTGCTTCTTAAATGCGCATATTTAAAGCTGAATATTGATTTTAAGCAAATGTAATTTTACAATCAAAATAAGGCAATCGTATTTAAAATTCATATACTACAATGTATGTATTCCGAATAGCCTTCCCAATGTTTTACAAGTTATAAATAGTTAATTTGACGTCATTCGTTATGAAATTTTACAGATCCCTTCACGAGTTAAATTACTGTTATGCAATAACAGTTTCATAGAGAACGACAGAGATGTTCTGATTATCGTTCACACAATTTTGTCCTCCATTTTACCAATTGTGACTTACCGAATTAGACTTATCATAGGATTTGCACTTATTCTAACAACACGATAGATGCCACATATGGAGCTGGATTTGCTTACCTTCCGGAACACCTGGTTTACTGATTTGGAAAATCACGTTAATAGCAGGCCAACAATTCTGACAATTATAAGGATATTTCATATAAAAATAAGGACATAGGGTATGATTTTCAATGAGACAACTATCCACCAAAGTTGCAATAACGTCAATTTAGGTAAATACAGACAACCGTACGGCCTTCAACAAATAGGTTACCCATACGGTAAAGTCAGCTTTGAAAGGTCTAGACATGAAAAATATGAAATGACTCAGTTGAAAACACAAACGGACTAATTCATACGAAACAATTTACGAAAAACAAATATGACACACATGCATTAACGACAACCACTGCACTACAGGCTCATGACTTTTGACAGCCACATGAATAATGTGGTAACTTGTTTTACGATTACTTGCAAATGCTTAACAAACCATCTACTTGAAAGCTGGAAGTAAAGCCGGATATTACAATGTTTATTAATTTGTTGATTCATTTCAAGTAAATCCATTTTTTCTCCTTTTTTATCATTCAAACCAAATACCTAAATGATATCTGAAGGAAACGTTACGTATACATGTCTAAGGGATGTAAAGTACCTGGTAAGTAGCCGTTAGGAAGTTAGACATACCAGATGCAATCAGTATTTGAACAAAAAATATACGAACACTATTGCCACTTTTTTTTAATTAAAAATGTGTAATTTCTTCTGACTGTATTTGACATGGCGATTTGTTTACACGTAAAAAAATCGCTAAGTGAAGAAGTTTAAAAGCATTTAAAAAACTTGTTGACAGAGATTTGTTTCATATAAATGCAAAGGGTTGGCAGCAGATGTTATTCCATTCCCGATGCCATAATTAACTCACTTGCTCAAACAAATGATACAGAACGTTTTTTGTATATTGTAAATAATTAAGTTGTGTGGTCATTGAATGCCTATTCTAAAGAGTGTATCAATGCTATTATAATTCATACTTAAAATTATTGTACAAATTATAGGTAAATTTTGTATAAATTTTGTACAAATTATTTTACAAATTACAATTTGTTCAAAAGGAAAGTGTACGAAATTTGTGTTCACATTATGATTTTAACAAAATAATTACTAGAATGTAGTGCACAACATTAATAAACTTGTAAAACCCGGGACATATAAAAAAGAAGATGTGGTATGATTGCCAATGAGACAACTATCCACAAAAGACCAACATGACACAGACATTAACAACTATAGGTCACCGTACGGCCTTCAACAATGAGCAAAGCCCATACCGCATAGTCAGCTATAAAAGGCCCCGATAAGACAATGTAAAACAATTCAAACGAGAAAACTAACGGCCTTATTTATGTAATAAAATGAACGAAATACAAATATGTAACACATAAACAAACGACAACCACTGAATTACAGGCTCCTGACTTGGGACAGACACATACATAAATAATGTGGCGGGGTTAAACATGTTAGCGGGATCCCAACCCTCCCCCTAACCTGGGACAGTGGTATAACAGTACAACATAAGAACTTATTTCTGAACTATTTCCAGCTTCAGATAGAAAACCAAATAATCAAAATCAGATAACTCTCCGTAGCAATCAAAGTTGACTAAAAAAACTTAATAGGCTTCGTATTTTTTTTTTCTAATTGCAGTCCATCTCTATCCAAACTGTATAAGTCATCTATTGCATTATTCCCTGACAATTACAAAATCACTTCTGGTTTGGTAAGAATTGGACTATTGAGCTTAAATTCATTGAATTGATATATGAACTAAATATAACTATTGTTTATTGCTCAGTTTATAACTTTCTGTTTGTTTAGGAATGTATCCAATGGTCACAGTGGTTCTAAGTTCTGCCTATAGGAATGAATGGATCGGCTGGTTGACTTTTGACGTTCTGTGGTTCTTTATACTGTCTATTTGTCTCGAAATATGGAAGGATAAAGACAGTTACAAATTTGACCAGATTGATGCATTTTTGCAGATGTGGTTAGTATAAAACAGTATAAAAATAATGACTCAACAAAAAAAAATCATCAACCTTGATAATGAAAAATAAGCGTTTGGAACTAAGTCTGTAATTTGAATGTACATTTGTACCTCAAAATATCCTTGCATTAGAAAAAGGATTCAAATCTATCACATTCTTCAAGCGGAGCACGGTTTCAACAAAATGACGTTTTTGATACTTCAATACTGCTTATATATTACCGAAAACGTTTATCAGAATAAGAAATTATATAACATGTATAAAAGTACTTCGTTTTTATGCCCAACCTACGATAGTAGAGGGGCATTATGTTTTCTGGTCGATGCGTCCGTTCGTCAGTCCATTCGGCCGTTTGTTCGCCCGTCCGTCCGTCTGTCCCGCTTCAGGTTAAAGTTTTTGGTCAAGGTAGTTTTTATTGAAGCTGAAGTCCAATCAACTTGAAACTTAGTACACATATGATATGATCTTTCTAATTTTAAAGACTTTTAACCCCAATTTCACTGTCCACTGAACATAGAAAATGAAGTGCGAGTTTAATCAGGTTAAAATTTATGGTCAAGGTAGATTTTGATGAAGTTGAAGTCCAATCAACTTGAAACTTAGTACACATGTTACCAATGGTATAATCTCTCTAATCTAAATGCAAAATTAGATTTCACGGTCCATTGAATATGAAAAATGATAGTGCGAGTGGGGCATCCGTTAACTTTGGGCACATTCTTGTTTAATGTTGATTTAACACACGGTTAGTAAATGAGTACAATGTTGACTGAAGTAAAAAAAAACACTCATTATAATAATGCCTGACTTTACAGTAATGGACATTACAAAGTCATTTGTCATTGGCAAAAAAATATCAGTTAATCTGCAATTAAGTCATTATGATCAATATTATTAGTCGAATCATAAAAGGTGATACCAGTAATTGTAAGACATTGTTGGGGTATTTTGTAATTCATACTTTAGATGATAGAAATATGTTATTATAAAAAAAGTTCAGCTACCAATTAGTTTTATAACCATAATCATAAGTTAACTCCCTACAGTTTTTATAGCTGATTGTAAACCATTTAATTGTTGTACCTTTAGTCTTGATACCTATTGCTAAGTCTTTGAGGATAAAGTGATTAGCGACACATCATCTAAATTAAGTCTATTGGAATGAAGTACTTAACTAACTCCTTATATATAAGTCTGAAATAACATCCAACAGTGTTAGAAACACTGGACACTTTTAATTTGCAAAACACTGTTTTGCAAATCAGCCGCCGCCTCTTTTAAGAAGTAAAATCACAAAAATACTAAACTCCAAGGAAAATTCAAAAAGGAAAGTCCCCAATCAAATGGCAAAATCAAAAGTTCAAACACATCTAAGAGCTAGAGTAGTGTATATAACCAAAATGAGCGGAATTACATGGCATTCAATAATTTCATTGTTTTTTATGTTATTATTATGTATATTTTGTAATTTGATTTACAAAAATATGGGATTTTCAATATCCCATGGGACAGGACAAAATCCCATATGATTGACCATTATCCCATGGTATTTTTGTTAAATCCCATATGTTTCTTTAGGTCCCATGGGATAATAGTTGTCCCATGGGATAATAGTTGTCCCATGGGATATTTGCTGTCCAATGCATCAACAAAAATCCCATAGGAATATAATTATCCCATGGGATAAAATAAAATCCTTTGGGATTCAAATTATAAATATTTTTTTTCATTTTGTCACAAACATGTTTTTAATTTGTTTATATTACAATAAAGATTATTATTATTTTGGAAAGTATAATAATATTTTAAGTAAAAAATAAGATCCTTTAACTGAAATAAGAACAAAATATTGTTTTGAAAAACTTATTTATCTGATTATGAAAAATAGAACTGTAATAATCTGTTCATATTCTGACTGAAAAAGTTGAAATAGCACGTTTAATAGTTTATTCTTTTTCTTTTCATGAGGTAAAGTTTTCTTCGTTTTAGTTGCATTGCAATACATCTGAATATGCATTTCCTTTGAATTGTATACCTCTGTGGTGTGCCTAATATTATGTTTATGTTTGCAAATTTATAAAATAAATTCTTTTCCTTTTAAATTTAAGTTTTTTTGTTTCAACTTTCTATGTACCATTATTCGGTCCACTAAATCAACTGAGTCAAGTAAATAAATTATTTCATCCACTAGAATATGCCAACATTTCTCAGACAAAACATTTTGGCGAACAGTTCTACATAAAATTGCAATCCTGGTATCTATGATAAGGTTATTCTTCAAAGATCTTTCTGTTCAGTATTAACCTGTTGAATGATGATCATGAAAGCCAACTAAAGATGTCTGACCTACAAATACATAGAACCCAACAAATTATCAATGAAGAGAAATAAAGCAATAAAATTGCTATTTAATCATGTTTATAAACATTTTGATAAATTTTCATTTGAATATTAGTTGTAAGTACTCTTATCTCAGTGCTTTGTATCTACGTTTTTTATGTCCAATGTATGGGCATATGTTTTCTGGTATGTGCGTCCGTTCGTTCATTCGTCCTTCCCGCTTCAGGTTAAAGTTTTGGTTTTTGGGTCAAGGTAGTTTTTGATGAATGTGAAATCCAATCAAATTGAAACATAGTACACATGTTCCTTATGATATGATTTTTCTAATTTTTTTTCTTGATCATATTAATTGTTTGTGTGCCTCGTTGCAGTCTTTTGAGTTAAGCCAATTGCAGCAAATGTTTACAGGTTGTTCAAATGTTTGGCTGTTATTAAAACCACTGTCCCAGGTTAGGGGCGTGTTGGGTACTCACACAATGTTTATATGTTAGTTGATATTTGATTTGAATTAGCTGTCAGTAACTGTGAGTACAAACAGATCTATGTGTTGAGTCTTTTTGTTTTATGAAAGGGAAAGAATTTTCCAGTCACATCAAATTTGTGTTTTAAGTTGCTGTTTTCTGCTTTGTTGCATTCTCATCAGTTAATAAAATGTATAATGAAAATGTGAATGTATCAAAATAACCTGACAAAAAGAGCAGAAAAAAAACCTTTTAGACTTATTTTTATAGTTTTAATATTGAACAGAAACTTACACCACCCATGCCCCATTTTGTAAGTATCTTTCCCAAGACTGGTGCCTGTTTTTCAGTGGTTGTCCACTGTTGCTATATATCATATTTGTTTTTTGTTTATTGTTTTGCGCACAAATCAGGCACTTAGCTTTCGCCTTTGAATTGTTTTACATTAGTTATTTGTTTGTTTTTATAAATTAGTCTGATATATTTGAAGTTTAAATTGATGTTTTGTTTCAAATTTTGTTTTCGGTGTCTTTTGGTATTAAATATTAAATACCAAAAGATACTAAACCCACAATTATGACAATGTTCCGTGCTGATTGACCAAAAATGAACGTACATTATGATCACACAATGCTGGATGATAAAAAAAACCTATTAATTCTTTAGGTGGAGGGATATCCTGAAAAAATATAGATTTATGTTAAAACCTATGAGTACATGTATGTTTACCCTTATATCAGAGCTTTCATTGATTTCAAATGAGAAATAATTGAGTTTCAAAAACAGTATTCTAGAATTCATAAATAAACATATATTGATACTTACATTATCTGCTTTGTTGTTTAAAATTTTATTTTTGAGCAGTTATAGAACAATATATTGCATAACATTTCAAAGGAAAAAAAGATATTCAACTTAAAAAAATCATCTTAAAACAATTAACTTACAAACAGAATTCAATGTTACATACATATTACTGTATATTTATAATTTAAATCCCATATGATTTTATTTTGCCTCTGGGATATTAAAATCCTTTGAAATAATTAAAGTCCTATGAGAATTATTTTGTCCCATGGGACTACAACTATCCCATGGAACCAAATAAATTCTATGGGATTTACCCAAAATCCGATGGGATAATGGTCAATCCCATGGGATTTTGCCCTGTCAGATGGGATATTGAAAATTCCATGTTTTTCTAAACCAAATTGCAATAATAACAGCAGAAAAGCAATGAAATTATTGAATCCCATGTAATTCCGCACATTTTGGTTACATACACGACATTGTAGCTCTAAGGAGAAACGGCGGTGGATTTGCAAATGAGTCTTTTGCAAATTAAAAATGTCCAGTGTTAAGAGTTAGATTTTTGTGACATTTATAATTTTTTGAAATACTAAGGCTTTTCTAGCTCAGGCATAGATTAATACCTTAGCTGTATTTGGCAACACTTTTATGAATTTTGGATCTCAATGCTCTTCAACTTCGTACTTTATTTGGCTTTTTCTTTTTTAACTTTTTTGGATTCGCGTCTGGCGTAAATATAAAATTTAGTCCTGGTATCTATCATGAGTTTATTTATATATTATTACATCAGTTGTTGTCCCTGAACAACGTAAATTCCAGGATGTAGTTAATATTGGTTAGCATCGTAATCTCGTTATATATAATAATATATATATATAGAGAGAGAAATATTTATCAATAGAAAGCCTGTCGAAAATATGCCGAGATCTTGCTATTGAAATTGCTAGTAACCAAACGTATGAAAATGTCGGCGTTTTACGTTTCCGCAAATTGGCATTACTTTTCCGGAAAAAAAAGATGACGTTTCCGCAAATAAATATCTTACTTTTCCGGAAAAAAATTAACTATTCCGGAAAAAATAAATTATTACTTTTCCGCAAATAATTAAGGAATACCTTTTGATCGAAAGCAAAGCCATAATAAAAAATAAATATTTATTAAGTTAAAGGTCATCATAGCATGCAAATAAAATTCATCATAAAAATGTACGCAAGCGTATGTTCAGCACTATTATAATCAGATGTATCTTGAATGATAATAGTTCATAAGTCAGTTCTGGCAGAATACTTGTACCCAACACGTCTTATAAAGTCCACAGTAGTATATTGTCCGTTTAGAAGTTTTGAATTTTGCTCTGGAAGGAAGTCCATCTTTTCCTTTTTGTATTTGCGAACAGGTGCTTTGACAGTAAGAGTTCTCATCTTTATGTAAGATGTTGTTTGCAGTTTTAGTTAAACATCTACAAAAACAAAAATGTTAGGATGGCTAGCATAAAACTGCTCGTTCAGGTGGGCATGAAAAGACTCGGCACCATTTGTCGTTCTCTTTTCCGACATTAACGTTCACAATAAATATATACAACGTTTTGGCAAAGTATGAACAAATTCTATCATTTTTAATTGTATACACTCGTACAACATTAAATCAAATATTTACATCATTTTATTCAGAGTAAAGTTAATATTTGTAAAAGTGTACATACCTGTAAACTTTATCCCCATTCTTCAAAATATTTGACGATCTATAGGAAAATCCGTCGTAGATTATGCATTTCTTTCCTCTGTTCGTTTCTGTATGTACCAGATCCATTTTGATGTGTGATCAAATGTTGAGTGTGAATACCTATTTATGTCTACGGATAAGGTGAACACTTTTAAAACAAATAATTTTCATTGGGTTTCTCAATGAAGTTTAACTAATCCCTACCAGAGTCAACTAGTTATATCTAGTATATTGTAGATATAAGATAGATCAGAACCTTGTCTTTATTAAAAAAATAAATAATAATAATTCATCGTATATATGATATTCAAATATTCAAATATTTATAATTTACAATTTACCAGGTAATTTAATTTGCGGAAAAGTAATAAATACAAATTGCGGAAACCTATACTTTAAATTTGCGGAAACGTAGTATTGGGACTTTGAAAAATCAGCGGAAATGCAATACGCCCGAAAATGTATTATAACAATTAATATCAAATAAACATTGTATAATTTCATTTTAACAGGTACGCCACAGGGTATGTCGTAATTGCATATGTGCTATGGTGGATTGATACTTTCCACTGCACTTATGTGTTGGCTCATTTGTATCTCCATGGTATATGGCACTTACTAATTGCCCTAGCATATTTCTACTTAACAACACTGATTTCCTGCCTCACAGCAAGGTTAGCAAACTGTAAACCGATCATTACGACGTATCCATCGCACAGGTTACCCTTGATTTTGTTTGTCAAATGGGAGAAAAAAAAATAGAAAATGCATAAATGTCAGAAAATGCATAAATGTCAAATTTGAAATATAAGTAAATTATGATGACATATCATTTTCTGAAGTTTCTTTTAATGGGAACTTTCGTGACAAAAATCTTACAATACAACCTCTGACTTCTTTTCAAACTGTAATGACACATAATAAGACAGTATTCACCTTTTTCTATCTCAGTTGTTTAATATACCAAGTTTTTTCATGTTGTACAGTCTTATGTTATATTATTTTGCGAAGCGTAGCTCTGATAGTGGCTTCTTTCTGTGTATTGAATTGTTTTTTGTCATCAAAATGTGAAGTTGTTTATAATGTAAATCAAATAAAAAAAATCGTTAGCATTGTAGTGTTCTTTTATTTGTGAATGGAATATGTTTAAATAAATGAGTTTAACAAAATAATTATTGCATTATTGAAAAATCACTTATGGAAACAAATAAATACTGACACAAGCGAGTTAATCGTTGTGCCTCCGCACATAAAACAACTGATAATGATTTAGACTTCATATACTCCCTTTTCAACCGTCCGAATTATTGATTTTGACTTAGAGTTGAAAAACTCTCTTAGCACAAACGTATTTTTTTAAGATATACGCAAGAAGATAACAATATTTAAGAGAGAAGAGCAACATCATGACAAAATGAACGTAGACGAGAAAACAAACAAAGTCCGAAAAAAACATAAAAGAAAACTTAAAATTGTTTGACAAAAACCTATATGAAACTCGAGTGCTGCTAAAGGTAAGCAACTCTTGAAAACCTGTAGTCATCTGATGTCATCGTTTCAAAATAAAAAGTCAAAATTTGTTTCAGCGATTAACCTCAGAACCTACACAAAAAACCGGAAGATCAGTGGGACCAGCAAATTACTTATATTTTTATACATGCGTCAGCTGTGCAAAAGCTAACAATATCATCAAGTGCCAAAATATTAACCTTCGACTTTTCTCGAAAATGTCAAGTGGCCAATATTTTTCTTTCTGTTGTAGGAGCTGTGGAAGGGGGTGGTGGTTCATTTAAAACTTTGCGGCGGGCACAGGCCAGTCTTTTCCTGCTCCCACTTTTGAGAAAATAATTTACAATACGTCTGAGCCAGTGACAACTCTACAACAGATTTATCCATCGGATCACCAGCAGTGATGTTGATACATGGCTGTGTACATTATGTATATACAACTCTTCTAAATATCAACCCAACAATGTAGATCTGTAAATCATCCATGCATCTCCATCACTGCTGGTGATCCGATGGATAAATATGTTGTAGAGTTGCCACTGGCTCAAACGTACTTATAAATATAAATATTTTCTGTGACTGTATCTTAAATTAATTTGTAGGATCCTTTACTATAGATAATTTAGCTGATCTGTAAGAATAACATCTACATGCCTTATATATCATGTACTGTAGTACGACGCTAGATCAAAATTGACGTTGAAAGGTAACACCAGACCACCGAAAGCTTCATTTTTATGAAGCCAATGTGGTCATGTGGTCTAGCGCACCGGTTACAGTGCAGGCGATTTGGTGTCACGATATCTCATCAGCATGGGTTCAAATCCCGGCTAGGGAAGAACCAAAAATTTGCAAAATCAAATTTACAGATCTAACATTGTTGGGTTGATGCTTAGACGAGTTCTCTATATATATCTATATTAGTATGTATACCTCTCTTAATCATGAAACAACTTCCGCCAATGTTCATAAAACTCTCTGACGCGGTAGGACAAGGTTAATATGTAGTTTAAATATTGCAATGAATTGCACACACATATGAGGATCTGGATGGGGTATACTGAATAGAGAATAATGAGAAGATACAAATGGGACAAAACATGAAAGAATTAAAAAAAATAGGCCAAACAATTAAGTACTAGTAATATAGAATGAAGGAGTGTTGAATTATAGAGATTAGAGAATAATGGGCTAAATTTATAAATAATAGAGAAAAACAGCTACTTGAAAATATTCAAAGAATACATAATTGAAAGACTCCCCATGCAGACCCTCAGATATGGCCTTCTATACTGTTTATCATGTTGCTCTTAGGCATTTTCTCAGGAAGTACAGTGACTGATATTACAGAATAGGAGAATCAGGGACATCTTGATGCATACATACATCCTCCGACAGACAGACAGACAGACAAATGACCACACAAACAAACCATGTCGCTCTAAATTGTCTCGATTTCGTAGGAGATATATATAAATTCAACAGAAACAATCTAAGACCTAAGAACACGCGATTCTCTAAATGAGAAAAGGGGGGCATTACCAGGGGCGGATTTAGGGGGCAGGGGGCCCGGGCTCGGCCTCCCCCCTTTTTTGGAAAAAAAATTGTTGCTTTTATGGGAATCACTGAAGCGTGACTCGAGCGGGCCCCCTCTTAGGTCAGTCAGTGGACCCCCACTTATGAAAATTTATGGAACCGCCACTGATTACGATATAACATACAAAAACTAACGGTTGTCGTTCCTTACTGCTGCTGAACACACTCACGTTCAGGAACATGAAATATTACTGGGTTAATCGTTATTTGATAAAAGTTTCAACAGAACCAACCCCCATTTTCTATACAGCATAAATTTAGAGAGAGTAGGGTTTCTCTTTGTGCCGTTGCGAGCTACATCACCAACAGTCCTAGCCTGTCATTTTTTCAATGAACTAGAGTGCGGTTAGATGACCATTACTGTTTTGCAAATTTATTTCCTCAAAAGGGTACTATGATAAACAGAAATATTGCAAAAGTTGTGTTTATTTGTAAGAAAACCCCATATTAAAGACTTATTTTATGATTAAGTCGTTGTTTTAATTTGATTGAATCTTTTTAATTTTAATCTGTGCAGATCACAACTTCAAAAAATACGGAAAAGGCCAAAAAGCCGTACAAACGTATACAATACGTATATACATTTTTTTGTAAACGATTCAGATTTTTTCAATACCTTCTCTGAGGAAATTGTGCAAATTGTGTACTATATAAGGATTTCAAACCTTTTACAGAGAGTGATAACCTCTGAAGTAAAAGCTTGTTTTGTCTCGTATTAGGTATGGTAAATAGTTTTTTGGTGTTTTGATCTAGATGTATCTATTGTTTTGTGTTTTCTACTGCTTTTAGAAAAAAGGGGGGTGGGGTACTGTGGTATAGACAATGATAATCAGCTACAAAATGAGACAGTTATATTCAATCTTTAGTAGAACGGTTGCAATTTTTTGAATCATATAACATAGAATATGAATAAAAAAAGATGCAGGGTATTATTCGTCAAAAAAACAGCAATCCAACAAAACATAATTGAACAATATGAGATTCGCTGTTCTAACTTTCTTCGATTGTCAGTTCAAAATATACACCACTTTCCGCGTGCAAGGGACCGTTGTGCAAGGGATGGAGTTTTGATTATGACGGCTTTATAGTAAAGTATTTAACAGATTATGTTATCATTCTGTTTTCGTTTAATTTGAATTGGTCTCCAAAAAAAATAGCAAGGCTGACGCATTTTACTGGACTAGCAGAAAGTATAGAACCATGCACTCAGAATTGGGACCCGGTAACAAAAGAACGTTCGAGAAAGTAGTACATATTTAAAACAAAATAGTTCCTACGGATCGGTATCGATATAAAACAAATTGTAGTATATATTTTAGTTATTAAGGTATCAAATAAAAGGTGACGGACTTGTGATCCTTGTAAAACACATATTAACTGACAATTCGGAATAAAACAAAAATTTATGAATGAATTCTAAAATTAAATGCATATTTTGCCTGTGTCTCAGATATGAAGTACCTGATTTTGATGTATCTAAAGTTCCGGCAACCAGTACGGTTTGAATTAAATGTTTGAATAACGGTATATTGATCCCGCCCCCATAAAATGTTTGGAAGTAAAATGAAAAACCTGGATAGGAATGAGGGTCAAGAAAAGGTGGAGTGCATATCCCAAGTCAGGAACCTATAACTCAGTGGTTGTCGTTTGTTGCTGTGTATCATATTTGTTTTTCATTCATTCTTTGTACATATATCGGGCCGTTATATTTCTCGTTTGAATTATTTTCATATGTCATTACGGAGCCTTTCATAGCTGACTATATATATGCGGCAAGGGTTTTGTTCATTGTTGAAGCTTGTACGGCGACCTATAGTTGTAAGCTTCTATGTCAGTTGTTCTCTGGTGGAGAGTTGTCTCATTGGCAATCAGACCAAATCTTCTTATTATCATGTATACCTCTCTTTATCATGAAACAACTTCCGCCAATGTTTCATAAAACTCTTTGACGCGGTAGGACAAGGTTAATATGTAGTTTAAATATTGCAATACATTGCACACACATATGAGGATCTGGATGGGGTATACTGAATAGAGAATAATAGGCGAATCGTGTATAATAACTGGCTAACAATATAAAGAGAAGATACGAATCGGACAAACATTAAAGAATAGAGAAAAATAGGCCAAACAATTGAGTACTAGTACAAATGAATACTAGAGTGTTGAATTATACAGAATAGAGAATAATGGGCTAAATTTATAAAGAAAAGAGAAACATGGCTGCTTGAAATTATTAAAAAACAAAATACAGAATTGAAAGACCCCCCAAGCAGTCCCTCCGATATGGCCTTCTATACTGTTTATGGTGTTGCTGTTATGCATTTTCTCAGAAGTACAGTGACTGATATTAGAGTATAGGATAGCATATCATTCTTAACTAAACTAAAGTAAACAAAACACCATGAAACCGCAATTTGTAATTTGTGGCTTGAAATTTCGTCACTTGTGCCTTAGCTTTACGATTGGATTTACTGACACAATGGCTTTAATATGCGTGAAATATTTGCTACTAGACGTTAAGCAGAAAATATTCAAATCCAAATCAATCCACTATTAATCATGCAAAATAAAACAGGCAGTGCTATCAGATTTAAATGATAAGATTTTTTTTCAGCCACCAGTTCGCATGGAATATAAGTGATGCACGAAAAAAGGAGATGTTAGGTATGCGTCAATGAGACAGCAACCTTACTACAGAAATACACAAACGACATCTAGAAGGAGACGAGTAGACTTCAACAAAAGACAGATGTCCTAACATTATGTCTTATAAGTGCTATCAAATTTATATTTTTTTTTCGGCCAGCAGCAAACACGCAAAATGTAGTGACATAGGAATATAAAGAAATGTGATGTATACGTCAATGAGACAGCAACCCTACTACAGAAATAACCGCAGATCATCTAGAGGGAGACGTGTAAAATCTTCAACTGGAGACAGGTGTCCTAACATTATGCTTCATAAGTGCTATCATATTTGTATTATTTAAACAGTCAGCAGTGTCCGTGGAAAATAAATTGTGAAATAGAAAGAGAGTCAGGCACAGTTGTAGCCCAATGATATAAAAAAAATTAACATCTTGATGCATTCATACATTCTTTGACAGACAGATGACCACACATACAAAACACGTCTCGCTCTCAATTGTCTCCATTTCATGAAAGGTATAGATAAATTTAACAGAAACAATCTAAGACCTGCTATTAACACGCAATTCTCTAAACGAGAAAATGGGGGGGGGGGGGGGGGGGCATTAGCATTACGATATAACATACAAAAACTAAGGGTTGTCATTCCTCACTGCTGCGGAACACACTCACGTTCAGGAACATGACATGCTACTGGGTTAAACGTAAGTTGGCTTATATTGAAACAGAACCATCCCACTTTTTCAATACATCATGGCAAGGAAAGAGACGGGTAGAGAAGTACTATTGGCCCATAAACTGCACCGGTTTTACTTAATGCCGTTGCGGGCTATATCACCAACAAGTCTATAGACTGTCATTTTACAATGAACTGGACTGCGGTTAGATTACAACAACAAATGGAAGTCAGATTACAACAACAAATGGAAGTGTTTAACGACCTTGACTGGCTATACAGCCCTCGCACGGTCGGCTCGGTGCCCGAAGGCGATTGGTGAGCATTTAAATATTTTCTGCCGTGGGTCAGGAACTGGTAGTAGAGGACGCCGAATGGAGGCCGCCATCTTGGTTTTAGTGAGTTGTTTTTGGTTTTTGACTATTTTGGATTTTTCTTCTTCACAACGGCTGCTTTCAGGGCCAGTTTGGTCAGCTTGGCAGCCCGCTAACCTCGATGAGTGAGTACCGGTAGATGAATGTTGGATGTAGTTCTAAGATGACAGGAAGCGTTATCAGGACCCAAAGCCGTGAGGCAGTTACATGCAGGTCGTATCACCCAACAGCCTAGGATACAGCCCTCGGACGTTAATCGGCATGACACTCCCCATAATAGACAATGGTTTTGGAGGCATGTTAACGCGGGTACGCCTACTACTACGTCTCTCTGTACGGCATGGATTGGTTTCTGTCATCTTAGTAGTATGTCGTTGACCATCTAGCAATAAACCCTCATCGAAGATAGCGGGTAAAGGAGAGCTGACCCAGCACGTCCGTTCAGCTGTAAGGACTGAGACGTGACTGGTCAGATTACTATAACTGTTTTGCAAATTTATTTGTAAAAACTGTTTGCTTAAAAGGGTATGATAAACGGAAATATTGCAAAATTTGTGTTTATTTGTACGAAAACCCCATGTTAAAGACTTATTTTATGATTAAGTCGTTGTTTAAATTTTATTGAAACTTTTTAATTTTAATCTGTGCAGATCACAACTTCAAAAAATACGGAAAAGGCCAAAAAGCTGTACAAACGTATACAATACGTATATACATTTTTTGTAAACGATCCAGATTTTTTCAATACCTTCTCTGAGGAAATTGTGCAAATTGTATACTATATAAGGATTTCAAACCTTTTACAGAGTATGATAAGCTCTGAAGTAGAAGCTTGTTTTGTCTCGTATTAGGTATGGTAAATATCTTTTTGGTGTTTAGGCAGAAACCATTTGATTTTCTGGGGGGGGCTATGGTTTTTTTTGGAAAAAAAAGTTTGTTTCCAGTTTTTTGAGAAAAAAATAATTTGTTTTTGATTCTGAGAAAAAAAAATTGTTTGTTTCACCATCAGCTGCCACTATATGTAATGCTAAAATTGAAAGAAAAAAATTGTTTTCAACTTGTCGCGAAAAAAATAGATTGTTTTTCGCCGCAGGCGAAAAAAACAGTTTGCACAGAAAAAAAACCATAGCCCCCCCCAGAAAATCAAATGGTTGCTGCCTTAGATCTAGATGTTTCTATTGTTTTGTGTTTTCTAATGCTTTTAGAAAAAAAGGGGGTGCCGTGGTATAGACTTTTAAAATGATAATCAGCTACAAAATCAGATAGTTATATTCAATATTTAGTAGAACGGTAGCATTTTTTTCAAATATATAACATAGAATATGAAGGTATTATTCGTCAATAAAACAGCAATCCAACAACACACAATTGAACAGCATGAGATTCGCTGTTCTAACTTTCTTACATTGTCAGTTCAAAATATACACCACTTTCCACGTGCAAGGGATGGAGTTTTGATTATGACGGCTTTATAGTGTTCATGTTAACAGATTATTTCATCATTCAGTTTTCGTTTAATTTGAACTGGTCTCCAAATAAATAGCAAGACTTACGCATAGCGTTCAAGCCTTCAAGGATGTCTGTGCTAATTTGCCAAAATGTTTTTTATGTGAATTTTTTATTCTGCGTTTTACTGGACTACCAGAAAATATTGAACCATGCACTCAGAATTGGGACCCGGTGACAAGAGAACGTACGGGAAAGTGGTACATATTTAAAACAAAATAGTTCCCACGGATCGGTGTCAATATAAAAATTTGTAGAATATATTTTAGTTATTAAGGTATCAAATAAAAGGTGACGGACTAGTGATCCTTGTAGAACACATATTGACTGTCAATTTGAAATAAAACAAAAATGTAGGAATGAATTCTAAAATTAAGTGCATATTTTGCCTGTGTCTTAGATATGAAGTATCTGGTTTTGGTGTATCTAAAGTTCCGGTAACCAATACGGTTTGTATTAAATGTTTTAATAACGGTTTATCGATCCCTCCCCCATAAAATGTTTGGAAGTAAAATGAAAAACCTGGATAGGAATGAGGGTCAAGAAAAGGTGTAGTGCATATCTTAAGTCAGGAACCTGTAACTCAGTGGTTGTCGCCGTTTGTTGCTGTATATCATATTTGTTTTTCATTCATTCTTTGTACATATATCGGGCCGTTAGATTTCTCGTTTAAATTGTTTTCATATTTCATTACAGAGCCTTTCATAGCTGACTATATATATGCGGTAAGGGTTTTTCTCATTGTTGAAGCTTGTACGGCGACCTATAGTTGTAAGCTTCTATGTCAGTTGTTCTCTGGTGGAGAGTTGTCTCATTGTCAATCAGACCACATCTTCTTATTATTATGTATACCTTACTTTATCATTAAACAACTTCCGCTTCATAAAACTCTTTGACGCGGTAGGAATAGGTTAATATGTAGTTTAAATATTGCAATGCATTGCACACACATATGAGGATCTGGATGGGGTATACTGAATAGAGAATAATGGGCGAATCGTGTATAATAACTTGCTAACAATATAAATAGAAGATACGAGTCGGACAAACATGGAAGAATAGAGAAAAATAGGCCAAACAATTGAGTACTAGTACAAATGAATACTAGAGTGTTGAATTATACAGAATAGAGAATATTGGGCATAAATTATAAAGAATAAAGAAAAATGGCTGCTTGAAATTATTAAAAAAAAATTACAGAGTCGAAAGACTCCCCATGCAGACCCTCCGATATGGCCTTCTATACTGTTTATGGCGTTGCTGGTATGCATTTTCTAAGAAGTACAGTGACTGATTTTAGAGTATAGGATAGCATATCATTCTTTACCAAACTAAAGTAAACAAAACACTATGAAACCGCAATTTGTAATCTGTGGCTTGAAATTTCGTCACATGTGCCTTAGCTTTACGATTGGATTTACTGACATAATGGCTTTAATTTGCGTGAAATATTTGCTACTAGACGGTAAGTAGAAAACATTCAAATCCAAATCAATCCACTATTGCTGATGCAAAACAAAACAGACAGTGCTATCAGATTTATATGATAAGAATTTTTTCAGCCACCAGTACGCATGGAATATAAGTGACGCACGAAAAAAGGAGATGTTAGGTATGCGTCAATTAAGGAGACAGCAACCTTACTAAAGAAAAACACAAAAGACACCTAGAAGGAGACTTCAACAAAAGACAGATGTACTATCATTATGTCTTATAAGTGCTATCAAATTTTTTTTCGGCCAGCAGCAAACACGCAAAATGTTGTGACATAGGAATATAAAGAAATGTGATGTATACGTCAATGAGACAGCAACCCTACTACAGAAATAACCGCAGATCTTTTAGAGGGAGACGTGTAACATCTTCAACTGGAGACAGGTGTCCTAACATTATGTTTCATAAGTGCTATCATATTTGTATTATTTAAATAGCCAGCAGTGTGCGTGGAGAATAAATTGTGAAATAGAAAGATCTAGAGAATCAGGCACAGTTGTAGCCCAATGATAGAAAAAAATTAACATCTTGATGCATACATACATTCTTTAACAGACAGATGACTACACATACAAAACATGTCTCGCTCTCAATTGTCTCGATTTCATGAAAGATATATATTAATTTAACAGAAACAATCTAAAACCTGCTATTAACACGCGATTCTCTTAACGTGAAAAAAAGAGGGGGGGGGGGGGGCATTACGATATAACATACACAAACTAACGGTTGTCGTTCCTCGCTGCTGCGGAACACACTCACGTTCAGGAACATGACATGTTACTGGGTTAAACGTAAGTTGGCTAAAATTTAAAAGAAAACATCCCCCTTTTTCTATATAGCGTAAGAAGAAGAGAGAAGAGTAGAGAATTACTGTCGGCCCATAAACTACACCGGTTTTACTTGAGCCGTTGCGGGCTATATCACCAACAGACCTAGACTGTCATTTTACAATGATCTAGACTGCGGTTAGATGACTATTTCTGTTTTGCAAATTTATTTGTAAAAACTATTTGCTTAAAAGGGTATGATAAACGGAAATATTGCAAAATTTGTGTTTATTTGTAGGAAAACCCCTTGTTAAAAACTTATTTTATGATTAAGTCGTTGTTTAAATTTTATTGAAACTTTTTAATTTCAATCTGTGCAGATCACAATTTAAAAAAATACGGAAAAGGCCAAAAAGCCGTACAAAACGTATACAATACGTATATACATTTTTTGTAAACGATCCAGATTTTTCAATACCTTCTCTGAGGAAATTGTGCAAATTGTGTACTATATAAGGATTTCAAACTTTTTACAGTGTATATGCTAACCTCTGAAGTAGAAGCTTCTTTTGTCTCGTATTAGGTATGGCAAATATTTTTTTGGTGTCTTGATCTAGATATATCTATTGTTTTTGTGTGTTTTCTACTGCTTTTAGAAAAAAAGGGGGGCTGGGGTACCGTGGTAGAGACTTTCTAAATGAGATCAGCTACAAAATGAGATAGTTATATTCAATATTTAGTAGAACGGTTGCAATTTTTTGAAACATATAACATAGAATATGAATAAAAAAAGATACAAGGTATTATTCGTCAATAAAACAGCAATCCAACATCACAAAATTAAACAGCACGAGATTCGCTGTTCTAACTTTCGTCGATTGTCGGTTCAAAATATATGTACCACTTTTCACGTGCAAGAGATGGAGTTTTGATTATTACGGCTTTATAGTGAAGTGTGTTAACAGATTATTTTATCATTCAGTTTTCGTTTAATTTGAATTGGTCTCCAAAAAAATAGCAAGACTTACGCAGAGCGTACAAGCTTGCAAGGATGTCTGTGCTAATTTGCCAAAATGGTTTTTATGTAAATCTTTTTATTCTGCGTTTTACTGGACTAGCAGAAAGTATAATAAAACCATGCACCCAGAACTGGGACCCGGTAACAAAAGAACGTACGAGAAAGTAGTACATATATAAAACAAAATAGTTCCTACGGATCGGTATCAATATAAAAATTTGTAGAATCGTGTATAATAACTGGTACAATATAAAGAGAAGATACGAATAGGACAAACATGAAAGAATAGAGAAAAATAGACCAAACAATTGAGTACTAGTAATAATGAATAATAGAGTGTTGAATTATACAGAATAGAGAATAATGGGCTAAATTTATAAAGAATAGAGAAAAATGACTGCTTGAAATTATTAAAAAAAAATTGCAGAGTCGAAAGACTCCCCGTGCAGACCCTCCGATATGGCCTTCAATACTGTTTATGGCGTTGCTGGTATGCATTTTCTCAGAAGTACAGTGACTGATATTAGAGTATAGGATAGCATATCATTCTTTACCAAACTAAAGTAAACAAAACACCATGAAACCGCAATTTGTAATCTGTTGCTTGAAATTTCGTCACATGTGCCTTAGCTTTACGATTGGATTTATTGACATAACGGCTTTAATATGCCTGAAATATTTGCTACTAGACGTTTAGTAGAAAACATTTAAATCCAAATCAATCCACTATTGTTGATGCAAAACAAAACAGGCAGTGTTATCAGATTTATATGATAAAAAAAAAATTCAGCCACCAGTGCGCATGGAATATAAATGATGCACGAAAAAAAGGAGATGTTAGGTATGCGTCAATGAGACGGCAACCTTACGAAATAAAATACACAAAAGACATCTAGAAGGAGACGTGTAGACTTCAACAAAAGACAGATGTCCTAACATTATGTCTTATAAGTGCTATCAAATTCATATTTTTTTTTCGGCCAGCAGCAAACACGCAAAATGTAGTGACATAGGAATATAAAGAAATGTGATGTATACGTCAATGAGACAGCAACCCTACCACGGAATTAACCGCAGATCATCTAGAGGCAGACGTGTAAAATCTTCAACTGGACAGGTGCCCTAACATTATGTTTCATAAGTGCTATCATATTTGTATTATTTAAACAGTCAGCAGTGTGCGCGGGAAAAAAATGTGAAAAGAAAGAGAATCAGGCACTGTAGTAGCCCAATGATGAAAAAAAACACATCTTGATGCATACATACATTCTTCGACACAGACAGACAGACACACACGCTCTTAATTGTCTCGATTTCATGAAAGGTATATATAAATTCAACAGAAATAATCACACATCTGCTATAAACACGCAATTATCTAAATAAGACAAGGAAGGGGCATTAGGATATTACATTCAGTCAAACAATTCTATACTACTACTGTTTTGATGCTCTTGCTTTTCCGAATATATACGAGAAAGGTTCAAAACATCAGAATATTTTAATAAAATTTACAGAATATTTAAAGTTAAAATAACAACTTTGAAGAAAAACCCCAAGATCTCTAATACGGATGTAAAAAATAATAAGTACAATGATTAATAATTTACTTTAAAACATTTCATCTACATAGATATTTATTGGCATAATGCGCATCTAGCGTACACAATTTTAATCCTGGTATCTTTGATGCGTTTTCTACTGTTACTATGCTGTATACTAGACATCTTTATTTGTGAAATATTCCGACAATACTATACACAAATGGTATACAGCGACATTTGTGCTATCACATTTCTCTTGCATTGATAGACAGAAAGTAGTAAAAGCTTCATTTATTCTCCCAGATACGTAATAGCAGTAACCAAGAATATTGTAAGCTCTATGTCGTTCGTAACCGCCATTACAGTCTTCAATAAAACTTGAAAGTTTACGAAGAATTTCATTCTGTATAGACATTTGTTCGTTTTTCTTTCGTTTTATTTCGAAATTCAAATAAAAAGCATATACCACTGGATGATAAACACAAAAATTTGACTGCTTTGTACATTGTAGTAGAAAAAGTTCATATTTGATAGGTTCTGGGACGAAGTTTACAACATTTTTCGGAAACATCACATCGTATGAAATTAATAATTCGTTATGTACCATATCATAATTCACAACAAGAATTTCAGAGTATAAAAATTTTAACACCCATACCATATTTTTTTCCATACACCATCCACTGTATACGAACGGTTTAGTATTAGACATCACAAGAGAAAGTAATGCCCATGCAGTATCTATTTTGTTGTTTAAAAGTTCAAAAGTGACCAAGTATAGTTTTCCAGACAATTCATCTAAATCGGTTCCAATTTTGAGTAAGCCATGTGTATGACGGAGATAAATATCGATTTCTGTTTGAGTTTTTTCTGTTCGACACCTTTCTTCGTGGAACATAATTCCTAATTGTATACTACCAAACCGCTTTGCCGTTTTCAGCATACATGGTAAAATGTTCCGAGAACAATTATTTCCTGATTTCATATCTTCAATAAACGCCAAGAGTTTGTTCGAGTTATTTGGTAAGTGCACCATGCTTAAACAAACTTTAAAACTTCGTAACATGATTTCCAGTTTTACATTTTCTGGACATTCCATCAAACAATAATTAAGTGGCGCCTTTACTTGACATATAAAGTCTCTTTTCGATCCGTTATACATCTTCAGAAATTTGATAGATCGTAGCACGATATGGCGGCATTCGAATATTGTCACGAATACATCTTCCAAAATTTTGTCTATTTCATCTGCAATCCGTTGTCGTGTTCGGGTATCTAATTTACCGGCAAGCAGATTTCGATCGCGAATAATATAATGCGGAAGGGAACCTTTCAGTATATGTTGTTTAAATCTTTCAAAACAAATTTCAAGACAAAAGAGCAAGTTTTCTTTAGAAAACATTTTAACACCGTACTCTTCAGATATCCAAAAGAGTAAGTTTTTCATTTGATATCCACTCAGTTCATCTGGAGAAAAAGATTGCAATTTACCTTTTAAAATACTTTTCATTAAAACATAACATTGAAACTGAGTATCATTGAAATTCCAAATAAGTTCCCTTTCTGCTTTTGAAAAGGAAAACCGCCACTGCATTGACGAAATGTTAGATCTGTAATCTCCAACTGGCACCACGTGCACTGGGAATGCACTGATTATGTGGACAATTTCGCGTGATGGCCAGCCCTTCGAACGTGCTCTGTTGTTCCACTCAGAAGCGGCAACAGGCCAGGAATGGCATTTTATTCCAAATGTCATATCATACTCTATGTTTGATGAAATTCCTTTAAAATTGTACATTAAAGCTGATAAACAAGGACCATGCGAATAAAAACTGGCGTTTACGTGAGGATGTGTCCATTTATCATATTTTTTAATGAGTCCGTTTTGAAATGTCTTCAAAAATTCTTCACTGGACAAAAACAGTCTATTTCCGGCTGTCACTATCATTAATTCAATGTCTGGCAAGAAGGTACTGTTTGGATTTATTTTGAGTACTTCAAGTCTCGTATAACCGGGTGAACAATTGTCAAGTGCCATTGTAAATATATGCATTTTCACACCAGGTTCATTAAAATTATACTTTCCTTTAACAGCGATGATCCCTGTAGCAACGTACATATGATCCATGTCGCTTCCTAATATAAACGATCCTTCTGCAATAAAACTTCCGCATTTAATATGGTTTGACTCAAAAAGATCTTCTTCTATCTTCTCAGTGAGTAAACAGTCAGACCTATACACTCCAACCAGTTCCATAAAATAGCCTTCGCACTTAAGACAGTCTGAAACTACTTCTGATAGTCTATTCTCGTCCTTGTCTTCCTCGCTGGCCATTTTTTAAACATGAAAGTTGTTTACTATATATATAGAGATTTAAATACACATAGGCAATTACAATCACGTGAGCATATTTATATTTCGGGCATTTCAATATGTAAAATATTTATGTCACAAAATTGTTAACTCAATTGTAAATTCACGGGTGAATACAGTCTATAATTGTTTCAAACAGCAAAAACTATGATCGTCTTTCCTTTGCATCTTATAAGATCTTTCGACATTGACAGATGGAAAACTATTGCTATTATCCGGCGTATTACGTTTCCATATTTCAGTAAGCAAAAATCCAGTTTCATGTTTCCGCATATTCGTGCATTACTTTTCCGAAATAAATAGATACCACCTTTACCTGTATTTCACCTGTAAAAAATTGATAATAATAATATATAAGACTTTTATTATAGTATTTTTTCTTAATTTGTATTTTATTATAATAATTTGTACGACTTTGCTCCCAGTAGAGCTATAGAAAACCCGTACAAAGTTCAAAGTTCAAAGTTCTTTATTTTCCAATTAAGGGCCCCTGACGGGACATAATGACAACAATACACAATACATTCTGATTCTTAACACATAAACATATAATGAAGATAAAATTAAAATTTCAAGTCACATGTAGAGGATGAGATAATATCATAGAATATATATATATATCATATATTAAAAATATCATAACATAAAACAATTGTTTTTGTTATTATTTATAAGTTATTTTAGTTGTCTCAAAGTTTCATATCTTTGATTTTTTTCTGCAATGCCAGAGTGCCAGCAAAATTTTTTTAATAATTTATTAATTCACCATATTAAATTGAGAATGGAAATAGTTTGCCAACAGAGGTCCACCTCGTCTCTTATCCAGAAAAATAAGTTGAAAGAATAAATAATACAAGTCACTAAAATGGAAAAGAGACCAAGGCCAAATGCACTCGGACATGTTAGTAACTGGAATTTAGATACCGTTTTAACCTCCTCGTGATAAGTGCAAAAAAGTAAAAAAAATGTTCACTTTAATGCAGAATTCACCATGGGGTGATACTAAAAGGTTTTGGCATCCAAAATCGTATGTAATTATATTTACAAATGCATATATATACATATTCAACACTCTAGCATAGCAGTAGCAGGTGCAAGTGAAGTGACAAAGTCCCACTACTCTTTAATTAGTATGTTCATGTTTGGATATAAGACAACAAATTTTACATAAAATTTCATGATCTTCATTACTCATCATCCAAATAAATTTTTCAGGATTTTGTAAGTGGGTACAATTAGGACATTTCAAACAAATAGCATTAATTAAAATTTAGATCATAACGTTCACCTTTATACTTTGTACATGTTAGTAAAAAATTGTTCTCATCTCCTACCTCGCCAGATGAGCAATGAACACGCAATCTATTTTGCCTAATAATACCTTGATATCTTCCTAACTCTATTTGAAGTCTATGAGCTGATATTCTGAATCTGGTGAAAATTCTCCCCTGCCCAAAATCTTTTATAATATTTAAATAATTTTCAAATCCAAAGTTTTGTTTAAACTTGAAGTACGTACACAGTTTGCCATCTGATAATGATGTTTTTTGTTTTTGCCAAAGATTAATATAATGAATTTTCATATATTTATGGAAGTTTAAAAGGCATCTTTTAGAATTGGAAATTGATTATTTAAATTTTCCAAACGGTGCCAATATTTAAGCATTGAACTGACGATATTAAAATGTGTGGGTAATCTGCCAAGTTCTGACAAGGAGTCAAAGTTTGTACTCTTTTTCCCACAACCAAAAACAAATTTACAAAATTTAACATGCAAATCTTCACATTTAAGTCTTTTATAAATTTCATCAAAGGACAAATCAGGGTTTTTTTCAATCGTGATGTAAAGGGATTAAAATAACCCCAAAATTCACAACCATATAATAATATTGGCATAATAGTGTGATTGAATACATGTAATGAGATTTTAGGTGAAGGACAGTGAGAAATAAATTCCTTGCACAGTTTAAAATAAGCCTTTAGACCCTTCTGGTAAAGTTCATTTTGAGCAAAGGAGAAAGATCCAGATGAACAAAAAGTAATGCCAAGATATTTACATTTGGTTACACATTCAACATTTTTTCCATTGTATTTGAAATTATATTTGAGATGTCTGCCTGCCTTGTTGAATATAAGCACTTTGGTTTTAGATAAATTTACAGTAAGACACCACTGTTTGCAAAACATTAACGGGTGTTACACGGACACTTTTTAGATGCTACACGGACACTTTTTAGTTGTTACACGGACACTTTTTAGTTGTTACACGGACACTTTTTAGTTGTTACACGGACCCTTTTTATGAATAGAGTTCATCGGCACTTTCAATTTCAATTAGATTTGAACTTTTTGTTTCACCGACATATTTCCTGTCATTTTTTTTTTATTAAAACTAGAACACACCCGTGATATCGCGGGTCCTTGACTGAATTGAAATATCTGTGTGTAAGCCTTATTTTAGCCTGGATTTTTAGTATTGGTATTTCAACTGATAAATTCATAATTGTCAAAAAAATTGGAAACTGTAAGTCTAATTTTATGTCTAGATTTTTAATATTCGTCATTTTTAAAAGTCATGATGATTTAAAAACAACAATAGGAAACAACGAGAAAAAAACCTGAATAGGAATGAGGGTCAACAAAAGTTGCAGTGCATATCCCAAGTCAGGAACCTGTAACATCAGTTGTTGTCGTTTGTACCTGTATATCATATTTATTTTTCATTCATTCTTTGTACATAAATCCGGCCGTTAGATTTCTCGTTTGAGTCATTACGGAGACTTTCATAGCTGACTATATATATGCGGCAAGGGTTTTACTCACTGTTGAGGCTTGTACGGCGACCTATAGTTGTAAGCTTCTATGTCAGTTGGTCTCTGGTGGAGAGTTTTCTCATTGGCAATCATACCACATCTTCTTATTATTATGTATACCTCTTTTTATCATGAAAAAACTTCCGCCAATGTTTCATAAAACTCTTTGACGCGGTAGGACAAGGTTAATATGTAGTTTAAATATTGCAATGCATTGCACACACATATGAGGATCTGGATGAGGTATACTGAATTGCGAATAATGGGCGAATCGAGTATAATAACTGTCTAACAATATAAAGAGAAGATACGAATCGGACAAACATTAAAGAATAAAGAAAAATAGGCCAAACAATTGAGAACTAGTAATAATGAATAATAGAGTGTTGAATTATACAGAATAGAGAAAAATGGCTGCTTGAAATTATTAAAAAAAAATACAGAATTGAAAGACTCCCCATGCAGGCACTCCGATGTGGCCTTCTATACTGTTTATGGCGTTGCTCTTATGCATTTTTCTCAGAAGTACAGTGACTGATATAAGGGTATAGGATAGATATCATTCTTTACTAAACTAAAGTAAAAAAAAACCCACCATGAAACCGCAATTTGTAATCTGTGGCTTGAATTTTCGTCACATGTGCCTTAGCTTTACGATTGGATTTACTGACATGATGGCTTTAATATGCGTGAAATATTTGCTACGAGACGTTAAGTAGAAAACATTCAAATCCAAATCAATCCACTATTATTGATGCAAAACAAAACAGACAGTGCTATCAGATTTATATGATAAGATTTTTTTTCAGCCACCAGTGCGCCTGGAATATAAGTGATGAACGAAAAAAGGAGATGTAAGTTATGCGTCAATGAGACAGCAACCTTACTAAAGAAATACACAAACGACAAACGACATCTAGAAGGAGACTTCAACAAAAGACAGATGTCCTATCATTATGTCTTATAAGTGCTATCAATTTTTTTTTCGGCCAGCAGCAAACACGCAAATTGTAGTGACATAGGAATATAAAGAAATGTGATGTATACGTCAATGAGACAGCAACCCTACTACAGAAATAACCGCAGATCATCTAGAGGGAGACGTGTAAAATCTTCAACTGGAGACAGGTGTCCTAACATTATGTTTCATAAGTGCTATCATATTTGTATTATTTAAACAGCCAGCAGTGTGCGTGGAAAATAAATTGTGAAATAAAAAGAGAATCAGGAAAAGTTGTAGCCCAATGATAGAAAAAAAATAACATCTTGATGCAAACATACATCCTTTGACAGACAGATGACCACACATACAAAACATGTCTCGCTCTCAATTGTCTCGATTTCATGAAAGATATATATTATTTAACAGAAACAATCTAAAACCTGCTATTTACACGCGATTCTATAAACGAGAAAAAAAAGAAGGGGGGGGGGCGTTACGATATAACATACAAAAACTAACGGTTGTCGTTCCTCACTGCTGCGGAACACACTCATGTTGAGGAACATGACATGTTACTGGATTAAACGTAAGTTGGCTATAATTAAAACAGAACCATTCCCCTTTTACTATACAGAGTAACAAGAAGAGAGAAGGGTAGAGAATTACTGTCGGCCCATAAACTTTACCGGTTATATCACCAACAGACCTAGACTGTCACTTTACAGTGAACTAGACTGCGGTTAGTTGACTATTTCTGTTTTGCAAATTTATTTGTAAAAACAATTTGCTTAAAAGGGTATGATAAATGGAAATATTGCAAAATTTGTGTTTATTTGTAGAAAAACTCCTTGTTTAAGACTTATTTTATGATTAAGTCGTTGTTTAAATTTTATTGAAACTTTTTAATTTCAATCTGTGCAGATCACAATTTCAAAAAATACGGAAAAGGCCAAAAAGCCGTACAAACGTATACAATACGTATATACATTTTTTGTAAACGATCCAGATTTTTTCAATACCTTCTCTGAAGAAATTATGCAAATTGTGTACTATATAAGGATTTCAAATCTTTTACAGTGTATCCATAACCTCTGAAGTAGTAGCTTGTTTTGTTTCGTATTAGGTATGGCAAATATTTTTTTGGTGTTTTGATCTAGATATATCTATTGTTTTGTGTATTCTACTGATTTTAGAAAAAGGGGGAAGGGGTACCGTGGTATAGACTTTTTAAATGATAATCATCTACAAAATGAGATAGTTATATTCAATATTTAGTAGAACGGTGGCAATTTTTTTTGAAACATATAACATAGAATATGAATCAAAAAAGAAACAAGGTATTATTCGTCAATAAAACAGCAATCCAACAACACAAAATGGAACAGCATGAGATTCAACAGAAACAATCTAAGACCTGCTATTAACACGCAATTCTCTAAACGAGAAAAAAAAGAGGGGGAGGGGGCATTACGATATAACATAAAAAAAAAAACTAAGGGTTGTCGTTCCTCACTGCTGCGAAACACACTCACGTTCAGGAACATGAAATATTTCTGGGTTAAACGTAAGTTGGCTAAAATTAAAACAGAATCATCCTACTTCCTCAATACAGCGTGACAAGAATAGAGAAGGGTAAACAATTACTGTCGGCCAATAAACTGCACCGGTTTTTCTTAGTGCCGTTTCGGGCTATATGACCTAGACTGTCATTTTACAATGAACTAAACTGCGGTTAGATCACTCTAACTGTTTTGCAAATATTTTTGTAAAAACTATTTGCTTAAAAGGGTATGATAAACGGAAATATTGCAAAATTTGTGTTTATTTGTACGAAAACCCAATGTTAAAGACTTATTTTATGATTAAGTCGTTGTTTAAATGTTATTGAAACTTGTAAATTTTAATCTGTACAGATCACAACTTCAAAAAATACGGAAAAGGCCAAAACGCCGTACAAACGTATACAATACGTATATACATTTTTTGTAAACGATCCAGATTTTTTCAATACCTTCTCTGAGGAAATTGTGTAAATTGTGTACTATATAAGGATTTCAAACTTATTACAGAGTATGATAACCTCTGAAGTTGAAGCTTTTTTTGTCTCGTATTAGGTATGGCAAATATTTTTTTGGTGTTTTGATCTAGATATATCTATTGTTTTGTGTTTTCTACTGCTTTTAGAAAAAGGGGGAAGGGGTACCGTGGTATAGACTTTTTAAATGATAATCAGCTACAAAATGAGACAGTTATATTCAATATTTAGTAGAACGGTAGCATTTTTTTTAAACATATAACATAGAATATGAATAAAAAAATGATGCGAGGTATTATTCGTCAATAAAACAGCAATCCAACACCACACAATTGAACAGCATGAAATTCGCTGTTCTAACTTTCTTCGATTGTCTGTTCAAAATATACACCACTTTCCACGTGCAATGGATGGAGTTTTGTTTATGACGGCTTAAAAGTAAAGTATGTTAACAGATTATTTTATTATTCAGTTTTCGTTTAATTTGAATTGGTCTCCAAAAAAATAGCAAGACTTATGCAGAGCGTGCAAGCTTGCAAGGATGTCTGTGCTAATTTGCCAAAATGGGTTTTATGTAAACCTTTTTATTCTGCGTTTTACTGTACTAGCAGAAAGTATAGAACCGTGCACTCAGAATTGGGATCCGATAACAAAAAAACGTACGAGAAAGTAGTACACATTTAAAACAAAATAGTTCCTACGGATCGGTATCAATATAACAAATTGTAGAATATATTTCAGGTATTAAGGTATCAAATAAAAGGTGACGGACTCTTGATCCTTGTAGAACACATATTGACTGACAATTCGGAAATAAAACCAAAAAAGTATGAATGAATTCTAAAACTAAGTGCATATTTTGCCTGTGTCTCAGATATGAAGTACATGGTTTTGGTGTATCTAAAGTTCCGGTAACCAGTACGGTTTGAATTAAATGTTTGAATAACGGTATATTGATCCCGCCCCCATAAAATGTTTGGAAGTAAAATGAAAAACCTGGATAGGAACAAGGTTCAAGAAAAGGTGGAGTGCATTTCCCAAGTCAGGAACCTGTTACTCAGTGGTTGTCGTTTGTTGCTATATATCATATTTGTATTTCATTCATTTGTTTGTACATAAACCCGGCCGTTAGATTTCTCGTTTGAATTGTTTTCATATGTTATACGGAGTCTTTCATAGCTGACTATATATATGTGGTAAGGGTTTTGCTCATTGATGAAGCTTGTACGGCGACCTATAGTAGTAAGCTTATATGTCAGTTGGCCTCTGGTGGAGAGTTGTGACCACATCTTCTTATTTTTTATGTATACCTCTCTTTATCATGAAACAACTTCCGCCAATGTTTCATAAAACTCTTTGACGCGGTAGGACAAGGTTAATATGTAGTTTAAATATTGCAATGCATTGCACACACATATGAGGATCTGGAAGGGGTATACTGAATAGAGAATAATGGGCGAATCGTGCATAATAACTGGCTAACAATATAAAGAGAACATACGAATAGGACAAACATGAAAGAATAGAGAAAAATAGACCAAACAATTGAGTACTAGTAAAAATGAATAGTAGAGTATTGAATTATACAGAATAGAGAATAATGGGCTAAATTTATAAAGAATAGAGCAAAAGGGCTGCTAGAAATTATTAAAAAAAAAATACAGAATTGAAAGACTTCCCATGCAGACAGCACTCCGATATGGCCTTCTATACTGTTGATGACGTTGCTGTTATGCATTTTCTCAGAAGTAGTGACTGATATTAGAGTATAGGATAGCATATCATTCTTTACCAAACTAAAGTAAACAAAACACCATGAAACCGCAATTTGTAATCTGTTGCTTGAAATTTCGTCACATGTGCCTTAGCTTTACGATTGGATTTACTGACATAATGGATTTAATTTGCGTGAAATATTTGCTACTAGACGTTAAGTAGAAAACATTCAAATCCAAATCAGTCCACTATTGTTGATGCAAAACAATATATACGGTTGTCGTTCTTTGCTGCTGCAGAACACACTCATAGTAAGGAACATGACATATTACAGGATTAATCTTAGTTGGTTTAAACTCAAACTGAACCATCCCCCTTCGTTCATACAACGTAGCAAGAGTAGAGAAGAGAGGATTCCAAGATTTACAGTCGGCACAATAAACGTACGGGTTTCACAGTTTTCATTGAGTGCTAGGTTTTTTAAGCTCTTTTAAACATTACCATTACTAATAAATATTATTTATATATATGACCCTTTATCAATACACAGCAATCCCGGAGATAGTTTTGTCTTTAGAAGCATAAAATACAACAGATGACTTTGGAGGAGGTAAAGAAAAAACTGTTTCCTTCAAAAGAATATTTTACAGTTGGTCGACTGTTAAAATCTCATATGTAAAGGATAAAAAAAAATGTAATATTTGTCAAAACTGAGTTGTTTTAATCATCATCCAAAATCATGTGTATGATTCTATATATTTGTGTTTCAACTCATGAGAGACATGTTTTCGCGGGTGAAAGATATTCAAACATTTCCAGATCTATACATTATCGGTTGTGTGAGATTCCCTCTTGCACTTAGTTGTGTAATTCTAATGTACATTGATGGGTGTTCTTAGAGGTATAGCAGGATACGTCATACAAGTGAGAGGTTTAGCTTGTTTTAAAAATCAGGTATAATTCACCATTTTCTACATAAGAAAATTCGGGTACCAAGTCAAAAATATGACAGTTGTTATCCATTCGTTTGATGTGATGTGTTTGCCATTTGATAAAGGACTTACCTTTTTGAATTTTACTCGGGGTTCAGTATTTTTGTGGTTTTACTTTTTACCATCTCGACGTAGTTCTCGCTCTGTTTTGGTTATTCAGATTGTATATCCGGAAAGATTTACGACATTTATTAACATACAACAAATAAGATATCAAGCATATAAAACTTCATAGCATTATTCTAAATATATCACAAGATTAAAGATAAGACAATAACAATCAAATAATATATAAATTATACATTCAATCATTTTAACTTTTTATAAGAAGTAGTCTTGGTTTAAAGTTCAACACACCAATACAGCTTATTACCACATAAAAGGTATGATATTTAACACTAAGTTTCTGAATTGCAACGAAAATACAAATATTTAAAGTTTTGAATCTGCACTCATCAATGGTTTGAGATGTGTGTAGTAGGTGCTGTGGACCTGTAATAGAAAACAATCAATTATACATACAAAGTATGTTTAACTCAAGTCTACGACTATCATACAAGTGAGAGGTTTAGCTAGCTAAAAAAATCCAGGTTAAAATAACTATTTTCTACATAAGAAAATGCCTGTACAAAGTCAGGTATATAACAATTGTAATCGATTCGTTTGATGTGTTTGAGCTTTTGATTTTGCGATTTGCTTAGAAATTTTCCGTTTAAAATTTACCTCTCAGTTCGGTATTTTTATCATTTTACTTTTTCATATCAAATGCATTGTTCTGACTTTTTGATAACATATATAATGTGTGAAAGTTTTGACTTTAAAAGTATTTTGAAATACCTGGTGTAAGCAATATAAAGGATGTAGATAATCGTTACTGTTCGTATAACTCTTTACTATACTGTCGATATCTTATTTACGACCACTGGGTTGATCCCACTGCAGGTGGAGTTTTTATTCCCCGAGGGTATCACTAGCCTAGTAGTAAGCATTTCTGTGTTTTTGACATGAATTACCACTGATATGATCATAATTATGAATTATTTGTTTACAAAACTTTGAATTTGTGAAATTCTCAGGCTTTTTTATATCAGGAATGCTGTATTTGGCAAAACTTTTAGGAATATTTGCTTCTCAACGCTCTTCAACTTCGTAATTTATTCGGCCTTTTTAACGTTATTTTTTTAGATTCAAGCGTCACTGATGAATCTTTTGTAGACGAAACGCGAGTCTAATGGAAGTACTAAATTTCAACCCTGGTACATGTGTCTATGAAGAGTTTACTTTCCAACCATAACGTAATAGTTCTTTAATTTGAAGTATTTTTCTGTTCTTTATAGGCATTTTTTTTGTACTAAAAATGTCAAAGTTCAGAAAGTAGACCCAACTTTCGTTCCCAATTTCTGTTAAACCTTTTTTCTCAATTATGCTTTTTATGAAATTCTACTATGAACTGTTATAAAGCATATCCACGACAGAATTTATCGATTGATCACATAATATCGTTCACAGTCTTAGTTTTAAAGTGAGATTTTAAACTTTGTTAGAAATAAAGGACTACTCCATACCATAATAGGATTTTTTTTATATCTATAAAGCTACGCAGAGAACATTGAAAAACAGGTGCTTATATATATTGTGATTCTATTTCAGGCGTATAAAAATAATATTGGTGCATAATGTGTATCAGCACGCATAAAGGAAACTTTTAATGGTGCGAAGTTTTAAAATGTTTGCCATTATCAGCATTCAGGAATTGTCAGGACTAAAAGCATAATTCTGAAGGAACACGTAACAGAAAATGTGTCGTATTGAGTTTCCAAACGTCAACGTTACTTACCTCTGTTTGATTCATAGGCGCCATTTTTGCATAGTCATACAAGGCTTGGTAAACTTGACCATCATAACGGCCTAAACAGCTTTGTAAGATATGGTCTGGAAAATCAAAAGCATCTACGAGTGCGACAGCATTAGGCCTCATCACATCAAATAAAGTCAGCATCTTCTTCTGTAAATACTCTGCATGTTGTCCTGTTAAGAAGTTGTCCTATACAAATAAAATAAAATGTCATGTAAAAAATGTATTATCTGTTTTTACTTTTTATAAAAATCATTTTATAGGAATAAAAAAATCTTTATTTTACAATACTTTTTAAATTTTGTATACAGTAATATAGACTGGCACGACCATTTAGAGCTAGTCAGTGTTCACTGTGCTTCTCAAAATACATTTAATTGCCATGAATATTTAAATCATTTACGCTTATCAATATTATGATACATTGTCCTCGATGCTGTAAACATTTTAAATGTTGAAATATTTATTCGTTTAAAGTGTTTTAATTTTATGTTTTTTTTATTGAGTTAATCCTTCCAATTGATATTTTATCGTGTGTTTTCCTATGTTGTGATGTTATACTACTGTTTCAGAAAAGGGAGAAGGTTTGGTACCATTAAAACGTTTAATTCCACTGCAAATGTTTGCATCTGTCCTAAGTCAGGAATATGATTACAGTAGTTGTGTTGTTCGGATTCGAGCGTCACTGATAAGTCTTTTGTAGACGAAACGCGCGTCTGGCGTATATACTAAATTTACTCCTGGAATCTATGATGAGTTTATTTACAACCACTGGGTCAATGGCACTGCTGTTGGAGATTTATTTCCCTGAGGGTATCACAAGCCCAGTCGTCAGCACTTTTTGTGCTGACATGAATTGTCATTGATATGGTTATATTTATAAATTTACTGTTAAAATTTTTTGAAATACTAAGGCTTTTCTACCTCAGGCATAGATTACCTTAGCTGTATTTGGCAAAACTTTTAGGAATTTTTTGTCCTCAATGCTCTTAAACTTCGTACTTTATTTAGCCTTATTAACTTTTTTGGATTTGAGCATCACTGATGAGTCTTTTGTAGACGAAACGCGGTGTCTGGCGTATATACTAAATTTACTCCTGGTATCTATGATGAGTTTATTGTTTATGTAATTTATACGTGTTTCTCGTTTCTCGTTTTTTATATAGATTAGACCGTTGGTCAACCCGTTTGAATGGTTTTACGCTAGTAGTTTTTGGGCCCTTTATAGCTTGTTGTTCGGTGTGAGCCAAGGCTCCTTGTTGAATGCCGTACATTGACCTATAATGGTTTACTTTTATAAAAATTTGGATGGAGAGTTGTCTCATTGGCACTCACACCACATCTTCCTATATGTATTACATTGATATATACGTCATTAGAAGTTAATGAATGCAACAGTTTATTATTAGATCTGCTTTTAGATTTCATGAAATTCTAATTATTGCATTTGAATTCCACAAAACGAAGGATGTACAAGTAGGAGCATAAAGCAATCGTCATAAGACAAAGGTCTGTTAATGTTATATCTTAGCGTAACCTGAAGGAAAACTTGAACGTTTAAACTATCATCATGAACCAATAACACACAGTCTGATAAAGCCGTATAGTGTACCACCTCGTATATAAAAAATTAAATCACAAACATACTGAACTCAGAGAAAAATCTAATCGGAAAGTCCATAATCACATGGCAAAATCGAATGACAAAACACATCAAAAACGAACGGACAGGAACTGTCATATTCATGACTTGGTACAGGAATTTTCAAACGTACAAAAAGGTGAATTAAACCTGGTTTTAAAGCGCTAAACCTCTCACTTTGATGACAGTCTCATCAAATAAATCGTAAACAGATGATATTGGTTATGTAATTATTAAAGAAGGGTAAAATGTATGATGGGAAAATTCCAAGTGTCTCCAAAATTATATCTTTGATTGTAACAAGCATGTATTGTCAAAACTAGGGATAAAGATAAAAAGGAAAACGATACAAACCATAATTTGAAGAAAGTTATAAAGCAAAAATGGAATAATATAAAACCAATTGACAATCAAAATACCACTATACAGAAAATTAAATACGAAGCAAGATGAACACCACACAAAACGGATGTGAACTTCTGAGCTCCTGAAAGTCAATCTGTTCCTGTCGTGTTCCTCACTGGCAGGGAAAATGTGATGACAAATCGCTTTCTGTTATGTCATAACAAAAACTAATTCAGTTTGTCTTTTTGAGATAAAGAACAAAATGATCACCAAGAAAAAAAGATATTGTCAAAGAATCATGTCAATTTACTCTCAAACTGTTTGCTTCAGATTAAAGAACAAAGTAGAGAATATATTCATCTTGTTTTGATACAGATCATTATATTATGTATAGGAAAAAGAAATGTATCTGGTCCATTATAAGTTACTATGTAGAATATTTTCTTGGTTATTTTAGAGGATAAGGATATATTAATCTGATATTCCTTACAATTATATACCATCAATACCAAATATCTTATTTATAATATAATGGTTTAATTGTACCTGCATAAATTCGCCTAAATTTTCTAGGATACCATGTACACCATATAACTGACAAACTTCATTCAAGACTTTTGATGTATTGCTATCTACTTTACAGTTTCGAATGCTATCTATAAAGTTCTGGACACAAAACAAGTGACAGTGAGCCTGAAAACCAATTAAATGCGTCATAAATATATTTGTTGACATGATGAGCTATAAAATAGAGCACAAATGAAAATGTATCAATTAGATACTAATATTGGATCTATCATATATACGTTGTACAACCATTGAGCAATTAAATGACCTGTTGAATAAGAATTGTGTAATCGAATTTAAAGAATGAATAATATGTTATATCATAAAATTGACAATGAAATAATTTGATGAAAATGGTAATGAATTAGCTTGATCTTCTTTGTAGGAAAAAAGGATAAGTACCACAAATGAGATTTATTGAAATGCTTATGTCTTATTAATTACTTATTTTATTGTTTAGTGTAAAGAATAACTTATTTACCAGATTTTCACAAACTGCAATATTTTAGAATAAGCCATGCAGTACTACTAATGATAATAAGTTGACTTGTCGTATTAGGGTTTGTAAATAGGGATATAACGAGTGCACGTGTCTTACTAATGTTTGTGTATAGGGAGATATATCTCTTAACCATTTGAGTCAAGGCGACCGTATTTTAACGATGTTTATAGCAGAGTATATTTATTCAAAACATTTACACCAAAAATATCTTACATTTGCCGCCAAAAAGAGTTGTACCGAACTTTTGTTCCAGGCTTCGTGTGCAGGACTACCTGACTGTATAAACGATTGCATTTGTTTGGCAGCCTCCTCAATTAATCTGCAAAAGAAAGAGTATCAAAATATGTTCCTATTTTTATTGTTCCTATAATTATCATGAAAAGATTTTTGCATTACCGGTCGAATATCTAAAATATCTAAAACCTTCAACATCTATCTATATTTATGTGATTCTGTGGCTTGTTGAAATATAAATCCAACTATTATCATCTTAACAAATATGTTGTTGAACAAATTAGAGTATTAAATATTTATGATTATGTCAACGTAATGTATGATCATGTATTTTATTCGAATCCACCGATTTTAACCTAATATGTTTTTTTTTTTAAATCTCGGATAAGATGAGCCAGTTAGGGTTCTAAAATGCATATGTATATACGGGAAAGAATTGTTTTATTTGATGTCATGTGATACATATAAGCATCCAGTATTTGGTATATCCTTAGTCATACTAAAACGCGTTTCCCCTGGACAATTTTTTCTTAGATTAAAAACTCAATTTTGCTTTGCTGAACATGAATGATTATGGCAAGCCGTTCTCGTCAAAAATATGTTTAAACCCTTTTTTCGAAAAAACAATACACACTGAGATTTTAAAACCTAAAATAACACACTGAGAAATCGAAATTACACACTGAGATTTAAAAAAAATAAAAAACACACACTGAGAATTCAAAATTACACACTGATATTTTAAAAAGACACACTGAGATGAAATGAATTGAAAAACACACACTGAGAATTGTTAATTACACACTGAGATTTCAAAAATACACACTGAGATTAATATGCAAATTACTAATGAATATTCATGAGATGAATAATTCAACAGATTAATATCTTGATCTCAAGAACTCTTGTCATTATAATGAAATGCGATTCCTTCAACCAACATTCGTAATAAATTTCAAGACTTAACATCGCTCATATTCATAAGTTTGTTGCCTATAATTCAGATCATTACTACCAGTATATCGGGATTTTTTTAAAACTTAAAACCGTTTAAGTATGGGTCCCTTTTCTAAAGTCTTCCAACTGTTTCCTTGATTTCTCAAGGTAATCTTTTATATTTTTGTTACGTTTATATGCTATAATAGACACGTGAGTAAAATTTTCACTGCATTCTTTGTTAACAGTTTTGCAGATTGTTCTAATGTTTTCTTATATTCTTAAAAAAGTTTTTCACCATTTGGTTATTTTTTGTAATAAGAGTAAGTGGGTATTTTTCTTGTTCTTGTATTTCTAAAGTTTTTTATAAATAATTTGGAACCAAATCGAAGGACTAACGAGTTCTGTCCCCTAGTTGTTTTAAGCTTGTAATAGATTCCGATTAAGTATGCTAATTAGATATGTGCGCATAAAAAATGCGCACAAACCTCAGTGTGTAATTCTTAATTTTCAGTTTGTAATTTCAAATTCTCAGTGTGGGTTTTCAGTTTATTTATTCTCAATCTGTCTTTTTGAAATCTCAGTGTGTAATTTTCAATTCTCAGTGTGTAATTTTCAATTCTCAGTGTGCAATTTTCAATTCTCAGTGGTCCTACTTGTTTCCGGAAAAAGGCGTACACCTTTCGCCGTTGGCGAACGCCCGGTGCACTTGTTTCACAAAATTTTGGATGCGCGCGCAATAACGGCTACGCCGCCCTCTCAGGACTCAGGCGAAGGCGGCGCATTTTCATTTCAAGATGGCGGAAAGAGTGTACGTGAGAAAAACTAAAGGTTACAAATACTGAAAAACAACCAGTAAACGAAAAAATATTATTGTTATGTGCAATTTATCTTCATACTTCGAAGATGGTGAAGAGAAAACGTTCTTTTTTTTAAAACATAATAATTAATCTCTAAACCTATTACGAAACAGAAAATTTCTTTAAAAACAAAGCAATGACAACCTAAAATACAATTAAATTAAGATAATAAAAATATTAAAGCATGGATATTTTCGTCAATGTTTTAATAAAACTCCTTAAATATGTAATTATGCAAAAATGCATATTTAAAGGCTAAATTATTATTTTCCTTATGTTGGATGATATGCCGGTTTACTTGTTTTGAGTCAAAATACGGCGTACGCCGTTAGCCGTTCGCCGTTCGCCTATCCTTTGTGAAACAAGTTGGACCAGTGTGTAATTTTCAATTCTCAGTGTGTGTTTTTCCTTTTTGTAATCTCAGTGCGTCTTTTTTGAAATCTCAGTGTGTAATTTTTAATTCTCAGTGTGTGTTTTGAAGTTTTTAAATCTCAAAAGTCTTTGTTTTAATTCTCAGTGTGTAAATTTTTCGAATAATGGTTTAAACATAGTTTTGACGAGAACGGCTTGCCATAAATGATAAACCATTTTAGAAAGTAACCTCTGATGTTTCATGTCTGAATTTAAATAATAGCAATTATTGTTTATCAGATAATTGAATTTAATGAGGCTACTGGCGTATGTTGTTTTTGGATTTGTACACGTGTTTGTATTGTAAATCAAAAGTGTCCGTTTACACTGTCTTACATTTTGGGAACGCCTCTTGTTAAGAATGATTACTATCACGTGCATTTTGTTCTTAAGAGTGTAAAGCACGTTATAACTTTCTCACATAGCATCTGTTTAGCTTTATACAAACATTTTGTTATAACAAAAAATAATTTCGATTTAGTCTATATTCTTAGTTTTTGTGCAATTTCCACCTGTGTAGTTATTTTCGGAGTATCATCGCAAACAAACATTTTATTGACTTAAGAGTTTTTATAACGAAGAAACATTAGCCGTATATAAGTGTGACGTTCTTTGTCTTAATTACGAACTATCCTAGCTGTTTGCTTGCTGCCAGTTTCCAGATTTAGTGCCATCAGTTTTTCATTTGCTGACCAGTTTTCTAATATACCATGCCAAGAGGAAATTCAAAGAAAGGAACCCCAGCTAGAGGGCAGGGGGTCAAACGACGAAGAACGGCCGACCCTAAGGAGAAGGAACAACCTATAGCTAGTGTAGTTAATCCAAGATCATCTGGTGAGTCGGTTATAGATTTTAGTAGTGACCCAGGGCCCTCCCAAACGTCAACTGGGACAGAATCTAACATATTTAACGAAAACATTCAGTTTTCACAAAGCCTTCCCTGTCTTGAGGAAAGTTTGTTTGACCAAATCGGGTGTTATGTACCCATGAAACTAAAAGATAAAATTTGGAAACATGAATTTATCGACCTAAATTTGTTGATTAAATCTCCTAGATTACTGGCAAATTTTCCTGACCATGAAGGTGATTTAGTTGTAAAAGGGGGTCACATGCGGATTGAATCTTTACCATGTCGCGCTATACCAAATATACACACATGGACAAGCGCTTTCATGATTAAGAGCGAGATCTGTTCTTGATTCATTCCAACTTCTATATACACTGGATAAAGTATGGCCAGTTCCTGTTGAACAGTTAGTACAATTCATCGCTTATTTATCATTGAAGCATTTTTCTCCAGCTACAGTTCGATTATATATAAGTGGCATTTCTTTTTCTCACAAGGAACGTAATTTAGAGGATACTACTAAGAATTTTGTGGTATCAAAAATGCTTGAAGGTTTACACAGAAATCACCCACAGAGAGACAATAGGGCCCCGGTAACATTACCATTATTACGACAGATTACAGACGCTCTCCCTAGTATTTGTTCATCTACTTATGAATCTTTATTATTTAAATCTTCATTTATTTTGGCATTTTTCGCTATGTTACGTGTAAGTGAATTTACGACAAAAAATAAATCTGATTCTAGTACCGAGGCACTGCAATTGTCGGATGTGGTCGTGTCAGATTGTCAATTAAAAATTAACATTAAGAAAAGTAAAACGGATCAGAGAGGTTATTCAACGTTCATTGTGATAAATAAATACAGAGATAACGCGAACATTTGCCCTGTGTTAACCTTGAAGAAATATTTAGCTGCACGTCCTGCGGTTTCAGGCTGTTATCATTTATTTATGCATTTTGACGGATCACCGCTTACCCGTTATCAACTGTCAGCCATGCTAAGAAAGTCAGTTAATTTTTGTAACATTCCAAACCCTAACCTTTTGAAATCTCATTCATTTAGAATTGGAGCCGCCACAGAGGCGAGCAAACGTGGTATTAATGACGAAACTATTAAAAAATGGGGAAGGTGGTCGTCAGGTGCATTTGAGCGTTACATCAGAATTCCGTGGTGAAAATAATTTCAAAATTTTTCAATTTCTTTATATGTACATATAGAACAGAAGTATACAACATTATAACAAACTCCTTAAATAGTTTTCGGTTTGTAGGTCATGAGCTGCAGTCAACTATTTGGATAATGGGATCTTCTATTCCCCATTGGGCTGGCATAACAGCTGCTAGCCGATCTGGTGGGAAAAACCTTAATTTGGATAGGCTTGGAGTACAAGTTAAATGGATAACTAAATCAGGAATGAAATGGAAAGATCTGGATTCATCTTTTGAAAGTGAAATCAAAAAGTGGCCAGCCCCTAATTATATTTTTATACATCTAGGTGCAAATGATTTAGTTTCTATGAAATCAAAAGAGCTAATAGAGAACATCAAATGTTCAATTTTGAGAATAAAGGTTTTTACACCTGACATTAGAATAATTTGGTCAGACATTTTACCAAGGCCCTATTGGCATGGAACGTTAAGGCCAAAGTTAGTGGAAATAGCTAGAAAAAGAGTCAATTGTGCCGTAAGATCATTTATAAAGACCGAAGGCCAATATATTTCGAGGTATCCAGCTATCAAAGCCTCTGAGCACAATTTATTTAGACATGACGGCTGCCACCTGTCACAAGTCGGTATTGGCATTTTCTTAAATAACATTCAGGCTGCCATTGAAACTTTCGTACTCGGTGTTGCTAAGGTTTTCCCACCAGAAAAATGAGCGCAGAGAATGTTTGGCGGTTAATGGGAATTTATAAGACCCCCATTCATTTGGCGGTTCAGGGAGACAATAAACGGACTTGGAACTGTCCCCCTCTGGCACATATCTCTACCCTACCGGCTCTTTAGTGGAGGGTATCAAATAATTTCCTAGGGTTCACTCTTGTCATCAAGAGGAATCCCCTCCACTTCTGGTATCAGAAGGGAGGTGTCATCTCCGCAGTACACGTAATTCAGGTTGTTTGCATTTAAAAAATCGGAGAGACTGTTGTTTTCAGAGGTCTGTGTAAACAGAGGGGGGTTCTCCGTCCAGTCCACTCTTGCACGTAGGAGGGATGTTTTGACACTTATGTTATCATAGGGTCACCGATATGCTCTTTTCAATCCTTTGGCTATCGGTTTGTTTGTCTCCCTGGAACTGGTTAAACATTTTATCTGCGGCCTATCAAATATCCACACATACATATTTTGTACATATACTTGTTGTATTATTAGTAATAAATATTCTATATTCTTTCTACAATTTGTATTGTCTGTTTTTAAGCGCCAGTAGTCCGTTTATTAATAGCAATTATTGTTTATCAGATAATTGAATTTAATGAGGCTACTGGCGTATGTTGTTTTTGGATTTGTACACGTGTTTGTATTGTAAATCAAAAGTGTCCGTTTACACTGTCTTACATTTTGGGAACGCCTCTTGTTAAGAATGATTACTATCACGTGCATTTTGTTCTTAAGAGTGTAAAGCACGTTATAACTTTCTCACATAGCATCTGTTTAGCTTTATACAAACATTTTGTTATAACAAAAAAATCCCACCCACGCCTCCCAATAAATCTATTTTTAAATATTTTAATTACTACTTATCTATTATATCTTTTTGTAGTAAATGCATTTATTTGAACGATATTGCTGTGCCAGTTTGTTGTATTTTTCAGCTTCACGCTGTGTGACAGATGTTGATGTCTCGATGGAATTTGTTTACTGAGAAGATATGGAGAAAAGTGTAGATTAATTGATAAAAAGACATTTTTATTCCTTTGAATGCTGATAAGACATTAGCAGTGTATGATTGACTTTTAATTTGTCTGCGTTGATTAGACACTATCAGTTTATAATTGACTTATTACTTTAGCGTAGTAGAAATTTACACTTAATTTTTGTTTATGAATCTAACTTTAAATTTAAAGATTATATTTTGGTTATACAAAATCTTGAATGTCGCAGATCCTTTAGGGGGCGGTTCAGGGAGACAATAAACGGACTTGGAACTGTCCCCCTCTGGCACATATCTCTACCCTACCGGCTCTTTAGTGGAGGGTATCAAATAATTTCCTAGGGTTCACTCTTGTCATCAAGAGGAATCCCCTCCACTTCTGGTATCAGAAGGGAGGTGTCATCTCCGCAGTACACGTAATTCAGGTTGTTTGCATTTAAAAAATCGGAGAGACTGTTGTTTTCAGAGGTCTGTGTAAACAGAGGGGGGTTCTCCGTCCAGTCCACTCTTGCACGTAGGAGGGATGTTTTGACACTTATGTTATCATAGGGTCACCGATATGCTCTTTTCAATCCTTTGGCTATCGGTTTGTTTGTCTCCCTGGAACTGGTTAAACATTTTATCTGCGGCCTATCAAATATCCACACATACATATTTTGTACATATACTTGTTGTATTATTAGTAATAAATATTCTATATTCTTTCTACAATTTGTATTGTCTGTTTTTAAGCGCCAGTAGTCCGTTTATTAACTATATATTAATTGAAATTTTGATTTATATTTTTTACCTTGCTGCTCTGTGTTTATAAGCTTTGACTATGCAAGTAAATGAAACTTCGTCGTCCATACGTAAGTTCTTTTCCATAGGCTCGCCAATATAACTGACAAATCCAGAGAGGGATTTCCCCTGTTGTTTGGTTCTGTTGCACTTCATCAGATACCTGCAATATAATGGCATTTGCTTTCATGAATATAACTGCAAGTGATCCTTTACACAGTTAACCACTACTCTACTATCTGAGAGAAGGAAGTACTTCTTTAGCTCAGTTGTTACAAAAACTCATCAAATATAACAGGCGTATAATGTGGCACGCAAGACGCTCATCAGTTACACTGGAATCAAAATACTTGGATGGTGAAAATCAAATACAAAGTTCAAGAGAATTAAAAAGTAAAAATTCAAACAAGTTAAACAAGGGGTTAGAAAAACCTAATTGTGGGGTAAGAAAACCCTTATTTAATATTTCAATAACTTCACATTTTACAAACAGAAACTTTAAAAAAATGAATTTATCTATGACATTTCATGTCAACACAAGTACAAAAGAGGTGATCATCGGGCCAGAGTCAGGTCCTTTGCTGTTACAGTAGATATTGTGGATATTGTTAATACCAAAAATACCAAACTCCATGAAAAATTAAAATTGGAAAGTCCCTTATCAAATTGCAAAATAAAAAGCTCGAACGCATCAAACGAGTGGAAATGAACTCATCATAGATACCAGGATTGCAATTTTGTATATATTCAAGACGCTCATTTTATAACACAAATTAAGACAGAGCAAAAACAACCTCATCAAAACCCCGAATTTGCGGTATGGGCTGTGTTAAAGGCCGTACGGTGACATATAGTTGTTGATTTCAGTGTCTTTTGGTCTCTTGTGGAAGGTTGTTTCATTAACTATCATACCACATCTTCTTTGATATACTTATCAAAACCGGGTCGATCTCATGAGGACCGGAAGGTAAGCAAATTTTGCTGTAACTTTCGAAGAGATTTTATTAATACAATTGTTTGTAGTAGCTTATCAAAGAAATCAGGCAAGGATACGCAAAACTCTGAATATAATATCATCATTTGAGGATGCTGACGAAATGTTTATAAATAGAAATTGAAAGTAAAACTTTATAAATTTCGTACATCAAAAGTCCATTCCTAGATTTACATTCATTTATCATAAACGCACATATATATAAACATTTGAAAGCCTTGGTGTTTAAAATTCTTATAGACTTTATTAATTTTATGTCAAAAAAGAACTTAAAAATTCGTAAGGGTTCCGTGGAACCCAGTGTCTCGCCTACTTTTGCTGTTAATCGCAGACTCAACAAAAATGAGGAAATAAATCAATAAAAATATTCCTCTTGATACTATCTTTTGAGTGTAAGAAGCTTCTGTCCAAGTTTGATAAAAATATGAATCTAATAAACGTTTTAAAAACGTTAACTGCAGACTGTATGTAATGTTAACTGGAAGAAAAGTCCATTTATAAGTAAAATAAAGATAAACATATACAAAATGTCCTTCTAGATACTAGCTTCTGATCATAAACAAGCTTTTGTCCAAGTTTGGTACAAATCCAGTATAGTTTAAGAAAGTTATTAAAATTTTAAAAACTTTAACCAAAGAGTGAATGTTATGTTTCCTGGCAAAAAAAATAAGTCCATTTATAAGTAAAATACGGAACAAATGAAATTTTATTTTTACAAAATTTACTTCTTGATACTATCTTGTGATCATAAACAAGCTTAGTTTGCTACAAATCCAGTCTAATTCAGCTAAGGTAAATTTGCCCGAGGGAGTACGAAACGTTTCTTAGTAATTCCTTAAATATAACTTGGAACTTTGAAATTTGCCGTACCAAATCATGCCTGTCTTGAAGCAAAATTCCGCAAAGTCAACTCGTTAATCTCCAAAACATAAATAAAAACTTCTATTGTTTTTAGGTTCAGGAGAACACTGCAATTTTATGATAAACATGTTGTACGATCTTTTGCATTTAGATACTGCAAATTGTCAGCTGCTCGGTGCCATATTAACAACAGCTGCACTGGTAGTTGTTTATTACACCTCTTCTTTCACATTAAGGAATTGGGAGATTTTCCCTGACATATTTTTTTAATCCTTGTCATAAAAGAGCAAACTAATTATCAAAATACATTCTTAGAGAGTGTATAATAATACACAATATGTACTTGATACTATTCAGGGTCGTAACTAGCCCCTTTTAATACTGAGGCAAAATATATTTTTTGCCAGGGGTCTTGGGGCCCTTAAAAAGGGCCCAGAAGCTCTGAGAAAAATAATGCAAAATCGTGCATTCTGAGCGTTTCCCGGACTCTTTCTTACATAGAAAGTTTATTTAGTTATTTTTTGGACAATATTCTGGTCTCAAAGCAAAAACATAGATTCATTGTTATTTAAGACTTTAAAGTTTTAGGGAAATTCAAAACATTAAAAGACCGATATGTAGGAGGGTCTGGATTGGGGGGGGGGTCTGTTATTTTGTCAACACTTAATTTTCACGCCTTTTTTCTTTAATCTTTAAAAAAATAACCCCTTTATCTCTAATCTTCAAAAAATTAACCCCTTTTTTCTCTGATCTTCTTTTTTTCCCCTTTATTCTCTAATCTTCATTTTTAAGGGCATTATTCTTTAATCATTTAACCCCGTCCAAACCCTCATGTAGGATAAAGCAAAAATCGTAATTATTGAAGACCCTCCAGCAACTATCAAGATGAAGAACAGGAATAAAAACTTTGACCATTGATTATTTGTATTATTTTTTTCTATACATTGACATTGTGTGCGATTAGCTCCCGTGCACGTGTACTTTATATTCCCTTATTTTCTGTTAAAGGTTCTGAACACGACTTAATGCAAATTTAACCCTTGATTGTAACAGGTCATATGGCAATGCATTGATGTTTTTTTTCAACAAATGATTTAATACCGGGAAATTGGTGGTCTTTCTTTAATGTAAACCATGTCAGCTATATATATCTAGTTTTATCCACAGGCGTTTGGGTATATGATACAGTTATTTTTAAAAAAAATTTTGTTGATTAAGATATTCAATTTTCTATATTTATAATACATATCTATCACTTCTGTGCATATCTCACCTAAGAAAATACCTTATTTTGCAAGCCATACTAAGAAAAATTGGGTATGGTTTTATATACAAGAAAGGCAGTTTCGTATTCTTTGATATCAAGTTAAATTCTCCATGCAGAAACGACCAATTTTTTTCTGTGTCCAGTAGCATCGTATATTCTTAAAATATTTTCTCGCATAATGCCTGGACATCGGTGGACATGCAACATTACACAGTGTGACACGTTTACAAATGAAAATCAACACTCAGACAAGTCATTAAGTAAGACAATAAATGTAAAAAAGACAAACCCGGGACACAGAAGTACAAACAATAGACCATCAACTCTGAAAACTAAAAGTAAAATAGAAACATGGATTACGAAAAATAGGCAGGGGCGACATCAGAGAGTGAAGAGAACTTCTTCTTGCAAGACACTTTCAGTGAAAACAATTTGATATGAAGACAATCATATGAAGACAATCATATGAAGACAATCTTTTGTTTTAGTTTTTTTTTTTTTTTTTTTTTTGAAATTTAAAACATGAGGCATTTGCCTCATTTGCCTCAATGTAGTTACGGCACTGCTATTGATTCATATTCAACGTATTCATTAGTCTTCTTGTTGCATATTAAATTAAATAAAATAAATTCAATCTGAAAATCTGCATTTTGAATAAATAACTACATTCACAATTTTTGACATTTTGAGTATGTTTGTTTTGTTCATGCATCGTTGACAATGTAATGGAATTTGATGCGACTGTCATACAAGTGAGAGGTTTAGCTAGCTTTAAAACCAGATTCAATCCACCATTTTCTACATTAGAAAATGCCTGTACCAAGTCAGGAATATGACAGTTGTTATCCATTCGTTTGATGTGTTTGGACTTTTGATTTTGCCTTTTGATTTTTGATTTTCCTTTTTGAATTTTCCTCGGAGTTCAGTATTTTTGTGTTCTTACTTTTTCCTTAAAACTTTACCTTGCTACCTGCAACATCATAACTGTATTCTCCCCTTCATATGTGCAACCGGGCACTGCGCAAACATAGATTTTTGGAAGTCCGCTAGCATGTGAGTATCCGTGGCCACCACAACATATTCGGCATACTTCTATTCCTGCAGATCCTGCATACGTTGTGAAAGCTTTAAGTCCTGCTGCTAATGCATGTAACTGTAAATAAAAAAAGTATAGGGGGTTTCTTTTTAAGTTCGTCTATAAAGTTTGAAATGATCCATTCTGAAGTCATAAATGATCCATTCTGAAGATCATAAATGTTCAACGACAGCAACAACGAAAAGTTTAAGTAAGTAGTAGGCCTTTTGAAACTATTAACACTGAGTTTAACTCATAGGGAAAAAGGGAGCGAAAGAAATAGCAAAGAAAATCATACTGAAGGATAACATATGTTCCTGAAGATATTTAGATTCTAAATAGATACCTGTGGTAGTTGGTCAAGGCGTCCACCCTCTATTTGTTTGCTAATCCTTTCGTATGTTTCTGTCATGTTAGTCGAGGCAAAATGAAAAGCATACGCTGTAGACAATAAGGGAAACAACCTGTACTGCTGTGTCTGGTAATCTAAAATCTGTGGTTCTATACCCCTGAAATGAAAGTCAATACTTTAAAATCCATAGTTTCACCTTTAAAAAATCTGAATAATTTTGATTTGCAGAATGTTGTCTTCAATCATGATTAATTTCGTACAACTTTGGAGAGATGTTCTCAATAGTTTCATTGTAAGCTGCAAGCCGTTATCAATCAAATCATAAACACAAGCTCTAGAATATCATATCCATTGGAAGACAAATACTCCATATACATGTGCTGACATTTCGAAACCTACTTTGATGTTTTAGATGACAAAAAAAATTGCTTTTTTTTGTAGATTTAGAACTTTGAACACAAAAATTCCTATCGAAATTGGTAGATGACAAAACATTCAGAGAGAAAATCGTACTTGTAATTTGTGCAATTCCGGTGATATTAGCGACGAGTTCCATTATAATTTAGAATGCTCGGCAATAGACGAAAATAGACAATTGCTACTAAAACATCATTTTGTAAACAGACCAAATATTTTAAAATTTCAAGGTCTAATGAATAGTAGCAACCCGTCTGAACTAAACAATCTGTGAAAATGTATAAGAATTATTTTTAAATGCCTAGAATCTCCTTGGTAACCACACCCTCTCCATCCAAGTCCCAATGTATAAAAAGTTAACAACAAATAGGTTAAAACAATCCAAACAGGCTAGGAAATCAAAAACGGTCTAATCTATATAAAAACAAAAAATACCTTTCCAAAATTGTGAAAATAAAAAGTTACAAATTACAACTTCCGGTGTTATAAGGATAGCATATTATATTCTCTGTGTTCTATTATAAGTCAAATGATGTGTGACACTGCGGAATGGTTTGATAAATATGTCTCACATCATATCGGACAGTCAACAATCCCATTGAATCATCTGTCAATCAACCTACTCTGAGTAGAAATGTATTTACTGCTTTAAACAATAGTCTCTTTTATAATAAATAATGTTACCGAATACACAACAGGAGATAAAGATTGATCAAAGAACTAATAAATTCTTATTGAGATCATCAATCGAAATTAATTTCAGGAATATCCAAAAATAAAAAACAAAAATACCGAACTCCAAGGAAAATTCCACACGAAAAGTTCTTTATCAAAAAGCAAAATCCAAAGCTCCAACGCAACGAACGAATTGGAAACTAGTCAACTGTCATATTCCTGACTTGATAAATGCACTTCCGAATGTAAAAAATGGCGAAGTTAACCCGATTCTATAGCTAGTTAAATCTTTCATATGTATGACACAATCACATCAATATATTAAACAAGAATTTCCCCGACTTAAGGTAACACGATACCGAATGGCATATCTCCCGATTTCCAAACTTTTTGGCACTATTGTTCTTTGAATCGAGTTACATCGGAATATGTAATAAAAAATGGGGGTCCCCATTTTTGTTTTTCTTTGTATTTTCATAGGAAAACGTCAATTTTGGAGAAAAATTTACCTAGGTATATAGGGGAAATGCCTTTTTTTCGGCTTACCTTTTTAGATTTTCCAATGGATGGCTATGTTCTTATATACGGAGAAAAACAAAAAACTAACATAATATCCAGAATTGCATACTGAATCCATATACGTATAGAAACTAATATGTCACCATCCTTGTTTTTGAGATAAATGGCTTCAAATTTGATTTATACCCTTAGAATTGGACCGAAAACGTGTGACGTTATTGAATGCAGAATGTAACGTAACGATATTACTACTCAGAGATATTGAAAACAAAATATGTGTCGGGATCTGAATTGTGTTTATTTTATTTTCATTTCCGCTGTCGGGTTTCGTAAATTTCCTAGTAATGCAATATGCAATTCTGCTGATATAATTTATTTCGTTCTGCACCTGGAAATTAATTGTTGGTTGCTTAACGTCCAGTGGCAAATATGTCATGCATGTTCAGGAATATTTATAGTTGAAAGTGGATACTTGGGACTGGCTTAAATCAGACACTAACGGGACATGATTTTTATTTATTTTTTATTTTTGCCGAGTCAAGTTCATATGTATTTTTTAGCCTACGGTAACTTTCTCAGGCCTTATTCTGATGTTGCTGTCTGTCCTGTGTAGACTTGGTCTATGATATTACGACGCTAGCACTTTATTTTTAAAATGTTTCCGAAACTATATCGAATTTACTCTGTACAGACTGTTTACACTTGGAATACAGGAAATGTTATTCGGCAAAATTACCAATTAAACCACTTTTCTACATTCCATACTAACAAACTATTTTCTGTGTGAGTTTCAAAGTCTGGTTGTATTGTGATTTTTTGCCTTATTCTATCCGTATTGAGGGGGAAGGATCTTTATCGGGACTCCGGGGTCAGGTGTTTTTAAACTCGGGATTTCGGGATTGACCCTTTTGGGATCTGGGAATTCTTTTTTTCGAATTTCGGGATGGCGCGATTTCAATATTTTAAATTCGGGACCTCGGGATGTCATGTTTTTAAGTCCGGGATTTCGGGATCAGGACCCCTCCTATTCAGTATTCTCATCCAGAAAAATTTCCTTTTTCCATTTTGCCCGAGCGGTGTTTTTGACGACCATTTTAACACGAATTAATAGCTGTACAATTAAGTTTCTATAGACAAGATTTCTATTTTCAAAACAAAATTGCATGGGGATACGGCGTTCATCATGAAAAAGTTTTTATTGCGAAAATAAACTGAGAGTAAAATAAAATGATAAAACTCCATAAGAACATAATTATATAGATAAATCGTGCAGATGCTAAAATATTAAAGAAACAGAATATGAATTAAAAGTAAAGTAAAACATTGTTTAACAAATGTTTAAGGTTAACAATGAGCAGAATAATTACCGGAAAACGATAAAACAATCTATGTCGAAAAGTTAACCGTTACGTATTGCATCAAAACTCTCGGCACTCAGCATCTAGAACAAGTTACCGTTAAAAATGTAACATAGTTATGATTATCCAAAATATTTTTTCTTTATTATTATAATCACTTTGTGATTGCAGAATCTGCTGTATTGGCTTGTATATGTATGAACGTTATTCGATAACGTCAGGAACGATAACTCGTGGCGTAACGTCATTCGGTATCGTGTTACCTTAACGAGCTCTCCCTCATTTTGTTATGTATGGTCCACAACTTGAAGCAACGGACTTTAAAACAGCAATTTATTTCATTTATATGCTTTGGAGTTTGGTGTGACGTCCATTTTTATTGCACTAAAGGGGTCAGCTGAAGCCCGCCTCCGCGAGCGGACTTTTCGCCCAGTGTAAAACGTCACCAGTGTCAGAGCAGAAAGATTATGAACCAGAAGTATTGTCAAAGAAAATCTCGTCCTTTTTCTTACAAAGTTCATTGGAAGCAACAAAGACCTTGTTGATAAATATTCCGGATAAATTTCACAAATAATACACGATGGTCTTGAGAGTATAGAGTATGGGTACTGACGTTGTTTATCATATTTAAAACGTGTTATAGTATTCTTTTATGTATATTACTTTTACTGTTTAGTCTGATTTTGGTGATATGGATTTGACGTGACTTTGTATTTGTGTTTTGTTTTCTACCATAATTTTCGTATTCTTGTCTTTCATTTTTGCCTATGTCTTTGTCTATATACCAGGTTTCACCCACCATTTTCTACATAAGAAAATGCCTGTAGCAAGTCAGGAATATGACAGTTGTTATCCATTCGTTTGATGTGTTTGAGCTTTTGATTTGCTATGCGATTAAGGAGTCTCCGTTTTGGATTTCCCCCGGAGTTCAGTATTTTTATTGAATTTACTTTTTGATTGTCCATTGGTAGCCTTTGACTGTTTTCTGTTGTTTGGTCGAGTTGTTGTCGCTTTGACACATTCCCCAATTCCATTCTCATTTTTTTTTAAAGTCAAATTGTTTTTAATCAGAAATATTTTTTTCTTTGAATCTAAATAAATTATACTTACCCCGGTGTTAATTCAGATTGTCTTCTGACAGCACTGTAGCGAATAGCTATAGTACAAGCCTCAGCCAGCTGTATAGCGGCATTTCTAACAATGAATGATCTGACAAGTACCATTGTCCCATATGTCACTTTAGTATTTTCAGGTTTAATATAAGTACCATCCTCTAAGACCTGATGAAAGACAACAGTATGTGTATTTCTGAATAAGTCTGAGTACTTAAACTTATTCGTGTATGGTTTTTAATCTAATAGTTCGTTTCTATGTATGTTGTATTGTCGTTTGTTCTTGTTGCACTTCCGTGTTCTCTTGCTTCGTTGTTTTCCTCTTATATATAGTTGATGTGTATCCCTTGGTTTTAGTTTGTAAATCAGATTTGTTTTCTCTCAACTCATTTATGATTTTTGAACAGCGGTATACTACTGTTGCCTTTATTTCTTTTTATATTTTTATCATACTATAACTCGTTATAACTATCTAAAAATATGTACTTATAGATGTCGGATTATCTGCGTCAGACATCGACAATTTTAATGTAATAACAGAATTCCACAAATTGATAAAGCTACGGCAAACTAGGAGATATTAGATAAAACCCGTCACTATTTTAATTGGATACATACTGCTATAATTAATTGATTTTCACGATATGTAAATTCTGAAGTAGAAAAATGTCAATTTTCAAAGAAACTGAGGTTCACATTTTCGGTATTTACAAGCATTGTTCACCGTTTGAAGTATATGGGTTGAAACTGGCGGAATCGAAGATTAAACATGAATACTAATTATTCTCTATTGTGCGATGTCATTTTGGTGGTACTTAAATGTTACACACAGTATTTTAGTACTTAAGTTTAGTATTATATGATTTTGTACTCAAGTTTGGTATTATACGATATAGGTAAGTACTCACTTTCGAGTATCGATTCAGCATATTTTCCCGTGGAATCCTGACACTGTTAAGTTTTAGATATCCATTGTCGTTCGTTCCAAATCCAAACTTGTTACCGATCACACCGTTTTCAATCCCTACAGTCGTAATTGAATTACATATTTGTTGGATTTGTTATTTGTTACATGTACGTAATAAAAATGAGCTTCCAGTTTTTTGTAGGGTTCGTTTCGCAATGCACTGTCCAAAGTTTTTTTATGTTGTGATATATAGACTATCGTTTGTCTTTTGAGCGTTTTGTGTTTTTGCTATGGCATTGTAAGTTGGTGTTTGACTTATGAGTTGAACATCTTTTGTATTATACGTTTCTCTTTCACAATTGAGATTTATTTGTTGTAATGTTTAAAAGAATGAGAAAGTATAAAATCGAAAGAATTTTAAATCTGTCAGATAAAATTTCATAGCTGCAAGAAAATAGTGTTACTGCTCATATTTAGGATGGCAGATATTGAATTACAGAGGGCAATGACGTTGCTAACGTAAAATATTATTTTTTCGAGACGTAAAACTGTGACATATATCGAACACAAGTTCATGACAATTATTTGTATCAATTTTTATGAAAAAGACAACATGATTTGTTTTCAATTACATATATATACAGCTTAAAGTGCCTGTTTATTTTCTAAAATTCCTAAACTTTTATAAAAAATATTTATTTAGATCCATACTTGGATTCGTGCTTTTAAAACATGGTGATGTATATATCAAAGACATTTGACTTATAAACTGTAGATAATAATGTCTTTACCAGGAAGCTGACTGTGGTCTTCTAAACTCCTTAACTGTAGCATGAATATATGGATGCCATGACACTTTCCTTGTGTGTATAACTGGGCAACCACTACACAATGGTTTGATGTTCTTCCTACTGAAAAAAAAATAGTCATGGTTATCAAGTTATTAACGCATTTTGTTGTATGTACTTTTAGGTTTTGAAATATGCGATAGGACTAAAGCGATAAGTGTTCGACATGAAAGCATTTTTAAGAAAGCATGTATATGTATATATATATATAAACGAGTCTAAATTGAAAACTACGTTCAAACCTATGATTGCGTTGGATAAAAACCGAAATTTTTATACGTGTGCATGTTAAACAAATTTCGTTGTAGAAGGGTCTAAAAACAGCACAAACAACATTTTCCAAAAGACCAAAGAAGTGAAAAAGTATATTTAAACAAAACGCATTTGACTAACAGGTCGAACAACTGATGTTCTTAAACCCTGCTGACTGCCATTGGCGATTGCCAAATAAAATTGATCACGAGATGTAACAAAATGGATCTTAATATAAATTTAATACTAAACAGAAAACGATAAACTTGTGACCAAGATGTCATGACACAAACACAAGGTGTCAATATTTGTTGTGTACACCAGATCTAGATTTCGACAATATATGTCTCTTCAGTGATGTTAGGGTTCGAAACGGTATTTGGAAGGCCATATAATTTACCCTCAATTTCAGATCGACTCTTGAATTTTAAGAGTCCATATAGGATGAACGGATCATATAAACCGGAGGGAAAATATGATACATATCAGTCTAAAGATTTGCACAACGGTACTAACATAAGACGCCACTACACGAAAATGCGGCTACCAAATCGTGTTGACAAACATTTTGGCTCAACAAATGGCCTTCTTCAAGTGTCAACATTTCGGCTCAACAAATGGCCTTCTTTCTTCAAGAAGGCCATTTGTTGAGCCGAAATGTTTGTCAACACGATTTGGTAGCGGCATTTTCGTGTAGTGGCGTCTTATATCAGTACCGTTGTGCAAATCTTTAGACTGATATAATTTTTTCCTTATCTGCATAGTATCGCCTATTCTAGACGATCCGGTACATAGTAATTTAGCTGGTTGGTCTATTTTATAGACTTTTATATATAATATATATATAAATATACAACTCGTCTAAACATCAACCCAACAATGTTAGATATATATATGTGTACATAATGTATATACAACTCGTCTAAACGTCAACCCAACAATGTTAGATCTGTAAATGTGCTTTCGCAAATGTTTGGTTCTTCCCTCGCCGGGATTCGAACCCATGCTACTGTGATATCGTGACACCAAATCGCCTGCACTGCAGCCGTCCCGCTAGACCACACGACCACCTGGGCTCTCAAAAAAGAGCTTTCGCTGGCCGTGTGTAACCTTTCCTCGTCAGTTTTAATCTAGCGGCGTACTACAGTACATGATATATAAGGCATTATATCTTCCTGCCTTATATATCATGTACTGTAGTACGCCGCTAGATTAAATATATATATATACGTCTGAGTCAGTGACAACTCTACAACAGATTTATCCATCGGATCACCAGCAATGATGTTGATACATGGCTGTGTACATTATGTACATACAACTCGTCTAAACATCAATCCAACAATGTTAGATCTGTAAAGCTTTCGCAAATTTTTTGTTCTTCCCTCGCCGGGATTCGAACCCATGCTACTGAGATATCGTGATACCAAATCGCCTGCACTGTAGCCGTCCCGCTAGACCACACGACCACCTGGGCGTCACAAAAATAAAGCTTTCGGTGGCCGTGTGTTACCTTTCCTCATCAGTTTTAATTTAGCGTCGTACTACAGTACATGATATATAAGGCATGGAGATGTTATAGTAACAGATCAGCTCAAGTATCTATAGTAAAGGATCCTACAAAGTAATGCAAGATACAGTCACAGAAAATAATTATATTTATAAGTAGGTCTGAGTCAGTGACAACTCTACAACAGATGTATCCATCGGATCGCCATCAATGATGGTGATACATGGCTGTGTACATAATGTATATACAACTCGTCTAAACGTCAACCCAACAATGTTAGATCTGTAAATTTGCTTTCGCAAATTTTTGGTTCTTCCCTCGCCGGGATTCGAACCCATGCTACTGTGATATCGTGACACCAAATCGCCTGCACTGCAGCCGTCCCGCTAGACCACACGACCACCTGGGCTCTCAAAAAAGAGCTTTCGCTGGCCGTGTGTAACCTTTCCTCGTCAGTTTTAATCTAGCGGCGTACTACAGTACATGATATATAAGGAATGGAGATGTTATAGTAACAGATCAGCTCAAGTATCTATAGTAAAGGATCCTACAAATTAAGGCAAGATACAGTCACAGAAATAATTATATTTATAAGTACGTCTGAGTCAGTGACAACTTTACAACAGATTTATCCATCATGAGCTGATCTGTAACTATAACATCTCCATGCCTTATATATCATGTACTGTAGTACGACGCTAGATTAAAACTGACGAGAAAATGTAACACACGGCCACCGAAAGCTTTATTTTTGTGAAGCCAAGGTGGTCATGTGGTCTAGCGGGACGGCTACAGTGCAGGCGATTTGGTGTCACGATATCTCAGTAGCATGGGTTCAAATCCCGGCGAGGGAAGAACAAAATATTTGCGAAAGCAAATTTACAGATCTAACATTGTTGGGTTGACGTTTAGACGAGTTGTATATATAGAGAATATCATATGGCTTTTTCAATATCGCATCCATATCAACCCGAAACACCAATATAATCCCAAGAGCTCTGCTCGAGGGATTATATTGGTTGAGGGTTGATACGGTGTGTGATATTGAAAAAGCCATATCATATACACTTTATTATATACATATACCTCACGTAGATGTTTTTTTTTTATGTGACATGACGTCATACAGATCAGGTGGTTTGAAATGACGTCATACAGATTATAGGTTTGACATGACGTCATACAGATTAGGGATTTGATAAAGCCTTTGCAACAGTGACTGCAACCGATGACGTGACGTCATACAGATTAAAGGTGTGATAAAGCTTTTGCAACCGTGCTGATATCGATATCATCACGGGAAGCTGATACAGCACGCTTGCCAATGATTGTATTACACATACAATTTATCTGTATTTACTAAACGCCAGATTTATCCATCATTTAGTTGCAGACAAAGATGGAGTATTGAGTATGAACTCTTTCGTCTTTGGATCATATGTTGCTGTTGTCTCCAGACCTCTCAAAAACGTACCTATCAATAAAAATATTTAAACTAGCATGAATAACAAAGGTACACTTCAGGTGTCTTTTACATACAATGACTGTGTATATATATATATATATTCTCAACTGTGTATTGTTAAAACTTGTGACACTTAAAGAAGGCCATTTGTTGAGCCGAAATATTTGTCAACACGATTTAATAACAACATTTTCGTATTATAACATCTTATATCAGTACCGTTGTGCAAATCTTTAGACTGATATATATATATATATATATACAGTAAAAGTGACTTTGCTTAATTACATATTTGGGGCTTTAACTCATGTCTTGTTTTTATCTACATGTATCAGTAGAATAACAAAAAAACAATACACAGAAGAACGTTAAAAAAGCACTAAGTGATTATTATTTTTTTTCAAATTTGATTGGTCATTACTTACATCCGGCTGGCCAGAATTTAGTTGCAGACAAAGATGGAGTATTGAGTATGAACTCTTTCGTCTTTGGATCATATGTTGCTGTTGTCTCCAGACCTCTCAAAAACGTACCTATCAATAAAAATATTTAAACTAGCATCAATAACAAAGGTACACTTCAGTTGTCTTTTACATACAATGACTGTGTATATATATATATTCTCAACGATTGATTTACAATTTTACAAATAGTGATATTCATGATATCGGAATTTAGATAGGATTTGTATGAACCTCTGGATAAATTTATTTTCGTGGAATTTTTGTCTTTTACATATAAGACTCAGTACAATTTACATTGTACTCATTTAAGAAAGGAATGCTTTTTTTTTGTAAATTCATTGGGTGTAAAAGTGTCAACTGGAGTACATTTTGTATGAAGCGCAAAAGCGCTTCATTCTATTAAAGTGCGCACGATCAATGCTTTTACAACCCTATGAAATTACTACAAGAAGCATTCAATACTTAAAATTACATTTTTCAGCCAGCATCATGAAAACACGATGCCTGTCAAGAGTTTATTTTAAATACCTGTGCACTTTATTTGCAGGAGCTCGTGTCATCATGAATGTTACATTTCACTTTAAAAGGAAGGTTTATTTCCAGAATGTCGAGAGATTGTTGTTAGCCAATCAAAATAACGTTTTAAAATAAAATATACATGCAATATAATTATTAATGATTCAAACACATTTTTTGTCATAAAAACTTTGCTCAGATCAAGATATCAATGAGAGAAACATATACGCATGTGGAAATAATTGATTGATTGTTGGTTGCTTAACGTCCAGTGGCAAATATTTCATGCATATTCAGGACGATATGTGGAAATAAAGACGTTGATAATGTGGCTGAAACATTACTTTGGTTCATAAGTGCAACAAGTTGAAATCACTCCTTGATCATAGTTCAACTATATATTTTCCCTCAAATGTATTCAACTGACCATGTCCTATTTCAGTTTGAGCATATGTTCCAATTATTTTTTCCTGATAGGCTAAGGGTAACCATTTAGCTTTTTGTTCTTCTGTTCCTTGTTGTTCTATAGTGGGGATAAACATTGTAGTATTGATGTTTATTGGATCTGCCTCGTGTGGAAAAGCGCTCCTGTAAATATATAACCCTAAGTATGATTTTTCGTCTGTAATATGAGTGAGAGGTTTTGAGACTTACAACTAGTGAAATGCTAACCCCCGTGCTCCAAGTAATCACAATTATCTAAAACATAGGCTTAAACTCCGGGCCCCCAGGCAAACTTAACCTTTTGTTCTTTTCAGTTGTATGCATGTGTTCTGTAAACATTTGGTCACGAGCAAGAAAATTGTCATAACGAACATCCATTGCTATTTGAATTCAATTCAACGTTTTATTAAAGTCTCATCTTTAAGTAACGACATGCGTATCGTGTAATTTTGACATAAAAAGTTTTACAACATAATAAGGGTTCAAGTTTAATTTAGTTCACAAAAAGTTTTCCTTACTAAAAAGTTTCAGTTTTTAACACACTTTTGCTTACTACTCATATATTATTAGGAAGATTATGTTAATTTATGTATCATTGTCATTCTGCTCAGTTAATTTTGTTATCTATTCTGACATCGGATATCAGAAGTATAGGGGAGGGTTTACATCATTTTTGCGACGACTCAAGTCGTGTATGTTTTTTTTTAAGCTCATTTATATGTTTTGGAGTTAGTGTGACGTCAATTTTCACTAAACAAGTGACATCAAGTGATGAAATTGAAATCATCCCTTCATAATTTTACTGACGGCATTACTAGTTAGTTGGCCGTAATGGAATATCTATTTGACAGACGACGACAGATATGTGTCAATCGTCGTAATTTCTATTCCATTCCTTTTCCCCTGAATGTGAGCATCTGAATTATATTTCTTATCAAGTTTGTACTTCCATGAGCAACAAAACGGGTGCTACTTGTGGAGCAGGATCTGCTTACCCTTCCGTAGGAGTTTAGATCATCCACAGTTTTGGTTGGGTTTTTATTGGGCAGTCTTTGATTTTATATGTACTGTTTTGTGTACTGTTGTTTGTTTGTTTGTTTTTTCGTCTTTGTCTTTTTTAGTCATGGCTTTTTCAATTTATTTTCGATTTATGATCATGAAGGTCTCTTTTGGTATCTTTTGCCTCTTTTTTTAAAGAACTTGACAACATAAATATTTTCTAAAAGAGAACATTCCACACAAAAAATAAAAGGAACGGCATACTGGAAAAGAAGAAATATACGATACATAAGCTTGGGATAAGCTATTATTTCAAGAATAATTATATGTCTACCTATCATATACAAGACACAAAAAACGTGTGAAAATTCAATGTCACTATCATTCCCGAAAATGGAATAGTGTACAAAATGACTTATAAAGGAAAAGGAAAATGGGAAACAAGTAGAAAATATATCCAACAAATAAGTTTCAGCTAATCTGCTTTTTTGAGAATAGGCTTATGGGTTACTGGTATATAAAAGTATATATTTCTTACCTTTTATACAAATCGTCTAAACATCAACCAAACTGTAAATTTGCTTTTGCAAATTTTTTGTTCTTCCCTCGCCGGGATTCGAACCCATGCTACTGAGATATCGTGACACCAAATCGCCTGCACTGTAGCCGTCCCGCTAGACCACACGACCACCTGGGCTTCACAATAATAAAGCTTTCGGTGGTCGTGTGTTACCTTTCCTCGTCAGTTTTAATCTAGCGTCGTACTACAGTACATGATATATAAGGCATGGAGATGTTATTGTTACAGATAAACTCAATTATCTATAGTAAAGGATCCTACAAATTAATGCCAGATACAGTCACAGAAAAAAATTATATTTATAAGTACGTCTGAGTCAATGACAACTCTACAACAGATTTATCCATCGGATCACCAGCAATGATGGTGATACATGGCTGTGTACATTATGTATATACAACTCGTCTAAACACCAACCCAACAATGTTAGATCTGTAAATTTGCTTTCGCAAATTTTCTGTTCTTACCTCGCCGGGATCAAGCCCATGCTACTGAGATATCGTGACACCAAATCGTCTGCACTATAGCCGTCCCGCTAGACTTACTGTTTATATATCATCGAATCATTTCTGTCTGTTAGTCCATGTTTTTCAATCTGTTTTTTAGCATGCATGTGTTTTGTTAATGTGGTTTCATACTGCTCCTCTACACTACAATACGACCAAGGTTTAAGCTGTCTATAAAACGGATCTTCTCTTACAAGGTTTTCTACAAAAAAAAGTTAAGAAAAAGTTAGCAATGGAGGTTTCATTTCACATATTGAAAGATAGGTTACGTGGGGATTCTCAATTTATGATAATAGTTTTTATGGAAGCTTTTAAGTTATCTGACATGACTTAATGGATCGTTCCGAATTGTGCCTTGTAGTTGTGTAAACAATAGAACTCAATCAGAAATAGCTAAATCAGAATTACTGCATTGTATGACCAAAAACACATGATGGCAAAATCAAGTCTACCAAGTATGAAAGCTTCTGGTATAATGGCGTAAATTCCTGAGTATACATTCCAATTTCACGCACAGGCGCTTGGGTTTTTTTTTTTTGTTGTTGATTAAAATATTTAATTTTCTATATTTATACTTCATATATCTATTACCAATATCCATACTAAGAAACATTTGTTTAAATCACTCGAAACTAGGCGAGACATGTACAGTGGTGATAGATATATGTATTAATAATATAGAAAATTGAATATTTCAATCAACAACAAAACAATTTTAAAAAAGATTCTATAGCATATACCCAAACGCCTATGATCCCGACCTGTCTCTACATCGGTTATAATGCCTGTCTTGTCTCTTTTTCAGCAGCAATGTAAAATAACCAACAAAGGCTCACACTAGTTCTCCCCACCATGTAAAGACCCAGAACCAAATCTCACATAGTCATTTTTCTGCTGAGTGTATGGTACCAGAAGGAACAGCTCACTTAGCCGATCGAGTAAAATAAACACTTAACACAACAACCTTCTTAGCAAGCACCAAACATATATCAACATTCTTTCTTTTTGTTACAATATAAAGCTGCTCATGTATAAATATTAATGACAAATACATGGATAAGTCTATTTTATCAGATGTTGCCGTTCTATCCTAGTCAATACCATATACTAGTAATTATATGCAGATTAATTGAGCCAGATACATGTAAACGTTCTACATTTTGAACTTACTTTCTCATTTTTTTAGTAAATATACATACCGATATAACGCTTCCTTTTTAGCTTAGCCTGCCCTCCATGTAGTAGAACTGATAATTTTTCTACATTGAATGTTGCCTTCTGTCTCTCCTTGGCTAAATCTGAGTTGATGCTTCCCTGTGACATAATTTTATTTAGATTTGTAACATCCGCAGCACAAACTCAATAAAGTAGAACTGAAGTCGCAATACGAAGTTTATATTTATATGTATAAGATAGCCTGATAAAAATAGAAGTTAAACAAATGACATAAAATGGTTGAACGTTCTACATTTACAACTGTCAAATGTACACAATCCAATAACATGAATAAAGATAAAAGGTCGGAAATAAAATAATGTCGATAGTCACATATTCTTTCTCCCTGCTAATAGTTTGATATTTAAAGTGCACATTCGCTTGTTCAATTTTTTAAAGGGCCGAACACAGCTAGACTATTTTTATCGAAACTATATATTATAGGTAGTGATTTTTTTAATGAAGAAAATTTGAGAATATGGAATTGGGAATGTATCAAAGATACAGCAACCCAACCAAAGAGCAGAAAAAAGCACAAAACCAAAATTGGGTCTTCGACAAAGCTGGCTTCAGCAGCCCTATAAAACTCGTTTCAGAATCAATTTCAAAATAGTTGCTTCAATGCACATGTCTACCTTTTGAAAACATATTTTTTTTGTTTTAACAAATAACCTACGTACGTATATGTACATTCATTGAACTTGAATATATTTACATATTCCACAATCTATCACCGATAGAACAAAAGTGTTCCTGATAAACAAACTTTCTCTAACGATGAAACACAACAACGACCTTTATACACCGATACCAGAGAAAAAATCCGACAAAAACATTTCAAATCTGGTACTTACACAAAGTTTGTCCGGACGGTACCATAAGCGAAGTAAATGAATGCTGTCCGACACTGATTTTACTTTCTAACTCCGAAAGCTATTACCATAACTTGAACTAATAAACTGTTGACACCATAGGCGGATCCAGGGAAGGGGTCCTGTCCCTCCTTTCGTTGGAAAAATTTGGTTGATTATTTGGGGGGTCACTGAAACATGACTGGAGCGGTCCCTATCCTATCAGTCAGTGGGGCCCCCGAATGAAAAAAATCTGGATCCGCCCCTGGACACAGATATGTCTTGTCCATCGGCATTACATTCTGAAAGAGACCGTCTGATGGACAGCAACATTGCAACAATTCTTGCTTGACCATAACTTAGGGCACAGTGCCTCAATATAGTGATCTAACTGATTTGTACTTTTAGCAATGCAAATTTATAAAAAATATCATTGATCTGACACACGTTGTTCCTATCAAACTAACCATAGCAGAAAACTTAACGTTGAAAATAGCTTATAATAATTGCTAGTCGCTGGATCTAGACCTGGAAGGTTAACTTAAACTGATTTGGATTGATAGTAAGTTAAACAAAATATCATTGCACCTAAATATCACAAGTAGTTCCTATCAAACTGACTTAAGCAGAAAACTTAGCAATTGCCATCGAAAAAGTAATATCTATGGCCCGCTTTCTGCGACTTTTGTTGCAGGCAAGACAAAAACATTAACGCACTAATGCCAGAGTAAAAATCAAACAAAAAAACTTTCAAACGTGAACTTTTGTACGGACTTTAAAAGACGAAGTAAAGGAATAACGACATATTAACAGCGACCAATTATGGAGTCATAAAAATGTGTTTAAACGTTTATACAACTGCATACCAAATATGATTGTACACCATACACAAAACTATTTTTTACACAACATATAGTGGACTACTTACTTATAAAGAAAACTGACCTAACCATGAAAACGAAGATCAAATAACATGTTAGACCGACATGTACACCTGTACCATGAAAATCTAGAAAAATATGCTGATACTTGTCAGATATGCATGTGCATCTTTCAATTATGATATATTTATAATACAAATAAAAGCCAGCCTTCATATTGTATTATCTGCTTGATCATGAAAATTAAGCATTGATCACTGAACCATGGCAATGAGGTCATGACCCGGGCAGTTGTTCATTATGTGGTGGACATCTTATTTATATATATATACTACTAAAGCAATATAGTTTTGAAGATAATAGACAAAAATCGAGACAAAAAGTGGTAAAATTTGTCATTTGAAGGTAATAACTCCTACTGGGAAAAAATTCAAAGTTAATAGACCATGACTGAGGGGGCAGAGCCAAATAATCTCCATGGAAATGTGATTGCCAACGTTTATATAACTGCATACCAAATATGATTGTCCTACTACTTGTGGTTCACTATAAACTGACCTAATCACAAACAAATACATTGTTGATGCTGGTCGCATCCGCCAACCCTTGAAACAGCATACCTATGTCTCTCTTTTTGACCCTGTCTAGGCTAGACAAAAATTGACTATAAAGGGCAATAACTCCTCAAGGGATCAATTGATCATTTTGGTATTACACAATGTATATTCATTTATCTACATCATCAGGCAGTGTTCAACAAAAATTTGTTCAGCTAAATTTCTAATTCTCGACTGACAACTTTTGTATTACAATGAAGTATGATATTCTTTAAGTAAATAGATTTAAGTTCTCAGAGTGGAAGTTTGAATGGTTTTACCACCAACATTTTGCAAAGGAGGGACACATTTTTGCAACATTGATATTTTGCAACAAGAATAATATTGAGGACCAGGAGATTTTTCTGCAAGGACTACCATGGGAAAAAAGATTTGAAGAACTCTGAACATAATGAACTATTTTCAAAAACATTTCCCAACCATGTTTATTTTTTAAAGATATTTTATGATAGCTTTTTAAAATAGGTTCTGGTTTAAATATAATATATACATAGGGTACCTTTATTCAGCAAGCAAAGTTTAAATCAATTTCCTGTCAAAAAATCCAATAATGCAGTATTGTAACTTTAAATGCTGCATAGACACTTCTGAAATTCATCTTGAAATACATGTGCATGTGGGGAAGGTTTAAATTTTCAGAAATTCATGCAGGCATTCTCGTTCGCAGCACCTGAATTGATTAAGACAGGAGCCATTCAATTTTTCATTTGTTGTATCTAGTGTTGATTTTTAAAATGTTTGGTGGGAAGTTAACATCTAGCTGTAAAAGTGTCAAAAGAAAAGTTGGAACATCAAAGTAATGCTTTATTTTTTATTGACACATAAAATAACTAACATCTGCTCCTTAATTTCATGAAATTGCACAAAAGAAGGATATATATATAGCCCAGGTGGTCGTGTGGTCTAGCGGGACGGCTACAGTGCAGACGATTTGGTGTTACGATATCTCAGTAGCGAGGGTTCGAATCCCGGCGAGGGAAGAACAAAAAATTTCCGAAAGCAAACTTACAGATCTAACATTGTTGGGTTGATGTTTAGACGAGTTGTAAATACATAATGTACACAACCATGTATCACCATCACTGCTGGTGACCCAATGGATAAATCTGTTGTAGAGTTGTCACTGGCTCAGACGTACTTATATATATATATATATATATATATATATATATATATATATATATATATATATATATATATACAAAAAAAGTTTCTTTTCAAGCAGTGTACAGAATTATATATTAAAAATTAAATACACAAAAAGAGTTTTAAAAGCAGCATTGTCTAGCGCTTTCATCCATCTTGGGACTTTTCAAGACTATGAACGTCGTTATGGGGAACACATTAGTATTATGACGTAACGTCATTGTTCGTAACATATTAGTAGTATGACGCGACGTTATTCAGTCGGACAACCGGAAGCCTCTGAGTAGGAATATCTTAATCATAAGTGTCCGTCAGACAAGTTGCAATGGCCGCCAATTTTGGTGTTATTTTTGAAAGACCGTTTTCATTAAATTTCAATGATAAATTTCAAATTTATTTAAGTTTTCAGATGGTATTCAATACAAGTTATTGCTATTCTTTAATTTATTTGATAAAAAAGTGCAGATCGATTGAATAATACGACAATAATCAACTTTTTCAGTGTAAATTTTCAAGCTCAAAAATTGTCATTTTTTCCTTTATGTGAAAAATCGAAGCGAGAGTGTTTCCGCTTTAAAATGTGCCCTCATTTGTGAAAATCGGTAAATGAACATTTTTTTGTACCTATTTTGAAAATTGGTTTTTTTGCTCGGAAACCCGGATTTTTACCCTGAAAGCGTTTTTTGCTTACACATAATTCATCGTTTCCTTTATTATGTCCCTTGTTTTTTCACCGGACAATTCAAGTTTACATAGCATCACTAAGTGGTTTCAACTCCTAAATTCGTCACTAGTAGAAAATATTAATGTTGAACGTGTCGGTGATACTGAACAGAGTAGACTAGAGTATCACCCGAACGTGTTACTATTAATTACTCGCATAATTTGATTTGTAATACATGAATAGCGTCTGTCAAACCATGGGCTTCATATCGGTAGTAAACAACTTCAAGGCAAACAATAACAAGCTTAAACCCTGTGGCTGTGGTCAAACAAATATATGCACTAACTTGACAGATTGTTGGCTTAACACTATCACGCTATCAGTAAGGACCAAGTGTTACTGTGTAAGGTCCCTGCATGGTTATAAACTTTGATGATTTTCAATGAAAAAAAATTGACACAAAATGAAACCAGCAGCCAGATAAACTGATATTTATAAGTCATCATAAATTGACCCATGAGCAAGTAAGATGCTAAAAATACTTAGAACATGTAGAACTAACATATTTAGAAAATGCCACCTCTTCTTTGCTGCTTCTTCTTCATTCATATAAGAGTAGTCATGGGTTCCTGACAAAACAAAACTCGCCTACACATAAATAAGAAGATGTGGTATGAGTGTCAATGAGACAAACCCTCCATCCAAATCACATTGTATAAAAAAGTACGGCCTTCAACACTGAGCATTAGCTCACACCGAACAGTAAGCTATAAATGGCCCCAAAATTACCATTGTAAACATACACAATTTAAACAGGAAAACCAACGGTCTAATCTATTTGCTAAACAAGAAAAATCTATGCAAGAAACCAACAAATGACAACCACTGAACAACAGGCTCAGGTGCATGTAATAAATGCAGTTGGTTTGCTGCTTTAACTGGTGCCAACCTTCACCCAAGCCCGAGACATTGGGGTAACAATACAACATTGTAGTATGATAATATAAAAACCGACCACTTTATATGGACCACTCAAATTAAGCTTGTTGAGAGGGATCTTAAACATGTACAGGAAGTGGTACTCTCTGCAACAGGAGGGTTATATGGGTGTAGAATAAGGCCAAATAAAATAATATGTGTTTCCTACATGTATCAAATCTTTTTTCTTTTACCTTTTTTTTTTACATTGAGTCTATGAGAAAGAAATTCTGACTTTAACAGTGCTGATTGAAAAATGACCAAAAAAAAAACACTTTAAGGTCATGAAGGTAGGCTATTTCTAAGCTATAATGAGGGGAATATAAAACACACATATTTTTTCATTTAGCCTAATCTGTTGATTGTTGCCATATAAATCTGTCGGAAGTCTTTTTTAAGTAAAAAGCTCATTTATAACAGACATTTTACATTTTTCATCAACTCCATAATAAATTCAAATTTAAACCAGTCGGTTTAAGAACTTTTATAGCTGGCTATCTGATATGACTATGTTCCATGTTGAAGGCTGTAATGTAACCTATAATTGCTTAAATGGAGAGCATTATAGCTTGGTTGACTCATTGTAACTCATTTCAAAATATGCAACTGAAATAAATTTACCGAAACTTTGCCTTAAGTAGAGTATGGACAAAATTCTTGTTTATAGTTATATAAATAAGAAGATGTAGTATGAGTGCCAATAAAGTCATAATAGTTATGACCATAAACATGAAGTTTCAACCATTAACAATTAAATTGTTATCAAAAATACATTTGCACATGCATGTATAAAAATAATGAAGCCATGTTGATGCCTGCTTACAAATATTATTGATTTGCCCTTTCCAACTCTTCAATCAACACATGATAAATACCAATCTTTCAAGTTTTAACAAATATTCAACAGGTATCCTGACAGGACTGTTATTTCTCAACTTCAATCTATGTTTGTATTATGTACTTATCTCATTTGTTTTGCTAAACTTGTATACATTAACCAGCACATTTTAATAATGCATTTATCTGATACAGCATGCATGTATGCATTTAATATATTTATTTCTTTGCAGCAATAATTAATAAGCTTGCTTTTCCTAAATCTGTATTCAATTTTTGACATATACACAATAGCTTGCTTTCATTAATCTGTATTCCATTTTTGACATACACAATAGCTTGCTTTCCTAAATCTGCATTCTATTTTGACATATACACATTAACTTACTTTCCTTATTCTGCATTTTATTTTGATATTTACACATTAGCTTGCTTTCCTAAATCTGCATTCTATTCTGATATTTACACATTAGCTTGCTTTACTATATAATTCTGCATTCTATTTTGATGTTTACACATTAGCTTGCTTTCCTAAATCTGCATTCTATTCTGATATTTACACATTATTTGCTTTCCTAAATCTGCATTCTATTTTGACATTTACACAATAGCTTGCTTTACTAATTCTGCATTCTATTTTGATGTTTACACATTAGCTTGCTTTCCTAAATCTGCAATATATTTATTATGCTTTTCTTTAGTATATGCACCTTCTGATCCTTAACCACCCCCTGTAGTATGCTAGTTAGTTTATAACATAACTGCATGGTGGATGTTGTACAGTGCTTTATAACATATGGATCTCTAACCAGTCCCTCCAAGCACTATGGACACTGGGGGTTCTAACTAGTACTACACAAATATGTACAAGTATATTTATTCATATATTTCTGAAGATGTAGGACTCAGGACTGAGAACAGACTGAGCTCAGTACAATTAATAAATCTTTATTTTGTCAAGTGTATCAATATCTGTCAATTTAAAAAAAATAATTTTAAGAATTAAACAACTTATTTATAGGCCTTAAAATATAAGATTTTACTTTTTATTTTATCCATTGGAAGATTTTCACAAATTTTATTAATGATAAAAAATTCTGTTGACTAACAAATAAGAGTTGGTGCGGGGCCACTAGGCAATTTACCCACTTTGGCAACCAGCCGCACAATTTTAAGCCTAGGCAGGGAATCGAACCCTGATACACCAACAACTTATTTATAGGCCGTAAAATTTTATATTGATTTTCTGAATCTAAACAATTTAATTTGATTTTAAAATAAAGTTTGTGATCTTCCAAACAGAAGCTTTACTTTGAGAAGAAATTGTTTGAAAATGTACAAGCCAAAAGTTTGTCCTTCTTATGAACTAAAAAGCATTCTGAATATTAAACTCATCTTGAGAAAAATGTTTTTCTGTGTTGATTTAGAGGAAATAATAATATTTTACAATATTTTACATCAATTATTGTTCGGGTGATTTTTTTTCCTGCTTAAAATTTCAATCAATTTTAATACTTTAATCTAAAAAAAATGCCCAAATTTGTGAGAAAAATATATTTAAAGGAAAATAAATTCTACAGTACAGAAGTAAAATGGATTTGTGCACTTTTACATTTTTAGGTCGAAGAAAAATAGTAAATACATCATAATTATGGCTAGATGGTTTCAGTCTTTTACCTCTCCTTTACATCAACTATTCTAATTTATCATTTAAAGGGCAACAACTCCTATAAAGGGTTTATTAGCATTTCAGTAAAACTTTTGTAAATGCTGTCACTAATATTTTTATATTTTGCATTAAACCTCTTTTTGGGATTTTAAATGAAACACGTCCACCGGTTTTATTGGTGAATTCACTGAACATTCATGTACAGCGCCCTCTAGCGACCCACCACGAGCATATAATTTAAAATTTCATGATCAAATATATTCAATTTATCAAAAGCTCTGTTGTAATTATTTTCCATACTCGTAATGACTCTTGAGCAGAACTCGTGTTACCCAGTGTTAGACCCCCCTCCCCCCCCCAATAAAAGAGGAAGAAAACAAGTTTCTCTTCACAAAAATTCTATTTTAGAAATTTAGCTTGGATATTGGGAAGTTTTTTTATTTATTGGTTCTTAAAATATTAAACCAGTACATTTAAATGTTTTGTTTTTACAAAATATATTACTTAATAAAATAAGTAAATCATGCAACAACCTTATGCTATATCCTGATTTGGCAAATACATGTTACTTTTGAATTTTTTCATACATTGCCATGAAATTATTTACATTTTTTCCCCTTTCAAATAAATTTAGGGGTAATTTATCTTATTTTAGTATTTGTTTGTACATGGAGATATACATACACTGTATAAGCATTTTAAATGTGTGCACTGGACTTTCACAGAGTTTTGCCCCTGGCTTAAAAATAAAAATATAAACAAGCTTCAAAAGTACAATCTACCCAAAAAGCCAGACTAGGAAGAGCACTTAAACTTAAGAAACAAAATCATGCACATTACCTATATAAAGTGAAATTTTAGCTCTTAAAAAGGTACATTGTTTGAAATCTTAATTAGTTCAAAGTTCTTTTTTTTTAAGTGTTAAAAAACTAAAAGTTGACAAATTAAAAATATTAAAATCTTCATATGCGGTTAACCTTATAATATATGCAATAAATGTTTTGAAGACATGTACTTGTTCTTAAACATTACTTTAAAAATGTGTTTTGTAGTATTAAAGGAATTAGGAAAAACTCAATTTCATAAAAGATCATATAACTACTTTCAAAAATGACAAAAATAAATTTCAAAACAGATTATCTTTGTAAATTAAGTTTTAAAATTACAAATCTTCCTGGAGACATCAAATATTTAAAAATTAGTACTTTTAATTTATTTTTTTATTGATCTTTCTAATTAACAATTGCCTGAAAATTTGTGTGTTTGAAATAATTAATTACTTGTCTGTTGCTTAAATGATGCTACAGATATCATGAACAGTCAAATGTCCAACCCTATGGACAACATATCAGGATACTGTGTGCAGATTAATACACGTAGTAAAGAATTTTGAATTTGAAAATAAATTAATAAACTACCAATATCATAGTAGATCACATGACCAACCCTATGGACAACCTATCATGATATTGTTTGTTGGATTTCTTTCTAAAATGAGCCATTTCAATTTTCAACAGTATAACAGCACAAGTACAAAATTGCAAAATAAATAAAATATCGGTTATTTGAAATACTTAAAAATAAAATAATATAAAAATGGTTCATTTGATTCAAATAATACAAAAAAAAATTGAAATCAGAAAAATATTTATGCTAATTGTTGATACTGAAAATTAAATATAATATTTTCGAGATCATCATCGTCTACATTTTGCAACTCAAAGAAAACCGAACCATCCATTGTATCATCACCAAAGTCACTCCCATCAGATTCTGAATTGTAAAGCACTTGAGTAGAGGCAACAGCCTCAGCAGTATTTTCTTCTGTTTCCTCTGTATTGCACACCTGTGAATTAACATTCTTATTTTTACAGGAACTACTACACTTACAACCTGGACCACATGCCATATTAATTTTCTTACAACCACATATTTTGCTATTACAGTCTGATTTTAAACAGTTGCAGCCTGCAGTCCAAAGCTTTATATTATTGATTACTTTTTGCAAATTTTCCGGAGAATCCCAAATGACATCCAACTGTCCATCAATTTCTAATTTCCAACCAAAGTCTGTCAATGATGGATACTGAACATTCTCACGGTATGCTTGGATCCATACCCTACTCACCCAATAAGATCTTTTCCAATGAAGAAATAATGCATCAAAAGATGGCAAATAAAATTCTTCTGATGGAACTCTACTATAAAGGGCCTCTCTTATTTTTGAAATCCAAGCAATATGATTCTCTTCAGGTGATAGTCTGATAGGTTAGAACTATAAACTGTTCTATATAACTGCTCTGGGGTCTCTAATTTTTCTCTTAGAAAAGCTGAAGAACACTTCCTCCAGTATTCACATCCAATTAAACGAATAAATGATAGAAAACTAGAAATGTCATCAGAGTTTGTGAGAGATAATTTGCCTATCACATTATTTTCAACTGAACTTATAATAAATTCTGTGTATTTGAAGAATGTTTTAAAAAATGATGTTTTACCATGATCTTTGAAAAATGAAACATAATCGCAACCAGTTAATATAAATAAATTTTGTATGATGAGAGGAAGGTCATCTTTTTCAATGCTGTGAAGATCTGGATCAGATTCAAGGCACCTTATAAATCTGTTCATGCTAAAAAATATTAAGTCATTTTTATAAGACAACTGAACTGCTATGTTTTTGTCACTGCATTTTTGCATAATGGGTAATCCAATGTGGTATGTATCATTATCTAGAGAATAAATTAAAATATTTTTACATTGTCAATTATAAGCATGAAACCATACTCGACTATCACCTTCAGAAATATTTGTCTGCAAGTTTGTGGCAATCTTTTCAGTATTTTCTTCAACAACTTTTGTTATGGAAGCATTTTCAAAGCCACCACCAATTACAAAGCTCTGACCAGAATTCAAAGCTATTTTTGCAAAATGCAAAAATTTTTCACTGACTAATTGGACAAGCTGCTTCTTGTTTTCTCTGTTATGTAAAAATGCTTGCCAATCTGATGGTATTTTTGTGGTCTCTGAAATTAATATTTTAGCTGATGTTTCTGCTTTTTCATCTCTTCGTTTACGCTCAATGTCTTTCGGTGATAACTGAGGTGATTGATCATCAAATACAATGTGTATTTCTTTTGTGTTGAGTTGGATGTAAGGAATTATCCAGCGATTGAATAATGAAACTAAGAAATGAGCAAATAAGCGATTTGAAGAATTTAGGGGTTTAGAGTTCAGAATAAACATGCCATCTATGATGACACAGTCTGGTTTAAAATGTAGTTTGTTTTCGAATGCCTCAGGGTAACGAGAATGGTATATGCCTAAAGTTTTTGATTTATCACCTTTGTATGGTAAGCCGTCATGGTCAACAATTGCACGTGGCAATGAAATAAATTGTTGCAAATCTGATATTGGTGTGTTTTGTTCTTTAGACCATGCTATTTGTTTTCTTAAAAGTGAATTCTCAGTCCTTTGATCTTTCAGTTCTCTTTTTACTTTTGATATGCTATGTGTTTTTGTAGAGAAAGTTGCTATTTTTCTGGTCTTATTATATCTAAAAATACCATCTGACTGACAAATCTTGATATATTTTCCTAGATGTTCCTGAGCAATTTTCTGCAGATTTAATAAGTCTGATCTCTGAATATCTGTCAATACAACTTTGCTGTTGAATGCATGCTTCAGTTGTCCATTTTCATATCTAAAAAATAATCCAGATTCAATGCTTTCTCTATATGATGTAATATTTTGTATTTCAAAAGATGGACGGTTTACAGAATTATTGAAATCTTTTCGCTTACATTCTAATTGATCTTTTATGTTACCCAACACTTTTGCTCGAAATGGAATGTAATGAACTAACTTTGTCAAAGCAGATAAGGTGAAAAAATTAGACATTGCATTTTTAACTTCTCTGTTAATACAACTTTCATGAGCCTCGTCTAAGCCCTGAGAATGCATGTTTCTACCCAAAATATTAACAACCCATCCACCTGCCTCAAAATGTTCAATTGTTGATTTAGGAAAAGATTTTAAATCTGCAATATGAAATGGTAGAAGTCTTGAATAAAATTTACAATCTGTTATTTGAGTGGTTTTTGCAACATGTTTTAAACAGTAGTTCCTTAAATGCCAGTTACCACTTCTAATGGATAAAAAGTAAGAGACATAAATGAATCCGTGGTAGTGAATGAAGTCATGCCAAAATTTCCAATTTTCATTCTGTTCACTCAATCTGCAACATAAATTTTTAAACTGCAATGAAAAATGTGACATTAAAGCAAGATGCTGCTGAATCTTCTCATCCTGACTTAGTTCTTGATTTTGTAAAATGAAAGAAACCTTTTTAATGTAATTTTCTTCTGATTGATCATTTAAGTCATTTTCTTCTGCATATTTAAGAATAGCACTAATTTGTTGTAAATAAAATGCTTCCCACACCTGCATCAAAAAGTGATGAGTTTTGTCAAAGTTTGTTGCCTGCATCACAGAAGCACCAACTGCACCATGATGAAAGAGTTCAATAAGTTCCTTTAGTCCTGCGTCTAAATATAATTTCATTATCATACGTTGATAATTTTTAAGGATATGCCAATCCCCAGGAAAAGGTAAAAGCCAACTTAAATCATCCTTCAACTCAAGCTTCAATTTAACCAAAAGATCATAAGTCTTCCCATCACCCACCACCACCAAATGCTTTAATTCTCTACCAATTTTAAAGTCCTGGTGTAGTGTATCTAAAATAGTTTTCAATGTTTCTTTACTGTCAGCTTGTTCATTAAGTAAAGAGTGATATTTCACATTGGCTGTTTCTACGGGTATGTTACTATTTTTTTCACTTATAAATGTTTGCAAATTGGTCTTGCCTAAATTGTTTGAACCATTCAAGCTGAGTAAATTGTTATAACAGAATTCAAATAATACTGTACTTACAGAATCAGCAGCACTTTTTTCTTGCACTGTGCTTTCAAAATCAATCAAATCAAAAGATACCTTTTCAACATTCTTTGACAAACATGCAGCGCTGTCTTTTATCATGTCATCAACTAAATCTGTACAAATCTTACTGTTGTGTATAGCATAGTGTGGCAATTTTGTTGTCCTTCTACGGTATTTTACAGATGCCTGACCACTGTTTAATGAGCTGTATATATCTACAATGCTAGAAAGCTTTTGGTTGAAGTTATTAACAGATCTCAATGTTATTGTATCCTTTATATCAATTGATTCTTGAAACAAAACACCATCAAAATAATCTTGGCGAGAAATAAGAGGAAAGTAAAGTCCATTTTTATTTAACAGATTTATCGAATGGTTGCTATCAGGATTTGCTCTTAATTGAACAATAGGTTTTATAGAGTTGTCATGTTCCTCAAAAATATTAACTGCACTTCCAGTGACATAAACCAAAGCAGTCATATCTAAATAATTTACTACACGATTTAAATCATATAAGTAAAGCTCATGGTTGACATGTTCATCAATGTTATAGTCTGTCATTTGTGAAAATCTCTTTTCTTCAAGAAACTGTGAGTCATTTAAAACTGCTGTAAAACATTCATGAATTACATTTTGAGTGAAGTCAGTCTCAAGGCCATCTTTGATCTCATCACAGCACTTTCCAAAGGTATCCCTGGGAGCGTTTAGTAAGTGTAAGTTAGAAGAAATTACAAAAGACTGGAAAAAAGATGTAACTTTTTGTGATGTTTTATGGTTTATACATGTATAGTCAGTATTACCATAAGTAAAAGTCTCACCTGGTAGGACAACAAGTCTTTCGTCTAGATTTAAGGAAATACTTTGTGGTTTCGGCTCTACTAGCTGAACTGATGTCCCATCAAATCCACGGTGCACATCAGTAGACTTTACTGCAGCATAACTAGATCTTTTATTGACATTATCAATTGAAGCAATTGTAAGTGTTGATGGTATTTTGTCAACAGGCTTATTTACCTTATTTTCAACTACCATTGTTTGATTGCGTTCCAAAGTTTGTTTTGAAACACAGATACCAAATTTGTTAAGAATATTAATGCAATCACTGGAAGATGTGGTGAACTTATCAATTATATCTGAAATGATTAATTGGAAAGTATTGCATTTTGTATCAAACTTGAACAGTAATGAAAACAATATGTTAATTAGTTTAAAATCAATATTTTCAAAAGTTTTATCTACTTCTGCAGCAGATTTAAATTTATTAGATGATGTTAGAGATGTAATAAATTCCCAAAGATCAGGAGGACAACTATTTTTCACAATGTCAACCAATTTAGCATCATCTACAGTTTTAAAGTCAAAATTCAAATTTTTTATGCAGTCTTTAATCATTTGTTTAAGAATTACACAGGCTTTTTCAAGTGTATTATCATTTCCCTGTTTAGACTGACAACTGACAACTTCTGACTTTGCATTACATAACTTCTCTTTTTGGTGTCCTTGAAGTGCCAAGACTAAGCATCTGCGGTCCTCAACTCCATGCAGTTTCACCATAGTACCAATTTTATCGATTTTGTCTGTGTCAATGTTTGAACTGAAAATTAACTGTAGTTTGTCAAGTATAAATCTGGTCTGGTTTTGTCTCAGATTTGATGAAAAACAACCTCCAAACTCTTGAAACTTGTCAACAATTTCTGAAAGAAGCAAAGCTTTGTCCTGCATTAATTCAGTACACACAAAAAAAAGTTCAGTTAAAGCAAGTTTATTGATAGCTGGTATATCAATATCTAAAGTACCACTTACTGCTTGCTTCAAAATTAATGATACATACTCTCTAGGACTAACACATTCTACCTTTTTATCATGTTGCTGTTGGCCTGTATATCTGTAAAGAATTGAATGACATTTTTTGCATATTACATCACCTCTTGTCAATATTTTGTCAGTTGTGCCTTGTTGATACATATATTGCTGCAAATAAATTTGGTCAAAATTAGCATAATATTTCTTGAATAATGATAAATTGCACATTTTACATTTAGCTTTACAACTTTTATAATAATTGTATGCTTTTAAGTAATGGCCATCACAAAGAAATATGGATTCAATTTGAGCTTCCTGAAGACTGACTGAAAAGCAAGTGTTTAATTCATCAGTATCTAATGGTGAATTTCTTGTTACAGATGTATTTGTACAGGAGTTGCACAGAGCAAGTGCACATTCCAGTTTTGGTTTTTTGGCAGTCTGTAAGCTTTCCTCTGCCAGAGCTTTATGTGAAAAATTCCTATTAAGTTTTAACATACATGACTTGCATATGCAGTCTTTTTCACTTATTTTGTGTTTAGATTTAACAAAGTCAACAAATTCTAATTGATAAGATTTAGAACCTAGGTGTAAGTAACCATAATTACTGTCCTTTTTGCAGAGAGAACATGGTCCACAATAATCACCAGGATGAACTGGGCTTTCTCTTACACCTCCTAGGCCTGGTTGGTACAATTTCAGGATATCATTATCTGTACATTCTATCACATCATTGGTTGACAAACATGTTCCAGCTCTGGTCTGTAAATACTGCATATTCTGTTTAATACCTGAAACCTTTTCAATAAACTGTTTTAGTTCTTTTACTTTAACCAGCATTGTTTTAGAAATAAAAGTAAATGACTTACCAAAAACATGTATATGAACTTTTAGGAGTGGTAAAATCTCATCATTTTTACATTGTTTACTTATGCATTCTTCTTGTAAACCTTTGTTTGATGGCATAGCTGTGTCTTGCTGTTTATTGTGTTTTTCTCTACAAGATGTCTTGTCCAAGTTAGCCAATACTGAAAACATGTTTGTACTGAGGTGTGCCATGTTATTTGAGACTTGTTTGCCTGTATACACTGATTTCTTGCAGGAGATGCTACCATTATGTACCAAGGGGCTTGTAAGAGGTGTGGAATCCTTTTTGTGTGAACTTTTGTCCTTGTATGTTTTACCCAGGGGTCTGCAATGAACAGACACTTGAGAGGCCTCACTGCTCCTCACTTGCTCAGACATGTCAGATGGCTTTTTCAAACCTGAAATTTGTAGATGTTGTTGAAGCGACGGCCTACTCAACAACTGTTTTATTTCAAGGCCCCCCCTTGGGCTTGATAGCAGTGGAAATTCTTCTTCATACTTGAACACTGACATTATGAATTATTTATAAAGAAGCAGTTATATTTTTCTGGAATCTTCTTCGATCAAAATTTAATACCCGGGGAAATAATCGACAAAATAGCCCTAAAAAGTAGAAGATATTGGAAAATGTGACAAGTTATTCAATGTTTATACAATTCTGTACTATTTAAACTTATATTTCCTTCAAATTTTCTTGATTTCACTGCAGAAATGGGATGTACGTCTGTACGCTGAGCCCGCCCCGGAAGAAAAGAACGCAATGGCTGATGGTCATCGTCTTCAGAAAATATGTTTTTTTGTTATATTTTTTCAAAATATTTTCATAAAACTTTATAAAATCCCAATCTGTATATCAAGATTTAATAGGCATTAAAAATTCACAACAAAAAGTTTTCAAATAAGAAAATAACGAAGGAAATAAAATCGGAAAAGATGCGACTCATCTGCGTAAAATGTCAACACATATTTCACCCCCAATAAAAAACAGGTACACTTTTTTGTTCATGCTAGAGACACATAGAAACATATCTTAAATTATCGCCCAGATTCTGTAGTTTCTATATGTGTATTGTCATAGAGTTTCATAAGATAACATTTTTTTGTACCTATTTCGCGCATTGAACATGGAACCACCTATAGTCACATTTTTATTTCATGTCCTCGGCAAAAAAATGCTCTGGAAAATAATTTATTTTATTTTGTTTATGCTTTTGTGCAACGAGGAGATTATTGAGAATATAAATATTGGTCATTTTAATTTTCTCTGCAAATAACGACATGAGTAGCCTCCAGTCGTAACAAAAAGATAACAGGTTACTTTTCGCGGCTACCTTCTTTTCCTTACAAAGTGCACGAAATAGATCTCAAACGGCGGAAGGTCACTGATTAGAGACGGATCACATTTTGCCCTAAAAGGGACTTCCGGTTGTCCGACTGATTGTTCATGTAACTACTAAGCATTAAGCTTAGCGTCAAACACTTTTATGAATTTTCTCTCTAGTTCTTTACGGTATTCTTCTGTTGGTTCCGTACATTTGAAGAACGGGAAAATTTTGAATTTTCCTCCCGCACAAATGTCTAAATGTTCGCTCAACGGAATTTGTCTGTACTCGGGTTGCCGTATTTGCTGTTTATGGATCCTGACCCGTTCACACACACTATTTCCTGTTTGACCTATGTAATTTTCTTTACAGTTGACACATGTTATACAATAGAGTAAATTTTTTGATTTGCAAGTCATGTTTGCGTTTACTGTAAATTTCTTACCGTTTTTGAAATATGTGTTGAATATCATTGCACAAAGATGGAAAAACTGAACAGATGATATAAATTATACAAATTGCAATCTTTGTGCAATGATATTCAACACTTTTTAGTGTTTTGTTTTCCATCTATTTATCGGTATTGTTACACAATCTTTCAGACTCATATAATTTTTCCTGTTTGTGTAGTATTGTCAATTTTGATGATCCAATACCTATTAAGTTTACTGGTTGGTAGATTCTTATAGACTCTATATATATATATATATATATATATATATATATATATATATATATATATATATATATATATATATATATACTGCGGACTAGAATGACTTTACATAGACAGCAAACCAACCATGGAGATTTAACACTCATCAGGGCAAACGACCATTTCCATCGTTGTTCTAATGGACGATTTAAAATATTTCCATTGTATATGGTCAATCGTCAAAATGATTTTCTCCGGAGGAAGAAGGAAGAATTATTCATAAACATTCTCAACCCGGGATTAAATGATAAATGATATTCTAATTTTAACGTAACATTTTAAAGTCTTAAAATGACATTAGTAGTCTCCCTTGTATTTGTTAACGTCATACTATTGTTAACGTCAATCAATTGTTTTATTTATATACAAGTCACATTACCTGAAGATCTGCGGAAGCAGTGAAAGTACTAGTAAAACAAGTGATGCATTGAAACCGTTATTATCTTTTAATAATTTTCTTATATATATATATATATATATATATATATATATATATATATATATGTATGTATATAGCATCGTCATAAGACCATTATCTGTTAATGTCAGATCATCTTACGTACTCAGTTGGAAAACTTGAATACTTCAACTATCATCATTGACCGATAAGACATTTTCCTTAAACAGCATATTGTATCACCATGTACATTCATATATCGTAAACAGATGATATGTGTTATGTAATTGCTAAAGAAGGCTAAACAGTGCCCCACCGACTAGTGACCCGTATAGGAAAGGCTGCATTCCAGGTGCCTTTACAAATCCACCTGGAACTTTTAGGTAGGCTATACCCTGCTTAGAGGTTAAAGCGGATTACATGTGACATAACATTCCAACATCAAAAACGCGGGACCTCGCCATGCAGTCATTTGGGTTGATTTTAAAAACATACATAAGTAGAAGTGCATGTGGTTATTTGATTTTATATTTCCTTTTTTGTACTTCTTTGTTATATATATGTTTGTTTTGTTCTGATTGAGATTGCGACACCGTATTGATGGCTGTATCCCTATTTTGACAATTTTACATATTATGTCTGTTTTGTTCACGCATCGTTAAAAATATAATGGAATGTGATGCGACTGTCATACAAGTGAGAGATTTAGCGCTATAAAACCAGATTCAATACACCATTTTCTATATGTGAGAATGTCAAGAATATGACAGTTGTTGTCCATTCGTTTGAATTTTTTCATCATTTTGATTTTGCCATTTTATTAGGGACTTTACGTCTTGAATTATTCTCGGAGTGCAGTATTTTTCTTATTTTACGTTTTACATAAACACTAAACAAAAATTTCCGATCCTTGGGTGAAAAAAAACAGAAGACCTTTACATAGACGCAGAATGACGTTGGAAGGCCAAAACCGAAAGGGAGCTACACAACACAGACTTCCTAACTCTAAATCCGTAGCAAAGATTAGATAGATATAGGAAGATGTGGTATGAGTGCCAATGAGACAACTCTCAATCTAAGTAACAATTTATAAAAGTAAACCATTATAGATCAAGGTACGGTCTTCAACACGAAGCCTAGGCTCACACCGAACAGCAAGCTATAAAAGGCCCAAAATAACAAGTGTAAAACTTTTCCAACGAGAAAACCAACGGTCTAATCTGTATAGAAACGAGAAAAGAGAAACATGTATGAACTACATAAACAGACGATAACTACTGTACATTAGATTCCTGCAAAGGCAAATATTTGCAGCGGGATTAAACATTTTTATGGTACCAAACCTTCTCCATGGAAAGTGAGATCTATCATGTATAAAACAAGAAAAGCGCAAATGAAATGAAAGTACATAAAAAAAGGTAAACTAAAAATAGCATCAAGATGAAATGATGCAGGAATTTTCAAACCCAAACAGAAAAATAAATGAACAAATTGCTTTCAAATCGTATTCAAATCTCTTTCAAATCGTGATTCTGCGATTTGTTAGTACCATTTACTTGCGATTCATTAAATAAATCAGAAACAAATTAGAATTTTCCAATTTCCCTAAAACTGCGATTTCTTTCTATTGTATGACTTGTAAGCAATTTGTTTCTGTTTCGGTGTGATTTCTTTGTGATTTGTTTACTTAGAATATCGTATGAAATGATTTGAAAGAGATTTGTTAACTTTGTAAGCTAGAATGGTGTGATTTCGTTATGATTTGTTACTTAGAATATCATATGAAATGATTTGAAAATGATTTGTTTCCTTTATAAGCTATCATGCAGGGTGTGATTCATTGATGTATTTGCTACCTTGAATAAAATGTTAATGTATTCCAATTTTCTTTGTTTATCTATCTCTATAACTTCCGGTTGAGGTCAAATTCAAATTTCAAATACTGTTCTATATTGACTGAACAAAGAAGGTTGCGAAATGAGGAGTTTTATTCAGTCTATGAAAGATGACGGTGGTAAGGAATGTCTATATTTATAATTTCACACTTTCAACTAAAACTATTCAAACGTTAACCTTTAAAATTTAGAAACTGTGCATTTCAGTATCTCATTATAATCATGATAATTTTGTAATGTAAGGTCTGTAAGGATTAATTTTCAAAATAAAAATGTGTAAAAGATGTGTAAACAGATCGAAACATTCATTTAAAGACTGGCTTCCAGAGCCAGCAGACATAATACACCGGCAAGTTTAATTTTTTAATTGTGCATGATGTTTACTGACCAGGTCCCGGGCATAAATGGGCAAAGCTATATTACAATGTAGCAGATTTGGACCAAGACTATAAGAGCCATCACCTATTCGCCATCAGTCTACTAAGTACACGTGGTTGCCCATGTTTTTTTTCAAATTTCGTTATAGTATAATTCGGGAGAGAAGTAAAAGAAACTTACAAAGAGTGAACAATTCGTCCCTCACCGCAACCAAAGATAGTATTCTTTTTTACAATTAGAGGAGTAGCTATTTCAGGTAAAATGAAGACAATTGCGCTTCAAAGTTTAGTGGTTTCAGGGGCAGAACATTTTTTTGATCTGGATGTAAATGATTTAATCTGTGAATTGTTGATTGATGCCAATTTATTTACGATTTGCTTATGATTTGCTTGAGGTAGGAATATATGATTTACTTCTGATTTTGTTAAAGATTTGATAACAATTTGTTTATAATTTCTTAATAATTTGAAAACAATTTGTTTATGATTTGCTTGCGGTAGAAATATGATTTACTTCTGATTTGTTAAAGATTTGATAACAATTTCTTTACAATTTCTTTACGATTTGAAAACAATTTGTTTGTGATTTGCTTGAAGTAGGAAAGCAATTACCTCTGATTTGTTAATGATTTCAAAACAATTTCTTGAGAATTTGTTTATGATTTACTTCTGAATTGTAAGCAATTTGTTCGTGATTTGTTATTGTGATTTGTTAGCTCATTTGCATGTGAAATTTTATCACTTTCAAATCACAGAAAAAAGTTAATTGGATGGGAGCTAATAAGTGCCAGAATCATCATGGTAAAATATAAGACCACACATAAAATGATACCATTAAACATCATCCAATGATATGCTTCTACCAATGGCGCAGAGGACGACACCAATGAAGGATTATATTGAATTCTAGACAAAACCACCAGTAAAAGTAGCTCTAGAGACATTAACATCTTATAGGAAGACTCAAATGCTAAGATTAGCAAGTGATCGGAAGACATAGACAATGAGAAAAAAACAGAGCTCGTTGCCAATCACTGGGCAAATGCCAATCTGATCATTGGTGGAACAGTCTTACAATATAAAAAATGTCATATAGCAACATAGGGATCTCCAGACATCAACACCGAAAATTAAAAAGACTATCTCTTCATCTCCAAGAAGTTTAGGAGAAGTTTACAAGAAGTCAGAGTTAAAAGAGGAGCCGATGCTGCCACTGATCACCACCTTATTGTGGCAAAAGTCAGACTGAAGCTAAAGAAACACCAAAACATTGAATTAACAGGTAAACAAGATAACATATCAGTGATGCCAAACAAAACCAAGTAATCCAAATAGGGTTTACAAAACCGCTTCTCAATATTTCAGAAAGCATCAGAAGAAACAGTTAAAATATAATATCATGGTAAAAATGCCTGTACCAAGTCAGGAATATGACAGTTGTTGTCCATTCGTTTGATGTGTTTGAGATTTGAATTTGGCTATTTGATGAAAGACTTTCCGTTTTTAATTTTCCTCGGAGTTCAGTATTTTTGTGATTTAACTTTTCACTGGCAAGATATTAAAAAGCTTTCACGACAGCTTGCGAAACATCAGTAGGTTTAAAGAATAGGAGAATCAGGAATAAATATCGCCTTTAACACCGTGGAAAATAATTATCCTAAAAAAAAACAGCAAAACTGTTTCAGTGGACTGTAAAAAAACATCTATACGAGAAATAAAAAAGCCATAATGATTCTGAAGAATACAAAGCATATAGCAGAAACAATCAGAGCAGGCATTGCAATATCAACTCAAATGCTATATGAACTGTTAAATCGACATGAAAATGCATAATGAAAAGCTACGTAAGCTGGAATTAGACAAAACAGATCATGTGCAGACCAATTAGTCTAATAGTTACATTATGCATCATCCTTGAACAATCACAAGAGTTCTATTCATCACTCTATTCTGTTTTTGTCGACTTTACCAAAGCCTTTGACAGCTTAGATAGAGATGTGATGTGGCAGTTGATGAGCCACTATCGCATTCATGAAAAATGTATTACCATTATCTGAAAAAGCTATACAGTAATGCAGAGCAAGATTATACATAAATTAATCGAAAGGTCAACTAACAGAGGCCTTCGATACAACAACTGGGATAAAACAAGGGTGTCTCCTTTCATCTATGATATTTCTCCTTGCAGTTGACTGTTTCATGAAACAAACTTAAGACGGCAGACGAACGATATTTAATGGACCATTTTCACCCAGCTGGGTGACCTAGACTTTGCCGATGAACTGGCACACAACAATCAATAAATGCAGGACAAACTAGCACTGGTTGAAAAGAAAGCAGCGAAAACAGGCCTTTCAATCAATCACAAAAAGACCAAAGTTTTAAAGTCAAACACAAGCCCCCTAGCAAGTCTGATGGTTACCGACCAAGCTTTATAAGAAGTGAATTTCTTTACATACATTAGAAGCGTATCGGATAATCTTAGCCGCTGAAATAAAGATGTAAAAATCAGAAATGGCAAAGCTAGAACTGCATTCAATATGATGGGACCAATTTGTAAAGCAAGAAACATCACTCTCAAAACAAAAATACGGTTGTTCAACTCTAATGTAACAAACATTCTCTTATACGAAGATATGACTTGGAAAACAACAAAAACCCCTGCTTCAAAAACGTCAAGTCTTCTTAAACAAATGTCTCAAGAGCATCCTTATCATCAGATGGAGAAAATATTAAACCAAGATCAACCAAGCCCAAGTTGATAGGGTTGAAAAAGCGAAATAACGATGAAAATGGCACACACTGAGGAAGTCAAAGACAAACATTACAGTGAAATCCACAAGAAAAGCGTGGTAGTGGCAGATAAAGTAACATATGGAGAAGGATCGTTGCAGTCGAGATGTAGAAAGAAGGATACAAGTGGCATGATCTGGAGAGGCTAGCAAAATACAGAACAAGGTGGAGAAATATCAATAGTGGAATATGCTCCACCACCAAGAGGCAACAGAATCAAGGAGTGCTAAAGAAGGAGGAAATTAACAATGAGAAAGTTCCACTTGTCCCTTATATAATGGAAGTGATATTAACAGTCCTAAATTGTCAAATTTGAGGATAAAGTTAAAAAAAAATAAGTGCTGCGTAAAGTGTAGTGACCAAATAAACAAAGGGAGCGTTTAGAACACTATTGACAATAAGACAAGAAGATCTAAGGGTTTTCAAGTATCATAGATCCCTGAGTTTTACGTATAAGAGTTCCCGATGAACAGTAGAGTGCTTCGGACTCACGCAATGTATAAAATGTTATTTCTATTTTGCACCGTACAAAAACTACAATATGAAAGTAAGTAAAAGGACAGAATAATGTTTTATTTGAACAAATCTGTCATAGATTGAGTTTCTTTGTATATATATGTAATAGATTATGTTTTTAATTATCATAGTCACGATTCCTATCTTCTTTTATTGTTGAATGTTTGACGTCAAACACTTTAAGTTATGAACTTTCTTTCTAGTTTTTATGGTATTCTTCTAGATCTGTTGGTTCCGTACATTTGAAGAAATTTTCCTTCCGCACAAATGTCTAACTGTTCATTCAACGGATTTCGTCTGTACTCGGGTTGCCGTATTCGCTGTTTATGGGTCCAGACCCGTTCGCACTCATTATTTTTTTCTTGCCCTATGTAATTTTCGGAAAATTCGAGATTATAAACTTGAAGACATTAGGCAATGAGGGATCACGAGTAGTCACAAACGGGAGGACATCACCATCGGTTGTCTGTTCCTTCGGTGTTCAAAGTTGATTTGTAAACATTTCATTTATTCTCTCGATACTGTCATTTATAAGTTTGTATGAATTTTGCTGTTTTAAGAGATGCATCATCAACTCTTTTTACATTCTTTTGTGAAGAGTTTTATGAAACACAATTGCACATACTCGTCTTGACATACAATATGTAATGTTTCGTTTTGTATGTGATGGGTTGTATGTTTCAAAATTTTCATACTGGATGTGTATATGTCGTCTTGTAATAAATATTTGTAATGAGTTTATTGTTGGAGAGTTTAATTAAATTATGTTACGAACAATGATATTGCGTCATAATACTAATGTGTTCCCAATAATGAAGTCCATAGCCGTGAAAAGTCTTAAACTGGATGAAAGTGCTAGAAAATGCTGCTCTTTTTGTGTATTATACTTTTTATATTATATATATACTTACGCAAGTCTTAAATGAAAATAACGTCCAAACCTATGATTGCGTTGTATTAAACCAGCAATTTCCATATGTGTGCAGACATTTTCCAAAATACCCCAAAAGTGAAAAAGTATATTTTAACAAAACACAATTGACTAACAGGTCAAACAATGGATATTCTTAAATCCTTCTGACTGTGATTGCCAAATAAAGGGATCACCAGAGCAATGATAAAATTGATTTAATACCAAATAGAAAACAATGAAATTGCGGAAAAGAGCTCGAGGGTACATGATAACATGACGTGCAAAACTTACCATATCTGGATTTCGACAATTAATGGGTCTTCAGTGATGTTAGGAATTTTTCCTTGCTTGTTTGATTTTGCTTATCTTCTATATTTTGTGTTATGCTAAGTTGTTTTCTAATTCATAATTATCAAATTTGTGTTAGAAAGGCACAGCAATATATGGGAGAGTAGAACAAAATAAAATTTGGCGATTTTTGAATCTATTTATAAGGAAATTTTAACGTATTTTAAATGTTCGTTATGGAAGCAATCTATTATTTTATTGGAGTTCAGTACTTTTGGGATTTTACTTTTTATGTCAATTTAAACTTAACATTTTGTTTGTCAATATTATAAAAGTGCTTATTGTTTTTAATGATTAACTCCATTGCACTATAAATTTTCCTTATTTGCAATTTCCATAGGCTTCTTTTTGCACGTATTAGGACAAACTGTTGATTGTATGGTTTCCACTGCAACAATAATCTAACGGAATTTTATTATAAAACTTAGTTGCATACCATCCCTTCTTTAAAAACAAAATATGAAGAAATTTAAAGAGGTGTCATGAATTGTGAATCAACAGTAACAGTTGATTCTTACAAAAACAGGTTCTTAAGGTGGTACACAACACTTCAGGGAAATAATTCCGTAAAATCAGCTGTACGTTTTAATCTCATTCTACTGTTAGGAAAATATTCAGCTTCTCAATGATCAAAATTAATATTTGTCACACTACTACATATTTAAATATCCTATGAATGTTTTCAATAAAGTGTGTGGTTCAAGTTTTTTTCTCAAAAGGTCAAAATAAATATTTTGTCAACATTTTTATGAAAATTAAACGAGTCAAATTAATTTTAGTCTAGGTGTTTGGTACCACCTTAACTTTGACAGAAACATTAGAACAGATATATAAAGTAATACTTTACCGGTAGGTACAAGCATATTGAAAGAAATACTCAATACAAAGTCGGTTATGTGGGACGTTTTTTTAACCCAGGGTTTCTGACGGACATCCTGTTATTGATTAGCACTCATTCTCAGGAAATCAGGTCCAATACTTAGGAAGCTTACAAAAAATGTTCTTATGTTGCCTTTTTCGATCTATCACCATTTAGCCAAGACATATTATGACATTTTAAGTATTTGTTCGTAAAATAAAACGAACACAGTTTTGAGAATATGTGTCACTATTTCTTTGACAAGATACTTTATCAACTTTTAATTAGACTCTACATTTATCTAAAGGTCAATCGTATAAATAATAATGTTGCATTTGAAGTCCATAGTTATAACCAAATCAAAGTTATTTAATGTGTATTTATAATGGATCTTAAAATTGATAAGCTACTAAACTAGGAATTTTTTTTTACGTTAACATTAAACGGCTACGTTACTATGGAATCATTTGCATAAATATTAACCACTTGCTCGGGATCTATTTAACTGCATTAAAATGTTTTCACATATTTGATCTTCCTTTTCAACAATGAAAAATTCCCTGTTATTGGAAACATATTTGAAATAATAAACCAAAAATAATTTGTTAAACAGATACTCTACCAACGGTGCATTACAATGTTTCGATTAACGATAAAATATTGATATAATTTCGGAATTCAAACATATGAGCTATCTGCCTTAGGTTGTACTTTGTAAACACAGCTGTTTTTCTCAAACTATGCCTCTTTTGGGGAGATATATAATATTCACAGATAATTTGTTTTGTTGACATACTGGTTTCCCAGATATGATCTTTATCTTTCATCTCATAGAGACATTACTTGGGACTGTTATCAGTATAAAAAGATACTATTGCTTTGAAAAATGAATTCGGAAGAAGGTAAACAGTTACGGTTGGAGTAGTACACACTTTTAAGTATACGTTTAAACTCTAACAAGTTCAGGGCATATGCATGTTGAAAATATGCCACACAGCCCTATGTTTTGAACTTTGAATAAAATAGAAGAGCATATCAACTTTTTATTTTAGGATAAAAAAAAATCACGAAACTTCTTAGTAAAAGTGACACAGTTTTAGCCCCAAAGGGAGTTCCTCTGGGAAATTGCATTATCTATGTTTACAGAAATGCAACTGATAATACCTTTATGTTTTGTTTAATGATCAATGAATAATATCATCAGTGCAAGAAGTTATCAGCTGTAATTTGTAAAGTCATATATAAAAGACAACGTCAATTTTAGTAATTGTACTAATTTTAACTTGATATTTCAAAATATTTTTCGCTATTTATCAATTAAGATACTTTAACACAAAAATTAGAATTAGACCTTTAAATTTTGAACCTACAAAATAAATACAATATTTTCAAAGTTCTATTTTGATTCATGAATAAGATTCATTGTATATTCTCATCTTGGATTGAACAATCCGGGTACAAAATCGGTCTAGTTATTTGCCCAAATCTGCAAATTTGGAGACATATTTGCAAGTTATTGATTAGACTGTTATTTTTATAAAGTAAACTCGGTGATTTTTTGTATAACCCAAAATATTTAAACAAATGTCACATTATGTGTTTTTAGAATCATTTTTTTTTCAAATATAGAGGCAATTTCGGGGAGATAACTCTTTCAGTAAATAAATATACTGGTCTGTTAGGATTTATTTTATTTTTACTTGAAGCAAGGAAACAAGTTCGGTAACATCATTTTTTATTTTTATTTTCTTAAAACATATTTTAAACCCATCTTCCCACAATTTATTTCAAATGCTTTTTACATTTTAATAGGTTGTAACTATTGAGCAAATTATTGCCAAATATGATATTTGGGATTAGCACTTGCCTCCAGGACATGCTTGATTGAAAATGACACTTTAAGTTGTGCAATAACATTTGAACCGTTGTTTGTCAATTCTCTGTAGACTTTAATATGCTGATAGGGGACGACAAAAAACGAAAGTCATATTCGACATTGACCTGTTCGGATGTAGAGATTCTTGACTGATTTGGATAATCACATCTCAGGTAATTTCCATGCAATAGATGAAAAACTATTAACCAAATATTTTGTTTTGATTTTTTAATTTTTTCATGTTTTTAATTTTACTTATTTTTTCATATTAAATGCACAATGGTGACACAAATGAAAGTTTCAAAATAACACAGTACATAATTCATCACCAGAATATAAAAGTTCAAACATACACAAGTCTATATCATGTAGTTGTCTAGTTCACGCTTTTCGGTGGCTTTGTCCTGTTTATGATTGCAGCATCCTACTGTATAACTAATGGACATCTAAGACATACAATCATTTTTTTCAAATTAAAGTAAGCTATGTTTATCCTCATACAGAAATAGGTATTTTTAATTTCCTGTACAAGTTTGTATCTCAAGTTTTCATTTTTTGAACATTAAAAATAAAGAAATGTCCTTTGTCGTCTACATTACTTAAAGAATAAGTTCTCTTCTATATTAATTAAAGAATAAGTTCTCCTCTTTCCGTATTTATGTACCACCATTTTCAGTTTCTAAAATAATGTCGCTTATCTTAATTTAGTTTACCTTTTTTTCTGGTTTCAAAGTTACATTTTTTATATAAATATGGCTCAGTTTTATGTTATACTGATGATCAAATTGAGATAAAATTAGATATAAACGAATTTCACTTTTCACAATTCCACTAAATAAGTAATCTAATAACTACATGGTTTGTTGTAATTTTGATATACATGTATACATATATATACTTAGATACATAATAGATAAATTATGATGGGTATGTTTATCTATGCACTATGGTTTTATCTATTTAAGTAAGTACGGTCATATATCCATATATCTTATAATGTATATTTTAACGAAATGTGGTACTAACACCAAACATAGATTTTACAATGTCGGAAAGATTACCTTAGCATACACACAAACAACTGACACAATAAAAACAAATCAAACAAAATATGATTTGTATAGTTGGATTAAAAAACAATTAGATAACGAGGAAAGTATACACTTTGACACTATTTGTACCTTTTCGGATAAGTTGAAAAATACAAAAACTTTGTTAACTAGTTGAAACTATCTGGGACCTTTTTCAAACAATATATTGTACATAAAACTGTTCAAAGAGACATGTTTAAACCTTCATTAACACATCAAACAAGCATTTTCAATTAGTTACTTTGATAACCTATAGATATTTGTTTTGTTCCGGTTGACATCAAAAGGAAGTTGTCTAAGTAATTGTTTTCTGAGATTAAACTAAATAGCAATAAGGTGTGGACTATTATTATTAAAATATCAAATGTGAACAGTGGATGATTTCGACGTAAGCAGTCCTAGTGAAATGATCTATTACAAAAATGATGGGAAGCTTTATATCTGGATTGAATGTTTATGCATTAATTATAGATTCTCGTTTATCATCTCAACGGGATTGGTTTATCTCGCTAGAGCCGGTACGGCGAAAGCGAGAAAAGCAATCAAGTTGAGATTATCTTTGATAATCTGTTTATCGCTATTTTACACATATGACGACGTTGTCAATTTCATGTCAATTTCATTGGCAACGCCACGTGCCTTCTTAGTTTCTAGCGATAATTTTACATCTCCATGATATGAAAATGATCACAAAAAAGATCAAAGGAAAAATGCATAAAATAGCGATAATCCGATATACCATCCTTTACCCAGGGCTCCTGTCCATAAAACATTTCTCAGTACTCGGAGTACATCATTTGTGCTCGAAAAACCATATCCAGTACTTTGATTTGTTGATTTCTGATTCTGATTCTGAGTGAGACAATTGTAATCAGACATTTGATGACCACTCTGCATTGTAGTTTCTAGAATAACGTAGCATTTATTGTGAGGAATATTTCAAACTTGTCACATATGTTTTCTTTCCACACCAACACATGTATCTAAATGAAATGTACCTGCAATTATAAAATTAGGTGCTGCGTAAAGTAAAGTAACCATTTAAAACATTTATTACCACAAAAAGAGCGTTTGAAACATTATTGACAATAAGACAAGAATATTTTTGGATTTTCAAATATTCATACATTCCTGAGTTTCAAGTTTAAGAGTTCCTGGTAAAAACTTAAGCGCTTCGGACTCACGAAATGTATAAAATGATATTTCAAATTTGAACCGTCAACAGCTAAAATATGAAAGTAAGTAAAAGGACAGAATAATATTTTATTTGAACAAATCTGTAATAGATTAAGTTTCTTTATATATATCTGTTTCATTATCATCATCACGATTCCTATCTTCTTTCATTGTTAAGTGCAAGGATTGACATGCATTTTAAGTTTCAAAAAAAAGCAGTTCAAAGGTTGCCACTGGTAAGTAGGAACCGCTTATCCCACTGAAGTACTTTTGGTTATTTCTATTTCTTTAAAGAGGATTGTGCTAGATCCGTTTTTTACGTTTTTCAATATATTTGCTGTTGTTTATGTGACGAACCTGACAAAACATTGTCTATTTTCATTAAAAAATAAAAACATTTATCTAATTCTATTTTTTTATACTGTTGTTGGTTTGTTTTTTGGCATGGCGTATTATGTTTTTTTTCGACTCATAATTTTGAATATTCATTTGAAATCGTTCGCTTCTTTTTTATAAGAGCCAAGGAATTTATATATCTGATGTTCCTCAAAAAGGATGTTCGATCGACACCTTCATAAATGAATTGATACTTGCTTTTGGGGTTTGGCGTGTTGTTTAGTTTTTGGGTAATTGTAAAGTTTTGTGTAGGCTATTGTTGTCTGTTCTGCATTTTATTTTGCTTATCATGAAGTTGTTCCCATTCCTTCTACTTACACTTTGTGGTTGTCAATTTGTTATAATTACTATTTTCAATATGAAAAATATAATCAGCATTAGGTTTTGTGCACATATAGCCTTTGCGAAATTGTAGCAAATATACCTCATCGACCGAGACGCGCTGATAATAAATACTTTGGCAGATAAAGAGGCCAAATAAATTTCTAGGTGTGACAACTATTTCGTGAATATTTTTTAGTACAATATATACATTTCAATTTGCAATGTTTATCTGATTGTCGCTAAATAATGAGTACTCACCATGAGTTCACAATTGTCAACTAATTGAGTTCTCTTCGTTTTCTTCTTCAAAATTCACAGAGGTTTCTATCATTTTCGTACTGCTTTCACTACTTGTAGTTTCTAAAGATAAATGGTATAAGTGTCCAAAGGCCCTGACTCATTCAAAATCAATCGATTACATAACTACACAAATGCAACATCTATAAAGCGTGTATTTTTTTGTCTTGTACAATCCCAGTATATTTTGTGTAATTATAAATGACTGAATCAATCAAAGTTGAAGTGTTTCGTAATTAATTGCCCCATGAATCTAAAGTTTGTAGGTTGTTTAGGTCTTTGACAATATAAGACATTAGAAGGTCTTTAAATTAAACTAAAACAGATGCAAATATTGTTATTTATAGATTTAGGAGTAATCGCTGGATGTAAAAACGATCCACAGGGTCCATTTGACGTGAATATAAGAACTTAAAAGCCACCGTTCTACATCTCGTTCGTAAATTTACACTTGCTTATGATGCAGGTACAGAAAACAGCTCAAATACTTATAAAAGGTACCATGCTTATAATTTAATACGCCAGACGCGCGTTTCGACTACAAAAGACTCATCAGGGACGCTCAGATCAAAATAGTTATAAAACCAAACAAGTCCAAAGTTGAACAGCATTGAGGACCCACAATTCCAATAAAGTTGTGCCAAATACATTGTACGGCTTAGGTAATCTATTCGTGTGATAAACAAATCCTTAATATTTCGAATAATTCATATTTTTGTAAACAGGAAATTTATAAAAATGACCATATAATTGATATCCATGAAGCATGTGAAGTGCTGACTACTGAATTAAAGGTCTTTAACGCAGCGATAAAATCTCGCATCCGGTTTTAATTAACTGACAACATCCTCATATAATTACGACAACTAGATGGTAAAAGGAGCATCCCAAAAGACATAAAAAAAACCATGAAACTGAAATATGATCCACACAGCCGCAGCATGAGCATTTCAATATCTTAAACGTTTATCTATATTTTCAGAACAATATTGCGTAGTTAATAGGCATCTTTTAAATACTAAGTTTAAATATATCATCTCCAAATGAATAAAACATAACTTTCCACGGAAAAAGTTTGTACCAAGAAAATATATGGCAGTTGTATTTTTTACTTGTTCCGTTGTGATTGTAGGGTTTGATTTGGTCAGTTTTGTAGAATTCCCCTTTTTGAATATTTCTTGGAGTTCGTATTTTGATTAACCTTTTTACTATTCGTACATAGGTTGAATACATCAAATGAATAGACATAGACCTGATAATGAAAAAATGGTCAAATGGAATTTTCCCCTTCGATAGTAAAACAAACATCGTATGGTCGGATTGGAGACATAAGTCATAAATCCTGACTTTATGTCTTTATATGGCATGTTGCCTGTTTAAAAAAAAATCCCATTTAGCTCTTTATCATCGTTTTCAGTGCCAGTGTACAATGTCCGGCTCTAAAACGACAAATTTTGCGGAACCTATGGGTAATGTGCTAATATATGTTTGTTACTGTTAAAAGACAATTTATCAATTAATTAGTTTGATGGAAGAGCAGTCGATTCATTTGATAGGATGTTAGAATGGACTATCTAATATTTTAGGAAAGAGTAGCCTAAACTTGTACCAAACCTTTGTGGTTGTTATAATCGTAAGCAGCCGTATATATGAAATGTTGACGACCTCCGCGGTCTGAATTCACGCCATATTTTTGTTTGCTTAGATGTTAGTCATCGTAGTACAATGACAATAAAAATGTTAATTACCATGATGTAATTTTTCATATTTCTTTTTTTTTCATAAAAGTATCTGTTTCTGACTGATAATATACCTGCTATAATTTCTCTATTGAATAATTGTGCCTCGGGTTCATTTGCAGCTATCAAATCTTTTGAAATACCTTTCGTTGATATGATGAAATTATAAGAAAATCAATTAAGAATACACACAATTCAATTAACACATTTAAAAGCAACACGAACTTTATAAACTAATGTTGACATCTCATATTTTTAACAGAAATTGGATCAGTGCGTCGGGCGTAAATATATAATTTAATTCTGGTCTCTATGATAAGTTTATTTACTTATTGTATTCAAAGAGTAATCATATCTATTCAATTGCACACATAGTTGTGTACCAATTGATCGTATGGCAAAAGTGTGGTAAAAATCGCTTATTTCATATAATACTGAAGGCAAAAAAGTTTAACCGAATATTTTTTTTTTTTTTAAAACACACATTTATCTCTGTTGTAAAAAATTGTTAAGGCGACAATAACGTACACATGTTTAAATCTCACTTATCTTTTTCAATTTTTTGACATGGCGTTCTCAGTTTATTTTTGACTTATGAGATTAAATGTCCATTCTGGTATTTTCGCCTTTTTTCTCCAAAAGTAGTAATAATGTGCTTAACTACGGTGAAAATGAAAATGTATGAAAAACAAATTACCTATAAAAAGTAGTCGAATAAAACTGCTAGTAATTCCCATTACTGAACCAAAAGCTATAAACAAACAATAACCTACAAATAAAACAACACGTACAACTTGCGAATCTTTTAAAAATTTTAATAATGTCCAGAGTATTGAAATTTTATCTCTTCGTGGATAGGTTATCCAAAGTTTCATTTCGAATATAATAAGACAATATTTCATGGATGGAGTGTTATAAAAGTTTGTCGTATGAAATGAAGGATATGAAAATTTCTTTTTTGGACAAGGATACTGTTATATTGTTTTATTCTATTGATAACAACACACATATTTCATAAGTTATTATCTGTACTTAACTTATATTTGGAATTTTTTTTTATCTTATCTTATCTTATCTTATAAATTTAAAAGTATAATATGTTACAATAAACATTAAATCAATGATAAATGCAAATTTGAAATCAAATTATGATAAATCATCGGTTTGTTTGGTTTATGAAATACTAGCCTTACAAAATATTTTTAAAGAGAAATATAAAAATGTGAATGCTTCATGAATGTTTTCGAAGGATATGAATTTTTCTATACAGCATTTCACTGTTATACAATACTTTTCAAAACCAATATTCCTCAGAAATCTTTAGAATCGCTCTCTAGGTGATTATGATTCCTAAGGGAAAACAAACCTGGATTAGGAAATATTGTCTTGGAAAGGATTTCAGTTTGCATTATTTTCAGGGACAGATATTATCAGTGAAATATTGTCCGGGTCTGTATTTAACAGTAACATTTTGTGGCAAAAATTCGACAAATGACATAAAAAGGGATAATATTTCATCGTGGAATTGTATCCTGGAGCGTATTTCATTATAAACAAGAAGTTATTACAACGGGATGAGAAGAGTGTGAACTCGGAAGACAGATTTTTGCTTAAGATTTGTTATTTTAAAAAAGTTCTGTCTGTAACTAATGTTGATAAACAAATAGTTCAAGACATTAGTGATTTGGTCATTTTGTGAAAAAAAATCTAAAATGTAAATCAGTCAAAAATGAAATAATCATTCACTGTTCAACGTTAACAAAACAATCATGGAAAAATTAATTTACAAAAATATTTCTTTGACAATATTAAAAAAATTGTTTTGTCTGATGCTTGGTCCGTTTCTGTGTGTGTTACGTTTCGGTGTTATGTCGTTGTTCTCCTCTTATATTTAATGCGTTTCCCTCGGTTTTAGTTTGTTACCTCGATTTTGTTTTTTGTCCCTGGATTTATGAGTTTTGAACAGCGGTATACTACTGTTGCCTTTATTTACCTTTGCATGGCTTTTTTTCGGCTAATCCAACAATAGCAGGAAGTATTACTACTAATATTGCTAGCAAAATTGATATTGTAAACTTGTATGCTGTAAGAAAAGAAAAATAATATCATGACTTGAACAGCTAATGAAAGATATTACAATTATTAAAGAGGGAAATATATAAACAGCTAAATATGAAACTAAGTTTAATTTTGGACCCGTTGGACCTTAATGCAGACCAATTTGAAAACAGGACCAAAAATTAAGAATCTAAATACACGGTTAGATTTGGCATATCAAAGAACCCCAATAATTCATTTTCTGATGAAATCAAACAAAGTTTAATTGTGGACCCTTTTGGACCATAATTCCTAAACTGTTTAGACAAAAACTCCCAAAATCAATCCCAACCTTCCCTTTGTGGTCAAAAACCTAGTGTTAAAATTTCATAAATTTCTGTTCACTCATACTAAAGTTATTGTGTAAAAACTAAGAAAAAAGCTTATTTGGTACCATTTTGGCCCCTAATTCCTAAACTGTTGGGACCAAAACTCCCAACATCAATCCCAACCTTCTTTTTATGGTCATACGACGACGATGACGACGCCAACGTCATACCAATATGCGACCAAAATGTTTTCAATGTTTGCGGTCGTATAAAAAGTTAACGAAATCAAGCAGTGTAGCAACCCTTCGTTGTGGCACCTTATTTGTGGTTCTGGCGTTTAGTTGAATATGTTCAGATTCTTTTTTTATATTGTTATGAAAAATGTTATGTTTTGCGTTTTGTCTTACTGTACTGCCAGCATCCACAAAACAGTTTCCACTATTGTTTTTCTGAGCAGACATGTAAAAGAAAATCGAAAACCTTAACAATGACTATGTATTTTTATTTAATGAGACCACGGGAGCATAATAACATCATCAGTTGTAAATCGACAGACAAAGTTAATGCACAAAAATGACATATCAAAAGAAATAGTCAATACAGCATTCGTGCTCAACCTTCAATGATGATTTAAAATTATCAATGTAACCAAATACTTTCAAATTCTTTATCAAAACTTAATATTCAACCATGTGGTGTATAAAAAAGTTGTGAATCTATGGGATAGTGAATGCTAACCAATGCAAATTCACCGTAGAGTATATTGCTTTGTAATTTTTAAGATATACTCTAAAAAATACTCGGTATACATGTAGGTCATACATTAGCGTGTTTACACAGTAAAATACCATAGTCGGTAAAATTTATTTGCCTCTAATAGTATAAGACACAATACATCAACTAACCCAAATACAGATGTAATGAACATTCTAACATTGGTTATTTTTTTTTTATCGGTGTCAGTTTTTTAATATTATCACAACTTCGTCTTAAGATCCGAGTTGATACCCATATTACGATATCGTCGGGTAAAAACGCTACATCGCGAACTATTTTAGATCGTTTTCGATGCGGGGAGTTTTTTTATTTTGAATAGATCAAGGATAATAAATTTTACATGAGGTACATTGATGGTTTGGGCCTGAATAGTTTTTATTGATATTTTAAAACTGAGAATGATTGCTCTTTGATACCTGTATATCATATTCATAATGCTAAAGATATACCACATAACAATTGACAAAAAACAATCGTCATTTTGGGACATTATATCCGGTGAAATCTCAAATGATAGTTTCAGTCATTTTAACACTTAATGAGTTAATATTGCTTATCATTTTCAGATCATCTAGTCCAATTGGCCCACCTAACATTTGTATAAGATATGCATTTCGTTCGATTGGAAGAAACACCAAATACATGTATAATACATTGTCATGGACAGAGTTTACTGCTTTTTGCACTTGGAAGCACCCTTCAATTACTCTTCAGTGTAGGGACTTCGTCGTTGGTTGCCTTCTTTTGCAAGAGGAAATTTACAAATAAATACAGATTCTTACATTGATACCAGTGGATTATATTATCGGATTTATCCAATCGAGATAGTTAAATTATCAATTAAATTTATGATTTAACTATCGAGATTGGATAAATCCGATAATCCACGAGTAACTATGTAAGAATCTGTTTCTCTAATGATTAAAAAATTAATTTTCTATTTTTGTTAAACGAAAATCCCCTTCGAGTGTCTTTCACATTCCACGAAGTTGTCAAATTCATTAACACCTGTTAGCATATTCTGATTCATTCAGTCAGCTAAACAGGTGATGACCCTTAAAATCATCCAATCATCTTTTGAGATCATCGTCAACCACACGTTGATTAAATTTTTTTATACAATGGGTTCGGAAAGGGATGAATTAACATAGAATAAGAGAAACAGTAATTAACTTTATAATTTCGTGCTGACTATGTAAAAAGCATTTGCCACTTTCAAACGCCCTACTCAAAACAATCGTTGGATGGTGGACTGATTTGTAGATAATAAGATTTTTCAGTACATACAATTTATATACCGCATTGATACGTATCTCCACTCATGAACATCTAAGTTATTACTCCTTGCTAACTTCAGTTTTATAAATTGTCGAAATCCATGTAAACAATGTTGTGCTGAAATAAATTTGAAATATTATTTGAGCCATACTATTCTAGAATGATATAACATTTTTTTAAAGTTTTTGGCAGTCTGTTTTTAACGTCATTTCATTCTTTTGAAACTAAATAATAATAAAAATAAAGCTAAATGATATCAAATCAAACATTATACATGAAGCCTAAAAAATGTTCTAGCTGTTTGTGTTACACACAATTGAAGTAAGCATGATTTGATAAGCCTCTCTTTAACCCGACTAGGGCGGTATAATGATCCAATATGTATATCCTCATATATAATTCTGCAATCATCGGTAGAAATCTTATAAAGGCAACAGAAGTATACCGCTGTTCAATATTCATAAATCAGTTTAGCAAAACCAAATCCGGACCAAAAAACATAACCGAGGGAAACACACAAAATGTAGGAAGAAAAAAAACAGAATAACAGAAACACTGACCATCTTCCCTTATCTGTTTCCGTATCTATAGGTTTCGGGATACATTAATATTCTTAATCTGAATCAAAACAGTCTAAGGAGGGACAATTAAACGTTGCAATTTTAATATATTCTCGGAACTGCAGTCGTTTATAGAATAGAGAAGAGTGATATTCTTTCTTTACCAGTAGCTTAGTACTTTGGTATTTATATAATAAAAACAGATAATTTTATTTAAAGTTGCATGATAAAACTTAAGAACCCATTTACATTATGCATTACTCGATTGTTTGTCAGGGTTTGGTATTTCTTTTGACCCTTGCCGGTTAAATAATCTAAGTGTGTACATTTAAAATTTCAACAATTTTTTGGCTCTATTTTTCTAGGAAAAACACAATATACAAAATTACGAATCAAACAACAAAACGGTTTTATTTCTTTATAAAATTTGGTGTCAATGGTAGAAATTGTAGTCTTTGTTTCACTTATGAACAATTTGAGTTGCATCATATGGATTTAGAGCTTGACATTATGCAGAAACACTTGTTCAAACTGTGAAGTTTGAGGAACCAAGCAAACAGTGATCTATTAATTTGGATGTACAAATTGTTCCCTGATGTTTCCTCAGTAAACCCGAATTTCAAATGTGTAGATTAATCAGTAATCAGTTTCTAAATTCGTTGCTCTCATTATTCAATTGTGATGATAAGTCTCGGTTTTAGTTTTATTTGAAGTCTCTCATAGATTGTCGCTTTTTTATTTTTGAATGTTTTCAACCATGAGTTTGATGGTCTCTCATCGACTTTTTTCTGCTTTTGGATCTTTTTTTTTACCATGTTTTACACGAAAAATTAAGAATATTGTGATTTTATATACCAATTTATAACAATACTGCAAATCATTCAAAACAAAAAAAGTATTACCTGTGTCATCTGTTGAAAAGTATGGAATCAAAAGATAAATCCAGTAAATTATCATAAATGATGTAAAAAATGATAATAAAGTCCAGTGTGACAGAAGGAACCAACACTCTTTCGTTAGATGTGTATTACTTGTATCTGAAAATATAAAATAAAACCCTAAGATATTACGTTGTGATATATCAGACTTGCGTTTAGTCAATGGCGCTAGAATCAAACCATATTATATTTTTATTAGATTTGAATTAAATACTACGGTTATTCTATATTGAATTATGTAAAAGTATCTTCCTGCACCTGTTATATGCATGCGTAGACAATTGTTTTAAAATTTCATTGTTATCAATTAGACGGTAACAAATGCACATTAAAATGAACATAAACAGAAATTGATTTAACGCTACCTTTTATCAGATGATATACTTACTCTCGTTTGTCCAAGTGTTTACAAAATAAATGACTAAAAAGTTGTTGTTTATATTTCATTTTTTGCAGAAATTTCGATTGTTCAAAATAATCATACCACCAACGGATGCATTTATCGATGATACCCTATGATACGAAACATAATCAATGTGCACGTGTAAACTCTGAAAACCAATATATAAAGATGGAATTCAAAACGTATGTATTTAATCCTCTTGCAATCTGCTTGAAATAATGTTTTCTGCTTAACTTTGATTATGAAACTTTGTCGGTAATTCAAGAAAGAAGCTATGTAGAATCAATTATTAAACTGCATCATCCATGTAGCTCAACTGTTAGTTATTAAACTATTATATGTAGCTTAAACTTGAAAATTCATCGACAATCTAATGAAGAAAAAGTATCAAATTTAATATGCATCGTGAAATTTTTTATAATTATCTAAATACGACATGTTTTTTTTTACTATTGTAATGGTTAACCAATGCTGCGTTTATTTCGTTTGATCTGAACAACCAAAGTAAAGTGTTGAATAATATTTTTTTTTCAAATCTGCTTTAACTCATGTAGTTAACTTTATGTACCTTTATATTTAGTTGTTAGTGGCATGACATGGAATTGTTGGTCTTTGGAGACGAACAGAAATAAAATTTAGCGATTTAAAAAAAATTTTATTATCGAATTTTAACATATTTTGAAATGGTTGTTTTGGAAACAAACGGTTAAGCAAATTAAAGAGTATAAGGTTTTTGAATAGTTATGGGTTATGTTTGTCAAAAATGTCAAAACTCTTATTGTGTGGATTTGTCAACTTTATTTCAGTGGTACTTTAAATTTCTTATTTTTCATTTTTTAAAGGCTACTGTTCTCACCTATTCAGACAAAACGTTGTTTTCACTGTTACCATTACAACGCACAGTGAAAATGAAGACATGATTGTACCCATCTACCCGTGTTCTTATGACAAAGGGGGAAACAGTGTTGTTACATGTAATGAATCACCCTCTGCATAATTCTTCCAAAGTTATATACTTAAAAATCAACACAAAGATGACAACAATTATTTGAAAAAAACATTAATTCGATAATGAACGACCATATCTTGATGAAGTCCTCCGCATTGAAGATTTTCAGCACTTTTGAACCCTCTACCAAGGACGTCACAATTTGTACGCTGAAAGCAAGTCTTTTGTCGTAATGTTTTTTTTTTCTCAACCAACTCTCTCTCATTGTCAATTTCGAGACGCAAGTCAATATTTGTTCAGACAGACTTAAGTTTATCAATTATACCCTTCATTTCAAGTTCGATGAAATGGGTGCGTTTAACCAAGTCACGAGAGGACATCATCTATATAGATGCACGTATTGTTAAAGGAAGTTAAAACGACAATTCAGTTTTTTCTATTTGAAAGATGTCGACATTGGACGGACTACTACAACCATTGTGAAGAGTACGACATTGCCCTTGTATTTAAGAATTTTGTTTAGAAGAAAAGTACCACTCTCGAATAGAATGCAAACATTTATCTAATATCTGTGTCACAGTTAACACAGTATGTTCAACATGTAATTGTAGTTCCTTTGACTTTTAGCTTTTTTTTACTTATCGATAACAACAATATCGGACATTATGTAGTTTTCTACGCGAATTGTTGAATTTTAACATTTATATTTTATTTATAACAATATTTGATATGTCATGTTCGTATTACGCAGTGTCATATATATGCATGCTCCATATTATCTACCTGCAAGTACTACAATTGGGTCAGACTGTCAACAATGATTTGAATGTCTAATACGTTTCTAATTTGGATTCAGTGTAAGCTGCAAAGAAAACAGAAAAAAACCTTATCAAATTGATATAAACGATTTGAAATACAGTTAAATCAATAGATTAATCATTATATATTTACCACACTGTGGTTCTGGAATCGTTACTTCGACACTTGCATTCTTGACGAATCTTCCGTGAAAACATGTCCAAAAGCCATTCACACGCTTATCTAACTTTCCGGTTATTTTCAGTACTGTTTCCTTTGAGTTTATATTTTGAGTCAGTGAACCATTTGAAAACATAGCATGACATGATGGGTGTGGATGTGGTAAAAAGCAGTATCCCTGTTCAACACCTTGTGGATCTGTCATCTTTACTCCGAAATTCAGATCGGATATTTTACATGTGATAACTAAAGTGTTGTTGCTTATTTTCCAATTGATACAAATATCGGCACATGCTTTACAACCTACAAATGATATAACATGGTAATCATAATTTTTTTCCCCTTCCAATGAAATAAACTAATGACGAAATTGAACAACTATATTGCTTGGCTCATTGACAGACTGAAACGACAGGAACAATGTTAATTTTATCTTTATTATTAAATAGAAAAATATAAATGGATTGTGTTCTGGGTTCGATGTTTTTGAAAGATGAGAAAAATTATAGATGACTTTTATCTCATACACAATGTGAAATAACCTTACTGTCCGATTACTTTCTATCAATGATCTAATTCTTGTCAACCATGTATATTTCTACACGATCTTAACGCAAGTCAGCCTGTGCAAGCTTACAATTATTTATTTATTGCTACTAGTCGACAATCTGCATCAGTTATACTCATAATTTGTGAAGAATACAGCACCGTTTGTGTTTTTTGCGTACTAAATAAATCAAAGTCGTCTTTTACAGTTTGGTAAACATACAATTAGTATTGATGTGCTACTATAAAACCGGCATATTCATCCTCTTAGAGGCGTTATTTGAAAACTCAAATGGCTTCAAACGTCGCTAACTGGTCTAGATGTATAAACTACTAGAATGGTAATAACTTTGTTGCTTTTAAGAAATCATATGCATTATGCTTGGAATGCGACTTTAAGGCATCCACATCTATGGAATCATGGTCACTATGTGTTTCTAATCTGCTGTTAAATTTTAGAATTTGTTTTTAGAGATGGAAACAAAAAATACTTTCTCTCTGATAGATTTGGTCATTCTTTTTTTAACCATTGGTACATGCTATTGCTTCATATGTCTATCTCGATGGGAAATTTTATATTTTTTGTTATCAATATAAGTCCGATAACTTTCAGTGTCTTCCTTTCTAGTATGACTAACAAAGAACTTTCATTTATTTGCTTCCCTGCACTCTAGAAATTCCTACTGGAAGCCGTCAATCAGTCATATTCTTGTTCTTCTTATAGCGCCGGAAATTGTGAAGATGAAAATACGCGAACCCAATATTATAACTGAAATTTCAAAAATGTGTAGAACCATTCTGTGCTAATCTGGACAACTCGATATTTGATTTATAATAATTAGAGCAATACAAACATTAAAAAAAATGAAACCCTGTCTTATCAAGAAAAGATGCACTTAAAGTTTATACAGTAACTTGCAGTATTTTTATTTGCAAATTGCATTCCTTTGGCAGCAGAACTATCCTTAAACATTTTCAGTTTATTTCCTTATCAATCAATAACTCCTTTTTTTTTAGCATTTCCAAACCGTAGGAAAAAGTGTTTCACACAATAGTGATGTGTATTACGATACAATGGGTGTGATAGCGTTACTAGAGTAAAAAAAAGTAGAGTAGAGACTCGTGAAATTACAGAACACATCCATAATGTCTATTTTTGAATCGCATTTCGATTTTCTTTTAAATTCTGTGGACCAAAGAATTATAAAATCAAGATAAAGTAAAAATATCTGACGTTTTTTATGATTTTCCATACATATTCGTTGTATTTCTGGTGTACATGCTGTTAGTTTCAACAGATTGTATCTGAAAAACGAAAACGGTTACCCAATTTTTTTATTTCATATTCTGATGTATTTTTACAAACAGAATCCCCGTTAAATTAAAGAATAAAAATATGTGGAAGTCAATTACGTACACTTCGCTTTAAGGTATTTAATTTGGTCATATTTTTGTTTTTATTTTAAGTAATACGCATTTGTATTGTTAGAAATTGAAACAAAAAGCCTCAAGGTATACCTTTTTAGTTACAATCATGATCAGGACAAAGCCAAGGCCATGGCTTAATGCACCAAAACATGGAGCAAAATCAAAGAGCTCACCTCTCTTAAAGATTTGCCCGAACCCAAATCCATCCAACACCAAAATACGTTCTTTTCTTAAAAAATTTTCTACAAAGTAAACGTGCAGGCTGCAAACAGACTTACACCGAACGAATTCGCTTACTTACTTTACAGAAATATTTACCACGTCCATATTTACAAAAAACAATAAAGCTTCATGACGACTACAAATCAAGTTTAAACGATTTCAAAACAGCAATTAAAAAAAAGCCGGAAGAACATAATCTGACGATAGGTTTTCTTTCATTCATTAAAATTGTAAGTGAAATCAAATTTCCATTAGACAATATTAATTTATTCTTTTCCCATAAGAAAGTACAAAAATAAACGTGTTGGCATCAATCTGTTTCTGTGGCAATTAAAAATGAAATGTAGCTGCATAGTTTTATACTTATATTATCTGTCATAATTATACATTAAAATTTATAGTATTGATATAATAAAGGCAAAATCTCGAGACTTTATAGCATTGTTTAATATAACACTAAAATGACAACATTACATGACAGGATTACAGTACAAATAAATGCAAGAACATTCAGGACAGAGACATACACAAATAAACAATATAATAGTACATTTCGACATGATAATAATTATCAAAAGTACCAGGCTTATAATTTGTTACGCCAGACGCGCGTTTCGTCTGCATTAGACTCACCGGTGAGGTTCAGATCAAAATAGTGAGAAAGCCAAACAAGGACCAAGTTGAAGAGAAATGATGATCCTAAATTCCAAAAAGTATTTAGAATAATTCATACTTAAGCAAACAGTACATTTATAAAAATGACCATATAATTGATATTCATTTTCACACCGAAGTGCTGACTTACCACAGAATAAAAATTAACACGTAAAACAACATAAGACAGCACATAAAAACAGAACAACAGAACCATGCATTGTCTTTCACACGACTGGATCGACACCACAAAAATTTGATATTATATTTATATATATTCAATAAAGTTCAAGAACAGATTTGTAATTATGGTAATAAATGTATTTTATAACAATTACTGTTTTATTAATATATAATTGTGTTACACTAGTAATTGTATAATCTAGCTATGGCGGTATTTCTTCTACATCAAACTGTAAAACAAATAATTATATATATAATTATATCAATTGTGTACGTTTAGTTGTTTTAAACTAGAATCTTATAAATGAACTGGGTATGAACTGGGTGGTTAATTATCTTTTTTTTTTACACATGAATAAAAAGAAAATGAGAATTGCAACTACATCGTTCAGACATTAAACAATATCCGATCAGAATTACAAATACAATATCATAACTTAATACATGAATGTTGTATAAAAAAATACCATGACACCTCTTATAGCAATGCGAATTCACACTCAGAAAAACAGTCATATTCGGGAAAAGAGTCATGTTCGGTACTAAAAAGACCAGATTAGTTAGTTTAGACAAAGACACTTCGTATGGATCAACCAATTCGTGATGGTGTCCCTTATAGTTACGGAGTGTCATTTTTTTCTAAGTGAGGAGTACACACCGGTATATGAAGTGCGTATATTGTGAACATGCACGAGCATAACCTATCAACTGAGATATGTAAAAACCATGCGATGGGACAGAGGGTTTATTACTGCCGAGAAATGGGAAATTTATAATTGGGGAGTGGAAACCGTCCCGTTTGTCATAGAATTTAGTGTTAAGTCGTCCATCTGTGTCAATTTTAAGGACAACATCAAGGTATGAAGCAGTCCTTATAATATCAGTAGTATACTTAATTTCAAGTTCACTGGGATATATGAGATGTACGTATTAGCCTAAATATGGGATATTCAGTGACGGGACAACATCGATATATCTGAAAGCAAAATTAAAGAATTTTGCAAGGTGCTTTTTATTTTTGTCTTTAAGAAGGTTATGAATAACTTCTGCTTTTTATGAGTATAAACTCATCAAAGATACCAGGACTAAATTTTATATATACGCTTGACGCGCGTTTCGTCCACAAAAGACCCATTAGTGACGCTCGACTCCAAAAAAGTTTAAAATGCCAAATAAAGTACGAAGTTGAAGAGCATTAAACAAAAACAAATCGGTCAGTATGTGTTTCACAATTAGTTGGAATACCAACTGTTTGTTGAAATATCAATCCACCAAACTCAACAAATATATTGATAATTATCAAAACTTGAACCAACAATTATAATGTCTTCTCCATCCCATAAATGATTAGATTAAGAAGTGAATGAACAATGAAAAACAATAAGTTTAAAAATAATATTTTGCAGCTGAAGCGATTTTATAGTTTTACCTTCACCAGGAACGTCTTGAGCCAAATATGTGAAAGACGAGAACACATAAAACATAAATAGTTCAGGAGATATATGACAACAATTTATTAGTACATCTATATTTTCTTATTTGTATAGGAGTTCAAATCATCAAAAGCCTCCTGCCAATTTTTGTTCAATTTGTCATGAGTCTATTAAAGATTGGTTCATAAAACAATCACTAAACATTAAGCAGTATCAAATGAACAAAATAAACGAATTAGTGGTCAGTTAGCTAAAGAATATCGAACACACATTATTAGATACAATGTAAGCAGATACTTTAATTGTATTTTTAATTTCAGAAAGAACAGCATACTATATTGTTTTCTGTCTTTCAATTTTTATATAAATGTTTTATTTCTATCAACACCCTAACTCAAAACAGTGTTATTTGATGTAAAAGGAACATTTTTGAAATAACCAATTACTATGGGGTTACTTTCTTGATTTAAGTACATGAAAAGACTGACTATGCCGCTGCTCAATTATATAATCTGACAATTCAATACGAGATCAGATTTGTATACAGGGTAAGTTTATCCTACTTTACATTTAAACTACATTAATTTGGTGAGTGTTCAATATGCGACTCAAGGTTCATTTATAGCAAGAACGCTCCAGAAAAATACAGTGAACACAGAAAAGGATTACTCTACCTCACTGTTTTATTTAATAGTTATGTAATTGAATGTGATTATCTCCCTTGTCATATGTTGGACTAACAGATAACCTTCCTTTACACACATCATCAGATATTGTTCTCTTACTAAATCATGTTTTACAAAAAATCGGCGAAAGATCCCAGAGAGACAGTCAAACTTAAAGACAAAAAATAAACTGACAATGCCATGGCTAAATATTATTTAATAAATATCCTTCCAGTCGTTTATTAAAACTTGTGCGCTGGAGACACTGAAAGTAAGTTTGAAGGATTTCATCCCTTTAACTTGTAGAACCAATTCAATATTCATTTATGCACATCCACTGGCTGTGATTCACAAAAGTGTATATTTTCACCAATATCCACAGAGCCATTTAAAAGACGTTGTGCTAACAGGCACATGAACAGAAGAAAAGTGGGGCATAAACGGACAAAACGAAAGGATGGTTCATATTTAGACCCCCTGAAAAAGAACAATTTAAGTTTGCGGTTGGCTATACAAAAAATCTATTGAAAATACTATTGCAATTACTTAATACTCACTTGAAATCACTGTAGCCGCAAACCATATACACAGAAATGTGACATTCATTCTTTTAATTAGGATTTCCTAAAAATAAAATATAGACAAATTGTTTAAATATATATATAGTCTACTCTGAATTTAAAGGCAAGAGAAAAGAGGTGTATTTTTAATCTTCATGGTGTTTTATGTTCTTTGATATGTAAACTATTTTTTATCAACAATAGAAGCATGAAGCATAACGTCTTGTGTCAGTAATTACATTGACAAAACCACTTTTCTGCACTAGAAATGCATTTTGACAGTACAGTGATGATCGAGGTCAAATTGTTTCAAACTATTTCCGTTATGTAAAATGATGCATGTGATGAAGGCATGAAGATCCATGAACTGTAAGTGAGGCGTCAGATGTAAAAACTATAACCAAATGTGGGTTACAGAGTGATAAAATATTATCAATATATCTAATAGGGAAATTGAAGAATTTGGTTAAATGGTTGTTCTTTAAGAAGAGTTTTGTATTATTTTGCTTCAAATATCATGACCATTTGTATAAAAGATTGTACTTTACTTTTCTTATGTTACCGTAAAAAAAAAAAAAAAAACTTCTGCATAAAAGATGTCGGTTTATATGCTAGCACCATATTACATGTTTGAAGAATATTCTGTCCCTGTATTTGTCGACGAAAACTGAACTAATACATTATTTTTAGTATAGGAATTTAAGTTTGATGGTCAATGCGGAATTACTTAGACTCAAATATGTAAACATTGTTAGTCTATCAATCAATTGGTATATCCAAATAAAATTAACGGTATCAATTTTCTTGCACCAGATGCGCATTTCGACAACACATGTCTCTCCAGTGATGCTCGTGGCCAAAATATTTGAAATCCAAAGCTTATATAAAAGATGAAGAGCTATAATCCAAAAGGTCCAAAAAGTATAGCCAAATCCATGAAAGGAATCAGAGCTTTGCATGAGGGAGATACATTCCTTAATTTATAATAATTTCTAAATGTCAGAAAGAACAGTTTGAATAATCATTTTGTATTTACAATGTAGATAGCGATTTATTGACATGATTGTAAGCTTCTTTTTTTAACTTTACAGAATAAAGTAGGAATGTCTACCAGAGTACAAAAAAATATATAGTAGAGATGCACAATAAGTTCAGGTTTAAATACTGACTGTTTGTTAAAATATTAATTAATAAAACTCGTTGTAAAAAGATCAATATTGTGATATTATTATTTTCAGTCTATTGACAGTTGAAACTATTGTGGTATTTAACAAATTCAAAGATTTCGTGAAAAGAAAAAAGTAATAAAAACATTTTAAAGACAAAACCTACAGTTGATTACCATGTAGCTAATAGTTTGTTATCAGGAAATACATTTAAACGAAAAAAATACATGCCAAAGGAAAATGTTATCTTTATTCCCTCGACCCAAAATGCGATATAGAATATTTCAATAGTAAATGCTCGGATGCAAAAATATTAAATCTGTTATTTTTTTCACGGTTTCACCAAAATGATAGATTCGAAAACAAACAAGTAAAAAGTCAACCTTTTTCAACAAAGTAAATATAAGGCATAGATGCTTTATGGTATTTCTATATCATTATGAAATATCGGAAATTTGTGGTCAGCTCAAAGAAATCTTTGTAGGACTTTAATGACATTTGGATTTCGCAAGTCGTAACAGACATTTCAGTTATGAAGAATGACACTTTAAATTTATCTTTCAATAGAGCTTGTTAGACAAGTGTTATGTAAATTAATTGTCGATTCATTTAATAATATATCTCATCTGTACCTTCGAAGGAAAGTTGATCAAATAAAACAGATTAACTTTATGAACGAAGTTAAAACAAATTAAATGTTGTATGAAAAACATCTTAAATAAAACATGCCAAGTAGGGGAATACAATGTACCTAAATCGCAAACATAATTGGCCTAGCCTTCTTGTACTTTGTTTGGATCGCGAATCGGTAAGTGATATAATTAGCGTCCAGTTCACTACTCTCTTGGTGTTTTCTAAAATTTTCTATTGATTTAAAATACAAGTTGTTCTCTTGCTGTTGTTTATATAAGATTGAGTCATAAAATCAGCATATCAGCATAGTTCTTCATTTTCTGTTTGTTTAAAGTGTGTCTTTATCGCACCTAATGATCTTTTTAGACATTGGTATCTGTGTTTTCCGAAAGCTTTGTTTTCATTATCCGTTTGTACATCAGTTCGGCTAGACTTACACTTGAATCAGGAAGAGGTGTACTACGATATGATTAAAAAAAGATTAAGTAACTCTGATTTCTAGTCTTTCTCTCGTATGAATTTCAAAAATGTCCCGTTTTGTCTTTTGACACCACCATTTTACTGTGACCAATAAGACGTTACTATGCTGTGTTAAATTCCATTTTCAGCTAAGATGTTCTAAAAATTCAGTTGACGTGAATATTTTTACCATTGTTAGAAGTGATCGCCTTAAATCAAATATGTGCCAAAAAATCTGATGATTGTTCTAGAAATCAACGACAACAAGTAATTTTTTCTTCTCCGGGAAAAGGACCACATAACCAACAGGTCTTGCCACAGACCGTTTGAAAGATCAGTTTGTGTCATGTATTTTGATTTATTCGGTTCACCAACCGACTGACATGAATGACATGATCTGCATAAGTCGTCAACGCTTTTGTCCATTGCAAGCCACCATACTTTTTTCCAGAGTCTTTTTTATCATTCGTTGTTGTCATGCATGCGTTAGTCAGTCAAGCAAGATTCTAAGCTTATTGAGTACAATGATTCTCATCGCTCTAACTTTAAAACATTAAAATCCAAAGTTAAAGGGCCCTTATTACTCACTGTTCTTTCTGAAATAAAAGATCACCATAATAGATGTCTTTCCATTGGCTTATATTTATGCGAACAATAGCAACAAACTTGTTTCAAACTAAGGAATAATACTCGTTACAAAATACACTGTATGTCAAGATATGTATAACGTTTTCCTTATTGAGTCATCCTTAAGTATAGAAAGGCCCACACCTACGAGTTTGGTTACCTTTTTACAAATACAAACATTTAACCTTTGTCTTTTATAGGACATTTTCATACTTCTTCCTCTTTCTCATGTACAACCTGCCTATCTTGGAAGATATTGTGAAAATTATTAAGTCATAAACAAAATTATTAAATGAGAAAATATGGTAAAAACTCACCACTCTAATCCTAAAATTGAACAGTCAACACATCAAAATTACACAACCGGATGTATTAATACGTAAGTTCATACGCGCATTTTAAAAATAGATAAGATATTAACCAGGAAGTGATTATTATTCTGTTTTTTGTGTAATGGCGTATTGACATGATTAAGATACTACTGGTTTTTTGTACAATGTATGTAAAGTGATTTGCGAAAGTTTAATTGCAGAAGTGTACTCCTTTGCTTAAATGATATGCTACTCTTCTGATAATTGAAACCCAAATTTGCATTCAACTAAGGTATGTGGATAATATATTTATTCAAAACGTTTTAGTATGCATGAAGTCTGGCTTGAAATGGACATTGTTTCAATTTGTTTGTTGTCGTTGTGCTTTTACGTGTTTCTATTTTGTAAAAGCATTTATACTAAGTGTTTCTTTTTTGTAAAAGCATTATACATCATTTTACTTGCTTTTATCATCAAATTTCAAAAAATAAAAAAACATGTTTTTTATCATCAACATCGACTACATTATTCATTGTAATGTGTTTGATGTTAGCACCATCAGTTCAAAATGCGTGTTTAATACTTTTTTTGCATCACCTCGATTCTATCATTACTCATTTTCATGTACTAAAACAAATATCATTCAATATTTATTTAAATTACGTCGGTTGTCAAGATCAATATTGTCAACACGAATGAAAATCATTTAATACTAGTTTGAACCGGATTGTCAAATTAAATCTGTTTATTTTCCCTAACGCGAAATGCAATACAGGTAATTTCATATGCATAAGCTTATCAGATTCAAAAATATTAGACAAATTTAATTTGTCAAGATTTTAATCCAACCTGGATCACAGGATGGTGTAAAAAGCCAACCTTAGTTTGGAAATGCAAATGTTTGGTAAACATGGTAAAGGGATAAATTGTTATATTGATATGGTTTTAAAAATATCTGAAACTTGTTGGAGAAAAAGAAAAACAGATTTACAAAAAATGCTGTAGTGTTCAAATAATTGTTCGATTTTGAGGCTGTTTATCTGAATATACTAAAATAGAATTGTAGATATACCATAGAAACTAGTTCAGGTATATGTTGATCTTTTTTTTACAAGACAAAAGTTAAAAAAAAAATGGAATTACACACTTAAGTTGAACAATCTAAGAAACATGTATTATCTTAAAAGGAGAAACATACGAACTCGTAATATTTTATTAAAAGATATACAATTAAAATAGTGTGCATCATTAAAAAGATATATTTTGCGTAATTTATGAAAAAAGTTATTCAACATAATTTTGCAAGTAGAAAAACTTATTAATTGCAGTAGTCAACTCCGAAAAAAAGCTAATTAAAAATATCTATTTGTCTCACAGAATTTGTCAATTTTGTAAAAACAGCCACGAAACACTAGTGCCTCTATTTTTTTCGAATTGTTTACATAAAAGTAAGGATATATATCTTTTGAGAAAGAAAAAAACATTAAGCGAAAGGAGTAACAGCCAAATTATATTCAGAAATTATACAACAATCTTTGAAATCTATTATTTAAGGTATTGTAAATGAATCATAAAACTTGATTTTAACTGTAAATATGGTACATTTAGCATGGAACATAATTTCTTTTACAATACATGATATATATATTAAACAGTACCAAAAGACATACACTCCTTGGTTGGAGCTAATTATACATCCATAGTTTTGTATGAATTCATGAGATACTGACTTTAAATATGCACAGTATGATTACTTTTTGCGTTTTAGCGACTTATTGTTTCGGTTCTTATCTTTCTAATGATTGATAAGCTCGTCGCACTTTGATCTTATTATCTACGAACTGAACTTACACTTGTATATGTCTAATCTTTTTAAAACATAATGCTTTTAAGGTGGTACCTGACACTACAGGAGGAGATAACTCTGTAAAATCAGCTAAACGTTTTAATTACGTTGTGTTGTTACGGGAATATTAAGCTTCTCGATGATCAAATTTAGTGTTTGTCAAACTGCTATAAAACCAGTGTAAATTTTCTGAAAATTGGTTGGTTCAATTTTTTGGAAATTTTTATATACTTGTTAAAGGGGCAAGGTAAATACTTTGTCAAAATTCTATGAAAATTAAACGAGCCAAATTAATTTTAGTGAAAGTGTTAGGTACCACCTTGAGTCGCTCGCAGTTAATTTTTCTTGCGATGCATTTTGCTTTATATATCTAAGGATATGTACAGATTTTAAACACCTATAAGTACACGTTATATAGCGGCAGGTTTATATGTTTCGTCCCGAGGGTATCACCAGCCCAGTAGTCAACACTTCGGTGTTGACATGAATATCAATAATGTGGTCATTTTTATAAATTTCCTGTTTAAAAACTAAGGATTTTCTTATTCCAGGCATAGATTACATTAGCCGTATTTGGCACAACTTTTTGGAATTTTGGATCCAAAATGCTCTTCAACTTTGTACTTGTTTGGCTTTATAAATATTTTGATATGAGCGTCACTCGTGAGTCTTATGTAGACGAAACGCGAGTCTGGCGTACTAAATTATAATCCTGGTACCTTTGATAACTAAATATATATGCTAATTTCGATGTAAATGTGAACAGCTTTGGTACTTTTTAACTTATTGTTAATTGAAACTTAATTAAATACCATTAAACCACATTTGTGCAAGCCGCCAAAATTTTCTTATCATGTCCCATACACCTAATATCAAACTTTAATCTAAACACGGTATTTACTGTTGCAGAACTAGTTATACTAGTTCCCATTTACATAAAAGTTATACAAATAGCAAACAATAAAACCCGTTTATAAACGAAATTCAATATATATCATAGTGAATCAAGTTTGAGTTGATGACTATGATAAGCTTAGCATGCGGTATTTAATTGGATAATGAATTTTGTATATATGTCTAAATGCTTTTGAAAAAGGTGAAATATTGGAGTATTGTAACATTTTCATGTCTTGAATGTTGTTTTCATTGAAATATGTAATTTGTTTCTTCGGATAAAAGTATAATGTATTTACATAGGGCTCCCTACGTATACATTTATTGGATGTTGTATACAAGGGTAAATTTGAATTAAAGGATTAATAAATGAAAACAAAAACATTTTTCGTAGATTGTTTTTGGTTACAATAATTCATATTTTGTGAAGAACCACACTGAAGATGATATTATCAAAACGCTGGACTTTTTGATCGACAACATATTTGTTGAGTTCGGAGGATTCATATTTCAACAAACATTCGGTATTCCAATGGGTACTAATTGTGCACCCCTACTAGCCGATTTGTTTTTGTACTCGTATGAAGCAGAATTCATTCAAAACCTACTGAATGACAAACAGAAAAAGCACCTTGCGAAATTCTTTAATTTTTCTTTCCGATATATTGATGATGTCCTATCATTGAACAACACATATTTCAGCCAATACTTGCATCTCATATATCCCAGTGAACTTGAAATTAAAGATACTACTGATACTAGTAGACTGCTTCATACCTTGATCTTTTCCTCAATATTGACACAGATTGACGACTTCACACGAAAATCTATGATAAACGGGACGATTTCAACTTCCCAATTATCAATTTCCCATTTCTCAGCAGTAACATACCCTCTGTCCCTTCGTATGGTGTTTACATAACTCAATTGATACGTTATAATCTTGCATGTTCTCAATATATGGACTTCATATACAGAAGTGTTCTCTAACGCAGAAACTGCTCCAAAAAATGTTATGAGGAGGACAGATTAAAAATGACACTCCGTAAGTTTTACGGACACCATTACGAATTGGTTGATCCATACGATGTATTTTTGTCCAAATTAACTATGGACATTTTATCCACGTGTTAGATTGTGGTTTGTCATTACGTTCTCTTATATTTTTTTACCGAACGTGACTTATTCCCAAATGTGACTGTTTTGATGAGTGTGAATTCGTATTGCTATTATACGTGGCATGGTACTTTTCCATCCCAAATTCATTTATTTAGTTTTGGTGTTATATTTGTTATTGTCATTGGATTTTGTCGAATGTCTTAACGTTTGTAGTTATACATATTTTTTTCTGTTGTATTCGTGTGTTTTGGTAAAGATAATTGATCAACCAGTTCATTTGATAGATTTTAGTCTGGATCAACGAAATTTACACTATATATTTGGTTTACAGTTTGATTCAGAGGAACACTGGCATAGCTAGAAAATACAATTGGTTGTCTAATTGCTACTACAATTTAATTAGTATTGTAATTTTTGTAATTTTCACTGTTAATAATAAGCGTTAGATAAGTCATACAAATCTAATCTTGACCTTCATCTAAATTCTGTCTTTATTTTTGGGAACTCGTTTTTTAATTCAAATGTGACGTCACTTTGAGCGTAACACTGGTTATGGCTAACAAGACAGTGAATTTTTGTATTTTATCCGTTTTTTTGTTATGTAGCTAGTCACCACTTCAGTTTTATCATTTATATCTATTGTATAATAATTTTATAAAATTTACTGTTTGCAAAGGTATGTTTTATTCTAAATTCTAAATAATATTAAAGGATGTTGTTGTCTTAGGTGGATAACCCTGGCCGTGTTGGTCGGGACTTTTTGATACTTTTGGTCCTCGATGCTTTTCAGCTTTACTTGTTTTTCATCTGGGCGTCGCTGGTTAGTCTTGTATGGACGTGGCGCACGTCTGGCGTATTTATGTTTAAACATAGTACCTTTTGTTGGCTATTAATTGTTTGTTTCTCTGACCTATATTTTCTCCCATTTATTTGTATTGTAGTCCTGTCATGTAATGTTGTCATTTTAATGTTATGCATTGTCATTAAAGCGGGAGGTTTGGCATGCCACAAAACCAGGTTAAACCCATCATTTTTATCTTAAAATGCCCAGTACCAAGTCAGGGAAATGGCCATTGTTATATAATAGTTCGTTTCTGTGTGTGTTACATTTTAATGTTGTGGTTCTGTTGTGTCGTAGTTCTCTTATATTTGATGCGTTTCCCCCAGTTTTAGTTTGTAACTCGGATTTATTTTTTCTCTATCGATTTATGAATTTCGAACAGCGGTATACTACTGTTACCTTTATTTGGCTGAAATTTAACAAAATATAGTGATTTATCAAATAACTGAAATATATTTTTACCGGCACGACTTTGTTGAAAAAGTGTATATCTCACAAACTTTTCACTAAAGGATAACTTTTAACCAACCAGTAGTTATTCATCGTGGTTCTCTCCTTCGATAGCTTGAAATTTTGTTATTAAGGTGGACATGATAGTTATGTTCTCATAACACATTATTTTGGATGAAAATGAAAAATCAATTAAATTATATAGTATGAAAAAGTAAAATTAGAAAAATACCGAATTCCGCGAAAAATTCACAAAACGGAAAGTCCGTAACTAGATGGCATAACCAAAATATCAACCACATCCAACGAATGGTTAATATAACTGTCATATTCCTTCCTGACTTATTACAGACATTTTTTGTGTATAAATGGTGGATTACATCTGGTTATATAGCTTGATTAACCTCTCACTTGTAAGACAGTTTAACTAAATTCCATAACATTCACAACTATGTGTGGACAACACAAACAGCAATAATAGGTAAAAATAGGGGTATAGTAGTCAACATTATATTATAATCATAATAACTATAAAAAAGCAAACATGTAACAAAGAAAAACAATAAAGGTATTACCTAATCATATTAGCAAAAATGTAAGACAGTTACAAAAATACAAAATGATTACCATTGTACAGTTAAAAAATGACGGGATGTATAAGTACATAGCCACGCATAATGGTTATCACCAAAAACGGACGTAAAAGTAATAAGCACAAATAAAAGAAATACTATAACACTAACACAGTATCCAGAATGCATACTTCAAGACTATCGTGTACTATTTGTGAAGTTGATACGGGATATTTATCAACGAGGTCTTGGTACCTTCCGATGAATTTTATTTTAAAAAAGGACGAGACATTATTTGACTATTCTAAAAAACAAACATTCTGCACTGAATATATTGTATATTTTGTACATTGCACATAATTGTGCTACCCAGTAATATTTATCACGTTATCGCATCAAATCCTATTTTCCAAATAGCATCATATATAAGAGTTTTAGGATACCATAATTTCGTAAAATTAGATATATTTCTCTGAACCACTTTTCAGAAAGATCGAGAACTCCTTTATTTGCTGTAATACTTTTAAAGTATCCACAACAAAAACAAAAAAAAACCTTTTTATTTCTGCTTATGAAATAAAGATACGTTGTATGACTGCTGATCAGAAAAAGGATTTCGTGTAGGTCAAATACTTCTTTATATTTTACCAACAACGTTAGCGCAGAAACTAACATCAGTAAGTGTTTGACGTGTTTTCGTTCCAAATAAGAATACTATTTTACTGGACATTGATAATTATTCGAAATCATTCCTTTTTATGTTGTCGACTTGGTTTTCATATACTTTATGGATTCTGAAATGAATTGTGGAGTACACATAAAACGGAAAATCCGATGATACAACCTCACCTCCTTTCAAATTTTGATCATCAATAATTTGCATTTCTTTCTACTACAAGGCTATTGCTAGTAACAATGAACTACCTAAAACATTCTAGTAAATTGTTGTGGTGAAATTCAAATATTTATGTATTGTTGTTTTCTAAACCAACGGAAAGAAATATTGCATATATATTCTTGACGATAACATACTGATCAAAATGCTTCGATCAGGATGAAAAACTAATAAACAAGTTAATCAGATAAAAAAAAATCCAAAATAGAGTTACATAAAAATCTTCTAATGGAGTTGTAAAAGTTCTAACATGCAATGAATTTGCCACAATCCAAAACGATTGTGTAGAAAAAATATTCCCTACTGCCAGATTTTGCTGTGTATGTTTATATCCCGCACAGGGATCTCATCGACTGTTTTGTTTGTAGCACGAAATTAAAAGGAATTATTTCATAGTTATGGCGGTTAAAACTTTTAAATTAAAATTGATAAGTGGGTTTTAGAATTTCATTAACAGTAGACTTAGCTTAAAGATGTTGTATTTTTCCAATCTTTTAGCTTATATAGTGAAAGTCTGGATATCTGTTCTCAAACCCCCTTACTTTTCACATATATGATTGTGTCAGTTTCAGAAAGACAGATTGACAAAAGCATGATTTTTATCATAAATTGTGTAAGCTATATTAGTCTTAAGGGGTTAATTCAGTAAAAGAAATCTCCCATTGACTTTCATGTTAATCTATGTATGGAAATAAATTTATACCTGATTTACCTTTAGAAATAAGAAACTTTCATGAAAGTACAAAGGTAGCCCTATCTTTTGCAACAATAAAAACATAGGGTCATTTTTTGGGCATTCACATTGTCTTGTTTACAAACAATGTAGATTTGCACTGAATTCCTATACTGACCCCATTACTTTTCAACCCTGTAGGAAAAAAAGTAAGTACATTCAGCATTTATTTATTATTTTTTTCAACTCTAGTTTTAGTCCATCTACCAAAAAATATTTATCACAAACATTATCTACCAATCAGAAGAGCATATGCCTTCAGTTTTATACAGAAAGCTGTCCCCCAAATGGGCGGTCCCTGATGACGTATATTTATTTACTGAATTTACCCCTTAATACGTCTACTGTTTTGATGTTATTAAACCTTCTGTATATTCTGTTTTAAAATATGTTCGTCTCGAGTGTATCCGATGATGATATTATCTTCGAAACGGAGTGAAATTAACAACTGGACCGTTGCTATTGACTGTAAACATTGAATTGTTGGCCAGTATACCTATCTTTTAGGATTTTATACCATAAATGTTATTTGAAAATAATTATTGATAAATCATCATTAACTGAAGTTGCAACTCTCTTAGTCAAGCTTTAACAGCGGTATACTACTGTTATCATGATTTATCTTAGATAAGTTTAATGTTATGTTCAGATCATGTATTGTTTAGATGCTCACATATGTTAATCATCAACGTCTAATACAGGGCATACCTGATCTAAGTTATAGAAGAACCTTGAAGATGATTATATAAATGCTAATAAAAAATTGATCAAAACATGTGTTTTTCGATAATACAGAAATGTAAAATAGGAAAGCATGGTCTGAATATTGGATTTTAACTAGCCTTCAGAAGCTGCGATTGCTTTTATATCGATACTTTGTAAGGTTTTTGTCATTTATGTACAATGTAGTTATATTTTGCTCTGATGAGCTGGTGTGAGATAAAGAGCAAATTTACCACGCTGAGATGTTTAATGAAAGGTAAATACAAAACGTTAATTTTTCTCAAACACAGGAAAGTTAACACAAAACTGAAGAGTACTACATTATTTGCAAAAGTGTACGTATCAATGAAAGTTTTGTCAAAACAAAATAGGCGACTACTTGGCTTGTGTGGATGTTTGGTTTTCACAAATTTCTTCTTGTGTAGTTGTCATTTATTGTAATTCTCTTTATTGCTATTTTGTTCTCTGGAAACGTGTATTTACATTTTTATTTAGAATAAAGTACCTATATATCTATCTATCTATAGATTTGCAGTTAAAACTAGTTATTAGTTTATTCATAGTTATTCAAATACAAACCAATAGATTAATACAATATTATAAATTTCAGCTGCAAGCTACCATGTTGAAGTTCTGGTATGTCTGCTTGTGTTATTGTTTACAGCAGTTATTAGTATGTCATGGTAAGTAATAAAATATGATCTTGTTTAGCAGTATTCCGTGCGGAGTTTGATGTCTAAAAGAAAAACCGAAATTCTTGAACTTGTATTCAAATATAACTATATAAATCACCAAAGACTACGTATACGCCTCTGAATTTTCTTACAATTTCCTGTACCAAGTCAGGAAAATGGCAATCACTATCTTATATTTCGTTTCTGTGTGTGTTACAATGTCGTTTGGTTTTTTGTTGCTCTTTAGTGATTCTGTTCTTACGTTGTTTTCCTCTTATATTTGATGTGTTTACCTAAGTTTTAGTTTGTAACCCGGATTTGTTTTCTCTCGATCGATTTATGATGTTATAGGTCGTTTGATGTCATAAACAAAGTAACATGTTTAATGTGTCTCTCTGCTATGTATGTCGTGAACACACATGGTCAATGGCCAAGGTGGATGAATGATACCTATCGTTGACATTATGTTGTTGGAATCGGCATATCAAGCTGTTAATACGATCGCAATTTATTTGCATACGTAAAGTCGTTAAAAGGTCTGACCTTGTCATTATCGTCGTCGTCGTCGTCTTAAAGTGTCTTTTTCATCATCGGATCTTGTCTAATGTTTAGTTTGTTTTTGTGTGTGTTACATTTTAATGTTGTGTCGTTGTCCTCCTCTTATATTTAATTTGCTCTCAGTTTGAGTTTGTAACCCGGATTTTTTTTCTATCGATTTATGAGTTTCAGCGGTATACTGTTGCCTTTATTTTTTATCTTGAAATGCATGCAATTTGAGGATTCGCTTAAAGCGTATACTGCACCGAAGTTTACAATTTTTGGGTAATAGGTTTGGAATGTATGTTGCATGATTTGAAGTCTAATGTAGCAAATATAGATTTTAAAACGACAAACATTTTATCATTATTATCATTATTTAAATATATCGAGACACAATTATTAAAAGGTACACAGGTTAAAAGATCAAAGTCATTGATGATATTTAACTTTAATGTTCTAGATAATAACATAATTATTTGATAAGGTCTGATGAATAATCAAGGTAATGAAGTCGACGAGTTGATGCATAAAGACATTAAGGACCCACGTAACAAAAGTAGATAATGACATGCCTTGTTGACCTATTTTGCAATTAGGTATCAGCTTACATTTCGCTCAAAGCTGTTTTTGTTTTATCGGACTTTTCAAATCGGTCTGACTTAATAATATCAATTCTCTGTTATCATTAAAGTTGGTTTTTTTTTTAAAGCGGCTTTGCATGCATTGCCAGGGATTTGCCCCATATTGTTATTATTTGATAAATATCATCCAATATAAAGAAAAATGCAACTTCCTTAGTTGCTATTACTGGTACCATGGTTACAGTGATTTCTACATATCGGAATAAAACTCACAAAAAAATCCTTGAAAATAATTTATTTTCATGAGTAGGCTATATAAAAAATATATACCACTCCTTATGTTTACCTGCATGTTATAAAAGTATTTAAATGTTCCATTTCGATAAAAAAAAATACATTGAAAAAGTTGTGTCTGCTGTTTATATCTTTTGTTTTGTCTCTTTTAAATTTCTTTTTTTTTAGATTTACCAATCTCATAAATTTCTGAAATTAGTTGTTTTGAGATGACCATGAAAACATTGCACATGCATTTGACCAAAATCTTTACTTCTCTTTTAATATTTAGAGTGTAGGGTTAAAATATTGACAAACATAATGTGTGGAAACTTTACTTTTGAATAAGAATACACTACAAAATTATAATAGGTTGTGATTGTTAATATTGAATAGACATTATCTTATAGAACCTGTTCTTGTACAATATCCTGGAATACTTTGTAAAGGTAAAATTTTATTTAGAGGGGTGTTTCGTGCTTATTCGTCAATCAATGTAATTTCTAAATAAAATCAGAAACATATATGTCTATGATGAAACAGACCTTTGTGCATCTTTTGTGTATAGGATAAAAATCATCACATATATAATAATGAAAGCATCAGCTGTTGTCTTTAAAAATGAATTTAATTGTATAAACCAAAGCTGTATATGTCAATTACCTCAATTTATCTGTAAACCTCAGCACCATATTGTTCTACTTATTGGTCACCACCTAATGCAATTTTCAATGGATTAACATTTCCTGTGTGAACATTACTTTTAAATTGATATTTGTTAGTTTACTTTAATTGATTTTTTTTTCCTTTGAAAAGAGAATTTGAGATATTTCAAGTTAATCCTTCAAAACACCAACACATCTCACTGCAATAACAACCCCTCCTTTTTTCCACATTTTCCCCAATAAAGGACAAATAATAGATAAAAACAAAATAAACAAAAAACTGGATTTTGTCTCAACAGAATGAACAATAAGCAAATTTTGAATATTCTTTAATAACGGTGGAACGTATAATATGCATGGAATAAATTGTTTACATCAGCACAACAAAAAACTGATGTTGCAAGGTATCATTGGCACTCTGGGCTTAGATGAAATAAATAGAACCTCAAATCATGATTTTAGCCTTTAGTTTTAGTATGTTACGTGTAGTGATTGAGAAAGACCGGTTAGCATAAATTATGAACCTGCATTGAGCATACATGTACATAAGCGTATCTGGATCTAACAATATTTTAATTTTACATCGATATTTTGAACTATCTTTGTTGCAATCAAAGTAGCTGGACAGGGTCCTAATCTTAAATTAGAGTGTCTACACTTTGCTTTCAAGGATCTTACATTACACACATATTCTACTCTCTGTTACAAATTATGCTAAAGCTTAAACAAATGCAATCTTTCCCATCTTTTGGTTTGAAATATTGTTTACGTTTCTGAGTTTAAGCGTTTACAAAGTGTCAAGTGCTTGGTTGGTAGATCAAAAAGTGTTATCAAGAAAGCTTACCAGAAGAAAAATTGATATCTAATGAGACGTTAAATTATGTTTAAAGAAAATTGCAACAAATACACATAATAATTATAAGTATAAGATTGGTAATAGAGAGGCGAGATATACGAAAGGGGTATTCAAACAATAATTCAGAAAATGGAACTAAATAGGTCATGACAAACATTACCTGAAAAACGATCAAAAGGACCTACAACAGTATATGTATAAAACACAACATAGAAAAACACTCAAATAACTGAGCAACACGAAATTCACCCAAAGCCGGGGCTTATCTCAGGTCCTCTTGAATGGTTATTTAATCCTGTTCCTCTATATTAGTTTGGTAGTCATAAACCTTTCCATTGTCCCTGCTCGAGATGCGTTTTATACTAGTTTAGAACAAAATTTATATACAGACACAAAGTGTTTATGTAGCCGAAACGGACCAAAATGCGGACAACGATTTGATGCTATGTATGCTCAATTTAAAAAAAAAATCCTTTATCCCTTCATGCCAGTACCAAAGTATTGGCTTCTGGGCTAATAAGTCGATGGTGAATAACAGTATATCAGCTGACGAATCTGCCCAATAGTCCAGTCAATCTAGCATAAATTTGACCCTAACCCGAAAGTAATTGCAACAGAAGATTTTTAAGTTTTAATCTTTAGCATTATACCCCAAATAAACAAAGAAAAAAGTCCCATAAAATCTAACTTGAGGAAGACTAAAAAATCACCATTTAAAATTTCTATGGAGATTTGCATTGAAAAGGGAGATAACTCTTGCAAAAAAGTCAGAAATATCAATAAAATTGATACAAAATTATAACTTTACCGCTTCCATTCATCAGAATGTATTGGTTCTTGATTTTTTAGCGGTCTTTAGCGTATAACAAACAATTCTAAAGGTGTTTTCATATCTATATCAAGCTATAATATATATTTCTTAATTCATTAGTTGACCATTCATTGAATTTTTCAACATGTCGAGGTAAAATTTAATCAAAATAATTAAGCATGTAGTCTTCTTTTTTTAAGTTTAAAGTTTCTTTAGATAAGTAAGTTGCTGATTAAATATAATATACAGATATAAACAATACCAAATGTTCACATTATTTTTTTCAAAATGGTCACAAAGCTTCAAATTTGCAATATCTTTAATAGAAAATGCACGAATAAAACTACCCTTAACACTTCGGTTTTGTACATTTCATGAGCAGAAGATTATATAATATAGTCAAATACAATCTTATAACCCCAAAAAAGTATCACACTTAACATAAATTTCAAGAAAACAACCAGAAATTGATTATTTAAAAAGTATTTAAAAATGCTGATTTTGAGTTTTCCTCAAGTTTGATTTCATGGGACTTTTTTCTGTGTATATAAAGGGCATGATGCTATAGATTAGAACTAAACCATTTTCTGTTGCAATTAGTTTGAGGTTAAATCTTAGTTTGACTGGACTACAATGCCAGTTATAGCCTTAGCTGTAACAACTATCAGTCAAGGAATTTCGAGAGTTTTCGATGAATACACATTATTTTCGAAATGAGTATCTGGTGCAATAAAATTGCCGTCCTCAATTATGACTTATATTCCTAATCGGAAGATTTTATGACGAAGTAGTATACTTAACGACAAAAATTTTTTTTTTCATTTACCTGTGTAGAATATGAAACCGGTTTATTTTCAAAAGTGATGATTTTCTAAAAAGTGTTAAATATTTTACAGTGGTATCTTACGATAGCTTTGTTTAACTTGTTTATTTACTTTTGACCTTAAATATTTATCCCTGATAATTTTATTAAATATGTATTTGCATTCAGGTATCGCAGATCAAATTTATTCGTTCATAGTGTGTTAATTTACGTTTTTTGATTGAGTTAAGCCTTCCAATTGATGTTTTATCGTGTGTTTTTCTATGTTGTGATGTTATACTCTTGTTTCAGAAACAAGGAAAATGTTTGGTACCATTTAAACGTTAAATCCCGCTATAAATGTTTGCACCTGTCCTAAGTCAGGAATCTGATGTACGGTAGTTGTCGTTTTTTATGTAATTTATACGTGTTTATCGTTTTTTTTATAAATTAGACCGTTGGTTTTCCCGTTTGAATGGTTTGCCAAGGCTCCGTGTTGAAGGTCGTTCCTTGACCTGTAATGGTTTACTTTTATAAATTGTTATTTGAATGTAGAGTTGTCACATTGGCACTCATACCACATCTTCCTATATCTATTATAACCGATATCAAAATAATTGATTTTGACTTTATAGAAAAAAACTATTTTTTCTATGTCAAAGAGGATCAAGAAAGCAAAACTTGTTTTCACAGAATTTGTATGAACTAGATTGAAAGTTACAGTTATTTGAAGAAAGTGTGAAAAATATACAGACTTATGGAATTCCACAAGCTCTTCCGTCATAGAGATTCAAACATTTTTTTGTTATACAGGTTAACTTCTTTTCTGAATGAATATGTTTACGCTAACGTGACTTTTCATTGTCAATATGACATAATTGATTTATCCTACAATATGCTGATGCAAGTTAATTATCTTATTCAACACTTTTAGGCAGTAGCAGTTCTCCATGTTTGACTACTACGACAAACAACGACTACTTTAATATAACATGTAAAGTAGATGTGATACATTCAAAGATTACCTTTTTGGATCCAAGTGATAATGTTGCGGCATTTTGTACACTGCCAATCAACACACTATCGTGCAAGTCTAATGTACGAGCGGGAAGGATATTCCAGGACCTTGAGAAAAAAACAACAATTTTCAGATTGCCAACAACTAATTTGGAAGGAATAGATGGCGTGTGGAAATGCATTCATGGAAACGACAGAACCGAGCTGCTTATTAAAACATCTGCAGGTAAGCAAATAATGTAATTTTGCTACACTTATCTTTCAATCTCAATAAAGAAATAGGGATTTGTTGTAAACATTTATAAACAGCTCGTGTATAGAGATTTGCAATGATTGAATAAAATATAAATAAACATATACATATATAACCAGTCTATATATAAGGGTAAATATCACCAAAAATAACAATAAAATGAACAAATATTAGATTTTTGGATAACAGATATCCCTCATCAGTATGATCATGATGTAAAATAATATATATATAATTCATCTAAACATCAACCAAACAATGTTAGATCTGTAAATTTTCTTGTTCTTCCCTCGCCATGATTTGAACTCATGCTACTGAGATATCGTGACACCAAGTCGCCTTACACTGTAACCGACAAGCTAGACCACTCGGCCACCTATACTTCATAATAATAACGCGTTCGGTGCTCGGGTGTTACCTTTCCTATATATATAAGGCATGAAGATAGAATTGTTACAGATCATCTGAATATCTATGGTAAAGGATCCTACAAATGAATGCATGCAAGATACAGTCACAGAAATAATTATAATTATAAGTACGTCTGAGTGACAACTCAACAACAGATTTATCCATCGGATCACCAGCAGTGATGGTGATACATGGCTGTGTACATTCTGTATATATATTTTACCTGAAGATCTGTAAAAGCATTGAAAGTACTAGTAAAAGTGATGAATTGAAACCGTTATTATGTTTTAATAATTTTCTTATATGTTACCAGCATACGGACTTTACTTAACTTTTTCTTATATATACATGGCTGTGTACATTCTGTTTATATAATTCGTCTAAACATCAACCCAACAATGTTAGATCCTATTATATATTAACTATTTTGAATTTTAGTAATTATTGTATATGATGACAATACAATTTCTCTTTTTTAGGAATCGTGAATTATGTGGGTGTGAACATGAAAGCATATGTAGGAAATTTTGTACATGAACAACAGAAAAAATATTTATTAAACATTAAATGTGAGACATGTTGGCCACCAGTAGGGAATACAGCAGCATTTTATATTAACAGCGCTACAAAAGATGAAGTAAAACGTACCAAAGGAAAATGTTATCACAGGGGAGGCGAATGTGCAGCAGACACATGTGAATGTTCAGTTCTAGGATATGAGTATACATGGAAATTCTATATCAAAACCCTAATTAAAGGCACAAACATTTCCTGTAGCATGAGATTTGAAGACACGAGGAATCATTTCATTAAAGAAGCAACAGTGTCTTACGATGGAACAGGCAAGTTAAGATCGAGATTATTTTCATTTGCTGTTAGTGGCTTTGAACTAGGTGTCAGTAACTGCAAGTACTCTTAGATCTATACTCGATGACTTCTTACGTTTTGGCATGTACAAGTACCCGACCACGTCCACTCTGTTAGATGTAATGTATTTCTATTTGTTTCCACCTGATAAGTTAAGCCTTTTTCAACTTATTTTGATAGTTCGTTCTTATATTGTACTGTTACACCCTGTCCTATGTCAATGAAGGGTTGGGATCCCGCTGACATGTTTAACCCCGCCACATTCTCTATGTATGTGCCTGTCCCAGGTCAGGAGCCTGTAATTCAACGATTGTCGTTTGTTGCTGTTACATATTTGTTTTTCGTTCATTTGTTGTACATAAATCATGCCGTTAGATTTCTTGTTTGATTTGTATAACATTTGTCTTTAATAGGCTTTTTATAGCTGACTATGCGGTATTGGCTTTGTTCATTTTAAAGACCGTACGGTTATCTATAGTTGTTAATTTCTGTGTCATTTTGGTCTCTCGATCGTCAATAGTTGTTCTCTTAGGCAATCACACCACATCTTCCTTTTTATAAGTACTACCAATTGAAATCAAGATTTAATGATTATTTTATGGCTCGAATTTGTCTTGTTGAATAATATTTATACAAGTTTGTTGTTTTTTTTAATGATAGACAAATTTAGCTTTTATATGTATTTCTTTTCGTAAATAAAAACAAAAGGTCTCCTTGTTATAATTTTAGAGTGATAGAAAAATTAAAATTAATCTTCTTAGGTCGCTGTGTTTCCTTGCTTACACAGTCAGAACTGTCTTTTTAGAAGTACAGATGTTAATCAACCACGAAGCCATTTTAGGGATGACACCCCGTCATTTTCGTTCTTGGAATAAATTTATAAAAATTATTAGTTAAAATGGTTCTTCTTTATGATAATCAAAAGTAAATGTGCGATTTGTCTCTTTGTCAATTTAAATCCGTTGTCTGTAAAAACAATTCTCAACAGACAACTTATTATACCAACATAACAGTGATATATTAGTATGACTGCGTCCTATACTATCAATTAAATAACACATAGATTTTTCTCAGATTTTGTATCTAAGTTCATAATATCTTAAATTGTTTATAAGAAACGATAACAGGAATTACAAAACATATAGGGATAATTAAATTCAAACACCAATGAATACCACAAGAGCCATAAAGTGTGCGTTGGAAATAACACACAATGTGTTGTATTAAACCAGTTTAAGTTTGGCGCAACCCCTCTTTTAATTTTATAGACCGTATGTCGAAAAGTAAAACGCACATTTATAAAACTGTGCAGTCAAGATACTAATGAAATTATCCACAAACTTGAACAAGGAAGATCAAATCGAAACCTTAAGTTGAAAGTATTGTAAACATGTACTTGCTACTTCTTGAATGTAGCAAATGTAAGTACCGATTGACTTTCCTGCTTATTTTGAACACAAAAAAATTGCACAAACAATGCAGGCAGTTTGTCTAGTGTGCACATTTTTTTTTTATGATGCATGTATTACAAAAGATATATTATGTTCACTGAAGCATATTATATCATAGCAAGATACGAACAAGAGGTCAGTAACAAAACGATGAGCCGAGGAAAACAGACGTAGTTATTGTCTTAAAGAATAAAACGACGACAAAACTCAAATAAACGAAGCTAGTGAACTTTAAAATATAGCAAAGTGCTCTCGACCAATGAAATTGTAGAATTTGGTGTCTCTTAATTGTGAAGAATGAATGTAAATCATGTCCTTAGTAAGGGATTATCCTATTGTACAAACCCACTTACAATTCAAAATGAAGAATTTTTAGAAATGAGTTACAACTGCCCTGAAGCACATTAACCAGATTGAAATGATTTATCACAGCGTTGGATTTGACTTAAAGTTGCATTGTGAAACAAATAAAAAATCAAAATAAGTTGAGGTTTACTGAAGTACTGCAGTAAAATTTGTGCCCATAATGTTATGAAAATAACGATCATATATAAAACAATAGCACACAATTTAACTAAACAAAATATAAAAAGAAGCGGATTATAAAAGATTCGAGTTTAGTTTAGTTGTGATTACATATGCTAAGAACGAAGCCAAAGGATAGAGTCAAAAATAGAATACAACTTAAATATAATAAAATTCCTATAGCAAAAACACATTTTTAAACATCATTTCAATCACCTATATTAGGGTCGATACTGATGTATTTTTGTCAACTTTCTCATCATTGTGCTTTTTTTTATTTAAATTTTATTTTAAGCAAAAAGAAACTACTGTACAATATTATTCAAATGTTTGTATAAAAGTTCATCTTTATAATACTTCAACATAAGCATTTCTGATAAGTGTTCTTCTATTGGCATATATATCTACAAGCCCAAATACTATGTACATATCCATAAATATACGGAAACAAGTCTATATCAATATTAAACAGTATACATGTATTTGTATTCATACTAAAATTTTGACAATTTTTTTCATTTTGTATAATACTACAAACTTAGGTTCTGAAATATGTCAAAGTTACACATTTTGTAAATAAATGCTCTAACGTCTCAACATGTTTATTACAATATCTACATTTATATGTTTGCCTGTAAAATTTTCTCCTTGAGAGCCACGCCCCTGTTGGCAGTATCATATATATAAATAAAATCTCTTATATACAGATTGTTCACCCTTTGTAAGTTAATTCATATATGTTGGAAATTTACATTTGGGTATGATATTTCAATCTTGTTTATAACATTGTTCAATTCTAACAGCTGTAAATAAACGGCTTTAAAACTTTTCTTATTAAGTATAATATTACTTTGATATTTAAGATATATGCATTTTAATCTTTCATAATGCCCTATAGTGACCACAGAATGTCTATACATATTTTCTGCTAATTTTGGAAGTATGGCTCTTGTAGTGATTCCTATGAAATAAATGAATAATGATGTTTATACAGATGAATTTCCAGTTAAAACTTGAGATATTCTGTATAAAAGTAAGGCTTCACATTTCATTTTGATGTCTGGAACTTGTTGTCCACCATCTTTATATTGTTTGGTAATTGCTGTTCTGTTTAACAGCTCAATGTTGTCCCAGAAAAAATCATAAATCACTTTATTTATTTTCTTTATATAAAATTCACTAGGTGGATATATTCTTGCAGTATACAAGAATTTACTAATTATATAAGTGTTTAGAACTAAAACATTATGTTTATACTGTAGTTTTCTTTTTTTTCCCATTTGTCTATCTGTTGTATCAGTCCATAATATTTCTTTTTCCAGTTAATTTCAACTGCATTTTTCCCAAACCATATTCAAAGGACTTTAATTTCGTCTTTGATTAGTTTGTTTATACTGCCAACGTTTTTTGTATTAGGATTTCCAATTTTTAAAATTTCGGTTTTGTTTTCATTAATTTTCGAGCCAGATACCAAACCAAATTGTTTAAATTCGAGTAATTTTTCATAGTCTGTTAGATTCGTCGATATAATAGAACAATCATCTGCGTGTTGAAAAAGTTATACATTTGTGCTATGATTAGGAATTTGTATTCCCTGTATATTATTGTTCCTGTGAACTTTACAGGCTAATGCTTCTATTATGACAGCATAAATACTCATACTTATTGTGCATCCTTGTCTTATGGATCTTGTAATTTCAATCTTGTCACTAAGTGCTCCATTTATAATAACCTTACTTGATATGTTAGTGTAAATGATTTCAATCCATCTTATAAAGTTCGACGGAAAATTTATCGCTCTTAACACTTGTATGATAAATTCATGCTCCACCCGATCAAAAGCCTTTTCCTGGTCAAATGAAATTAATATATCACTTATGCCATTCAAGTCCATATACTCCAATATACTTTCTATAGATAAAAGATTATCTGATATTAATTTTTCTGGTCCTGCACCTGTTTGATTTTTATCTAATAGTTTGTTTAATATTTTTGACAAGTTTTTACTTAAAAATTTGGTAAGAATTTTGTAATCAACACATAGTAGACTAATCGGTCGCCATTGTTTGATGTCTTTTCTATTACCCTTATTTTTATATATTAGTGAGATCAGTCCTGTCTTCATTGTTTCCGTGAGTTCTCCGTTTAAATACACGTTGTTAAAAACTTCCACCAGGTCTTCCCCTATTATGTTCCAGAATTTTAAGTAAAAAGACTTTCCTATTCCATCAACTCCTGGGGATTTGTTATTTTTGAATTCCTTTGATAATTTAAGACATTCATCTTGTGTTATAAAGGTATCAAAGTGTGTTTTATCTTCTTCTGTTAATTTATTTAGATTAAGGTCTTCCAAATAGTTTGTCATTGATTGTCTATCAATGTTTTGGGACTTATATAAATCGGAATAAAAATATGTCACTACTTTAATCACCTCACTTTTAGATGTGCATGATTTTCCATTTCTGTCTAATACACTTTCTACTTCTCGTTTATCTCCTCTTTTTTCCTCTGCTTGTTTTAAGAAATCTATGTTATCTATATCTTCTTCGTAATAATCTTGTATTGAACGTATTATTGTTCCCATTTTTTCCTTATTTTTTAATTTAATTATAATTTCACTTAAGTTATCAATGGTGACTAGGTCAGGCTGAATTTTATTTTCTTCATTCTCAAGATGTATATATGTTTCTGAAAGTTCTTTTCTTTCACGAGCTACTAATTGTTTTGAGAAACGTATTGTCAATTCTTTAATTTGTTTATTTCCGATTTCCCACCAAACTAAAATGTTCCTCTTCCTTTGTTTCCAATTTATCCAAAAGTTATTTATGTATTCGGTATAAAGTTCTTTGTCCAATAAACTATCATTCATTTTCCAATAACCATTTCCCCATTTAGTTTTTTGAAGTTTCAAAGATATATATACGATCTTGTGGTCACTATATTGATCGGGGATATGCTTAAGATCTCTTATCTTATGTTTTAATGCTTCAGATATGCATATTTTGTCTATTATAGTTTTAGCACCTTTATTACCTATAAAAGTATAACTTTTGTTTTAGGATATTTATATCTATAGCTATCTATTGTATTTAACATGGTACACAATTCTTTACATAACAAAATTACAATGTTATCAAGTACAACATTTGGGTTTTTTGTATCAATCTGTTGATCAATACAGTTAAAATCTCCCAACATAATATTTCTATGTGATTCTACATTTACACTTGCACAGTAATCTATCATTTCTCTATAAAAAAAAAACCTTGTTGTCCTGTGGATTTTGTAGGACTATAAATGTTCAATAGATTTATTACTTTGTCATCAGTTTTAAAACAAGTATGTACCAATCTACCTTTCAATATATTGCTGTTAAAGTAATGGTTTGTACATTCAATATCTTTTTTACCAAGGTTACCACACCTTTTGTATGTAACTCTCCTTGCGAAAAATATATTTTAAAGTCTGTATTATTTTCTAAATTGCTAATAACATGTTGCTTAATATAACCACATTCCTGCAAACAAATGATTTCACAATCACCATAATCTCTAATGATACCATATATTTTTGTTTCAAAACTTCTTCTAATATTCACACTTATAATTTTCAAAATACTTAACATTAGTAGTGTGCTATAAAGAAATGTTAGTCCTAATATCACTTAAACTAACCCATAAATGAAATACTGCAAAATGAAGTCATGAATCAATTATAAACATTTAATTTACACCAACAATGACACAAAATCTTGAATATAACCAATCAAGAGATCATTTGCGCCTTGAACACTTTACAATATTTACATATAGTAAGACAGAGACTGAGTAGTGATCAGCAATAAACACCGTATTCCAAAGAAGAAAAACACTTTATTTTATAAAGTGACAATAGATAACGAGATTCCTGGCGTTCGTCAGTCACACGGTGTCTTGTTTGATGTAATGTATGTATCAATTTTTCATCATGTACATAGTAATATGTAAAAGAAAAGAAGATTCTAAAGAGATAGTCAAACTCAAGAGTCGAAAAAGAATTGAGAATGCCATAGAAAATATTGAACATGTTATATTATTAAGCTAAAGAACTAGCCCTCGTAACATTTCTTTAAAACTTGGGAGTCTTCAAATGAAGATTGTCCTGAAACTTGCCCAGATATATCACCACTATGTAAAATTTTCCATCCGCTGTCCTTCGTTTTGAACAAATTCAACAAACGCGGTCTGCGAATTGGAACAGATAGAAACGTATTGATTTTCAAAGTGATTTTACAAACTGAAATGCTATATAGCTGAGAGGGTGATATTATAGCAAAGTTTTCCCTGATAAATTATTGTAAACCATCACAGAAGAAGAAGTATACTTAACAACACAATTATTTTCATTTACCTGTGTATAATATGACGTAATTTCTTTCAAAGTTGATGTTTTTCTGAAATGGTTCAACATTTCACAGCGGTATAATACTTTTACATTAAATATTCATCCCTTATTTTTATTAACTTTGCATTTACATTGTATCATAAATCAAATTTATTCGTTCATTGTGTGTTACTACGGTTTTTTTTTAATTTAAGTTAAGCCATTCCATTTGATATTGCATAGCTTGTTTTTCTATGTGGAAATATTACACTATAGTTTCAGATAAGGGAGAAGGTTTGGTATTATTAAAACGTTTAATCCCGCTGCAATTGTTTGCACCTGTCCTAAGTCAGGAATCTGATGTTCATTTGTTGTCGTTTGATGATGTGGTTCATAGGTGTTTCTCGTTTCTCGTTTTTTAAAAAGATTAGACCGTTAGTTTTTCCGTTTGAATGGTATTAAACAAGTGATATTTTGAGGCCCTTTATAGCTTTCTCTTTGGTGTGAGCTAAGGCTACGTGTTGCAGACCTACCTTGACCTATAATGGTTTACTTTTATAAGGTGGGACTTGCATGGAGAGTTGTCTCATTGGCACTCATACCACATCTCCCTATATCCATATATGTGTAATTCTACTTATTAAACTGAATTAATAGTTCCATTGTGTGCAATTGCCCAATCAAGGGAATTTATCGGGTAAGGCGAAACCGTACCCTGTATGATTTTATTGACCTAATAAATACTGTATTACTATATAGGACAATTGCACCCGGTGTAACGAATTTATCCTGATTTTGTTATCAGACCACTTAGTTATTGTTTTTTTAAGAGATCAAATGATTTTATTTAGTTCAGGAAAGAATGTATATAACTTGATATTATACATGTGATATTATGATAAAAAAAATAACATTAAGTCGATTTATTTTTGTTTGTTTAGTTAATGGTATAAGGAAGATAATTCATATTGACATATTAAGAAATGCACTGAAATTTATATAGACAATATCAGTCAATCAAATTTCGATAAATTACTAAATCAGGATCAATTTTAGATACAAAGTTAAAAAAAAAAGTATGACGTCACATACATACCAACCACTCGTATTTTTAAATAAAGCACAATTGATCAAACGTTAATGAGAATGCTAACGGAACTTAATCACTGGCAGTGGCGGATCCAGAACTTTTCCTAGGGGGGGGGGGGGCGCTGACTGACCTAAGGGGGGCCCGCTCCAGTCATGCTTCAATGATTCCCTATATAATCAACAAAATTTTTCCCACGAAAGGGGGGGCCCGGGCCCCCCAGGCCCCCCCCCCCCCCTGGATCCGCCTATGACTGGAATGATGTCTAATATCTCGATCCCTCGCATTAGGGGCATATACGATACAGTTTTGATCCGAAGTTTATTGTTTTACGAAAATTTGTATACAAGATATTTTTCACCTTGTTAATTCAAATGTATAATTAAAAAAAAAACATACATTCATGGTCTACTTTAAGAGATAAATGGGGTCGAAATTTTAGACTTTCACTTATAGAAATTTCGGGGTTTTTTTTTACACTTCCATCTTTTGGATAAACATACGAAACTTTTTAGGTTCGAAAGATGAAAGACAAACGGATTTTTGTTACAACATTTGGAATATCTTTTCAACATAAATATATCCTAAGAATGTATCACAGTTCTTATGAAATAAATATTTTTTATCAAAGTTTAAGAATTTTAGATAAAAACAAATTTTTTTTGGTGTTTATTTATCTAATTTCAAAAATATTCGTCGCCGACTTTTTCATAGAAATTGCTACAAATAATCTCCATACGTTATCAAACTACTGTAATTTTTAAAAAGAAGTGTCCATAAATCGTTTTCAAATTAAATCAGTCGAAAAATGCATCTTTTATCGACATGTTGCAGCAGTGTTAGACGTCGCGAAAAATAACATTTTACGTTGACAACGTCATTACTTTCCCTGTAAAAGAGGGACGAAAGATACCAGAGGGACAGTCAAACTCATAAATCGAAAATAAACTAACAACGCCATGGCTAAAAATGAAAAGGACAAACAGACAAACAATTATTATAGTACACATGACACAACATAGAAAACTAAAGAATACACAACACGAACCCCACCAAAAACTAGGGGTGATCTCAGGTGCTCCAGAGATAACTGTATCGTATGCCCTTTTGTATTAATTAACCAAATTATAATATTTTTACACTAAGTATAATAATGTAGAATATAAAAGATCCGTTCAAATTGTCATACTTTTGTCATCAATCCTTTTATGTTCATAAACCTGCGGGAATAATACAACATATTCATTTAACCATTTTAAAATGATATTACTGTTTTTATCGGACCAGAGTCTGTAAAATGTCTGTTTTGTTTAACTAAGTAAACGTCATCCTGTCAGACTGTTCTTTATTATTAGTTACATGGTGTGCTAGCAACTTGTTAGCTTTAATTGTGTTTATTTCAACCTTTCATCGTCAATTTCGTCGTCTGTTGAATCCTTTCAGATTTGTCCTCAACACCGTGTTGTTTTTATAAAGGGTTGTGGCATCTTTTTGTTTTGAAAGGGAAGTAACTCCTTACTAACCCGATATGATTGTTTACCCTATGTGGTAACTAACCATGTGACACCCTATATCAAAAATACATAGTCACCACGTGTAGTCCATTAACCAATCATATCCCCATAAATCTATTAGAGGTAAGATAAAGTTTTTTTATAGAATTATTCGACTGCTTCGTCAGTGCTCATGTTGTTGTGTCTTGTGGAAAGTTGTCGCATTGGAAATCACACCACATCTTCTTATTTTTATAGCCCGTTAAAGTCTTATTTGCTTCAAACGTAATGTGAAACAAAATACTACCTTTAAAGTAAATGAGTTACTTACTTTTTTCACAGGTTTTACTAATCAAAGAGAGACAACCAATGTTATAAGAGAGGGTATAAAAAAACAGAACTTGACTACAACCGATAAGAATATTACAGACAATCCAGGTAAATCAGAAAGTAATATCAAATTTCTCATATTTTTTTTTTTCTTATAGTCAGTACAGTAAGTAAATAGTTTATTATAGTGACATGTGTAAATCAACATAGATATATAAATTTGTATAGAATTTAATTACATATATTATACACCCGGCCCAATGGACCAATATTATCCAAAATATTCTTAAAGAATTTGCCTCGGGCAAAAACAAGGGAAAAATGTTCAAGCGCTTGTTTTGAAATTCACATTGGTTGATATTACAATCGAGAATAAAAAAATGATTTTTTAAACATATCAAGCTAAATTTTGTTGAAACGTCGCCCTAGCAAATCTGATTGTAACTGATTGACTGTTTTAGATGACAATTCAACCTCCTGGATCGTTCCGGTCGTCGTTGTGACAGTTTTAGCTGCTGTTGGGATCTGTTCATGTGTAATGTTTATTATTTATCACAGTAAGTATTTGCATTTATTAAATAATACGATTAAAACAGCCCTAATACTACCAAAACGGTATGTGTCATACTGGTGACGTCGTCCTGGTCATATAAATCACGTGATCTATATTACTTTTCGGCCCGGTCCAATATTTCCAATACGGACTGGCAATGACATTGCCAGTCCGTATTGGAAATATTGGCCCTATATTCACATTTCATGAATGTAATACAGCATTCAGAACAAGTCTGTATTGAAAAAGTTGGATTATTTAATAAAAGTGTTATGAATTTTGGGTCTCGAGCACAGGTATTTGGGGCATGGACCCCCCTTTTTTGGACCGCACTAAAAAAAAATTGTATGGTGTTTTTTTTAATTTATTTTCAATTTTCTACACTGTATAAACATATATCAAGTCTCAACAATCCATTGCTAGTCGATTGCAATAACTTTTTTACTATCCATACGAGCCCCAAGTGAAAAAAGAAGAAGGTAATTACCTTCGATGACTGACCTACTTTCACTTTGGAGGATCAGGTCAGGAAATCGATAAAAATTTCATATAAAAACTCACTTACTTTTCATAAAAAGTACATCCTTAGATTCCTGAGATATTTTTCTCGACGTTTAAATAGGTCACATGGTGATCTGCGGAGGTTTTGTGTCTTGTTTTACTGATTTTGTTCTACAATTGTCGTCCGTTTGAACCTCGATTCACGGAAGTGAAAATACAGCGCCATCTGCGTGGTCTTTCGCTATGTTTCTATAACTCCGTTTGACTAAACTGCTTTCCTGTTTTTGGTTACCAGTTTTACAGATGGGTTCCGAATGCAATGTAGCTATAAGAAAAGGTAAGAGATATTCGAAAAAAGTATTTTTGCCGGTCTTTTAAAAATTCAGAAAAACATTTAACAGGAAAGCAGTTTAGTCTTTTTTCACTTGGGGCTCGTATGGATAGTAAAAAAGTTATTGCAATCGACTAGCAATGGATTGTTGAGACTTGATATATGTTTATACATTGTAGAAAATTGAAAATAAATTAAAAAAAACACCATACAATTTTTTTTTTAGTGCGGTCCAAAAAAGGGGGTCCATGCCCCAAATACCTGTGGTCTCGAGGCCAATACAGCAAACCTTGAATCTATACCAATGCCAATACAGAAACAGCCAGTTAATAACACTATATTACAGCCTATTTCGGTTCAATGGAACTGTATGGGAAACGCACATTTCAATTTTCCATATCCTAATATTCAAGTAACAAAGGCACGAAGGCACCATATAATACGGAAAATAAAAAATCCAGCCATCAAAATCAAATAACTATGGACACTGGTATATTAAAACAAAGGTTATAAGTGTAATGTTTATTTGTCGTTAAGGGTACAGTTGAGTAGAATCTTAGTTTAGAAATGCATGGTTTACGCTAGAGAAAGAGTTAGGCAGATTTAGACGTTTGGCGGGAAAGTTAGTGGCCGGGTCGAAAGTTATAGGGGTGATCGTAAGGGAATCTCTATGCTCCGTGAGGATAACATTTAGAGAACACCCCTATCAAGTAAATAGTGGTATCGACCCCGGGTATATAAGAGAGTGAGAAACAGCACTCGGGGCTGTCGGTTGGCTGACGATGAGCCGTCATAAGTCAACAGAGCGTACGTCGGTAATATTAAGGGCTGAAAGAGCTTTAATATTTAGAGGACACTTTGTACCGGGTACCAAGTAAACGTACAAGTTGAACGGATTGACAAGGCGGACTGTCCCACTCGGTGGACAGGCTGTACCAGCCCGCACTGTCTGGTAGTGACAGGTTGTCCCACTCGGAGGACAAGTTGTTCCAGCCCGCACTGTCTGGTAGTGACAGGTTGTCCCACTCGGAGGACAAGTTGTACCAGACCGCTCTTTCTTGTATTGACAGACTGTCCCATTCGGAGGACAAGCTGTACCAGCTATACTGTCTCTAAGTGACACATCGTCCCATCTTGAGGACAGGCTGGGTTATTGTATTATATTTGTATATATATAATTGTCCGTTGTTACTTTATTTCGGCAAAGAGTCAGTGTGTATATTTTAGTTCAATGTGCATAATTTAGATAGTTGTAGTTTTTAGCATTACCGTATTGTTTGTGGACAACTTGGATCCAAGTATTTACTGGAACGGACGTTTGAGATATAAACGCCTGGTTACACGTTACATAAGTTTATAGGTTATATATCTATACTATTAAACGAGAAGACCTCATTTTTGGTGTAGCTTCTTTTCTTTCCACAACAAATTAATCAACACGCCTCTGTGTCCTATGGGTACAGTGCATAGTCGCATTTGTCATCCATTCATATGATTATTCAGATTGAGTTATTTTGGGAGAAAAACGAGAAAAAAGGCATCCGGATATTGTCCCGTCATTGGACGAAATTTTAAGTCTGATTAGACTTCCGGTTTGCGTTTTTCTGTATACTGTATTTTAAGAATTCTATCTGCTATCATTTTCAAGTTTACTATCAACGGCGGTCACATAGTTTATTAAATAGAGAGGGTCTGTATACTATATCAATGACCCCCAGGGTATCCACGGCGGTCACATAGTTTATTAAATAGAGAGGGTCTGTATACTACTGTACATCAATGACCACCATGGATCGATAAGTAAACTTAAAATTGAAAGTAAATACACTATATTTATATAGTAATGAATGTTCATAATATACAGATAAGCCCTAAAATTATTCAAGTGAACTTTTGATACCTTTTCTGAAATTCTCCAGTTATTAAATCTTTTACAAAATTCATTGATTACAAAAAAAAGAAGATGTGGTATGATAGCCATGTTGAGACAACTCTCCACAAGGGACCAAAATGACGCAGAAATTAACAACTATAGGTCAACGTACGACCTTCAACAACGAGCAAAGCCCATACCGCATACTCAACTTTAAAAGGCCCCGAACTGACAAGGTAACACAATCCAAACCAGAAAACTAGCGGCCTTATTCATGTACAAAAAATGAACGAAAAACAAATATGTAACACATAAACAAACGACAACCACTGAATTACAGGCTCCTTACTTAATGTTCAGAACATACTCAATGTATTATGTTCATATTGAAATTGATAGAAAACCAAAAATTGGGAATTTTGGAAATAAAGGAGGAGGGATATAAAAAAATATTTTCCTGTCGCCAATAACCTATGACTTATAATACTTTTGCTGAAATTCCCCACTAAATGTATTATGTTCATATTGAAATTGATAGAAAACAAACGAGGAGGGATAAAAAAAAACACATTTTCCTGTCCCCAATAACCTTTGACTTATGATGCTTTTGCTGAAATTTTTTTACATAATTCTTCCAACAACACTTTACATACTTTCAACTACGCTCTGAATGCCCGCGATTTCGCGGGTGTGTTCTAGTATATATATATAGGTTGGGGGAAGTAAGCTGTACTGGAATGTAGAATAAAGGTCATTTCTGTAATGTCAGACTACAGTCCTTGCTTACATAGAATTCTGTTTGGCTGTTCGAGACGTATACATTCAATGTCTCTAGAAGGGTACACGACCCTGCAATTCAAAGAACCCATGCAACAAATTCCAAATTGTTCGTTAGGCGGTAATTGCACCAATCTACTCTCATGTTTCAGTGACGATCAAATTTTCTCGTCTCCATCTCGTTTTTTTTTTTGTGTGTATCAGTTAAATCAAAATCCAGCATAAAAACAGAGAAACTACAAACACAAAGAGAAATATATTGAAAGTTTTATGTAAAACAGTATGATGACCTATAATTACCAACATTAAATACATTACATTGTAAGAGTTGATTAAGCTTAATTATAAACATTTGACAATATTTTCATTTGTTCTCAGAACTATCGGTTTTGAATTTCTTGCAACTTATTCCTTTCGTGCGCTTCTTTGTTGTTTCGCATTTTGTCTGAAAGATATTTGGTATATAGTATTAGAACAGTTTTTACGCTTTGGAAAATAATATCTTATCTGAATACTTCTATTTGTACGATTTATTTTCTTAAACAATGTACTTTAGCTAACCTGGCCCAATGGGCCAAATGAGCTTTTCCAATCACTTGTCCGTTGTCCATCGTCGTCGTCCGTCGTCGTCCGTGAAGTTTTACAAAAATCTTCTTCTCTGAAACTACTTGACCAAATTTACCCAAACATGACCATAATCATCCTTGGGGCATCTTGTTTAAAAAATGTGTCCGATGACCTGGTCATTAACCAAGATGACCGCCATGGCTAAAAATAGTACATAGGAGTAAAATGTAGATGCCGGTGTTATATAACAATTCTTCCCGCATGCCACCCCCCCCCCCCCCTGTAGTATAGATTTCATTATATTTATAAAAGTCTGAAAATTAATCCCACCAGAGTTAGAATTATATTTTTTAGCTCACAAATATTTTTTTGTCAACTAACATTAACACAAGTCTGTCTATACATGTTCATCATTCTGTCTATGTGTCAACTAGTTTGCTTTTATTTCCACCAGTCTTTTATAATAGTCTGTCTACATTCTCAACAGTCTGGATATGTTTCCACAAGTCTGTCTTTGGTACACAAGTCTGTCTTTGGTACACAAGTCCGTCTACATTTTCATCGGTCTGTCTTTACATGTCTACCAGTCGGTCCATATGTCTACCATATTATACTGTGTCAATGTGTCCATCGTTTGTCTACATGTTCATCAGTCCGTCTGTAATTGCATTTTGTTGTGTTATTTTGTCTAATATTCCATATCTTCAATATGCTGACATTTACATGCATTCTTTTGACCTGAAAACTTACTATAGGTGTATAATCCTTACTAATACCCTTTTTCTTTGAAATGCCAAAATTTTTTCATTTGGGAGTTATGGGTCATTTTCAAAAAATGTCGAATTTTCAGTACACCCATGCTAAATTTTTTATTTCTAATGGAAATTTCAGTTGTAATGGTTTAAATGAAAGCTTGTCGGATTTGTGATTCAGAACATTAATAATAAACACACCTTACAACTATTTTGATAAGATTAAACTGCATTTAAGGCCGATTTTGGGGGTATTTGTGTGCGTACATTGTCAGAAAAACACATTTCAAATGATTTTTTTGCGATTTTCTGATCGCCTTGATATCTGCAAAAGGGACTTTTTAAGAAAGTTAAATATTACACTAACGAAAAATCGTAGCTTCTTTATCATTGTATGTAACATATTATCTACAAACTAAATTGAATCAGCGTACAGGAGGTTCATGTCTTTCCTGTTACCGCTACTTAAATCAGCCATTAAATTATTCTCCCTATGAATATTGAATCAGTCAGTGTTGATCTCAAAAGTGCAAAGTAATCTTTACATTTAAAACGCCTCGTTTCTTGAACGGCATTGTAGAGAAAAGAAATTTCAAGACATTAAGTCAAAAAAATAGAGCGTACTTTTTTTCATGTCTATGCTGTTACCACCAATTTTGATTAATTACACCAACATTATACTTGTAAAAAGTGCAATTACGTGCTGGAAACCAAATTCACAATAAAAAAACATAATCACTTCACCAAAGGGAGTAGTTATTTCACAACAGCAATCAAAAACGAAGAAATTTGTCTATCCTGTTGTGTCTATCCTGTTACTATGGTTGCTATGGTTACAGTAACAGGATAGACAATTGTAGACAAAAACGTCGTTAATTTCTTTATCTTAACATATAGCTGCAAAAAGAATGAAATATTTCGTTGTTTGAACTCTTCTTAAGGTTATAACGTCTTAATCTTCCCAATTAAGCATTCGCAAGTGCAATACTGATATTGGTAACAGGATAGACAAAAAGGTAACAGGATAGACTTTTGTATAGTGATATATCAGAAACGTACGTTCCTGTTACCAATAAAATAAAAAGAAAAGTAAACTAACTTATGAAAGATTTACTTGATGTTGGGTTTATTTGAAAGGGTGAAAAAATGCCGAACAATATAAATTGCTATCTTAGACTTGCATTACTTGTGGTAATTTTTACAACCTTTGAAAACCTATTTTTAGAGTCATTTTTCAGTACAACCTGGAAAATTGGCAAATAATCTATTATATTACAGAATGAATATATATAGAAGTTTATTCTCTTGAAAACCATCTAATAGACTACGTAAAACAAGCTTAACATTTGATCTAAACCTTTTCTTAATAACCCAAAATATCTTTTAAAAATGGTAACAGGATAGACAAAATAATGTACCACCGATCAAAAAATGTTTCAACATATTCTTGTATGACATCATTAAGATTGCATCTTTTAATATGTTGTTCTTAAAGTACTGTTTGTTTTGATTTGCTTATGTAGAGGGTTGTTTGAATAAGTAACTTTTAATATTTTTTTCAATTTCAAAATTCGACATTTTTTGAAAATGACCCATATCATAAGCCAAGAAACATTTTTGATATATATTGCCACAACAAGTTCCTTTACAGGTTTAGTTTTTCTGACAACAGGCTAAATGACAAGTAAAGCTTACAATTAAATAAGACAGATGTATCTACCTTTTGTTGAAAAACCCATACTAAATATACATGGTTTCGCAGTTAATGTCTGTCTTTGCATGCTTTTTCATATGTAGAAATGTCTCATACAAAACAAATCGTTAGTAGTCATTTAGTTATTAAATAACAACCAGTTTTTGAGAACTTGATTTTTATTAGTTGTAATTGGTTTTGACAGAGAGTACTCTTATTCCGGTGCTAAGTGATTATTGTGCACCATACCAACATTTTTAGTGAAGCCAATTGCAACTGATATTTAACATGTTTTATGGTGTGCTGTCCAAGACTGGCTATTGGAGGGGGGGAGGGTGAACGTTTAAAGCCGCCATCTTCTTCAAGTGCCATTCCGAAGCCAGGAGCATGTAATACAATTATGTTGTTGGTTAATATTGGTTAATTATTATATCAAACAGATAAAATATACAATGAAGGTTTCGTACCGCTAAAATAATAAAACAAAATGTTGCTATTTTCTTTTTAGATAAAAATTTGGAACTGACTTCGGCGACGTTACAATTCAAGTAGGAAACATTAGCTTATCGTGCTATTAGGTGGGATTGGCTTGATCCTGGTCCCCCATAGCACTGAGGGGGGAGTTGGATCCTGCCAATTTTCCCGGAAAAATTGGCATGGGGAAGACTGGCTATAGGACACCGGCGTCATACATTGGCGTATAGACTGACGTGTACCAGACGTAGAGACAAAATTGTATAGGATATAACTGTATTGTACTTTAAGCTCCGATGTCATCAATTGGGGATTTGATGGTCGCAAATTAAGTTTACTGGCGACACGTTAACGGAGACAGTAAACGGGTATTTGCGACCATCAAATCCCCAATTGATGCAATCGGAGCTTGAAATACAATATTGTTATCTCCATTCTAATGAAAATGACAGAAAACAACGTTAAAACCTGTATTCAAAATATGTCATATGCCGTCTGCGCTTGCGCGTACGTCCCATAGCATCAATTGACAATTGATGCCATGTAAATAAGTGACGTTATCCAATCAAAATGAACGTTACAAACGTTGTTGCATTAGAATAGTCCGTATACGTTATGTGCACGCAAGATGAACGCTTAAGCAATCGTTAGACGCGCGTTGCATAAGTTTGAAGTACGTCGAAATGCAAAGGTAAACGCTTGATGAACGCTACAACTTTATGAAATTTAAATATTTAACATGTCATCTTGTACTAGTGTTTGTCATACATATACACATATATGACACAAACGTCTCGAATACATTTTTCCTTCGTAGCATGCATTTCATCTATGTTACTTGAACGACAGACACACACCAACATACGTTCATTGAACGCCCGATATACGCTTACGTACGTGTATTGGCAGCGTTATTGGTTTTTCATACACCTACATGTATACTCTGATGTATGACGGCCGTGTTAGGTTTAAACATTGTTTTTATTAGATGTATACCTATTTGTATCCGTCTGGTGAGTTAACCTTTTCAACGTTTTCATAGTTTGTTCTTATGTTACCGTTACACCACTGTCCCAGGTTAGGGGATGTGTGGCGCCTCCAAATTCATCTCATGAGTTTAATTCCGCCATTTAGCTGTATGTGATTATTCCAAGTCAGTGATTGTCGTTTGTTGCTGTGTAATATATTTCTTTTTCGATCATCATTTTGTATATAAATTTAAACCGTTAGTTTTCTCGTCTTTATTGTTTTATAATTGTCATTTCGTGGACTTTTATAGCTGGCTATGCTGTAAAGGCTTTTAATGAAGGCCGTATGGTGACCTAAATATGTTAATTTCTGTGTCATTTATTCTTTTGAAGAGTTGTCTAAAGCCTAAATAAAGTAGAAAATTAAGCGTATTAAGATCCCTGATTTTCAAAAGGATTTACCAAAACAGCTAAGGTAATGTATGCCCATATCAATAATGTCTCATGTCAACACAGAAGCGCAGACTACTGATAAATATCTTTTAAAACAGGAAGTAAAAATATTCTTCTTTGTCTATTTCAATAAAAAGTGAAAATCAAACTTTCTGATTTTGGAATAAGATAGCTACAGTGGAGATCACTTCTTCTCTCATCAAATCTGTCAGAATCTATCAGGAGAACTGTTCTAGGGCAGTATGTAGAACTGTCATCATGACACCTTTTAGATAGTTCTACCTAGAAATGACCAAATCTTTTGTCAGTTCTACGACTAGAACAGTTCAGCGACTAGAACAGATCTACGATTATAGAACCGATTTGGTCAGTTCTACTGCTAGAATTGATTTAGTCAGTTCTATCCATAGAACAGCTTTAAGAACTCTTTGTCTTGAATATAAATACTAGTAAGTCAAAGGAATATGATATAATATAATATTAAAAAAAATATAATCTCAGCACTGTTTTAACATTTCTCGTTACGAAAAATGTCCTGACAGGATTGGTCAGTTCTACGACTAGAACAGTTTTAGACAGTTCTGCTGTCAGTTCTACAGTTAGAACTTATTTAGTCAGTTTTGCTGACAGTTCTACGGTATGAACTGATTTGGTCAGTTCTGTTGATAGTTCTACGGTTAGAACTGATTTGGACATTTCTACCTAGAACAGTTTTAGACAGCTATATTTATAACATGTTTTAACTTAAAGGTAGAACTGTTCTAGGACAGTTTAGGTCAGTTCTATGACAGATAGTTTTGACAGTTCTAATGAAAAGTTAGAAGTGATCTCCACTGTAGGTAAGCCTCACCACCGGAAATACTTTGAGTACACTGGAAGTCCTGTATCTTCCTTGTTTCATGAAAAAAGTACAATAAAAACAATTTTCTATTTGAATCAGTGTAAGATAAGCTATCTCTTCAGGTACCAGTCTTGTATTACAACTCAAGTTTCCGGTGCATGTCAAAACATGGAGGGAAACAAAATAGTCCATTTTTTTCTGAATTTTTTTCTGGACTCAATTTTTTCTGTTTGATTATAGGTTTATGCTGAATAGAAACATATATATAGATTTAAAAAAAATCTTGCATCTTTTTGGGGATATCAATCCAGGAAAGTGGAAGGATTTCATTTTTACTGGAAGTGGTGCGGCCTAGTGAAAACAGCAAACATAAGTAGAAAAAAAATGTTTTGACTTCAGGGTTACGTAACTTTTTATTCTTCGTGGCCTGACCCACTTTTTTTTCGATTAAATCACAATTTCACATTAGGACATACATGATATGAACATGAAATTTTTTTTCTATGTAGCATTTTTTATTTTTTTATTTTCAAAGATCAGCTGTTTAGCATGTAAGCCTATGGAGCAGTTAATAACAAGACTGCAACCTTGACAATCGAAATGGCAATTTTAAGTTTGCCCAATGAACGTGAATTAGAAACTGGTGGAAAGACCTTTAATTGTTTTTGTAGGGTCGGCCAGTAGCTGGTCATTTCCTTTTTATTACTTTGATCACCCTCTGTTTAGATGATAAATGAGAACATTAATACCATTGGAATATTATCATTCACATCACTTTTTTGTTGTTAGGACCAAAATTCAATCCAGTACCAGCTACAGACGATATGGACAAGAAAAGTGAGTAATACTGATAATTATGTAAACTAGAAAACTTCTGGAAAATAGAAAATACAGTTGTTTACTAAGCAGTATTAAATAATAGTTATTGGGAATTTTCTAAATACTTTGACTTTATGTTAATTATATCCATGAGAAGACCGAACTGTTTTTAGTTGGAACACTTTCAGTACGGTTCCAGTTTTTACGTGGCCAACCCAACTAAAAGTTTCTATTAGATTTGTAGAAAAAATGAGAAATTACACCGTATGAATATTTGACGACTGAACACAAAAAAAGATAGTACATATGATGTGCTTTAATGATATATGATTTAGTCGTTTGTTAGGTGGGGTCATTGAAAATTAAATTAAATTAAATTAAATAGTTATTGTCACTCGACTGAAGGATGTACTTATGTGGAACTAAAAAAAAATCTACAATCTTAAATCGATACTATAAGTCGGAAGAGCAATAGTTAAGGAACAAAATAAGCTAAAAATATTATTGGTTATGGAGTTCCTTTACAAGATTTTTTATTGTTTGAAAATGGCTGGAAAAGTCTGATTCTGACTTTTACCTTATACACAATGTATTTGCATTGGCATTATTTGGAACTCAAATTGAAAACAAAAAAGAATCTGCTTATAAATGATCTTTTATGGGCTATTGAAGCCTTTATATGAAAAAAATGGGTGTTATCAGGGAAAATAGTTTACCCTCTAAGGAAAAAAACAAGGAGTCTAAACATCTGAGCCAATATCCTAAACCTCACCAAAGTACATCCTTAAATGCAGCATCATACTCGTTTGGCATATTGAAATCATTTTTTTTAAATGGTTTGATTTGAATATTACTTCCTTTAAAATTGACAATTCAAAACTAGTCTGGCTTAATTTCCTAGTTTTCAAATGGTATTGTTAAATAATTGTAAACCTTATTTTGTTTACAGAAGAAGTTGAACCGCCAATCAGAATACCAGTTAAAAAAAGTAAGTAATTTTATTTCGAATTATGCAATTATCAAACATTGATTGTAATAAAAATAAATATGTCAGTTTTGTATTGTTCCTTAATAAAATAGTCATTTATTTATTATGAAACTAAGATTCCAACTCCCCCAATCACAGTTGATATAAGACGGGCTTTGGCTATTCTTTTTTATGTGACTTTTGGTCATCTTCATGTGATTTCAAATATATGTATTACTGGCATCAAAATGTTTGATAAGATCATGCTTGATAACGGTAAAGTCTTGAAGGCACTTCAAACGCATACAATTTAGTAAGTTTTATTTTAGTTCTTTCCACCTCATTTTGATATAACTTTCAAAATGTACGATCCAGATCAAAAGTTTTGTCGTTTACAAATTTCGATTAGTACGTTACACTCTTGTTCACGCTAATCTTCTTACGTTGTATCTGAGCGTTCGTCAATTGTGTTATATTTTCAATTGTGACATTTTGACAGTGTGTTGATTCTTATTGTCGATGATACACGCATATCAGGAGACTGAGGCTTACCCAATTAGCCCGATGCGCTTTTCTTATTTACCTTCTTTAGGTTCGCTCAAATATTCGCAGTTAACAAATCTAAGCATCTGAAAACCAATGAGCTATTTCATTCAATGGGACCTACTAGAAAAAACAGATTCACCTGAGGTCAACTAGGCAGAAGTCAAAACGTTATTTTTCTTAGTAGTAGAACTTGAAATGTACAACAAATATAGGAATCATGCCTTTATCCGTCTTAATCTCTACTGTATTCAGAAATACGAGATTTAGGAATTAACTTATTGTAATCTTGTTTTTTTTTATCTATCTTAAAAAGGACGATGAAATTATCCCGTCCACTTTTGGAGTTCTTGCAATTTTCTTTGTTTTTCTTTGTTGCTTCGATTTGCCACATTAAGAATCGTATTTTGTTTGCGACCTCCAAACTCATATTGTTTCGGGATGTGTTTTTTAAATTACGGTTTTTAAGGTTTTTTTATTTCATTTCAAATTTTATCGGCTTCACTGGATGAAACATCAAGATTATTCTATAGACGTTTAGCTGATGGTATAAATGATTAATAATTAAATGCGATCTGCAAGGTAGAAGTATTTTACCGTTATATGTCCCATTGCGTAATGAAAAAACAATCCTACTTTGTGACTAGGATGGAGAGTTGTCTCATTGGCACTCATAGCACATCTTCTTATATCTTTTTGAATTGTTGGTGAAAATTTACTTAGTTTAATATTATAAAGCATTTAAAGTCTACCTTCTCAGTGCAGATTTCATTTTTTAGCTTACCTTGTCCAAAGGGTCAAGTGCGTTTTTCTCATCACTTTGCGTCCGTCGACCGTCGTTTTTTGTCGTTGTCGTCGTCGTCCGTTAACTTTGAGGAAAATCTTCTTCTCTGAAATTATTGAACCAAATGAAACTAAACTAAATCACCCTTACGGTATCTAGATTAAAATCCGATGAACCCCCCCCCCCCCCCCCATCAACCAAGATGGCTGCCATGGCTAAATAGAGCATGGGGGTAAAATGCAGTTTTTGACTTATAGCTCTGACTCTAAAGCATTTGATAAAATCTGACATGGGGGTAAAAATGTTCATCAGAACAAGATCTATCTGCCCTGAAAATTTTAGACACATCAGACAATCCATTGTTGGGTTGCTGTCCTTAAATTGGTAATTTTATGGAAATTTTGCAGTTTTTATGCTCCGTTTATAGACATTATGTTTTCTGGTCTGTGCGTCCGTCTGTTCGTTCGTCTGTCCGTCCATCCGTCTTCAGGTTAAAGTTTTTGGTCGAGGTAGTTTATGATGAAGTTGAAGTCCAATTGATTTGAGACTTAGTAAACATGTTTCCTATGACATGATCTTTCTAATTTTAATGCCAAATTAGTAATTTTATCCCATTTCACAGTCCACTGAACATAGAAAATGACAGTATGGATGCCAGGTTAAAGTTTTTGGTCGAGGTAGTTTTTGATGAAGTTGAAGTCCAATCCACTTGAAGCTTAGTAAACATGTTCCCTATGACATGATCTTTTTAATTTTAATGCCAAATTAGTGATTTTACCCCATTTTCACGGTCCACTGAACATAGAAAATGATAGCACGGATGGGACATCCGTGTACTTGGAACACATTCTTGTTGGTTATTATCTTGAATATTTTAATAGAGATAAACTGTAAACAGCAAAAATGTTCAGCAAAGTAAGATTTACAAATAAGTCATTATGACCAAAATGGCCAATCTGGCCCATAAAGAGTTATTGCCCTTTAATGTCAACTTTTCACAACTTTTCGTAAATTTTTATAAGTTTTTACAAAAATCTTCTCCTCTGAAATTACTTGGCCAAATTAAACAAAACTTGGCCTAATCATCCTTAGTGTATCTAGTTTCGAAAAATGCATCCGATGACCCCGTCCATCAACCAAGAATGGCCGCAAAGGCTAAAAAAAGAACATATATAGGGATAAAATGTGGTTTTTGGCTTATATCTTTGAAACTAAAGCAATTATGGTAAATCTGACCAGGGATGAATATGTTCATCAGGTTCACCTATCAACCTTAAAATTTGCAGATACATCAGACAACCTGTTGATGTCTAAGAATTGGTAAAAAAAAGAAATTTTACATTTTTTGGTTATTATTGTGAATATTATATTATAGCTAGAAATAAACTGTAAACAGTAAAATTGTTTAGCAAAGTAAGATCTACAAAAAAGTCAATGAAACATGACCAAATGGTCAATTGACTCCTTTAGGGGTTATTTTCCTCAATAGTCATTTCTTTTGGACAATTTTTGACAATTTTTGTAATTTTTTACAAAAATCTTCTCCTCTGAAACTACTGAGACAAGTTTAACCAAACTTGGCCACAATCGTCATTAAGGTGTCTAGTTAAGAAATGTGTCAGATAACCCTGTCTACGAACTACAAATGTAACAGAGCTGACAAGTAATTTTTTAACCCTAATAAATAGAGAAAATTTGTAAGGAAAAAATATGTTCAGAATAATGAGCTCTACCAATTGTCCATATATACAGACTAAAACAATATCAGTAATACACTACCAAGAATTTACTCACGTTTTTTTATGGGTACATTTCTACCCTCGTATATATCAGTACTGTTCGGCAAGACAGAAAACTTGTAATGTTATACTTTCTGTTTATTCAGTACTGTTTTTGACAGTACTGTTTCAATACTGATTTTAACAGTACTGTTTCAGTGCTGATTTCGTCAGTACTGTTGCAGTACTGATTTCGTCAGTAATGTTTCAGTACTGATTTTGTCAGTAGTGTTTCAGTACTGATTTTGTACTATAAGTATACCAATTTTTTTTAATTCTATTATTGAGTTGATATTCTCGTTCACTGTTTTAGCAATAAACTGACTTTAGTGCGCACCTTATCCATATGAAAAATAGTTGTTTCTTTATGTATATTTGCAGTGTACAAGATTAACAAAATAGAGTTTTTATGCCCCACCTACGATAGTAGAGGGGCATTATGTTTTCTGGTCTGTGCGTCCGTTCGTCCGTCCGTTCGTCCGTCCGTTCGTCCGTCCGTCTGTTCGTTCGTCCGTCTGTCCCGCTTCAGGTTAAAGTTTTTGGTCAAGGTAGTTTTTGATGAAGTTGAAGTCCAATCAACTTGAAACTTAGTACACATGTTCCTTATGATATGATCTTTCTAATTTTAAAACCAAATTAAACTTTTGACCCCAATTTCACGGTCCACTGAACATAGAAAATGAAAGTGCATCTTTCAGGTTAAAGTTTTTGGTCAAGGTAGTTTTTGATGAAGTTGAAGTCCAATCAACTTGAAACTTAGTACACATGTTCCCTATGATATTATCTTTCTAATTTTAATGCCTAATTATATTTTTTATCCAATTTCACGGTCCATTGAACATGGAAAAGGATAGTGCGAGTGGGGCATCCGTGTACTTTGGACACATTCTTGTTTGTTATGTTCTATTCTCATCTTCAATGTTGGAGTAATCCCATATACAAACGTGAGCGACATAAGCTCTTGAGAGCCTCTAGCTTCACAAAAAACAGTAGACAGATAAACATCAGATTAAAAACAATGTAGAATCGTTAAAGTTGTGTTTGAAAGATTTTGTAAAATTGTTTTTAAGTAACTTGTATTATATTATACCTCATTCTTTGATTTTCAGCATTCCAAACAAAAAAGAAAGATGAAGCGATAAACAGAAACGAGTCAACAAATGCAGGTATGTAATAATTCATTTATTTTTCAATCTTTAGAAAAAACAAAGGTTCTATGATAAAATTTATCTACACAAAGACATATTAACATATTTTTTCGTTAGATGATTATATTATCGTTAAGCTGTAATAGAGTGATACAGCGTCACATGTCATTCTTATTTCATTTATTAATTGAAAAGGTCAATCATGTAGTTGTGAACAATACATGTGGGTTATATTTAAGTCAATTTATATAAGTTCATCACATGAAAGACAATTAGTTTCATCTTGCAAATTAAACTAACTGCATTGGAAACCATCCAGACTGACCTAACTTATACCGATAAAGAATAATAACGTTTCACTGTATATGAAAAAAACGCTAATTCGCGAGGTCTAAAACATGAAACAAAAAATGATTCTGATTTCGCGTTTTCGACTTCATTTTTTTCAGTACGTTTTAAATCAAATATGAGAAAACAATCATATATACATTTGTAAATATGTCAAGTCACCGAGTGCTTAGATCATTGTGCCTACCGAACGAGAACCTCATGGGTAGTCAAGGTTGTTAAATACTTGGTAGTGATCATGGTGATTTAAAACGCACGTTTCCACCTTTGGTCAGATTTGTGATACAGAAAACTTTTTTTGGTGTCAAATATGTAATATGAGTCCGATGCTGATGGTCCGAGACCACAATTTATTTATAGTGCATTTTTTTAGAACATAAATGAAAATTAAAAAAGTCAATGAAATTTTTACAGTGTGTTGTACTGCTTTTGGGACAAATGATATCAAAAGTATAGAAAACTTCATCTGCTCTAACTCAAAATACGGACAATTTTATGTTTAGGGCGTCTTGAAAACTTTTGACAGCTTCCGAAGTGCTAATTGTTAACCTTTTTCAGCAACTTTCCTTTAAAACTCGGGACCTAATTTTTTTTACAGTTTAATCCCCCCCTCCCCAAACCTTCTTGCAATTTGAGGCACTAAACATGGAGAAATAAATTTGGAAGGGGTATAAAAATTAATGCCAAGTAACCTAATGCTACAATAATGTTAAATGTATAATAATGATATGAGAGCACTTAAAATGAATAGAGATATAATATTTTCTCTAATTCTTCGTCAATGTATCCTTTTCTGCACCCATTGTATTAAAAAAATTAATTAACGTGTGATCTCAGTTCTTTATTGGTTAAAATCCGATTATGACGTCGAAAATTGTTTTCCTCTAATTTTCATATTGTAAGGGCATGAAAAAGGCGACCATGCCTGATGACGTCACATAGAAAGAACACATCTTTTTGCAGATCAGTCGCAAAGAAAGAATAAGTTTGCCTGCGTATTGTTTGAAAATCATTAGAGAAACAGATTCCACCACCAAATCTTGTGTAATACGATATTTATCCACTCTCGACAGTTAAATCAGTCTTAAATATTTAAAACGCTCGGCGAGCCTTGAAAATTCAACTGTCTCGAGTGGATAAATATCGTATCACACTCGATACAGTGGTAGAATCTATATATATATAGTGCGGTAACTGCAGATCAAGAATTTATCAACACCAAAAAAAGAAAGTTCTGCTTTTATACGTACCCTTGATAAATTATTTAAAGTAATCAAATTTAGATACAACAGATTTGACAGATAATGGTGCGTGAAAAAGGCTAATAATGATCCTATAATCAGCAATCCGACTCACAATTACTAAAAATATCTTTATTTAGAATGAGTAACTCATTTGGATTATACCATTTTACAAAAATGCTCTCTCAATACATTAACAATTACATTAAAATAAATACATATTCAATAATAATGATCAATAAAGATGAAATACAATTTAAATACAATAAACAATTAATATATATCATTACAGTGCAAATATCATGTTATGTTAAAAATAAAAAGATTTGTAGTTAGGTTTAGATTCTAAAACTGTGATTGATTTTTTTATATTGTATTATGCGGTGTTCACACATTGCCGATTATTGCTCCCGTTTGAGATCAGACAGCGATAAGACACGAAAAGTGAAAAAGTCGGATTATTATCCTCAATTATCTGAAATGTCCTATCATTGTTTGAACGCAATCGTTTAAGTTCGTAACAGATTCCTACGGGTCGGGGATACTTCGGCGAAGCACCCCAACAGTTTGGTGCGTCCCGTGGGGGAAACTCAACCGATTTTATCTAGTCTGATTTCAAGCGTGACAATGTCGTGACAGATTCTGATGTATCGGATCAAAATCCTAACAATGTTCAGTGTTTTCTGGACGGTGTCCTGTCGAACGGGAATGATCTGGAGAAATTCATTGCTGTTTTTCTGTCGATTCAGTCCAGATTGCATCCAAATCTTGTCGATTGCGAACCGTCTTTGTCGAAAACGTTCCGGAACAGTCCCGTTATTAATACGAAATTTGAGCTAGGTTCACACTGCCGATCACACCAACTCGATCAATCTCGATCAAGACAAATTAAGCGATCGGGAGACTGGTCTTGATTCAATCGACAAAATTGTTCGGATGATCTACCTTGGTCCTCATCAATCTGACTTTCTACCCGAGAGCTTTTGACAGTAGGAATCGAGAAACCAGTCACTGGAGAAGAGATCGAGAATACATGACTTCTATACGATTCTCTAAAAATGTGTGCAGCTCTGATTAACTCTCATAACTTTGCACCTGCAAAAATATGTTGTCACTATTTATTTTTACACAAATTCCTCAATGTACATTAGGCGTCTGTACTTTTGCAAGGAGGTGTAAAATTTTAAAAGAGAGATTAAAGATACAAAAGATACCAAAGGAACAATCAAACTCAAAGGTCAAAAACAAACCGACACAGCCATAGCGAAAAACGAAAGTCGACGAGAAGACAAACAACAATCTACATAACACACCATAGAACACTAAAAACTTAGCAACACGAAACCCAATAAAACCTGGGATGATCTCAGGTGTTCCAGAAGGGAAGTAGATCCTGATTTTGGCCTCATTAGATTTTTATTATAATATGAAATTTATTGTACATTCAAATTCATCATTAGACAGCTGATGAATTATTTAGCCTTCAAAGCCAGTTTTAAAAAACAACAATATTATTTTACCTGTTTTATGGGATATTTTTGTTTGACTGTCCGTATTTTCCGTATGTCCAGAAATTTTGGTGGTATAAATATAAGAAGGACACCAAATCACACAGAAATTAACAAGTATATGTCACCGTATGATCGAATGTTTACAAAAAATTTTTTTCATACGCTTTTTGACCCAATTTTACCAAAAAAAGGGGACGAAAGACAAATGATTTTTATTTGAATTCGTGAAAGGTTTATGTAAACAGTTTCATAAAAGGTATCTTCCAGGGGATTGGAATTCTATTTTTGGACAAATTTTGAGGAAATATGTGACATCTTTACCCCCTTTTTGCAATATTATTAGTACAATAAAGCAGCTTGTTGCCAAGGATACACCAGAAAGAAATAATTGAACCAATCAACTACTTGTTATCAGATCTATGGAAAATACTGATTATATACATATGCACATATATGACACAAACAGTTGCTTAATTTGTATGAAAGCAAGGAAAAGGGGATGGTAAAATTTATGTATTCTGTTATCTAACAACAGTACTAAATAATCCAGTGACAAAATCTCATTTTGAAGAAAAGAGCAGTAAAACTCCATTAAAAATCAGCGTCCTAGTTTACTTTCAGGTAGTTTTTCTAACCATTGTGGTCCTCTTTGTTCAGCTCCTGTAAATCTCATTGCGATTGAAATTTATACTGCCTACACAATGGTCGCCGTATCAGTCACTGCATCACCTAGATTTCTCTGCACCCTTTGCTGTCTACCCCTTTTTGTTTGTCTTTTAACTCTCTTCAAGCTCCGTCAAAGATATTAACCGGCCTGATTGGAGCTCTGACCACTTTGCAAAATAATCCAACTGCGTTATTTACATGTAAATATTTTAAATGCATAATTTAACTCAGACCTTCTGTGAACGACTGAATATTATTAGTTACATAGTGTGTTAGTAATCTAATAGAATCACTAGCACACTATGTAACGAATTTATCTTATTGACTATCTTTATTTTTTGAATTTAGGCTAGAGTTGTTTTATTTGCTATCATAACACATCTTCTTATTTCTATATTAAAGTGTTCAAGTGTTCAATTTAAGAACCTTCTTCTATTGGTCTGCACTAAAAAAAAAATGCATACAATAACTTTTTATTATCAACAACCTTGATATAACAATATTAAACAGAACTTTCATTACCTTTAAATAATCAAACAGTACCAAAGTCGTTAATCAACTACTAACCGTGCATTGAATTAAGCCCCGCCTCCCTTCTAACCTAATATTGAATATACACGGTCTCCACGCGGACGCTTTAAACCAATCATATTCCTAGAAATTTATAGGAGGGAAGATAAAACCAACTACACGGGGAATGTGTCCATGGGACACAGATAATGCCCCAGCTTGCAAATAACGTTATAAACAGTCATTACCCAAGAACATTCAAATTCGCAATTGATCTGTGTTTATAGTATTAAACATTGTGTATACGTTTCATAAAATATTGTTTAGGCAAACTAAGATTAGAGAACGGAAACGTTTTGTTGGGAGGTACGTATACGTACTAACGGACGGACAAGGGTACCACTTAATGCTCCCTCCGGATGATATAAAAAAAACCGACGTTTTTATGCTGAAATTGTACATACCCGACCAAATTGAATGCCCGACTTTCCCCACGACTCCTTTACAATCAAGTCGATCTGGTCTGGGCAAGATTAGGCTGAGAACGAGTATAAGTGATGTGGTCTAGCTAGTCGAGTAAAGATCGTGTAGAGATCGTGAATTGGTCGGAATTATCGAATATGTATTCCATTTGTGGTCGGGTTGGAGTCATGATGGAGTCATCAAGGAGTCGTTAATGGTCGCGTTAAGTTCGTATACAGTCGTAAAGCAGTCGGGTAGAAGTCGTAAACAGGCTCGATCAAGAATTTGATCACGCTTGGTCGTGGAAATGTGGACAACCGGGATCATCGAGTTGATCTGATCGGCAGTGTAAACATAGCTTTAACTTGAACTGGATCTTTACTCGACCAGTACTTAGCCATTTTAAACGTGTCTGAACCATGCTCGACCTAGTCTGAACCATTCTCGACCTAGTCTGAACAAAACTCGATCTAGTCTGAACCATATTCGACCTAGTCTGAACAATACTCGACCTAGTCTGAGCCATACTCGACCTAGTCAGAATTTGGTAACGAGTAAGAACATATTAATTCCATAGAATTTTAATTATCTTCTTTTCTTTTTTCACAATTGCAGGCTTCCAAATTTGCAAGGCATGCAATCACCTGACACCAAATAAAGGATGTGATGGATGCAATCACTTTTTTTGTGAGATTTGTTCAGAGCATCATCGAAATTGCAAAGGTTTTAAACCGTTAGTGAGTCAGCAGCCAAGGTTTAAAAGAAGTTTTTCCCGCTATGATGGCCCTCGACATGAATTAAAGTTTAAGCGAAAAGTTCACGTAGCAGACCCAACTGTTAGAATTAGGGGAGTAGCTTTACTACCTGATGGAAGGATTGTGATCGCGGATTATGCAAACCGTGAACTTCACGTGTTTAATTTAGAAGGAAAAGTAGACTTCCGAAAAAAATTACAAAAAGAACCGAGAGGACTGGTAAGAATCGATGAAAATAACATAGCTGTAACATTTGCATACGAAAAAGAAATTTGTTTATTTTCTATACATTCCTACAGAGCTGTTAACTATAAAATATTTGATCTAAAAGATATAGGAAAACCATTTAGTATTGCTTATGACAATAAACACTTTTTGGTAGAGGTAGGAGAACGTGAAGACGGAAAACTTGTTATCTTTGACGAAGATGCAAGCGAAACAACTGTCATACCAAATAACAAATATGCCCATTTTACTGGAAACAGTATAGACCTTGGATTAAATATGGACCAAGAAGAAGTTTATTTATCTTCAATTAATAATAAAGCGGTATATTGTTTCTCGATAAATGGCGAAACTAAATGGGTAGCGAGTGTTCCAATCCCACAAGGAATAACGGCTATTCGGAATTCATCATCGGAAAGCAGAATTATTTTAGTGACAAACAAAAATGGGCCACACACATTATATGAAATGTGCTCATCAGATGGACGTACACATATGATGGAATATAAAGACCCCGTTTTGAGTCCAAGGTACATAACATCTACAACTATAGACGAAAGTATGTTTTTATGTGTAGAAGTTGCGAAAAGACATCTGGAAGTATATGAAATAACTGAAATGATCGAAAATGAAAGCAACTTGTAGCTAAGATCATCGGTTGTGACTTGAGGCTTTCTATGCTAACTAATAGCTCTGGTTCCTTGTCCTGTTTGGATTTTTGTTTTGTTTTGTTTTGTTTTGTTTCTTCAGTTCTTCAATATTGGTGTTTGGTTTTGGATGTATAAAAATTTGACCTCGAGAGGTACAAGTCCAAAAAAGTAGCCAACGTTTTAAACAAAATGAGAGATCAGAAGATGATAGGTTTAGATAATAAGACCAGTTTATTTGTCGTATCTGTAATATATCTATTTTTGGGGTAAACTTGATGTCTAATATATAGTTTAAGTCGCTGGATGGTTTACATATTTATTCACATACATATATTTCAAAATCCCAAAAAGAACTGAATAACAACACAAAAACATATATAAAGTACTAATTAAAAGTGTGATCAATATTTGGAATTGAACCAATTAGAATATAAAGTATGCAAATAATAGAAATTCGCGTCGTCTCTAAAATAAAGCAAGGATTACAGATGTAAACATGCATCGTATCTAAAGTTTGTCAAAAGTTTCTTTCGGCAGCAATCACTAAGTACAATTTATCGGCAGTCCTTTTGTGCCATAGCATTTTTGAGATGTAAAATATTATTTTTTTAGAGATACCAACTTAGCAAATAGATGGAATAATGTGCGCAAATTTACATGTACACATGTTTACCTGCACGAAAACCATTATATACCAAATTTAGTGACTTTTTTTTTAATGTTCATGTTTTGTTCATATCGAAAACAGTCTCGTTTATACTTTATCATGAAAGAGATGTTTAATTTCAAAATTTCACATTCGGTTAAGTTTCAGGGTTGGAAAACTGCCCTTGACCGATGGTCTAGAATTTTGTGAAGACTTATGATTATATAAGAGTCAATAACTAATCCTCTATTTCGTGACGTCTAATCACTTGATATAACTTATCAAAGATTTGTTTAGGTGCAACATGTGACACACATGTGGAGAATGAACTGCTTACCGATCCGGAGCAAATGAATCATCCAGGTATATGGCAGGGTTCATGTTGCTCAGTCTTTTTTCTGTTGTATTTTATGTACTGTCTGTCTTTTGGCATTTTTTATTTTTTTTGCCATGGCATTGTTAGTTTGTTTCTATGTTTCTTTCAAATTTTGTGTCTTTCATATCTCTTTCAAGAGAGAGTATATGATTTATGGAATAAATGAACTTTATGGACTTGCAACTAAAATTATATACGTAGACTCAACTATGAACGCTAAGTCTAAAAAAGTATTCACTGAAGGGGAATGTAAACACATCAGTGAGAAAAGACCTGACTGTTTTAACCATCAGTATGAAATTAAACTCCATAAGCCATGAGACACACTAATTAAAGAACAGAGGCATTTCATAAGCAATACCAGGAACTGTTTTATTCATCATATCTATCCAGGATTATATTTTTTGACAATTTAATGAATTTAAATCCACCACTAAAAGCGCTGTTCCCATGCTGCAGCAGCTAAAAACGGGCATATCTCATAAACGAAACATTTGACGTTCAAAGAGTAGAACTGAGCCGCATAGGTCTTATGTTTGTTTTATTCGTGTCAAATTCCAATCTTTATTAAAGTTAAAGGGGTACTTGCTACGAGATATATAAAAAAATAAATGGTTTTTTTTCATTAATTAATGAAACTGAAATTGTTAAATTATTATTCGATTTTAGCACCCCGTATGATTCAATTTTGTAAAACATGCTTAGGAACATGGATAATGAATTATTCACTTGCAAGGAAATAATTCGACATCCGTATTCATTTGAACTTCAAATTTACCCCTTAGCTTGAAATGGATATTGCATGAATTTAGCGTATTGAGTTATGTAAAGGAAAAAAATGTCAACATTGAAAGTTGGACAAAGTTAAATCATTCAATTGACTGATTCGATTCACAAAAAAAATCATTCTTATACAGATAAACGATGATTAACATATATTTTTAATCTATAATATTAAAATTAACCAGACCTAGAAAAAACCCAATTGCACGAATTCGGTATCTATTCATATCTATGTGTATGTTTATATCGCTAAAAAAAACCATCGGAAGGCAACTCGATAGTAAAAAAGATGGCGTCTAGACTAATATACACACGAAACGAAGCTTCATATTATCGAGCCTATGACCTGTAGATAATTGACTTTATAATTTTTCTAATTTGGAGAAATGTTTTTAATTGATATAAATCAAATATTAGAATTTGAGTCAAATCGGTTAACATGAATTTGACAGCTATTGTCCCTTCAAGAACTCTGCTGGTAAATATTCATATGTTTTGAATTTTGCTATTCAATGACTAAAACTCTGCCAGTGTAAAATGCTGGCCCAAAGCCCTGATAAAGGAGATTTTCAAATTGGTGCAACCGAATACTTAATTTTTGGCGCATATGATACTATGTATTTTGAAAAATAGAACCGTAAACACAGCATCTGCCTACATGACTTGTGGCGAAAAAGAACCCTTTTTTTGGCGAAAACGAACTCATTCTAATTCATCTGAATTTTTTGTTGCGAAATGTTTAACATAAAGAGTTAAAATTCCTTGGTAATTGATGGAATTGTATTGGTTCTGATTTAGCAAATAACGAATCGGAATTAAAATTAAAAGGCATGACTACATAAACATACAAATCCGAAATACATAACTTTAGATGAATAATTGTCTGGTTTAAATGATATCAGAAGTAAATCATTGATAATCAACACCCAGACGTTTAACGATCTACTAATACATTACGATGAAAACAGCGGTATTGATACACGATTGTGTAGAAAGTCTAAATAATCATATATGAACAGCATACGGAATTTACAATAACATGAATACGAAATATAAAGTAACATTCCGTAGCTCAGATTTTGAAAACAAATGTGAAAATGTATCAGATTAATGCAGACACGCCTTGGTTCGCTGAGCAATGCAAAACGCTAAACGAAAATTGCACAAATGCACTAGACAGCGTCAATAAATACAATTGATGAACTGGGCTTAACTTTAATCTAGCAAAACTATAAGTGATGCGAAAATAGACTTAAATACTATACAAGAATCAACGTAGAAATATGCTTTCGTCGTAAAGTAAAAAAACTAGTGATTATACAAGAATTTAAAGAAACGTAGAATGCACGTTAAAATTAATATTTCACTAGAACGTTAAACGAATGTTATAAATAATAGTTCATGCTCTTGTTAAAAGAATATTTTCAGTTAAGCGTAGCTTTCTGAAAACATACGAGATATCATCTTGTATTTCTGGTAGTTCGATTTTGTGGTGTGGAAGTAAATTTCAATCTCTTTGGTGATACGTAAATTTTAACTAGAGAATGTTCTTTCGTAGTTAGATTGATTAATTTTGGGTTTGGTTGGTCTTCAATATAACAATGTGGATAGAGACAGAAGGGATTGTTTGTAAGGGCAACAAAAATATCTTTGAAGATGAAAGCCATTTCATTAGAATGTATCAAGTATAGTAATGATAGAAATTCTAATGCAACAACGTTTGTAACGTTTATTTTGATTGGATAACGTCAATTTCTTACATGGCATCAATTGACAATTGATGCTATGGGACGTACGCGCAAGCGCAGACGGCATATGACAGATTTTAAATACATGTTTCAACGTTGTTTTCTGTCAGTTTCATTAGAATGGAGATAACAATATTGTATTTTAAGCTCTGACGGCATCAATTTGGGATTTGATGGTCGCAAATACACGTTTACTGTCTCCGCTAACGCGTCGCCAGTAAACTTAATTTGCGACCATCAAATCCCCAATTGATGCCGTCGGAGCTTAAAATACAATACAGTTATCTCCTAACTAATATATCAAAATGTGTTTGCGAAATCTTTCAATTTTTGAATTCATATAGTTTTATTCAGTTCACAATGACAAAGAACTACTAAATTTAGGTATTTTTTTTTTATCAGTTATCGGGAAAATTCGTCATACATTGTATGTTGTTTTTAGTCCTTATTTTCATATGATTATTGTCATTTCCCGCCGAATGTGTATATTGTTAAATGTTTGTTAGTATTCTGGACACTGTTGCATGAATACTTATTTTAATACTGTATATTGAATAAGCTGTTTTGTTTTTGAATAAAGCATACATTTATAACTGCATGATCTGCTTTAACTAATTTGAGAACTTTCAATGAAACAAAGGAATACAGATCCTTGTAAATGATTAACATTCGATTTCTTCGAATTAGAATTTCGTCAAAGTAGCTGCGCGGAAATTGTCACATAGTTCTGAAGCAAATATTTATTATCTTTCATCTATTATGCAAAAATGAGGAAATTACTAATTACAACAATTTGTAAAATTTTATATATAATTAGCAAATTTGTGTTGCTTATTGAAAAGCTTTATGATATAATTTAAGACAATAAGGACGTTTAATTCTGTAGTTTTATATCTTAGACGGATATCTTCATCATAACATTTTACTACTTCAAAGCGACTGTCATCACTCATAACTAATTTGATTTTTTGATTAAATCTCACTTTTAGTTAGAATACCAAGACAAATAAATGAATACAAGTATATCGAAAGCTTTATTTTATGATGCTGAATGCAACCGTTTTCATCTTCCCATATACTTTAATCTCATTTCGTTATTATATATTTTAGTTCACCTACTATCGACACTCATAAGGTCAAGTTACTGTAAATGGGCTTTGTCACATAATTTTGTAAATGTCTGCAAACTATTTTGTCTAGTTGAACTAAACCCAAGTTAAAAAAATACAAATCTGTTATATTGTCTGAAATATTCCTGATTAGATTCTTTAAAACTAGGTGATTTGTTTGTAAAGAAAGCATAACTAAAACACATAACACTTTTTGTCTGCTTTCTTAAAATCATCTAATCTTAAACTTCAACTAGAAAGATGTTTCTTAAAAAAAATAAACGTTGTACGTACATAAACATAAAAAAGGTCACCAAAATCGTATGTATCATATACAACATTAAAAGTAGTGTTTTATGTTGCAACAGTTCGACTTTTGACGCTTTGCACTACCGACTGGGTTACAGATTGGTTGATAGACTAAAAAAAATCGGTGACCATATTAGCATTAAATACAAACTAATTTGATATTAACACAATTTTAAACCTCTCATATCTTTATCAAATTAATTGACTCTTTGTTAACGCAACAGTCTTTAAATGTTCAGACCATATGAGTATTTGGACCATTTTTGTATGGTCATGACCATATGCATATATACTCATATGGTCCGGAGCTCCTTAAAATGAAATGTGTCAAGATTGGTACATGATTAATGAAATAGAATTATGTTTACTTTGTAAGAAATATAGTAAAATCATTTTACATGGTCATTAATGCTATGTCTTCTCACTAGTAAGAAACGCAATATGTCGACTTATGAAAATAGCTTCAAAACATATCTTAATAGACTATGAAACAAGACATCAATTGCTTAACTCACTTTTTTTGTTTTTTTGTTTGTGTGTTTATTAAATTATTTTTTTTAAATTTCTAATTGTATTAAATCATTTAATGGGTTATTGTGACTATTTATACCATCGTTATTACAATCACAAAAAAAATAGTATGAATAGGAGAATAATTGCATATAAATAATGAAATTTCATGTCAAAACTTTTATTTGAAAAATGTAACTTTTGCATTTTATGATTTAGAATGAAGTACCTTGTTTCTGTCTTTTAAACGTTTTTATGTCATATAGCCAAACAAGTTTAGACTCTGGCTACTTGTATATACACATATGCTCATGGTATATGATTGCCAGTTGTAAAATCAATTGTATTTTCTAATTGAAAAGCTGAATAAGATAATGTCAGACAGTAGGGAAGATTTAATTGTAGTTTTATAGCTTGCACTGATATAAATATTGGCTAATTCATACTGTAAATATTTTATGATGTTTCTGTGTTGATCATCTAACCTAGTTCTACGATTAATTGTTGAAACTTTACACCACTTTTTACACGTTAAGAAATTTCATAAGTTCATAATCACCCCTTCACCCAATGGAAAATCAGTTTTTTCACTTATAATTGTCATTTCTGAATAACTTTTCAATGCCGAATAGTTATGAAATGAATATCCTCAGACGCAATTTACATATGAAAAGTTCCTTATGATCAAAGACGAAAGATATTTATATAAAACATTTTGAATATTCCAAAAGTTTAAATTGGTACATAAATGGCACACAAAATCAAAATAAAAAAGGGGGCAAAGATGTAGGTACAATGGTATTAAATATAATTTTAAAGCCCCCTTAGGGTCAATACTTTAAAAAGAAAACAATAATTGTTGATTTATAAAGCAAAAGAACTATATGAGAGAGAAAAACAATACATTTACATTTATTAATAAACAATCTAGCATCTGATGTTGAATACTCATAATTTTAATATTAATTGTGTTGGTTAACCAAAACGATAAAAAAACACAATACAAATGCTGATTTATAAAACAGTGTGTTTTTTAAAATAAAGGAATTGAAGACGTATAAGTATCAAATTTTAATTAAGAAGAAAAAAAAATAATCAATTTATGTTTTTTTGTCCTCACAAAAAATATGTTCGTAGTATTTCATTCCATTCATTGAAATAACCATAATTATATATGGTTTACATTCCTTTGATTAATTATGTTAACACTTAATCATAAAATATGAATTTGTATTAAGGTTTGAATATATCAGTTGAACAGGATATGTAATGTTACTCGTTGGTGTGAATTTGTTCTTTAAAATTTGTCAGACACTATTTGGTCATGTTGAATGAACACTTTAAATCCTCAGCTGCGCCTAGGGCTTTAAATATTCGTGGCCAATTCTTGTTTAACCTGTTCATATTGACTAGTGCGTGAGTGGATTTCATCTTTCTAATTGGTCTTGCGGGAGCAACACGAGTTCACATGTGTGTGCCATGTGTACGCTTCTTTGTATCGTTAGGTTTTGACTTCATAAATTGTAAATCTAATCAATTATTCAATAAGTGGGAATTTGAAATCCACACCCGTATATCTCGTATATGTCAGAGAATGTACGAGCGTTAGAGAGTATGTATCATGAAATGAGGGATTAACCTTCTCTTACAAACTTAGAATATTGTTAAGTGCTGAAGGCTAAAATGATCTCTTGATTGGTTGTATTCAAGAATTAGTGTTATTGTCAGTGTAAATTATATTTTTATATTAGATGACTATATTTAACATTATTTCATGTATGGTTTTATTTTAAGTGATGTAACGACTTTCTTATAATTTGGGAAATAATTAATTTAAAATGCGTTATAGGCATAAGGTGTAACTTCATATCAAAGAAAATGACGAATTGTAAATGTTTCCTTGTTGTACGTATGAATGTAAATAGTTATCAAAGATACCAGGATTATAATTTTATACGCCAGACGCGCGTTTCGTCTACATGAGACTCATCAGTTACGCTCAGTTTGCATATCCAATATTTTGATTCCGGCATTTTTTAATGAAATTCTATGTCGTTATGTCAAGTAAATGTTCTAATAAAATGCCTTTAATGCGGGGTTCACACATTGCCGATTATTGCTCCCGTTTGAGATCAGGCAGCGATACGACACGAAAAGTGAAAACGTCGGATTAGTATCCTCAATTATCTGGAATGTCCTATTATTGTCTGAACGCAGTTGTTTTAGTTCGTAACAGATTCCTACTGGTCGGGAAGGGTCCGAATAGTTCGGCAAAGCACCCCGACAGTTAGGTGCGTCCCGTAACATTCGGGGAAACTCAGCCGATTTTGTCTAGTCGGATTACAATCGTGCCAATGTCTCGACAGATTCTGCTGTATCGGATCGAATTCCAAACAATGTTCTGTGTATTCGGGACGGTGTCCTATGGCACGGGAATGATCTGGAGAAATTTTTCATAGCTATTTTTCTGCCGATTGAGTTCATATTGCATCCATATCTTGTCGATTGCGAACCGTTTTTGCCGAAACCGTTCCGAAACAGTCCCGTTATTAATTCTAAATTCGTTAATGATACCCACGTTAGAGTCCCGACAATTACAGAATACAATACGACTGAGACCAGACAAAGCCGTTTGCAATGCGATAGGGCGAACCGTGATAGGATTACGTTCCGACAGTACCTGATCATCCCGAGTATGCCGACAGTTTTCGAACGGATAACTTCCGTCATCGTCGGTTCACTGTCTTTTCACTATCTGATCTCTGTCGGATTACATTCGGTAGAATCGGGACGCAGTCGTGACAGACTCGGTCGAATTTTTACCTGGCGAAAGATGCAAATCGGATTAGAAGCGGATTTAGAACGGGATTATCGGGATAAATTCGCTTGGAAACATTTGAATATCGACGCTTCCTGAACAATATCTGATTGTTGTCGTGATTACATTTTTTTTTTACAAATTTTAATTAAAGTTTGAATTTCCATCCACGATTCAAAGGATCTTGATCAGACTTTTGATCAATTTTAATCGGGAATGGTCCTGTCAAGGACGGCAGTAACAATCGTGAATGTGTGACCCCAGCTTAACAGTTTTGAATATGTTCAAATCTTAAATTAAATTTCATTTCTTTTAATTATTAAAACGGAATATTAGAAATAACTGTTCTTCCCAGTTTAGTAAACAGAGTTTGGGATAGCTAAAGATTAATGTTTTTTTTTTTAATTTAAAACTTTTTTTTTTCTTTTTTTTTTGCATTGCTTTTATATTGTTTATTTTGTTTTAGTAATTTAAAGTTATTAATATCCTCATAATTTGGTTTGTTTCACATTTCAACTTTAAGTAAGTTTCATTCACTGTGATTTATCCTTTCAATTTAAAGGGAGACGGATTTATATCAGTTGTTCTTGTTTCCGAATCCCCCTATTTATATTGTATAATTATATTTTGTGCACTTTTTAAAAAATAAAATGTTTTACTAATTTGATAAATGTGCTTCGGGCAGTTGTAACTTATTTATAGACACTCTTTGTTTTGAATTATAAATAGACCAACATATTAATAACATGATTTATATTCATTCTATCAATTAGGAGACATAAGTTCATCGATCGAGAGCACTTTGATATATTTTAACCTTTTTTGTATATTTAGAGGTAGATATGTAAATATTATGTTTTTTTGTGTGGGCGAATTTTTTCTCTTTCTTTTCTATCATTTGTCATTTATTCGATTGATAAGATTTTAGTTGGTGTAATTTCGTAATTATTATTGCATATTAATCATGAACTTTTAAATAAAATCTTATATTTGCAAATTGTATTGTTTTTGCAGTTTATGATTTTGAGTAAATGATTTTTTTCATTCTTGTTTTAAAATATCGTGGGACAATATAAGGCTCAGACTCTGACCTGTTATATACATATAAGTATATATATTTTGTCTTTTAGATTAAAAAATATATATGGGCCATCTGAATATCCGACTACGAGTACGGGATTTTTTTATGTGTTAAAGACCCGTTTGTGATCTTAAGCTGAAATATTCCTTTTTTAAAAGCGGGTCGAAAGATGCAAGCGGGACTGTCAAACTTGTAAATCGAAAATAAACTGACAACGCCATGGCTAAAAATGAAAAGACAAACAAATAAACAATAGTATACATGACACAACATAGAAAACTACAGAATAAGCAACAAGAACCCCACCAAAAACTAGGGGTGATCTCAGGTGCTCCGGAATGGTAAGCAGATCCTCTCCACATGTGGTACCCGTCATGAGGCACATGTTATAGCAAATCCGGTAAATAGTCTAATTCGGTATGTCACATTCATGAAAGGGAAGGGGATTGTAGTTACGACGTAAGGAACATATCCGATATCATCTGTTCTTTGTAGTCATTATCAAGCTGATTTCTTGTTCATTTTGGAATTTCCGGAGCCTTGTAATTTATTTATGTTGTTTATTTGTTTTTGTTGAATTTAACCGAGAAAGTGAATATCATCGTTGGGTTTGTTTGGTTTCCAGGTGTGTTTGATTTGTTTTGCATTCAAGTAAACGGACAGTTCCTCTGTCTTGTTAAAACTGTGGTCTTTTCCATAGGTCTTCATTTCTTACTTATCATTTCATCTTATGTTTATGATTCTCATAAGGCAGTAGTTGATGAACCTTGGAGTCTTTACAAGGTTTGCATTTAATGTTCTCTTTGTTTCTAATTCATACAAGAGCACATATTTTACATTTTAGTTGACAGTTTTTATTTTTGTGCTTCTTTAGATGTTCTTGGTCTTCAATGATTTCCCTATAATGCTAAAGAGTGCTATGATAATACTTTGTAGATATTAAATTACAACTGTAAAAACTGTCAAATGCCTTCTCAAACATGTCAAAATTCGACAAAGTTAATCAGTACAGAAATGTTCCACTTTAAGGATTGTTCTATTATCATGTTTAGTATGGCTATTTGCTCTATGAATTATCTTGAGTTGCCTTTTATAAGTTATTTGTTAAGATCAACCTCGTTCTATTCTTGAGATATTTCGTTTTGCTGTCATACATCATTGAATACCTTATGTGAAGAGTTAGCTGTTAGGTCTTGGCTGGCCTTAAGCACTGCTGGTAAGTGGATGGTCGTAACATAAAGTTACGGTTAGCCAAAAATGGTAAACAACTTTGGAAGTCAGATTTTCTTTTCCGATTTTCATCTTATTAATAAATAGTTCAGAATAAGGCAAGTTAAGAGTTTCAAACGTGTCTTTTATTATGTAAATATAAGAAGTTTTTTTTTTACATGCAACGTACAATAAAGTAATTTCGTTTTTTTTAGAAATTTTTATCAAAGTTTTGAAATATCAAAATTCTAATTTTTGAAATTTATTGAAAGAGCTAGGGCCATTTTTTCCCTGAGTTCTTTTCATTTGATAAGATAGGTAAATCTTGTTTTAAATAGCACGATAGATGCTAATTATAGTACATGAAAGCACGTCACATCATCTATTTTCATACCTTGAACAGGTATTCCTACAAAAAACAAGGCCAATACTATTGATTTGTTTATATTGATTTTGTGTAATTGTTAACACCCTTTATGCGAATAAGGTAACATAACACGTAACTTGTCGAGAAGCCAAATAATATCGAACATATTTAAATGGGATGCAGTTTTTATACGACCGCAAAAAAATGAACATTTTTTGGTCATATATTGGTATTACGTTGGCGTCGTCGTCATCGTCGTCGTCGTCGTCCGAAGACATTTGATTTTCGCACTCTAACTTTAGTAAAAGTAAAAAGAAATCTATGAAATTTAAAAACAAGGTTTATGACCATAAAAGGAAGAATTGGATTGATTTTGGGTGTTTTAGTTCCAACAGTTTATGAATAAGGGGCCAAAAAGGGCCCAAATAAGCTTTTTCTTGTTTTTTGCACAATAACTTTAGTACAAGTTAATAAAAATCTATGAAATTTTAACACAAGTTTTATGACCACAGAAGGAAGGTTGGGATTGATTTTGGGAGTTTTGGTCCCAACGAATTAGGGATCAAAAGGGTCCAAATTAAACTTTGTTTGATTTCATAAAAAAATGAATTATTGGGGTTCTTTGATATGCCAAATCTAACCGTATATTCAGATTCTTATTTTTTTTTGGTCCTGTTTTCAAAATTGGTCTACATTAAGGTCCAAAGGGTCCAAAATGAAACTCAGCTTGATTTTAACAAAAATTGAACTCTTGGGGTTCTTTGATATGCTGAATCTAAAAATGTACTTAGATTTTTGATTATGGGCCCAGTTTTCAAGTTGGTCCAAATCGGGGTCCAAAATTATTATATCAAGTATTGTGCAATAGCAAGAAATTTTCAATTGCACAGTTTTCCGCAATAGCAAAAAATCTTTAATTGCACAGTATTGTGCATAAGCAGGAAATTTTCAATTGCACAGTATTGCGTAATAGCAAGAAATCCTCAATTGCACAGTATTGTGCAATAGCAAGAAATCTTCAATTTCACAGTATTACGCAATAGCAAGAAATATCTAATTGCACAATATTGCGCAATAGCAAGACATTTTCAAATTGGTCTACATTAAGGTCCAAAGGGTCAAAAATTAAACTTTGTTTGATTTCAACAAAAATTGAATGCATGGGATTCTTCAATATGCTGAATCTAACCATGTATTTAGATTTTTAATGTTAAGGCCTAGTTATCAAATTGGTCCACATTGAGGTCTAAAGGATCTAAAATTGAACATTATTTGATTTCATAAAAAATTGAATTCTTGGGGTTCTATAATATGCTGAATCTAACCATGTATTTAGGTTTTGGATATTGGAACATACGAGGTAAATGTCCAATTTAAAATTTTTAAGGTTTTAAGTTTTAGTTCTTAGACCACATTCATTCTGTGTCAGAAACCTATGTTGTGTCAAGTATTTAATCACAATCAAAATTCAGAGCTGTATCAAGCTTAAATGTTGTGTCCATACTTGCCCTAACTGTTCAGGGTTCGACCTCTGCTGTCGTATAAAGCTGCGCCCTGCGGAGCATCTGGTTTTATATTGAATATATGTATATCTGTATCTGTCCTGGTCTTTAAGGTTTTATCGTCTATAAGATAAAGTAAGATAATATATATTTTAACCGGACAATATCTTACATCAGTTGGTCATAGAACACCTTGTGTTACATGAATTATCATTGATATGGTTATTTTTATAAAGTAACTGTTTAAAAAATTTAGAATTTTTGAAATACTAAGGCTTTTCTACCTCAGGCATAGATTACCTTAGCTGGATTTGGCAAAACTTTTAGGAATTTTGGTCCTCAATGCTCTTCAACTTCGTACTTGATTTGGCCTTTTTAATTTTTTGTTGGATTCGAGCGTCACTGATGAGTCTTTTGTAGACGAAACGCGCGTCTGGCGTATATACAAAATTTAGTCCTGGTATCTATGATGAGTTTATTTACAACCACTGGGTCGATGCCACTGTTGGTGGAGATTTTTTCCCACGAGGGTATCACCAGCCCAGTAGTCAGCACTTTTTGTGCTGACATGAATTATCATTGATATGGTTATATCTATAAATTAACTGTTTACAAAATTTAGAATTTTTGAAATAATAAGGCTTTTCTACCTCAGGCATAGATTAACTTAGCTGGATTTGGCAAAACTTTTAGGAATTTTGGTCCTCAATGCTCTTCAACTTCGTACTTTATTTGGCCTTTTAACTTTTTTGGATTCGAGCGTCACTGATGAGTCTTTTGTGGACGAAACGCGCGTCTGGCGTATATACAAAATTTAGTCCTGGTATCTATGATGAGTTTATTTACACACATATGTAATATGGCCTTTTCTGTCATTTTACAAATGGGCCCTTTGTTGTGATAGAGATGTGACAGCTTCTTGGTGTTTTACCTACAATCACGATTTGTAGTATAACTGATTTGTTCTGTGGTGTTGTTTTATTTTCTGATGACTTAGTTACCGGTGCAGGGACGGTGGTAAAATACAGTACGAGTATCTACACAGTTGGTGAATTGGCGACAAAATTGCAGTTGACTGCATTTGTTACATATAATACCATGTTCAAAAAAGGTTTCGAAAAATTGTTTGTGTTGTATTGTAATTTTAATATAATGTCCTTATTTTAGTTATTTGATATTACACACGCAACATTTCGGCTTCATTGCTATATAATCAATTTTCAGGCACCTCCTTCAGTTGGACGGCAATTGTTCCTTGCATATATGTGATAAATGTAAACACATGAATAGAAAGTAAGTCAAGAGTATGGATAGTCATAGGAAGGCAATCAATAAGCGATGCATCATTTTTTTTTCTTTAACTAAATAATGTATAGTCAAAATGATAATGACTTTATGAATTAAGCAAACATCCGAAAAAATATGATAGAAACATTAAAATTTAATATATCAACACAAAAAATGCAAAATGTCTGAGCGAAATTTGAACCCTATCTTCAAAACAACCTTTCATTTGCAGTTCTATTCTCTACTGATGGAGCAACGGCGATGCTTAACCATTAACCATACTTGTCTTACATGTATTAAGGAGCAATATAGGTACAATTTAGCGATGTTACACTTTTTTCTTTAAAAGCTTTTGTTTTATGGTTTAAGGACACACGAAACCAATTTCAATTTTGAGGGATAAAGTAGTATAAATTACAACAAGCACAAAAAACATAACCTTTTTTTGGTTTGAAATGTTCTTCTGGGGGATGATATATAAAAATCGAGATACTGATCAAAAAGCATTTTTATTTTTTGTTTTTAGAGTAAATTTTGTTCTGATAGCACTTTTTGAAATTGGCCCTTCTGTGAAAAAAAAATCAGGGGAAGTTGGCCCTACTTCTTTTTAAGTTTTCACCAAGTTATAAAAACTTAAATGAGTGAAAAAATAGAGGTACTGGTAAGGTGTTAAATGGAAGAAAAGTGGAACGAATCGAATGAAACAAAACAAAAAGAAATGAATAGTTACTGTTACTTTAAAGATAATGTATAAAATAAACCAAGAGGCAAATAGTTGTAAGCGATTAACTTCGATAACAAAATGAATGTTTCTCAATCAAGAAACGGAGCTCTGGTTATAATCATTCTTAGTTAGGAATACAAAAGCACGAAATGTATCAACTCATATTTAGCTACAAAATAAATGATTTTGAAAAAAGTGTTTTTTTTTTAACAAATTCAAATAACAGTCTCCTGAATATTCTTAAGTTTTTTCATCTATTGAAAACACCTTTATTACACTATTTAAGGATAAACTTGAGGGTTAAATTTTAAAAAAAATCTACAATTCAAAATTGGTACTATAAGTCGGAAGAGCTAGGAATCAAAATAAGCAAACATATTGTTATGGAGGTCATCACCGAGACAAGACCTACCCGCGACTTACAGGAAACAAACATAACTTACATAAAGGATACAAAAAAAGGTAACAGTAGGATACCGCTATTCGAAATTCATAAATCGATTAAGAAAAAAGACAAATCCGGGTTACAAACTTAAACTGAGGGAAACATATCAAATATAAGAAAACTACGACACAACAGAAACACAGCACTAAAAAGTAAGACACACAGAAAAAAATATAATATAACAATGGCCATTTTCCTGACTTGGTACTGGACATTTGAAGAAAAAAAATGGTGGGTTGAACCTGGTTTTGTGGCTAGCCAAACCACCCGTTTATGAAAAACACACAAATAATAGCTATCAAAAGGTACCAGGCTTGTATTTTAATACGCCAGACGCGCGTTTTATCCAAATAAGACTAATCATTGACGCTCAAATTAAAAAAGTTCGAAAGCCAAAACAAGTACATAGTTTAAGAGCATTTACAACCCTTAACAAACAGATACAGTGATATAAAAGATCAAAATCATCATTGTCTTGTAACTTTACACGTTTACATGCTGTATGGGTATATTATGGCTGACCGAATTGTGAAACAGACAAATCAAAAGACATCTCAGTGGAAAGAGATGCACAGCTGGTTCCCATTGGGGTATGTCAAGCCGTTTCTATTAAAAACCACGTCCAAAAAGCGCAATAAAAAAAAATATCATCATGTCATTTGCACATTTCTGACCGCTTGTTTGAATCAGATTGTTTTACAAAGTATTGTTTTACTTTTCCTGTAACAAGTAGTTTATGTCTACCTTGGTTCTTATTATGAAACACAGTTGCCACTGCGTATGCAAATGGTAGAAAAATCGAATGTTTGGAACCATCTTCACTCAAGAACGTTATATAACGTATCTCTCTTTGTCTTCTCTAAAAAAAAAATATTTTTGTTTGTCAATAGTTTGTTGATTCAGTTGCCTTATTGCCCCCCAAAAGAAGCAAAGTCTCAGCACATTTTGGTTTATTGATTTGACAGTTTAATGGCAAATGTTTTGTATAAGACAAACACCAAAATGTCTAGTAGCCTCAGCAAAAATTTGTTCACATCTTAAAATGATTTAAATAAAAAGAAATAAATATTCAAGTACTCGTTTGTTATACCGATCGGTACTACAGTACCCGCTCGAAATTACACGAGTACAATATTTAACGATAGTTCGATTGTTTTCTTATGGACAGTAGATCCACTATGGGATAATGTGAAATCAATTAATAGCTTTTTTATTACATGAAGTAATTAATAAAACAATTACGTAATAAAACAAATCAATAAATAAAGAGTGAACAATTATTACAAAGTCAGAATTGAGTAAACAACAGTTATATTCTGTTATTGTAAAGAAAACATATTTACAAATATGGTACGATGATTAGTCCCTTGTGCTTTTAACATTCATTTAGGGTAAGTACGGGTACGAATTTGTTCTTATTTATATCGTTTGGATATCGTCTGAATTGTTTTTTCATTTTTATTTCGGAGCCTTTTATAGCTGACTATGCAGTGTGGACTTTGTTGAAGGCCGTACGGTGACATATAGTTGTTAATTTCTGTGTCATTTTGGTCTCTTGTTGAGAGTTGTCTCATTGGCAATCATACCACATCTTCTTTTTTTATGTCAATTCATTTTGTCAATATTTATGGTAGTCTGTTTTGTTATTTTGTTACTAAAGATTCGTGAAATGGGAAATCAATTACACTTGGTCTACGTTGTCGTTTCGGTTTTTGTTCGTTTTCATTGCCTACCAAAATAAAGTTTTACGATACTGATATTATGTTACACGGAATGTCATCTAGCTTGGACTCCAATGGTACATCCTGGGATGTTTTTAGTTGTTTTCCCCCATAAAGGTTAAGCGTTTATTTAAGGATTCAAAATAGATATCAGATTGGTGTATGATACCGATATCAATGTTGGTGAGTTTTAATCGCCGTTTATTTTTTTTCCTTAACGAACACTTGAATTGTCAGTATCAATGGCATTCAACATTTTCTTCAATATTCCACACTCTTTATGATAGATTATCGAAGTGGAATCGTGTCGTTCAGTAAACATGTAAGTTTGTAAATTAATAAAATTATTCAAAAAGTCGAAACATCCGATATCATATCCATTCATGATCCTTCAATAACATTACTATGCTTTGTACAGGATATGAAATACAAGAGAGAGGTTAACCCATATCAAACCAGCTTCAATCAACCATTTTCTACATTTGAAAATGCCTGTACCAAGTCAGTTATATGACAGTTGTTGCCCATTCATTTGATTTAGCCATTTGAGTAGGGACATTCCGTTTTGAATTTTCCTCGGAATTCAGTATTTTTCAAATATTTTGTACAGGAGGGGTCCAGCACGATATGGTTAAGAACTTTTCTGTAATCAACTAAGCGTTCCATCATAAGTTGAGTTGATTTCTATCTTGATGTCACGTCCTGTATCAATTCGGGTTGTGATGCATGAAACAATTTCTGTCGTTTTTATCATCTCAGCAGTTTACGTTGTGGAATGTTTGAAGTAATCGAAGCTAACGTCATCTTGATACGATTCTTGACACAGAACCTAGCTCAGTTGCAAACTTAATGCGTAATTTTAGGGCATGTCAAAAACAGCCTAATCACCCTATTCAAGACATCTATATCGTCCATATTACGCGCATTATCGTGTACAACAGCATCTATTTTAGTCATAACGTCAAATGAACTATAACTTTTCTGCATTACTTAATCCAGTGTGCCTCTTTGGCATTTCACGGGTACACATCGTCATAGAGTACTCTAATACGCAATTGTCGGTCGGTAGTACGGAGTTTCGAATACCAATATAATACTTGACTAATCGGTGTCCTTTTGAGATATTGTCCCCATGTTTTTATAAATTGATTTTCTTGAGAACATCCCTCGAAGAATTAAATTATAAGCCATGTTTAAAGTGTAAATATGCATGTGTATCTTATAATCAGCCAACTTTTGAACAAATAACAGGTACACAAAAAAGTATTTTCTGTTACCCCTCCCCCTTTTTTTTCAATGTTGAGCAAGCGGTAATGTAGATATTTCTTTTTATTCGAACAGCTTTTCTGGGTCCTCTTTGCGTTCAATTCAAACTATGTCGATATCTTTAAAAAAAATATAGTGACATTGATTTGTATTCGAACAACTAAAGTGTCAAGTGTTGAGTGTAAGTTGTAGGATAAAAACAATATGTGTACATTGTCGGACAATTAAAGTAAAAATTTAGTAGGAATAACTTTACTTTACTCTACTTGACTTTTATAAGACCGTTACTCGGATATTGCTGTAAAGTATGGGAGCACATGGATGTGAGGTATTGTAACATACTAAAGCAGCTGCAGCTTGAGGCAGCCATATGCATAATTGTAACAGGTCTTTCTTTTTTTACTTATATTCGTTTTTTTATGATGAGATTAGATGGGAAATTCTACCTGAACGAAGAGAAAGGATGCAGTTACAATTATTTGTTAATGTTTAACATAATGATGCATGAGCCTATCTTTGCCACTTAAATCCACCAACAATTCACAATACCCCTTACGCAATGAGAATGATATAATATATCCTTTTTGTACTTTCACTACTCAAGAATCCTTCATACCATCAACTATACGATTTTGGAATAATAAAATGAGTAAACAAACACAGTTGACTATTTACGTAAATTTAAAACCGATTTCGAAAATATTTACTGAATTCAAAAGCCAAACATTATGAATTTGGAAATCGTAAACTCAACATAATTTTGACTTAACTTAGATGCTGAGCTTTTATTTTGAATAATGACCTTAACATAGTCAATATCATTTCCGAACCGTCTTGTCTCTGTGGTGCTAACCATCAAGATTCATATAACTTTTTTGTTAATGTCTGAATTGTGCGAATATAATAATCAAACTATCTAATAATCTAAACTGGTTACCAGAGAACTCTCAACCACATTTGAACATCTTAACTTCCTGTGATTCGTCATTAACTAATGATGAAAAGGAAAGCATTTTAACGAATGTATATTTATTTATTTAAGAGTAATCAGGTGTCTGAATGTATAATATAGTACACTTAAGTGTATATGTATTTATATTGTGTACAACCATTCATATCATCACACATCATCTTTTTTACATATCCAATATATATAATGTATTGTTTGCATGCATGCTTTGTAAATAGTCTCTGTATAAATTGTTATTAGGAGAACACTTTATAAGTTAGTTTGATTAAATTATATCTCATCCCTTTTGCATATTTTAGCTAATAAAATATATTCAAACAAGAAAATAAAACCCGTTTTACTAGTTATCAAAAATCTGTTTGCAGTCAAGGAACATAACGTTCATAGCATTCAGCTATATTTCAGTTAAATGTGTCATATGATGAATCCACAATCAATCCACAATGAACATCTGTACATTTTCCACTTGATCATAGAGCCTAATATTTTTTGAAGATTTGATTAGGAGCTTAACTACAAAATATAAAGCAATAATGACACGTTTCGGTTCAGCAACATCAAGCGTTCATATAATATAAAATAATGGCTTTTTCAATTTCACACACCCATCGTATCAACCCTCAACTATTGTAATCTCTAGACCAGAGCTCTTGAGATTATATTGTGATCTCGAGCTAATACGGGCATTGTACTGAAAAAAAGACACAAAGAAATAGCATGAAGTAACGATAATGTCAAAATGTTAATCTAATTCCAAATAATGAGGACTATCTTGAATACTCTGGCATTCAATTTCATCTTTGTCGATTTCTTCATAATCATTTACGACATCAATATAACCTCCACCACTCTCATTATTTATACTGTTTTGTTGAAGATTGTCAGACATTCTTATATTATATACCTGCACCGGTTCATCTGAAGCTGGTGCTGCATAATATCTGAAAAAAGGTTTGTGAAGTTTATTTATATGGCATAAGTATTTCAAATGTTATCTCATTTTCATTGCATATCATGCAATTTTGGTTCTACCAAATACCAAATTTCATTAAGCGCTACTGTCATTTCTAATGACATTATGAATGTTTCTATGGGTGTTATGCATTAATGTTATACATGCACTATTTTCATAATCAACAGATAAAGGAATCACACCTATCCTAATAATAAACTGCTACGTAAAAAAAAAACAACTCATCGACAATTGTTGCTAAATTTTAAATAAGAGTATAACAATGTTGAATTAAATGCAAAATGAACAGTCATGACGATATCATAAATATTAAATACGTCAACGAAACACTCAAAAAATGGTTTAATATCAAAATTCATTTAAACTTACAAAAACATTAGATTAATATACGATTTCAAAAACAGACAACTGCCTTTAAATATAACGACCTTGTTTATGTACAAACAATAACCGAAATACAAAGATGATAAAGAACAACAAACGCCAACCACTGAAGTACAATCTTCTAACATGAGACTAACGCATACATAATATTCTGGAAATAACCATGTTAACAGGCGCCCAGCCAACTCTATAACCAGGGACAATTATGTAACAGCACATTACATCAGTACTGAACTCATTAGATTGATACACTTCAAAACAGCTAGCAAAAACAATAAAAACACTACTAAAAAAGTACATATCTGTGAGTGCTCGAAGTTACTTAACTCTAGTTCAAAGTCAATAACTACTAATAGACAAAATAATGTATCTATGACTTTAATGTCAATAAGTAAAAATCTAGCATCTAATGGATGTAGTGTTAAGACGTCCTTAATCATAACGAAAACATGATTTTATGCAACGCCAAAATTAAGGTATATGTAGGATGTAGGACAATGAATTTGCATCAGCATATCAATTCTATTTTGTTATTTTTTTAATTTCTTTAAACCAGAATCAATGCAAATATACCGAACACATATCTGTACATAGTATCAAAAATAAGGAAATGTGATATTATTGGCATTGAAACAATTATCTACCAAAGTTCAAATGAAGTTGGTGTAAGCAATTATATTAAACCGTACGTATTTCAACGCTGAGAAAACCAGTTACCGTATCGTCGGCTATAAAACGCCCCGACATGAAAAATATGAATAATTTTAGATGAGAATAATAACGGCTAAAATATTAACAAAATAATTCACGAAAGACAAAAATGTCAGATATGAATCAACGACAACCACTGAACTGCAGGCTCCTCACTTGGGATTAGTTTGTTTAAAGAATCTATAAGGTCACCATCTTATCTTAATTTAATGGGCTCGATAAACAATATCACCGTTAAAATTAAGAAAGTACTATCCAGTTTGTAGTTTGTTAATTCGATACAAACAACCTTCTAAACCAAATCTTAGTCATTATGAAAGAATGTAGTAAAGCTTTTATTTGAGGTAATGATATCCTTGACTTAATAATTTACCAGTAATACATATAGTACATTTATTGAAATCCAAAACGTCACTACAGACACAGACGTACCGAACAACCTCGTATATAAATACAAAATATTCGCCCAAAGGAATCGTCGTACAAAAGGAAAACTAACAACAGAGACAAATCGTCCCGTTTTGTCGATAATGTTTGTGTAGAGTTTCCCGTGTGAATCTGAAACATTTATCCAGAAATGCGCTTTGGACGAATAAAATTATTAAACGTGTTGTTTTCAATTTTTAACATCACTTGGTCGATACCTCTGTTGGTGGACTATCAGTCCCTGAGGGTATCATCAGCTAAGTAGTCAGTACTTCGGCTTGTCTAAAATTGTCCGGTCATAAATGTGAAATTATTAAGGAACTAAGGTTTCAACTCCCTCATGCAAAGTTGACTTTAGATGAATTTGGCTATTTATTTTAGGTATTTTAGTCATGTAGCTGTTCAACGGTTTCGGTACTTATACATCTTCGGATTTCAAATGTTTGGCTTTGAGCGTTCCTGATGAAGGTAAATCAAGAAAAGCGCTTCGGACGCATAAATTTATTACACGTGTTGTTTTCAATTTCTTAATCAAGAAAAGCGTTTGGACGCATAAATTTATTACACGTGTTGTTTTCAATTTCTTAATCAAGAAAAGAACAGTTGTTACTATTTACATTTAAATCATTAGATCTTCTTGGAAAATTTTGACAGTATCTTTTTTTTTTAATTTGATTGTTCATCGAAAGTATTACCAAAAAGCGGAAAGTGTTGTTGAATTAATATATGAAATATGTACGCGTATTTACTGCGGTTGGCCATAAATTGTTTATCATAACAAGACAGAAACTTGTGTACTATTATAAAAGAAAATCAATTGGCGCCCATGGGAATACAACATTGATACATATAAAACAATATTTAAAGATCTTGTTGCAATGTTAGAACGGTTGCCTTTAAGAATAAGCTAATTTTTAACGACCAATAAGTGTACTCTGTTTCTATCCAAACTTAAAGGATGGATTAACATTAAAATCAGTGTTCTCCATTAGGATATTGATTTCCGTTGGAAAAAAAATGTGTCACAAATCACACCATATATCTATTGTTGCAGAAATCATATCCTTTTTATATCGCTAATGATATTCACAGGATTAACGTATAATAAAAATTATGTTCAATAGTATTTCGAAGGATATTTCAAAGGTAAATAAAGTGTGAGGAAACGTAAGGAGATATATCTCAAGATTTATGAAGATAAACGAGTATTCTGTAACTAAATTTGTACTCGAGTACTCGGCCTTCCGAGCGAGTACCATAGTACTCGTGTACTAGTTGCCATTTCTAGTGTAAATATAAAAAGATGGTGTGATTGAAAATGAGACAACTATAGTTCACCGTACACTCTTCAACAAAGCCCAAACTCAACCTGACTTTAGACAAGCATATACATACAGAATGCAGGGGATAAACATGGTATCGGGATCCCATTCCTTCTCCCCAACCTGGTACAGTGGTGTAATAGGCCAACATAAGAACGAACCACTAGTATATTAATCATTTGAAAAGGCTTAACTCATAAAATGGATACAAATAGATATACATCTAACTAACACACCGAGTGGACATGGCTTGGTATTTATTCATTCCAACAACAAAACACACTTAAATCTTAGAGTACTCGCAGTCACTGACAGCTAGTTCAAAGCCCTTAGCATAATGAAAAAAATCTAAGGATAAATTATCAATCAGTCCGATGGATTAAGTGTAAAGATGTTATTAACAGGTAGAAAGCAACATGACCTTGTGCAATGCCAAGAGACAGGTATCGCATTTGGTGTGCAACGCATTTGTGACTTCATGGAACATGAAAATGGTAATGTTTTTTTCTCTAATTCTTTTGATTAAAATTAGATTAGTTGGTGTGTCACACTAAATGTGCTATATATACTTTTATATTATGGTTTACTGAATAGTGATATTAAAATTGTTTGATGATTGGTTTACGTCACATTGGCGAAAAAAAGATATAATGCGGGGACAGAAAAGAGACAAACACAAAGTGTCTAACATCCACATATATCAAATTAAGATTAATTTTTATACCAGCTATTATAAATATACATGAGAAAGACCAAATCAATATAGTAAATCATTGTCAAAAAAGTTTTCACAGAATGGTGAATACATCTTATTACAAAAACTATAATTTGAAACTGGAGAATATACTTACATTGATCTAGATGTAGTGCTACACCCATCTGTAGATAAATTGTGAACACACTATTAAAACATGGTAAATGAAAAGTCAGTGATCATTTGAAATGTTTGTAGGTTGTATCTGTACAAGTGAAAAATCACAAAGCTAAATAGTTGATTATTAAAATATAAATGTATGATGCAGGCTTACTGATTAGATGTGGATATTGGGTTGTCGATCAAAATGATTCATTATAGATATCTGTCTTTATAATGCCGCAGAAAAATCGACGGATTAATTTTCGATCCTCCGATACAAAATGAAGGAGCTAAAGATGCTTATCGGGATAGGCTGTTATACTTCTTCCAAACAGACATTTAAAGACTATATTATGTTTTCAATAAATGGTTCACAGATATTAAACCCACCAAACTTTTAAAACGATTTTTGTATATTCGTGAATTTGAAGTTCGTTATATTATATAAGAGTATTATCCATTCATATTTCTAAAAAGATTCGATTTTTGTAGTTCAAATATTTTTTGATTTTAAACACGAGAATTTTCACAAATTTGAATATGAAATTAAACGTGACCGTTTTATATTCAAGTTAATAGCAACCGTCCTAAATATCGGGGAGTGAAATTCAAAAGAAGGTATCATGTACATTAAGTTTGTGTATACTACTGAACCGTTCAAAATGACAGTTTGTATGCAGTTCGAGCCATTCGATTTAGCAGGTTGGTTGACCTTTATGGAATATTCGTTTCACAGATAAAGGCTGATATGTTCCTTATGTCGTAACTATAAAACTGTCCCTTTTTCATGTATGTACGCTTCCGAATTAGATGTGTTACCAGGTTTGTATTAAAATGAGCAGCACAACGGGTGCAACATATGGAGCAGGATCAGCTTACCCTTCCAGAGCACCTGAGATCCCCTCTAGCTTTTTGTTGGGTTTGTATTATTCATTCCTAGTTTCTTTTTGGGGTTTTGTGTACTGTTGTTTGTGTGTTGGTATTTCCCCCCTTTTTTTCACCATGCCGTTGTTAGTATATTTTCGCGTTTGAATGTCGATTTTGTATTACATCTCTTCTTATTGTTGAAACTCTAAGGATTGTTTTACCCCAATAATATAACTTCAGATGCATTTGACAAAATCTTTTTATTCGAGCGTCACTGATGAGTCTTTTGTACAGTAAACAAAATGATTTTTTTTCTACAAATTGTGTGTCATAGTGTAAAGCGTATGCAATAACCTTTGGTTATCTTCAATACGTTTTTGTAAGTTTCAAACATATCTTTAATCAGATTGAACACCGTGTCCAATGCCAATAACAGGGACTGTGATGGGCATCATGCGGTAATACCAACATTTGTTTTTAACAAGATTGGACAGTAAAAGTCTTCAAATATCTGATTAGTTTATTCACGTCTATAAACAGGTATTTTCAAGAAGAAAATTGCATTATACATTATCTGTACAAGAAATGGTTGAAACGTCACGTAATTCGTCAAGGTTTCCGTCAAATTTGGTAATTGCTTTCGATTTCAGTCTTGTTGCGCTAAAGGCAACTCATGTTATTAGAAGAAGGTTAGTTTAAACAATATTTTGTTTTTCAAAAGTGCCCAAAATACAATTATACATTAAAAATACTGTGATTAGGAAACAAGAAAATGTGGGTTGTCCAACTGTTGTTGAGGGCCTACGGTGACCTATAGTTGTTTATGTCTGTGTCATGTTGGTCTCTTGTGGACAGTTGTCTCATTGGCAATTATACCACATCTTCTTTTTAATATGTTCGCTAACAACCAGCATTTTGCAAGGAAAATTGTGTTGTCACCTAAAATTTCTAAATTTTGCAGTCTAAACAAGAATGTGTTCATAGTACAGGGACTCCCCATCTGCACTATCATTTTCTATGTTCAATGGACCGTGAAAATTGGAGAAATCTCTTATCTGGCATTAAAATCAGAAAGAACATATCATAGGGAACATGTATACTAAGTTCCAAGTTGATTGGACTTCAACTTCATCAGAAACTACCTCGGCCAAAAACTTAAACCTGAAGCGAGACAAACAGACGGACGGATAAACGAACGCACAGACCAGAAAACATAATGCCCATAAATGAGGGACGAAAGATACCAGAGGGACAGTCAAACTCATAAATTGAAAATAAACTGACAACGCCATGGCTTAAAATGAAAAGGACAAACAGACAAATAATAGTACACATGACACAACTTAGTAAACTAAAGAATAAACAACACGAACCCAACCAAAACTATAGGTGATTCCGGTGCTCCTCAAGGGTAAGCAGATCCTGCTCCACATGTGGCACCCGTCGTGTTGCTTATCAGATAACAAATCAGGTAAATAGTCTAATTCGGAAGGTCACATAAATAAGACATAAAAACAATTTTAGTAGCTTATTGGGAATGGGAATCCTGTATATCAAGTGGTTGTAATTTTTTTAGATGAATGTCTATTTAATTTATTCAACTTTTGTTATGTAAGCATGATTCAAAATGTAATTCCGAGCCACAAAAAGTTACCTATCAGGAATATGACAGTTCTTATCAATGCCATTGGTGTGCTTGAGCTTTTGATTTTGCCATTTGATAAGGGACTTTCCGTTTTGAATATTTCTTGGAGTTCGGTATTTTTGTTATTTTAACTTTTCAATATCTATCGTTACAGTGATAATTGATTATAAAGGTCAGAAATGTTATCGCAACTTCTGTGCTACACATTTGTTACGTTATGGGACATGCATGATAATGGCACGGATTTTCTACTTTATTCTTTCGATCATATATATATATATATATATATATATAAAAAACGTCTGAATAATAGTCAACGATTTTTCCCACGTGGGAGCTGGATCGTTACACAATAAAATAAATTATATAAACGCCTAAAAAGTGTACATAACAACACCAATGATATAAAAAGGAACTATAAATGTAATTATTTATAAATATTTCGGATAACAGATATCCTTCGTCAGTCAGATTCTGATGTTAAATGAATCATCTTTAAGTCTTCTTAGATTAAAATTTTACTAAATCTTGAAATTTATACAATAAAAAAGGCAAACCGAACATCAGTTAAGACGCTTGCACCATTCTAAAAATTGTTGAATATGACATAGGTTATATGACTAATTACATCAGAGAGTTCACATATATGCTTTAAATAAAAATAATAATGTGCGATGTGAACTAGCACAATTTTAAAGCTTTAACGGTGTCGATATTATGATGTTACAAGAAAGATTGCGTCAATAAGAATTCCAAATAAACAGCACTGAACGGTCTAAATTTCTAAATATTTCAGATAACTGCATATCTTTTAAATCGATTGCAGGGTTTTAATATCGGTAAACTATCGTTACCTTTATGCACACTTGATACACGATCAAATTTCAGATGACAAAACAATGTTTCTTCTGTTTCAATTTTCTGACAGTTTTACAATATATGTTACATAACATGATCTGCCATAAGCTAACACAGGTAAAAATAACAAGTTTCAAATTTGAAGACAATCATGATGCATTGAGGAGTTTTTCTATTTCCTGATAAGATAATATAAGTACGTGTGTATTGATATAGTTTATACCTACTCCTATATCTATTCAAGTAACACATCAGATTGCTTCCAGCAAATATAACGACACAAACAGCTGTGACAATCACGGTCCAAAAGATATGATATAGTTGAAATCCTGCTGATTTGCGGACTATCAATATATATGAAAAACAAAATGAAAAATAATAACAAAACCAATAGCAATAATAACAGAGACAGCCTGCTATAAGTTAAATTATTTGCTACAAACCCCTTAATGATTCATAGAGTGTAAGTCAATCTATAATGGATGAGGTCGAAGGCCGAATTCCCTTTGGACTTTCCTAACCCTATATGGATCCATATGGGTTCAGTAGCGAACGGTAAAACACATTAATGCACACGAGACATTTTTAACTTAGTTAAGATAGATTTGGATATATTTGTTATACCTACTCATATATATAAAGGTTTAATCTAACATGAAATGGATCCATTGGCGTCACCAATTGACGGCGTTGATTCAATTACAATGTCATTATTTATGCAAAAGACAATAAAGTAATATGAAAATATAAATGTAGGAATAGGGAGTAGGGAGTAGGAACATTATATTAATCGGACATTGGTTTTTTCTAGCGTTCACACTAAGGTGGTTAAACTCATTTCCGGATTTGTCAGAGCAAAAATACTGGGATTTAGGAGAAATGGTCCGCTGTCTTTCCCAATAGAATGTGTTTACCTTTTGAGATGATGTATGCCTACAATTGCAACCGAGTGATAAAATAAAAAAGAACAGATAAGACCATTTACGACAAATCAGATCACCAGTAAGCCGGAATATGTAGTGAAAGTATCGAATTTAAAACGTATTCTCGTGGAATACAGATATAAGTTTGAACATCTGATTGGTGAATTAAAAATACTGAATATGTGAAGGCTTCCGAATACAATCTTAAAATGTACGCTAATCCCTTATTGTCTTTTTTTAATTTCATAACGTAAAGGTTTAAGAAGACATTTTTAAAGTTAATAAAAACATTGCTTTTGTTTTCTATTTTTCGAAAAGAGATTTGCACAAGGCAAATAACATCATCCACCTATTCAAACAACATTTTAACCAGCTATCAGTTATAAAGTCTTTAAGATGATTTGATGGTTTTTAACAGAAAGGAGAATAATGAACAAACATGAGAGATTGAGACGAATGGGCTAAGCAAACTAAGCTGTATCAATCAATATATCAACCTACTATTGTTATTAACACATTTAGTTTTTATCGATATAAAATATATATATGCTTCCTATGTGCGTTACTCTGTCTGTTAAAAAGGGCAAATATTACCTTTTCTCAATAATCCTGTAAATTCCTTTGTTGTATTTCCGAATTCGTTTTCAAGTATAACAGTATAAACATTTCCAGATTTTGGAAAGAAGTCATCAGGCATGGACAAGTTTGCAACAAATCCTTCGCATGGTACTATCTTGCCATACACATCTAATAGCACTGTTTTCCGTGATACGGTATGTGTTAGGTGAGTTGTATTATCATCAGGGCTTGTCTGGAAATACCATCTAGTGGAAAGTATGTTTGTCAAAGAATAATATTTGACCGAAAGGATAATATGTGTCTGTCTATAAATCCATGAATCTAAAATGACTGGCGGACCTAAAATAATATTAGATGGAATATTTTTAACAATACCAATCAGTGTCAATAAGTGTAACAGCATTACAACGACATAGCTATTCAATTAAATAGTAGTATGCATTTTAAAAAAAAATCAACTGTATTACTGAATTAGTTAGAAAATGGATTTTTATCATATTATTAGCCCTCTCACTATAGTACCCCATATTTCCTTTTTTATATAAAAAAAAAGAACTATGTCAAATGCAAATACACGGCAAAGTAAAACTCAATATTAATAAGATTTTGGTGGCGTGTTTGGTGAGCTGCAAGAGAAGCACATTTTACAATACATAACCAATAAGGATTTTATTGGTCCTTCACATGGTTTATATTTCTTTGTTCGTCTCCGTAAACAATTTATATCTTGGCTTTGTGACATCAAATAAGTTTACCTGGCCTTTATCTTTTTAATAAGACTTATCATCGACGGCATAATGACGATACGTTTGACTTGAACAAGTTTGCTGGTGAAGGAAAAAAAATAGTATTTCTAATCAATGCCAATTTTCAATTACAATGTATTATTAATATACCTTTGAAAACCAGTGTACTCTGTTTTGTATACCATGTTCGCTCTCCATAGAATTCATTCCAAGCTCGACATAGATAGTCTCCGGCATCCTCAATGTTACATGACTCTATTTGTATCACTGACTTCTGATCATAAAGTGTACCATGCAATACTCGTATAAATACACCATTAACTTGATGAATCCATGGCGCAAATCCAAATCTCAAAAACTGTCCAGATACATTACATGTTATATTAACAGTCGAGTTCATTTCACATTCTTTCTTTGATTGAAGAAGTAGTTCCATATCTTCTGAGAATTTTAAATAAATATGTTATTTTCTTTTAAATGGTTGGATTATCGATTTATCCAGTAGCAAATACTACATATAAGAACAAACATATATTGTGACAAGATTAAAAAACATCATGCTTTTTACTAATCTGACAGGGTTAGCCAGAATTCGATTGCTAATCAACTATGTTTCATATACATGAAGACATTACACCATCAGCGTACACATTACATTGACGCGACCAGTCGAACCCAGGACCTATTGCACAAGGGTCTATCACGCTATGCCGGGAACAGCGAATATCTCGATTATCTTCTGATAATACTGTAAGGTCAATCGCGAACGAGAAGGAATTTGTTTTCCTTTTCCTTTTCTTGTGATATTAAAAGAAAAACCCAAAACCTCATTTATCTGGTAACATGAACAAAGACAAAGTGTGGTATACAATATGTAAGATAAACAGAACGGGAGTTTTTTTAAAGGAACAAAGGAACATCTATACCGCTTCCGAAAACCTAAGAAATTCAAAAGTATAATTTATCAACATTTAGATAAACACAAACACATATTAGATATATAAGATTTCAACCGCTCGAAACAATCCAGAAACAACAAGGGCAACACGTTATAAGATATGAACACTTCAAAAAGGAACAACAACATCCACAGAGGGAATATCAACAATAGTGAAGGAAAACATCGTCACTTTTGTCTAGAGTTCTCCATGTGAAACGGAAAAATCAAATTTAAAAAAGGACAATTATTTTGCTGTCTGTATTATATTTGCTTAACGATAGTACCAGGGGTTATTATCCACAGTAAAAAAAAAACATACGCAGTAAAATAACATACGAAACAAAAACTCTTACATTAAACATGTTGTACTCTATATAATGTTTCGCGTAACACATACGTTCATTTTCTGAAACCTTTTTGAACCAAAAACCGGAAGTCAAAGTCCTGTATCAAGACCAGTAAAAATTCTGTATTTAACCGGCTTTTCTGTATTAAACCTGTATTAATAACCAGCTCTCACAACAACACATGGTATCATATCAAACGGACATTTCATAATGTATTTTAAGCCATTGGTACATTCTATACATGAAGAAAAAAAGATAAGCCCGATTTTACTTCTTTAAGTTGCTTTTACTTGAGGGAGTACCAGGATGTGCAATTCTGTCGAAAAAGTCGATTATATAAAATTATTCTATTACGTATTGACGTTCATTTACGTTTACACAGAGCAATGTGGTGAGCAAGCTTATTTATCCTATTTATGCTGTCTGTTCATGTCTGTGTTTTTCTCCTTAACAGTTTCAGAAAACGATTTTAAGTTTTTCAAGACATGAAAACTAAGCAAGAATGAATCAAAACAAATTTGACATTATCAGGCTTACCACATATTCGTACAAATTTACAATCTGATATCAAACCCACATCAGGTAGGTCCATCTGACAAGAAAATGTAAGTGTCCCTTCGTATGGTAAGCCATTATATTCCACACTGTATGTATGACCATCTGAAGAACATTCACAAGCTGGTTCGGAACACAAAGAATGCTTCGTTGATGACCAACATCCGTTTGATTGACGCTGCAGTTTCGTATACAATAAACCATTCACGAAAATGTGAGCTGTAAAATTGATAGGTGTAATGCTAGACGAACAGTCGAGCACAAATTTCTCGTTAGTCTTCACATACTTCGGTGCAATCAAATTTATAAATGCAGGCGTGTGTTCAGCTGAAAAAGTAAAACATTTCCATTTGATAAGAACTTTCCATATACATATATGCAACACTCCGAAAGGTGTTTTTTTTTTATCACCACGGTCTCATTGAAATTGGACATAAAGGATATCACAGACACATTTAGAGCTTATCTTGGTACTTCATCCGGGAAATGACAGTGAGGGATAATTACGGTCTCGATTTACCGATAAATGAGACTCAACTTCAATTGCCATATTCGTGAGCATTTTCTACGTAGCAATCTTTTTCAGCACCCGAAAATTTCAGAATAAATTTCCTAGTTGCAATGATATCCGTTTCATATCCTGATTTTTCTGGAATAAAGGGTTGCTGTCTCAATGAAGTAATTGACCAAAAAATTGAAGCAGTAGTTTAATGTAGGTCGTAACTGTTTTTTCGATTGTAACGGTATATTTTTATAACATAAGACAATGAATATGTTGAAGTTTATATGGATTAAATCCATGCGTTCTGATTACGAAAAACGACGGGTGTCACTTGTTGAACAGGCAGGAACTACTTTCCAATCTAAACTATGAATTCACAAAAAATGTTTTTTTACGTGCTACACGTTTTGCTGGTACATAAATTTTGTGTAATAGTTTCTTATAATGGTATGTGTACTTGTCTTTCTAGCCTTTGTTCTTTATTCTCGTATTTTCGTATTAAATTTTCCATTCGATATCTTTTAGGTAAGACTTTACACGTACGTTTGTTTGATAAAATTGTACAGGAATATACCATATTATTGTTCGATAAAAGAAAGTACATGCTAAAGTTTGATAGCATACACATTGTACCAACGTGATATGCAATCAAACTTTATCATGCGCTTTCTTTTATTGAATAATGATAGAGGCGAAGCAGTTTTGGGTTTATTGGTGCAGCATATGAACTACAGATTCATTGATAACTATAATCAACAATGATATCATGATAAAAGAAAGCAACAACAAAAAGGTATTTTCTCATAATATAATCTTTCAATGGAATGTAGCACGATTGATACATTTGTTACCCGTTCCTTTATATCTGTACCTTTGAATTCAGTTACATGGACGCTGGACATTTCATTATTAGTTCCATGAAAACATGACCAGGTTCCGTTGACTGTGCTCCTACTGATTTCACCAACAACAATAGTAGTTTCATTTGTTGATAAATCTTGTTTTATTCTGTCATTTTGGGAATGAGAATAACAGTCTGATTCAGGAAAAGGAAGGAGACAGTATGCACGTTCGTTCCCATCAGGATCCGTAAATGATATTCGTAAGTCTAAATTGTCAAGTTTACATTTTAGCTCCAATTTTCCATTCAACGGTTTCCATGTCATACAGATTAAACTTTCATACGTATAGAAACCTGTAATACAAGATATGTTTTTTTTTTTTTTTTTTTTTTTTTTTGCCAGTCATGTTTTATTACTTTATAACTAAAATGTATCAGACAAATAATTGCACTTAATGGACGTCTTGGTTAGCTTTAGACCTCTCTGATTTTTTCAGATCAATAACAGTTTTAACGCGTTCTTTTTTTTTTCTTTAAATGTGGACATATGCTTGACTTAGTACGAAATGTGTGCCATGGATTAGTACTATGTATCCCTTCTATTCCATTAGAATATCAGAAATGTATGTGACTACGAAATTGCTCGTGAATCTGAAATGCGTTTGACAAAAATAAACTGTTAATCACAGTGAGAAACATTTGATTGCTAAGTCACAAAGATTCCAAAATCTATTAGTATGTCATTGCCAGCGTATGACAAGGAGGTATATCCAATTTCAACTGAATTTATGTTACACAAGGGAACATTTCTAAATATTCTTCAATGTTTACTAGAATCGCTGCAATATATGTCCACATAAGTTATTGAAGGTTTCAACAACCAACATTCCGGAGTATTTCCCAAAATGTGAAAAAACAATGAATTTTGTAACGGTAACAGCGTTTTTTTTTATAAACTTCACGTTAAAATGCCATATTTTGATTGGCTAATACGAGGGGGTTAATTTACTCTATCACATAGCTGAGCGGGTGACAATTTTTTTTAATGTTATCCTCTCGTCCAAACCAATCAAAAATCGATAATTAAAAGGACAATGAATTGAATTTCCATTAAGTAATTTAATACAATGCTTAAGTTCTACGTTTTGACTCAGATTTTATTATTTGACTGTTAAAATGAAACAATAAAACACTTTTTTTCTAATACCCGTAACGTTGTTATGTACGTGACGTCATAGGAAATACTTTTAAAATAAATTAAATCTGTAAAAGACATTCAATATAGTAAATTAAATAACACATAGCTGAGAGGGTGATGAAGCAGATTGGTACCTCTCGAAAAAGCATCGTCAACTTTGGCTTCACCCGATTGACAATGTTTTTTCTCGGGGTAACAATCTGCTCTATCACCCTCTAAGCTATGTGTTATTTATATATTGTAAATACTATAGCAAATCAAAGTTCTGTAGGACGTTTTTCCACCATATTTTATTAAATTATCCTGTACCAAGTCTGGAATATGGCAGTTGTTATCAAATAGTTCGTTTCTATGTATGTTGCATTGGCGTTTGCTAGCAGTGTTTCTGTACTTCCGTTGTTTTCCTCTTATAGTTGATGTAAAGTTGAGAATGGAAATGGAGAATATGTGTTTCATCAGTTTTTTAGTTTGTAACCGGGATTTGTTTTCTCTCAATCGATTTATAACTTTTGAACAACTGTATACTACTGCTGCCTTTAATTTTATATGTTTCCTTTCAGAAACACATAAATGCATTTTGGTTAACGACGACATCATTACAAAAATTTTACAAAAACATTAAAAAATTGATGTATTGCCTTCAAAAGCAATATGGTGCACTGCGAATAATGTTAATAGAATGGAAAGTATATAAACTTGTTGGCTTTTTTAATATATGTTAAATAGACTTCGTTATATCAAAATTTCAATAATTTTAAACAACTTCTGACTCTGACTCTTTGAGCAAAACAAATATATGGTAATTGACCCTACTTCTTTATCGGTATATGCACCATTTATTTTAGAATATTTTAAAATTACTTTGCGAAAAATTGTTTAATCAAAGAAAACGAATGAAGGTCAATTACTTGTAAGGGTATATGAAACATCAATTAGCCATAATTCTTTAAATTACATACCAATAAATAACACATACGAAATGACAAACAGTGCAACATCCATAGTTCTTATTGTATATTTAATTTATCAATTAGAAATGGAATAATTTCCTGTTTGAGTGTATTTTAGACAAATCGCAGTGGACATTAATTCAAATATTGAATGAAACATTTAAAACTTCCTTGTTTATTGTTTGTCACTTCCTGAAATCTCTTATGTTTATTTTGAATGGGGTTTAAAGAGGTATCTATTTTAGTGTTTTCCTTATTTTTTTCTAGATAGCGATACTTTAGGTACCTTTGATAATAGTAAATACGATTTTGCCCAAGAGTGACCTCAACAGTTTGCTGAAGAAAAAAATACTAAGACTTCAATGCGTAAAGTACACGTATTTCTTAAATTTCCGTCATAGGTTACGCATTCAGAGCCACAAATATAGATCGTTTGAATGATACGACCTACAATAACATAAATAAAAAAGCAACAACGATGAGTTGCAATGTTAGACTCATGATTCTTTGAATTGGAAATTGACAAGCAAAATGAATGATTTTAATCATCTGATGGATAAGCAAGTTGAACACCCGAGGGCAAATAAAGCACGAAGTTGAAGAGCATTGAGGACCAAAATTCCTAAATGTTTTTTTCTAAATACAGCTCATGTAATCACCTCTGGTATATTCCGAATAGAAAACAAAGAACAAGGATACAACTCAGAAATACGTGAACGTACATCAAAATAACATTTGAACAGAACTGTCGGTTAGTTTCACTAAATTATAATCCTGGTACCTTTGATAACTACTATTCATTCACATGAAGATCCTTTTTTGAACTTTCCTTTACCAACAAAGGTCTCGTTGACATCAACTTGGCCGATATCATTTATCATAAAATAGGTTCACTGTAAAATACCTCATTACTTTAAAGATCAGTATGTACATTTCTTATACCTATACCCAACAAATTGCAACTAAAATTATTTTCTATAACAAAGACGTGTTATAGGATCTAAATATTGACGACTTCAAATCTAAAACCTCCTTATTGCACCTGTGGTAGTTCCGCCTTCATATATAATCTGGCTGGCCACGGTACTACTAGGTGAACTAAACATTGTCAATAATCTTTCTCTGCAAAATGTGTTATCAAAAAAAAAGCCCCGAAATATCGTGAGCCTAAATCCGTCTATTGGAAACAACTTCAAAATACTGATGGATTCAGTCGATGATTATGCCAGGCAATGGGTTAAACGCGAGAAAGAAGGCGTTGATACTTTGTCCAAATGCATTAAGGTTGTAAGGTCGTTGATACAGATCAGAAAAATTGAAAAGGAACAAAATGGTTCTATGAATAAAACGTAAAATCACAAAAATACTGATTTCTGAGGAAAATTCAAAACGGAAAGTCCCTAATCAAATGGCAAAATCAAAAGCTAATAATCTTAATCACTTAAACATCAAAAAAATATGTAACAAAGAAGTACAAAGTGGCATTAATTTGCCATAGTACAATAACGCATGCTATATCAATGCTACATCAATCTTTAAACATCCGAATGTTGCAGAACACCAACCCTTCCTCCATGACAAATATAGTATTGTACCTGCAGATAAAGCCCCACACAAAATCGCTTCTGTGTCTAATTCAAATTACATAAACTAGTTGATGAAATAATAAGGTATTAAACATTCACTTGGAAACTCAACTTATACCCCTATAACATTTACCAATGAGAGAATCCTGGATAATCATAGATCCATTCTATGTTCCTTTGGAGTTTCAACCAGAGATGAATAACTGGATCTCCCTTCGCTGTATTGTAAACATAACCTCCATAAGTGTCCTTACGAACAAAGTTATATTGCAGGGTCTACCAAGTGCTCCACGAAACCTCTGCAAAAGAATATCACAAAGCTTTTTTTTCATGCTACAGGTTTTGTAAAATCCACAATTACAACTAAGTAAGAAAAATCGTTTTTATGTGAATAGAAAGAAATCAATTGATTAAATTTTGAATTAAATATGAAAAGATACGCTTTCAAAAAATGAAAGGAAAAATTGGGGTGTCGTTCTCGTTTTCTTGCATCAGGATATGATATGGATTTTCTATACAGTCTGTAATAGTTATACACCGAGGAAAAGGGGTGTGAGGATAAGAAACACCGTCGGCCGGAGGCCGACGGGGTTTCTTATCTAGACACGCCATATCGCGAGGTTTATAACTAACTTATATTCCTTTCTAAACTTAATATTGTTAACATTGATTATTAAATGAAAAAAAATCAATATCAAACCATGATTTAAAAGATTTTTATTTTTTATTACATGAATCCCCACTAGAAACCTTTTTTGGTTATCTTCGTTCAAACATTGACAAGTGAGTATATTTTACCAAGGTCAAGGTTGTTTTGCATATTCCAATTAAATCCATGGTTTAATATGGATCAACAGGTCAAGGTTGACCGTATCGTGTTTTCCTTTTACAAACAAAAAAATACGTCATGCTCCTTGTATGCAGTTGTCAATATGGAAGGGTATGAGACGGAGGACATTTTTCGGCAAGCTTTGGATTTGGTAGAAGAAACTGAGATAAATGCAATATTATAACCCAAATTGATTACGTGTATCAGTTTTATAAAGGTAATCATAAATATATTATTATCTTGCGTTTTTTGTAGAAAAAAGCCCCCCTCTTCTCGAGAATAGATAAACCTTCATATTCGGATCTACAAAGGGATAAATGTGCCTGCCATAGAAACTCGACCACCATACACGCTCAGTATACAAAGATACAAATTTAATATTTCGTCAGACTCTCTTTTTGGGGCAGGGGCTGATCCAGCCAGGGGTTCCCAACTCAACAGAAAGGGGAAGGGGTTCCAATACATTTATCTTTTAAATCGGATCAAACCCGCGGTACCCCTACCCCGGATCGGTCATTGGATAACGAGATTTAGAATTCCCCCTTTTTGAAATAAAAAGATCAATGCTTTAGAATAGAGACAAATGACTTGGATAAAAAATATTACTTTCAGCAAAGAAGTAATTAAATATTTGTTTTTGTCTTCAAAAGAGATGCTTAATTTTTTTTTTTCGCTATTGAAATTTCCTAAAATGTTTTTTTTTAATATCTTGAAACACTATAAGTAATTTCTTATGTTCATGTTATTAAAAGAATAATACATTTTTTATTGTTACGAATAACAATAGACTTTGCTTGCGGGATGTAGAAGCAGGGGTTTCCAGAAAGCCCGCTCGTCACACCCTGTGGTCAAAATCTATTGTTATTCGTAACAACAGATCTATTCAATTTACACTTGTTTCAAAAATAGAAACTATGAAGTATAACAATAGAACTGGGCGTAATTATATTTAAACAATTCTGGTGACGTAATCCGATTCATTTACCGTGGATTCTTTTTCTAGAATCAACGCTTCCTAAATCCGTCGCTGAAATTAACTCACCAAATTATATTCAATTGTTTTCTTTGTATGTCTAATTTCATTTAGTCTGAATTGACCAATTTACTGATTTCTGTTCACTAATGAAATTATTTTAAAAGCTGACCTTTAATTTTTGTAATTTCTATATGCCTTCACTGGGAATCGAACCCGTCCATGAATTGTGCTACGTGCAACTAACATCAAATATTGACGAAACTTCTCGGCTACCAATAGGTTACGATTTAATTGTGTAATCTATACATATATATTAATATATGATAGGTACAACGGACACACAAGGATTGTAACTTATATATACAATTATAGGCAGTCTTTTAGTATGAGTTGGTAGCCGCGATGTTTCATGGTTAAGATAAATGAGGTAGAACTTGTCAGTTTAGGTTCGAATCCTTGTATTTTTGTTGTTGTCCCTATTCTCTATGTTTTCCTGTTTTTGTTTTTCAAGAATCAACGATTATCCATTGTATCTATACCACATCTCTATTAATATGAAGTAATATATCTTTTTGTGGAATCAAATACAAAGTATTTTATATAGGTCGTTATCAAAAGATAAATAACATAATATATAACTAAAAATTAAATCTCAAACTTTTCTTTTTTCATTGCATTTGAAAATTCAAACTTATCATTATTTTTTGCTTTTGCTTAATCAAAATGGCGAAAGATACACGATCTACCTTAATATGGAATTTGTTTGTCGTCCAGTTTTATTTTATTACACTTAGTATCTATTGATGGGTGATGTCAAATAACAGGAGACGTTTAACATCGCTCCGTGTGTAGCTAATGTGATACCCTCAGCTTTTGTTTTTCAGTTTGTATATCAAAAAAGATTAACGAGATTTATTAACAAACAAACAAATAAGATATCTAACATAAAGTCTCAAAGCATTATTATATATGACAAGATTACAGATAAGTTAGGTATGCTATCATTTTAACTTTTCTTAAGAAGTAGTCATGACTTGGTTCAAAGTTCAACACATCAAAACAGTTAATATAAATGGTATAATATTTAACACTTAGTTTCTGAATAATTTCAACGAAAATACAAATGTTTAAAGTTTTGAGTCTGCACTCATCAATGGTTTGAGATGTGTGTAGTAGGTGCTGTGGACCTGTAATAGAAAACAATCAAATATACATACAAAGAATGCTCAACTCAAGTCTACGACTATCATACAAGTGAGAGGTTTACCTAGCTATAAATCCAGGTTTAAATCACTTTGTTCTACACAAGACAATGCCTATGCCAAGTCAGGTATATGACAGTTGTTATCCACTCGTTTGATTTGTTCAAGCTTTTGATTTTGCGATTTGCTTAGGAATTTTCCGTTTAAAATTTACCTCTCAGTTCGGTATTTTCGTTATTTTACTTTTTTCATATTAAATAGATTGTTCTGACTTCTTGGTAACATTGCAATCTATGATGTGTGAACATTTTGACTATTAATTTACAAGTTAACAAGCAAATGCATTAAAAGTATTTTGAGTGTGAATTCACATTACTATAAGACGTTTCACGGTACTTTTCTATCCCAAATTCATGTATTTGGTTTTGATGATATATTTGTTATTCTCATCGGATTTTGTCTAATGCTTAGTCTGTTTCTGTGTGTGTTACATTTTAATGTTGTGTCGTTGTTCTCCTCTTATATTTAATGCGTTTCCCTCAGTTTTAATTTGTTCATGTTACATTTGTTATTCTCGTGGTGTTTTGTCTGATGATTGGTCTGTTTCTGTGTGTGTTGCGTTTCGGTGTTGTGTCGTTGTTCTCCTCTTATATTTAATGCGTTTCGCTCGGTTTTGGTTTGTTACCCCGATTTTGTTTTTTGTCCATGGATTTATGAGTTTTGAACAGCGGTATACTACTGTTGCCTTTATTTACCCCGATTTTGTTTTTTTGTCCATAGATTTAGGAGTTTTGAACAGCGGTATACTACTGTTGCCTTTATTTGCAATACCTGGTGTAAGCAATAAAAGAATGTAGATAATCGTTACTGTTCGTATAACTCTTAAAAATCTTTACTATACTGTCGATATCTTATTTACAACCACTGGGTTGATGCCATTGCAGTTGGAGATTTTATTCCCCGAGGGTATCACTAGCCAAGTAGTTAGCAATTCTGTGTTTGACATGAATTATCATTGATATGGTCATAATTATATATTATTTGTTTACAAAACTTTGAATTTGTGAAATGGTCAGGCTTTTCTATATCAAGAATAGATTACCTTAGCTGTATTTGGCAAAACTTTTAGGAATATTTGGTTTTCAATGCTCTTCAACTTCGTAATTTATTTGGCCTTTTTAACGTTTTTTAGATTCGAGCGTCACTGATGAATCTTTTATAGACGAAATGCGCGTCTAGTGCAAATACTAAATTTCAACCCTGGTACATGTGTCTATGCTGAGTTTACTTTTCCAACCATAACGTAATAGTTTTTGATATTTGAAGTCTTTTTTCTTTTCTTTATAGGCATTTTTTTATACTAAAAATGTCAAATATAAGAAAGTAGGCCCAACTTTCGTTCACTACTTTGGTTTAACCTTTTTTTCCTTCAATTATGCTTTTTATCAAATTCTACTATGAATTGTTATAAAGCATATCCATTACAGAATTTATCGATTGATCACATAATATCGATCACAGTCTTAGTTTTAAATTGAGATTTAAACTTTGGTAGAACTAAAGGATTACTCCATACCATACTAAGATTTTTCTATATATATATATATAACGCTACGCAGAGAACATTGAAAAAAGGATGCTTATATATATATTGTGATTCTATTTAAGGCGTATAAAAATATTATTCCACTACATGTTGATTTTGATAGCGAAATCAACATTTAATTGGTTGAAACTTTCACACGTGACGTCGAACTTCATATTCACCTCTGAGTATAATGTGTATCAACACGCGTAAAGGAAACTTTTAATGGTGCGAAGTTTTAAAATGTTTTCCATTATCAGCATTCAGGAATTGTCAGGACTAAAAGCATAATTCTGAAGAAACACGTAACAAAAAATATGTCGTATTGAGTTTCCAAACGTTAATGTTATTACCTCTGTTTGGTTCATAGGTGCCATTTTCGCATAGTCATACAAGGCTTGGTAAACTTGACCATCATAACGGCCTAAACAGCTTTGTAAGGTATGGTCTGGAAAATCAAAAGCATCTACGAGTGCGACAGCATTAGGCCTCATCACATCAAATAAAGTCAGCATCTTCTTCTGTAAATACTCTGCATGTTGTCCTGTTAAGAAGTTGTCCTATACAAATAGAATAAAATGTCATGTAAAAAATGTATTATCTGTTTTTACTTTTTATAAAAATCATTTTATAGGAATTAAAAATCTTTATTTTACAATACTTTTTAAATAATCCAATATTGTATGAAGTAATATAGACTGGTACGACCATTTAGAGCTAGTGTTCACTGTGCTTCTCAAAATACATTTAACTGCCATGAATATTTAAATCATGTATGCTTATCAGTGTTATGATACATTGTCCTCGATGCTGTAAACATTTTAAATGTTGAAATATTTATTCGTTCAAAGTGTTTTTATTTATGTTTTTTTTATTGAGTTAATCCTTCCAATTGATATTTTATCGTGTGTTTTCCTATGTTGTGATGTTATACTATTGTTTCAGAAAAAGGAGAAGGTTTGTTACCATTAAAAAGTTTAATTCTACTGCAAATGTTTGCATCTGTCATAAGTCAGGAATCTGATTACAGTAGTTGTGTTGTTTGGATTCGAGCGTCACTGATGAGTCTTTTGTAGACGAAACGCGCGTCTGGCGTATATACTAAATTTACTCCTGGTATCTATGATGAGTTTATTTACAACCACTGGGTCAATGGCACTGCTGGTGGAGATTTATTTCCCCGAGGGTATCACAAGCCCAGTAGTCATCACTTTTTGTGCTGACATGAATTGTCATTGATATGGTTATATTTATAAATTTACTGTTAAAACTTTTTGAATTTTTTGAAATACTAAGGCTTTTCTACCTCAGGCATAGATTACCTTAGCTGTATTTGGCAAATCTTTTAGGAAGTTTGGTCCTCAATGCTCTTAAACTTCGTACATTATTTGGCCTTTTTAACTTTTTTTGGATTCGAGCGTCACTGATGAGTCTTTTTGTTCGGTGTGAGCCAAGGCTCCGTGTTGAAGGCCGTACATTGACCTATAATGGTTTACTTTTATAAATTTGAATGTCTCATTGGCACTCACACCACATCTTCCTATATGTATTACATTGATATATACGTCATTAGAAGTTAATGAATGCAACAGTTTATTATTATATCTGCTCTTAGATTTCATGAAATTCTAATTATTGCATTTGAATTCCACAAAACGAAGGATGTAAATGTAGGAGCATAAAGCAATCGCCATAAGACAAAGGTCTGTTAATGTTATATCTTAGCGTAACCTGAAGGAAACCTTGAATGTTTAAACTATCATCATGAACCGATAACACACCCGTAGTCTGCTAAAACCGCATAGCGTACCACTTCGTCTATAAAAAATAAAATCACAAAAATACTGAACTCAGAGAAAAATCTAATCGGAAAGTCCATAATCACATGGCAAAATCGAATGACAAAACACATTAAAAACGAACGGACAAGAACTGTCATATTCCTGACTTGGTACAGGCATTTTCAAACGTAGAAAATGGTGGATTAAACCTGGGTTTAAAGCGCGTAACCTCTCACTTTGATGACAGTCTCATCAAATATCGTAAACAGATGATATTTGTTATGTAATTATTAAAGAAGGGTAAAATTTACGATGGCAAAATTCCAATTGTCTCCAAAATTATATCATTGATTGTAACAATCATGTCTTGTCTAAACTGGGGATAAAGATAAAAAGGGAAATGATACAAACGAAAAAACATAATTTGAAGAAAGTTATAAAGCAACAATGGAATAAAATAAAACCAATAGACAATCAACATACCACTACACAGAAATTAAATACGAAGCAAGATGAACACCACACAAAATGGATGTGAACTTCTGAGCTCCTGAAAGTCGAGCTGTTCCTGTCGTGTTCCTCATTGGCAGGGAAAATGTGATGACAAATCGCATTCTGTTATGTCATAACAAAAACGAATTCAGTCTGTCTTTTTGATAAAGAACAAAATGATCCCCAAGAAAAAATATATTGTCAAAGAATCATGTCAATTCACTCTTAAACTGTTTGCTTCAGATTGAAGAACAGAGCAGATAATATATTCATCTTGTTTGGGTACAGATTATTATATTATGTATAGGAAAAAGAAATGTATCTGGTCCATTATAAGTTACTATGTAGAATATTTTCTTCGGTTATTTTAGAGGATAAGGATATATTAATCTGATATTCCTTACAATTATATACCATCAATACCAGATATCTTATTTATAATATAATGATTTAATTGTACCTGCATAAATTCGCCTAAATTTTCTAGGATACCATGTACACCATATAACTGACAAACTTCATACAAGACTTTTGATGTATTACTATCTACTTTACAGTTTCGAATGCTATCTATAAAGTTCTGGACACAAAACAAGTGACAGTGAGCCTGAAAACCAATCAAATGCGTCATAAATATACTTGTTGACATGTTGAGCTATAAAATAGGGCACAAAATACTTAAATGAAAGGGTCAATGAAAATGTATCAATTAGATACTAATATTGGATCTTTCATATATATATATTGTACAACCATTGAGCAATTAAATGACCTGTTGAATAAGAATTGTGGAATCGAATTATAAAGAATGAATAATATGTTATATCGTAGAATTGACAATGAAAGAATTTGATGAAAATGGTAATGAATTAGCTTGATCTTCTTTGTAGGAAAAAAAAGGATAAGTACCACAAATGAGATTTATTTAAATGCTTATGTCTTATTAATTACTTATTCTATTTTTTTTTTAGTGTAAAGAATAACTTATTCACCAGATTTTCACAAACTGAAATGTTTAAAAATAATTCATGCAGTACTACTAATGATAATAAGTTGACTTGTCGTATTAGGGTTTGTATATAGGAAGATAACGAGTGCACGTGTCTTACTAATGTTTGTGTATAGGGAGATATATCTCTTAACCATTTGAGTCAAGGCGACCGTATTTTAACGATGTTTATAGCAGAGTATATTTATTCAAAACATTTACACCAAAAATATCTTACATTTGCCGCCAAAAAGAGTTGTACCGAACTTTTGTTCCAGGCTTCGTGTGCAGGACTACCTGACTGTATAAACGATTGCATTTGTTTGGCAGCCTCCTCAATTAATCTGCAAAAGAAACAGTATCAAAATATGTTCCTATTTTTATTGTTCCTATAATTATCATGAAAAGATTTTTGCATTACCGGTCGAATATTTAAAATATCTGAAACCTTCAACATCTATCTATATTTATGTGATTCTGTGGCTTGTTGAAATATAAATCCAACTATTATCATCTTAACAAATATGTTGTTGAACAAATTATAGTATTAAATATTTATGATTATGTCAACGTAATGTATGATCATGTATTTTATTCGAATCCACCGATTTTAATCTAATATGTTTTTTTTTAAATCTCGGATAAGATGAGCCAGTTAGGGTTCTAAAATGCATATGTATATACGGGAAAGAATTGTTTTATTTGATGTCATGTGATACATATAAGCATCCAGTATTTGGTATATCCTTAGTCATACTAAAACGCGTTTCCCCTGGACAATTTTTTCTTAGATTAAAAACTCAATTTTGCTTTGCTGAACATGAATGATTATGGCAAGCCGTTCTCGTCAAAAATATGTTTAAACCCTTTTTTCGAAAAAAAAAATACACACTGAGATTTAAAAACCTAAAATAACACACTGAGAAATCGAAATTACACACTGAGATTTAAAAAAAATAAAAAACACACACTGAGAATTCAAAATTACACACTGATATTTTAAAAAGACACACTGAGATGAAATGAATTGAAAAACACACACTGAGAATTGTTAATTACACACTGAGATTTCAAAAATACACACTGAGATTAATATGCAAATTACTAATGAATATTCATGAGATGAATAATTCAACAGATTAATATCTTGATCTCAAGAACTCTTGTCATTATAATGAAATGCGATTCCTTCAACCAACATTCGTAATAAATTTCAAGACTTAACATCGCTCATATTTATAAGTTTGTTGCCTATAATTCAGATCATTACTACCAGTATATCGGGATTTTTTTTAAACTTAAAACCGTTTAAGCATGGGTCCCTTTTCTAAAGTCTTCCAACTGTTACCTTGATTTCTCAAGGTAATCTTTTATATTTTTGTTACGTTTATATGCTATAATAGACACGTGAGTAAAATTTTCACTGCATTCTTTGTTTTTCAGTTTTGCAGATTGTTCCAATGTTTTCTTATAATTTTAATAAAGTTTTTCACCATTTGGTTATATTTTGTAATAAGAGTAAGTGGGTATTTTTCTTGTTCTTGTATTTCTAAAGTTTTTTTATAAATGATTTGGAACCAAATCGAAGGACTAACGAGTTCTGTCCCCTAGTTGTTTTAAGCTTGTAATATATTCCGATTAAGTATGCTAATTAGATATGTGCGCATTTTCTCAGTGTGTAATTCTAAATTCTCAGTTTGTAATTTCAAATTCTCAGTGTGGGTTTTCAGTTTATTTATTCTCAATCTGTCTTTTTGAAATCTCAGTGTGTAATTTTCAATTCTCAGTGTGAAATTTTCAATTCTCAGTGTGCAATTTTCAATTCTCAGTGTGTAATTTTCAATTCTCAGTGTGTGTTTTTCCTTTTTGTAATCTCAGTGCGTCTTTTTTTGAAATCTCAGTGTGTAATTAATTCTCAGTGTGTGTTTTGAATTTTTTAAATCTCAAAAGTCTTTGTTTTAATTCTCAGTGTGTAAATTTTTCGAAAAATGGTTTAAACATAGTTTTGACGAGAACGGCTTGCCATAAATGATAAACCATTTTAGAAAGTAACCTCTGATGTTTCATGTCTGAATTTAAATAACTATATAATTAAAATGTTTGATTTATATTTTTTACCTTGCTGCTCTGTGTTTATAAGCTTTGACTATGCAAGTAAATGAAACTTCGTCGTCCATACGTGAGTTCTTTTCCATAGGCTCGCCAATATAACTGACAAATCCAGAGAGGGATTTCCCCTGTTGTTTGGTTCTGTGGCACTTCATCAGATACCTGCAATATAATGGCATTTGCTTTCATGAATATAACTGCAAGTGATCCTTTACACAGTTAACCACTACTCCACTATCTGAGAGAAGGAAGTACTTCTTTAGCTCAGTTGTTACAAAAACTCATCAAATATAACAGGCGTATAATGTGGCACGCAAGACGTTCATCAGTTACACTAGAATCAAAATAGTTGGATGGTGAAAATCAAATACAAAGTTCAAGAGAATTAAAAAGTAAAAATTCAAACAAGTTAAACAAGGGGTTAGAAAAACCTAATTGTGGGGTAAGAAAACCCTTATTTAATATTTCAATAACTTCACATTTTACAAACAGAAACTTTAAAAAAAAAATGAATTTATCTATGACATTTCATGTCAACACAAGTACAAAAGAGGTGATCATCGGGCCAGAGTCAGGTCCTTTGCTGTTACAGTGGATATTGTGGATATTGTTAATACCAAAAATACCAAACTCCATGAAAAATTAAAATCGGAAAGTCCCTTATCAAATTGCAAAATAAAAAGCTCGAACGCATCAAACGAGTGGAAATGAACTCATCATAGATACCAGGATTGCAATTTTGTATATATTCAAGACGCTCATGTTATAACACAAATTAAGACAGAGCAAAAACAACCTCATCAAAACCCCGAATTTGCGGTATGGGCTGTGTTAAAGGCCGTACGGTGACATATAGTTGTTGATTTCACTGTCTTTTGGTCTCTTGTGGAGAGTTGTTTCATTGACTATCATACCACATCTTCTTTGTTATACTTATCAAAACCGGGTCGATCTCATGAGGACCGGAAGGTAAGCAAATTTTGCTGTAACTTTCGAAGAGATTTTATTAATACAATTGTATGTAGTAGCTTATCAAAGAAATCAGGCAAGGATACGCAAAACTCTGAATATAATATTATCATTTGAGGATGCTGACGAAATGTTTATAAATAGAAATTGAAAGTAAAACTTTATAAATTTCGTACATCAAAAGTCCATTCCTAGATTTACATTCATTTATCATAAACGCACATATATATAAACATTTGAAAGCCTTGGTGTTTAAAATTCTTATAGACTTTATTAATTTTATGTCTCGCCTACTTTTGCTGTTAATCGCAGACTCAACAAAAATGAGGAAATAAATCAATAAAAATATTCCTCTTGATACTATCTTTTGAGTGTAAGAAGCTTCTGTCCAAGTTTGATAAAAATCCAGGATAGTTTATGAATCTAATAAACGTTTTAAAAACGTTAACTGCAGACTGTATGTAATGTTAACTGGAAGAAAGGTCCATTTATAAGTAAAATAAAGATAAACATATACAAAATGTCCTTCTAGATACTAGCTTCTGATCATAAACAAGCTTTTGTCCAAGTTTGGTACAAATCCAGTATAGTTTAAGAAAGTTATTAAAATTTTAAAAACTTTAACCAAAGAGTGAATGTTATGTTTCCTGGCAAAAAAATTAAGTCCATTTATAAGTAAAATACGGAACAAATGAAATTTTATTTTTACAAAATTTACTTCTTGATACTATCTTATGATCATAAACAAGCTTAGTTTGCTACAAATCCAGTCTAATTCATCTAAGGTAAATTTGCCCGAGGGAGTACGAAACTTAGTTTCTTAGTAATTCCTTAAATATAACTTGGAACTTTGAAATTTGCCGTACCAAATCATGCCTGTCTTGAAGCAAAATTCCGCAAAGTCAACTCGTTAATCTCCAAAACATAAATAAAAACTTCTATTGTTTTTAGGTTCAGGAGAACACTGCAATTTTATGATAAACATGTTGTACGATCTTTTGCATTTAGATACTGTAAATTGTCAGCTACTCGGTGCCATATTAACAACAGCTGCATTGGTAGTTGTTTATTACACCTCCTCTTTCACATTAAGGAATTGGGAGATTTTCCCTGACATATTTTTTTAATCCTTGTCATAAAAGAGCAAACTAATTATAGAAATACATTCTTAGAGAGTGTATAATAATACACAATATGTACTTGATACTATTCAGGGTCGTAACTAGCCCCTTTTAATACTGAGGCAAAATATATTTTTTGCCAGGGGTCTTGGGGCCCTTTAAAAGGGCCCAGAAGCTCTGAGAAAAATAATGCAAAATCGTGCATTCTGAGCGTTTCCCGGACTCTTTCTTACATAGAAACGCAAATCTTTTTTAGTTATTTTTTCGACAATATTCTGGTCTCAAAGCAAAAACATAGATTCATTGTTATTTAAGACTTTAAAGTTTTATGGAAATTCAAAACATTAAAAGACCGATATGTAGGAGGGTCTGGATGCGGGGGGGGGGGGTCTGTTATTTTGTCAACACTTAATTTTCACGCCTTTTTTCTTTAATCTTTAAAAAAATAACCCCTTTTTCTCTAATCTTCAAAAAATTAACCCCTTTTTTCTCTGATCTTCTTTTTTCCCCTTTAGTCTCTAATCTTCATTTTTAAGGGCATTATTCTTTTATCATTTAACCCCGTCCAAACCCTCATGTAGGATAAAGCAAAAATCGTAATTCTCATAATCATTAATACCGGATCTGTAGATGTCTGTTCTTGTCTTGTATTGTGCTGACTTGAGATTTTTTATGACTAGATTTAAATATAGTGACAATCATTAGTGCAGTAATATACGTTAAATACTAGTACTGCTCAAGTCGACACTAAAGACAGTATTGACCTTGTTTTACCGTATTGATGATTCTTTCTATTGAAGACCCTCCAGCAACTATCAAGATGAAGAACAGGAATAAAAACTTTGACCATTGATTATTTGTATTTTTTTTTCTATACATTGACATTGTGTGCGATTAGCTCCCGTGCACGTGTACTTTATATTCCCTTATTTTCTGTTAAAGGTTCTGAACACGACTTAATGCAAATTTAACCCTTGATTGTAACAGGTCATATGGCAATACATTGATGTTTTTTTTTCAACAAATGATTTAATACCGGGAAATTGGTGGTCTTTCTTTAATGTAAACCATGTCAGCTATATCTAGTTTTATCCACAGGCGCTTGGGTATATGATAGTTATTTTTTAAAAATTTTGTGTTGATTAAGATATTCAATTTTCTATATTTATAATACATATCTATCACTTCTGTGCATATCTCACCTAAGAAAATACCTAATTTTGCAATCCATTCTAAGAAAAATTGGGTATGGTTTTATATACAAGAAAGGCAGTTTCGTATTCTTTGATATCAAGTTCAATTCTCCATGCAGAAACGACCACTTTTTTCTGTGTCCAGTAGCATCGTATATTCTTTAAATATTTTCTCGCATAATGCCTGGACATCGGTGGACATGCAACATTACACAGTGTGACACGTTTACAAATGAAAATCAACACTCAGCCTAGTCATTAAGTAAGACAATAAATGTAAAAAAGACAAACCCGGGACACAGAAGTACAAACAATAGACCATCAACTCTGAAAACTAAAAGTAAAATAGAAACATGGATTACGAAAAATAGGTAGGGGCGACATCAGAGAGTGAAGAGAACTTGCTTCTTGCAAGACACTTTCAGTGAAAACAATTTGATATGAAGACAATCATATGGAGACAATCATATGAAGACAATCTTTTGTTTTAGTTTTTTTTTTTTTTTTTTGAAATTTAAAACATGAGGCATTTGCCTCATTTGCCTCAATGTAGTTACGGCCCTGCTATTGATTCATATTCAACGTATTCATTAGTCTTCTTGTTGCATATTAAATTAAATAAAATAAATTCAATCTGAAAATCTGCATTTGAATAAATAACTACATTCCTTAAAACTTTACCTTGCTACCTGCAACATCATAACTGTATTCTCCCCTTCATATGTGCAACCGGGCACTGCGCAAACATAGATTTTTGGAAGTCCGCTAGCATGTGAGTATCCGTGGCCACCACAACATATTCGGCATACTTCTATTCCTGCAGATCCTGCATACGTTGTAAAAGCTTTAAGTCCTGCTGCTAATGCATGTAACTGTAAATAAAAAAGTATCGGGGGTTTCTTTTTAAGTTCGTCTATAAAGTTTGAAATGATCCATTCTGAAGTCATAAATGATCCATTCTGAAGATCATAAATGTTCAACGACAGCAACAACGAAAAGTTTAAGTAAGTAGTAGGCCTTTTAAAACTATTAACACTGAGTTTAACTCATAGGGAAAAGGGAGCGAAAGAAATAACAAAGAAAATCATACTGAAGGATAAAATATGTTCCTGAAGATATTTAGATTCTAAATAGATACCTGTGGTAGTTGGTCAAGGCGTCCAGCCTCTATTTGTTTGCTAATTCTTTCGTATGTTTCTGTCATGTTAGTCGAGGCAAAATGAAAAGCATACGCTGTAGACAATAAGGGAAACAACCTGTACTGCTGTGTCTGGTAATCTAAAATCTGTGGTTCTATACCCCTTAAATGAAAGTCAATACTTTAAAATCCATAGTTTCACCTTTAAAAAATCTGAATAATTTTGATTTGCAGAATGTTGTCTTCAATCATGATTAATTTCGTACAACTTTAGAGAGATGTTCTCAATAGTTTCATTGTAAGCTGCAAGCCGTTATCAATCAAATCATAAACACAAGCTCTAGAATATCATATCCACTGGAAGACAAATACTCCATATACATGTGCTGACATTGCGAAACCTACTTTGATGTTTTAGATGACAAAACAATTTGCTTCTTTTTGTAGATTTAGAACTTTGAACATAAAAATTCCTATCGAAATTGGTAGATGACAAAACATTCAGAGATTAAATCGTTCTTGTACTTTGTGTAATTCCGGTGATATTAGCGACGAGTTCCATTATAATTTATAATGCTCGGCAATAGACGAAAATAGACAATTGCTACTAAAGCATCATTTTGTAAACAGACCAAATATTTTAAAATTTCAAGGACTAATGAATAGTAGCAACCCGTCTGAACTAAACAATCTGTGAAAATGTATAAGAATTATTTTTAAATGCCTAGAATCTCCTGGGTAACCACACTCTCCATCCAAGTCCCAATGTTTAAAAAGTTAACAACAAATAGATTAAAACAATCCAAACAGGAAATCAAAAACGGTCTAATCTATATAAAAACAAGAAATACCTATCCAAAATTGTGAAAATAAAAAGTTTCGAATTACAACTTCTCAGTGTTATAAGAATAGCATATTATAAGTTACATGTGTGCTAGTGACCTAATACGGTATACATGGGGTCAGTAAATTCCATATGGGGTGAGAGCGAAGTTCAAATCCCCATATGGAATTTACTGATCCCATATATAGCGTATTGGGTCACTAGCACACTATGTAACGAATTTATCTTACCGACTATCATAACGTGTGAAATTTAGACCTATCAAAATGAGCAAGTCCTCAATACTGTTAGCATTAAGAAACTACTTCCATAGATCCTACAAAAACAGATAACAACAATAACAACTTGTGAGGTTTAAATGTGTTATATGAATTTATTTCAATCTTAATCATCAATTTCTTCGTCTGTTGAAACCTTTACGATTTTATTTCTCAGTACCGTTTTGTTTTTATAAAGGGACGTAAAACCACTACTAACCGTGTATGGAATAAGCCCCGCCTCCATACTACATTATATGGAATGTAAAGGGACTAACTCCACTACTAACCGTGTATGAGATAAGCCCCGCCTCCCTACTAACCTAATATCAGATATACACGGTCTCCACGAGGTCGCTTTTAACCAATCACATTCCTAGAAATGTATAGGAGGTAAGATATTATATTCTCTGTGTTCTATTATAAGTCAAATGATGTGTTACATTGCGGAATGGTTTGATAAATATGTCTGACATCATATCGGACAGTCAACAATCCCATTAAATCATCATCTGTCAATCAACCTACTCTGAGTAGAAATGTATTTACTGCTTTAAACAATAATGTCTTTAATAATAAATAATGTTACCCCATATAGTGGAAGATATTAGCAAGCAAAATCGAGGGAATTGTGCAAATGATGATACAAGCATGAAAATTACCACAAAGCATCATTATTATATACTTTGTAAGAAATAACTGCTGGCCATTTAAAAAAATATTTTTTTCAAGATGGCCAAGGCCATTTTCTAAAATGGCTGTTTTCTTTAGTTTGAAAATACTGATTTTTCTGGAAAACTTTTCTTTGAACTTCTTTTAGTAAAAACCAATTACCAGGTTTGGTCGCTACCTTCCCTACATCACATATTTATTTAAAATGAATATTTGACATATCCAGTATTTGCGCATGCGCGAAAATGTAACAAAATTCTTTCAAAAACATTTGAACTATTTAATATATATTTAGTGTTTTTGGATTTCTAATGATATTATGAATTGGTTTATTAACATTTTTCAAGGTTCACACTTTTGCGCATGTGCAAACTATTTATAGACATCAAGGGCGATTGGTATGCACTACCAGGCAATTATCAGGTATTCGATGGTTAAGGCGAAAATGTAGTTAATCTGGAGAATCATCAAATGTAACTGCAGATCAGCCACTTTTGGAAATGCCTAAGCAAATTCAGTGGAAATGGCCCAATGGAAAATATAAGTGTATCGTCATGTTTGGTGGATTACACATTGAAATGACTTGTTATAAAACTCTGGGTGATATATTGTGTGATAGGGGATAGATATGTTGTCTTACTGAAGCCAATATTGCAACACCAAGAACGGCAGATTCTTTTTATGTATGTTCAAATGTACCTAGGACTGGACAGGCGCATCAGACAACTGCATGTATTTTGCTTAAAAATTGTAAATTTCAGATTATGAAAGCTAAACTCAGAATATATAATTATGTCATGACGTTCAATGATTTAAAGACTGGTGTAAGGAAATAGAGTCATCTCGACCACAGTTTAATTCCTGGCGTTCAATTATAAATTAAGAACTTCTTCTGATTTTGGTATTATGCTCATTTCATGAGTTAGACAGTCCATATAAAGCATGATAGCGTATTGTTTTAGGTCTTGATCGTGTAAATTATAGGTGGCAATGGGATTTGAAAATGATAATTTCACTGTACGTAAGACCAGTAAATTTCTTTCTTGTAACACAATTGATCAGGCACAAAAACAGAATAATGCAATTGTGAAGGGCGATATTGGTGCCATAGGATTAACCGAAGATCTCATTTAGACAAATGGATGGTAGCTGTACCAGGAGTCAGTATACTAGAAGATGAATTTGAAAGATCTAGTGGTTTGGGTCATTCTAAAACAGACGAACGACATAATGAAGTCTCTACGAAAACACAAAAAGAATTCTTTAAACAGCTTTAAAGGCTTTGCAAGTATGAACGAGTTTGGAAATTCATTTCTAGAAGAGTCGTCAGATTTGTAAAAAAATACTTCATTTAGGAAATTGTTGATTCGGAAACAGGTAAGATATGTAAATAAACTCCAAGATATTGGTCCAAACAATACGAAGATCTTTTGAAGCAAATGAAAAACGAAGGAAAACCTGCTTTGTATAACCAAATAAAAAAGAACAACTTCCTATTTTGGCCGCAAAATGAAACTGGAAACGTCTTTGTCAAAAACAAAGCTAGAGAACCTTAAAAGTGATTGCGATATCTTTTCTAGACTTTTCATTTCTTGTCACAGTAGACAGTTTTACTTGTAATATTTCTTTATCCATAGAAACCAAACTGCTCCGCCGTCTTTTTCTCAGGATGTCACTTGAAATAGTGGTATTAAATCGCTGCAAATGGGTTTACTTGAAACATTCTGCGATTTGCTGATCCGAATTCGGACGCATTTATCGTTGGTGGGGCAGCAATGGTTAATTCCAGGTCACAAAGTTGGGCAAAAATATTTGATGATTATGCTAATGACGTCATACAGCCTTATGTAAAATCTTGCATCGATAAGTATTCAAAAGTAGACATTGTATTTGATGTTTACTAAATGAATAATTTAAAGGCTGTGACAAGATAAAGGCAATGTTCTTGTACCAGATGGAAAGGTGTTGGTTCTGGTAGAACACCAAGAGTATGGAGTAGTTTTCTCTGTGAAGATGACAAAAAAACGAAATTGTTCAAGTTTCTTGCTGACATAATTTGCTTCTTAAGAGACTATTACAAATGTGTATATTACTCAATTTCAATAAAGATACTTGCTATCTATCCCCTTGTAATCATGAAGAAGCAGATACACGAATGTTTGTCCATGTTCGGCATGATTATAAAAAGTGTTGTTAAATGTAATTTTAGGTAGTACTGACACAGATGTAATAGTATCAAGAACTGCAGCAATCGCAAAATTGTGTAGAACAAATTGCAGATAGGTTATGGAAGGAATAACGACTTTGATGGCTTCCTGCACGTGACATATCAAATGCGTTTGGTCCTTGTGTAGCTGCTTTTCCTTTCGTCCATGCATTTAGTGGATGTGGCACTTTGTCGAATTGTCATGAGAAAGGCAAAAGGTCAGCTTAAATAACAATGGAAGGTTTTCCAGATGTGAAGGATGTTTTTTTAGGCTTAAGTATGGAGCGAATTAGGTCTTGATCGTGTAAATTATCCTCGATCGTTAACGACTCATCTCCGAGATATGACTTCCCTTCCCGAACATCACCCACAGGTGGCAATGGGATTTGAAAATGTGAATGTGATTTGAATTGTTTGCCAGGAAGCAGCGGCATTGTGATGCAATTCCGCCTACAAGAGGTTCTTTTCCAGAGCACATCAAAAGAGAAGTATATCAAGGAGGAGTTGCATGGGCTCAGCCTGATTCATGTATTCGACAGGTACGTGTTCCAAGTCATGAACACTGTGGTTGGATGAAAGAAAGAATCAATGACAGTTGGAAACCGAAATGGACTTCTTTGACTACCGTTGCATCCTCGAGTCAGAAAATTTTGAAATGCGGAGCCGAAAACCGAGCTGTGTTGGTAACTGTAGATGCTACCGTTCTGGCCTTCCTTGTACGGGTTGTTGTAACTATCAGATAATTATAAAATAAGCAATCTGTCTTTCTAACCAAACTAGGCATTTAAACTTAACAAAGAGTGTTAACACTTGTTAAGTTGATGGTAATTATATGTATTTGCCGCCATTTTGGAACCGGAAGTCACTATTTTTCTTCATTTATGTGTTGTTTCGTCGTACTTAGGAACTTTCTTTAACGTTTTATCATAACTTACATTGGATTATACATCCCTTGTGAAGTTGCTTGAAAGTATAAAAATTGAAATTTTTAACTTTTTTGCCGGCATTTTGAAACCGGAAGTCACCTTTAGTTTCATTAATGTATTGTCTAGTCGTAATTTAGGAACTGTCATTGACTTTTTATCATATCTAACATTGGATTTTACATATAACACACCTTTTAAAGGATAAACGAATTATTGTCAATTTGTAATGACGCCATTTCCGAAATGTGTGGTGGCCATCTTGAAAAAATGATTTTTTTTTCTGGCCAGCAGCGGATTTTTTTTTTAGTATCATTTAGTCAACCTTAATACCAAATTTCATGCTTGTATCACGATTTGCACAATTATGTCCATAATATCTCCCACTAATACACAACAGCAGATAAAGATCGATCAAAGAACTAATAAATTCTTATTGAGATCATCAATCAAAATTAATTTCAGGAATATCAAAAAACAAAAAACAAAAATACCGAACTCCAAGGAAAATTCCAAACGAAAAGTTCTTTATCAAAAAGCAAAATCCAAAGCTCCAACGCAACGAACGAATTGGAAACTAGTCAACTGTCATAGTCCTGACTTGATAAAGAATATAGAAAATGGCGGAGTAAACCCTCTATAGGGGTAAATTCAGTAAAAAATCTCCCATTGACTTTAATGCTAATCTATGTGTGGAAATAAATTTATACCTGATTTACCTTTAGAAATTAAAATCTTTCATATATCATTCATGAAAGTACAAATGTAGCCCTATCTTTTGCAACAGTCATGCGGCATTTTTGGGCATTCACATGGCCTTGTTTACAAACAATGTAGATTCGCACTGAATTCCTATACTGACCCCATTACTTTTCAACCCTGTAGAGGAAAAAATTAGTACATTCGGCATTTATTTTTTATTTTTTTTCAACTCTAGTTTTGATCCATCTAACAAAAAATATTTATTACAAACATTATCTACCAATCAGAAGAGCACATGACTTCACTTTTAGACAGAAAGCTGTCCCCCCTAAATGGGCGGTCCCTGATGACGTATATTTATTTACTGAATTTACCCCTATAGCTAGTTAAATCTTTCATATGTATGACACAATCACATCAATATGTTTAACAAGAATTTCCCCGACTTAACGAGCTCTCTCGAATGTTGTTATGTATGGTCCACAACTTGAAGTAACGGACTTTAAAACAACAATTTATTTCATTTATATACTTTGGAGTTTGGTGTGACGTCCATTGAACTAAAGGGTCCAGCTGAAGCCCGCCTCCGCGAGCGGACTTTTCGCCCAGTGTAAAACGTCACCAGTGTCAGAGCAGAAAGATTATGAACCAGGGGTATGTCAAAGAAAATCTCGTCCTTTTTCTTACAAAGTTCATTGGAATCAACTAAGACCTTGTTGATAAATATTCCGGATAAATTTCACAAATAATACACGATGGTCTTGAGAGTAGATTTTTGGTACTGACATTGTTTATCATATTTAAAACGTGTTATAGTATTCTTTTATGTATATTACTTTTACTGTTTAGTCTGATTTTGGTGATATGCATTTGACGTGACTTTGTATTTGTGTTTTGTATTTTACCATAATTTTCGTATTCTTGTCTTTAATTTTTGCTTAAGTCTTTGTCTATATGCCTTTTTGTGCTACTTTGTTACATATTCGGTAATTGTTTTTATAGTATAACACAATGTTGACTGCTATACCCCTATTTTTGACATTTTTACCTATTATACCCGTTTGTTTTGTTCACACCTCGATGTCAATATAATAGAATTTGATGTGACTTCCATACACCTGAGAGGTTTAACTACTCAAACCAGGTTTAACCCACCATTTTCTACATAAGAAAATGCCTGTACCAAGTCAGGAATATGACAGTTGTTATTCGTTTGATGTGTTTGAGCTTTTGATTTTGCTATGCGATTAAGGACTCTCCGTTTTGGATTTCCCCCGGAGTTCAGTATCTTTATTGAATTTACTTTTTGATTGCCCATTGGTAGCCTTTGACTGTTTTCTGTTGTTTAGTCGAGTTGTCAGTATTTTTTTAATCAGAAATATTTTTTCTGTGAATCTAAATAAAATATACTTACCCCGGTGTTAATTCAGATTGTCTTCTGACAGCACTGTAGCGAATAGCTATAGTACAAGCCTCGGCCAGATGTAAAGCGGCACCTCTAACAATGAATGATCTGACAAGTACCATAACCCCATATGTCACTTTAGTATTTTCAGGTTTAATATAAGTACCATCCTCTAAGACCTGATGAAAGACAACAGTATGTGTATTTCTAAATAAGTCTTAGTACTTAACTTATTTAGTATGGTTTTTATATTCATATATCATAATTCGTTATATAACATAGTTATGAAAGGTACCAGGATTATAATTTAATACGCCAGACGCGCGTTTCGTCTACATAAGACTCATCAGTGGCGCTCAGATCAAAAAGGTTATAGAGCCAAACAAGTACAAATTTGAAGAGCATTGAGGACCCAACATTCCGAAAAGGTTGTGCCCAATACGGCTAAGGTAATCTATTCCTGGGATAAGAAATCCTTATTTTTCGAAAAATTTAAATTTTTGTAACAGGAAACTATAACTATTTAAAAGTATGTATTTATAAATGGTGGATCACCTGCGTCAGACAGCAACAATTTAAATGTGATAACAGATTTCCACAAATTTTATCAATTTGTGGAAATCAGTTATCACATTCAAATGGTTGCTCTCTAAGGCAAACTAAGAGATATTAAATAAATAAAGGCAGCAGTATTATACCGCTGTTCAAAAGTCTAAAATCGATTGAGAAAAAACTAAAATCGAGGGAAACACATTAACTATAAGAGAAAAACAACAAAATAAAAGAACACAGAAGTGCAACAAAAAACAAACAACAATGCAACGTTCATAGAAACGAACTATTAGATAACAACTGCTTACTTGGTACCGGACTTTACTTGGTACCGAACTCTTTTTTTTAATATGGTGGGTTGGAACTGGTTTTGTGTCTAGCCAAACCTCCGCGCTTTATCAAACCATCACTAAATTAATTGCAACTGTTGATTAAGTTGCACGATATTGAAAATCTTTAAAAAAAAAAATGCCAGATCTCGAATGTGAAGTATTTGGGTTGAAACTGTAGGAACCGAAGATTACACATTATAATTATTCTCTACAGCGCGAGGTTATTTTGGTGGTGTATTATTTAGTATTTTAGTTTGGTATCATACAATATATTACTCACTTTAGAGTATCGCATCATCATATTTTCCCGTGGAATCTTGACACTGTTAAGTTTTAGATATCCATTGTCGTTAGTTCCAAATCCAAACTTGTTACCTATCACACCGTTTTCAATTCCTACAATAGTATTTGAATTATATGTTTGTCAGATGTGTTAAATTATATAGTAAAAAGGCCTTTTACGTGTTGAAAATCTACCTCCAGTTTATGGTGAGGTTCGCGATGATGACTTTAAAGTTTTCTAAGCCATTGTGGTAATTAATTTGATGATTTGCCACACTCGTCCTTTGTACGAACAAAATAATTTGAGATTTGTTTTACTCTTAAGGGATTAAATTTTTACAATTCTAGCAGCATGGCTGATATTTCATAACGGTTCATATTGATAACTGAGTTATAAAGAACAATCCAAACTAGAGCAAGCCCATATATATACCATTATAATATTGAAAATGGAAACCGGGAATATTTTTGTTTTATATGCTGTAAATACAAAAAAAGTATACTCATGTATGCTTTAATGTAACGATGTCCGGCGAAAAAGGTACGTTATGTATCATATCGGTTAGGTCCATACTTTGATTCGTGTTTTTAAAACATGTTTATGCATATCAAAGCCATTTTTCTTATAAACTGTAGATGAGCATTTCTTTACCAGGCAGCAGGCTGTGGTCTTCTAAACTCCTCAACTGTAGCATGAATATATGGATGCCATGACATTTCCCTTGTGTGTATAACTGGGCAACCACCACACAATGATTTGATGTTCTTCCTACTGAAGAAAAAAACTAGTCATGGTTATCAAGTTATTAACGCATTTTGTTGTATGTACTTTTAGGTTTTGAAATATGCGATAGGACTTAATCGATCAGTGTTCAACATAAAAGTATTTTCAAGAAAACATGTATATATACAAAATGTGGCATTTCCATGGGTAAAAAGAATTTGTGGGGATACACATCAATGGGAGCCTTCCTGCCTTTGTTAGTCTTACATGATTTTTAATTTTAGTTCATTTATATATTTCGGAGTTTAGTATGACGTCCATTATCACTGTGAAGTAGCACATATTTATGTTTAGGGGCCAGCTGTAGCACGCCTCCGGGTGCGGGACTTTCCCGCTGTATTGAAGACCCGCTGGTGGTCTTCGGTTGTTTTCTTCTCTTTGGTCGGGTTGTTGTCTCTTTGACACATTCCCCATTTCGATTCTTAATTTTATAATTTTATAAACTACATATTAATTTAATCAACATGCATTCTTTTACAATAGACAATAGTATGTCTCTAATTGCGCTCCGAGTTTTAAAAACTTATTAATCGATTTTAGATATAAACTCATCGCAGACTACCAAATTCCCCAAAAAAACACATTTAGGTATAAATAAATTCAACCACTAACGAGCTTCCCGACATAAGATGGATGGATACGTCATAGAACCTAAGTGACTTTGCTAAATTACATTTGGAGGTTTAGCCCTTTGTCTTGTTTTTACCTTCATGTATCAGTAGAATAACAAAACTAAAGGCTCTCAAGAGCCTGTGTCGCTCACCTTGGTCTATGTGCATATTAAACAATGGACACAGATAATTCATGACAAAATTGTGTTTTGGTGATCATGATGTGTTTGTAGATCTTACTTTACTGGACATTCTTCTTGCTACAATTATCTCTATCTATAACGAACTTGGCCCAGTAATTACAGTGGAAAATATATTCTAAAAATTTACAAAAATTTCTGAAAATTGTTAAAAAATGACTATAAAGGGCAATAACTCCTTAAGGGGTAGACTGACAATTATGGTCATGTTGACTTATTTGAAGATCTTACTTTGCTGAACATTATTGCTGTTTACAGTTTATTTCTATCTATTATAATATTCAAGATAATAACCAAAAACTGCAAAATTTCCTTAAAATTACGAATTTGGGGGCAGCAACCCAACAACAGGTTGTCTGTTTTGTCTGAAAATTTCAGGGCAGATAGATCTTGACCTGATTAACAAATTATTCCCTGTCAGATTTGCTCTAAATGCTTTGGTTTCAGAGATATAAGCCAAAATCTACATTCCGCCTCTATGTACTATTTTTAGCCATGGCGGCCATCTTGGTTGGTTGGCAGAGTCACGCCACACATTTTTTTTTAAACTAGATACCCCAATGATGATTGTGGCCAAGTTTGGTTTAATTTAGCCAAGTAGTTTCAGAGGAGAAGATTTTTGTAAAAGTTAACGACGACGGACGACGGACGCAAAGTGTTGGGAAAAGCTCACTTGGCCCTACGGGCCAGGTGAGCTAAAAATACACAGAAGAACGTTTAAAAGCACTAAGTGTTTATTATTGTTTTTCAAATTTGATTGTACACAACATCTTTGTATGTTGTTTTTTTATCATCTATTTTACTATATCCTTTTAGATCACACTTTCTTCTTTGCAGTTAAGGTCATTACTTACATCCGCCTGGCCAGAATTTAGTTGCAGACAAAGATGGAGTATTGAGTATGAACTCTTTCGTCTTTGGATCATATGTCGCTGTTGTCTCCAGTCCTCTCAAAAACGTACCTTTCAATAAAAATATTTAAACTAGCATCAATAGCAAAGGTACGCTACAGTTGTATTTTACATACAATTACTGTATATATATTTAAGAATTGAAAGCTTCTTTTTGTAACTTCATTTGGTTGTAAAAGCGTTGACCGAAGTACATGTTGTATGAAGCGCTTCATTCTAAAAATGTGCGCACGTTCAAATTTTAAATTTCGGAATTTGGATAGGAATTGTATGAACTTCTGGACAAATTTATTTTCGTGGAATTTTTGTCTTTTACATACAAGACTCACTACAATTTGCATTGCACTCATTTAAGAGAAGAATGCTTTTTTGTAATTTCATTGGGGTGTAAAAGTGTCGACTGAAGTACATTTGTATGAAGCGCAAAAGCGTTTCATTCTAGAAAGTGCGCACGGTTAACCCTTTTACAACCCTATGAAATTATCATTTTTCAGCTAGGATCATGAAAACAAGATTCCTGTCAAGAGTTTCTTTTAAATACCTGTGCACTTTATTTGCAGGAGCTCGTGTCATCATGAATGTTACATTTCACTTTGAAATGAAGGTTTATTTCCAGAATGTCGAGAGATTGCTGTTAGCCAGTCAAAATAACGTTTCAAAATAAAACATACATGCAATGTAATTATTATGGATTCGAACACATTTTCTTGTCATGATAACTCGTTTGCTCAGATCAAGATATCAATGAGGGCTACTTGCTACATAAAAAAAAATGGAAAACAATACGCATGTGCAAATAAAGACGTTGATATTAAATGTGTCTGAAACATTAATTTGGTTCATATGTGCAACAAGTTAAAATCAGTCCTTGATCATAGCACAACTGTATAGTTTCCCTCAAATGTATTCAACTGACCATGTCCTAATTCAGTTTGAGCATATGTTCCAATTATTTTCTCCTGATAGGCTAAGGATAACCATTTAGCTTTTTGTTCTTCTGTTCCTTGTTGTTCTAAAGTGGGGATAAACATTCCAGTATTGATGCCTATTGGATCTGTCTCGTTTGGAAAAGCGCTCCTGTAAATATATAATAAGTTAACCCTATTAGATATAGGAAAATGTGGTGTGAGTGCCAATGAGACAACTCTCCATCCACTTAACAATTTAAAAAAAAGTAAACCATTATAGGTCAATGTACGGCCTTTAACACGGAGCTTTGGCTCACACCGAACAATAAGCTATAAAGGGCCCCAAAATTACTAGTGTAAAACCATTCAAACGGGGAAACCAACGGTCTAATCTATATAAAATTTAAAAAAAACAAGAAACGGAAAACACGTACATGTATAATAGTTATCAAATTACATAAACAAACGACAACTACTGTACATCAGATTCCTGACTTAGGTCGATGTCTCTGCTGGTGGACTGTTAGTCCCCGAGGGTATCACCAGCCCAGTAGCCAGTACTTCGGTACTGGCATGAAAATACGGATTTTTTGTGTTATAAAAATTTTCTGTTACAAAATGTTAGAAATAATTATAAATTAAGGAATGTATCTCCCTCATGCATAGCTCTGATTCCTTTCACGGATTTGGCTATACTTTTTGGACCTTTTGGATTATAGCTCTTCATCTTTTATATAAGCTTTGGATTTCAAATATTTTGGCTACGAGCATCACTGAAGAGACATGTATTGTCGAAATGCGCATCTGGTGCAGTAAAATTGGTACCGTTAATGTTATTAGGACAGGTGCAAACATTTGCAGCGGGATTTAACGTTTTAATGGATCCAAACCTTCTCCCTTTTTTCTGAAACAATAGCATGACATCACAACATGGAAAAACACACAATAAAATATCAATTGGCAGGCTTAACTCGATCAAAAAACTATATTAATACACTATAAACGAATAAATTTGATCTATGATATCTGAATGCAAATGCACAGTTAATAAGATATTAGGGACAAACATTCAAGGCCAAAAACCAAACAAACAAGTCCAAACAAAGCCATGTCAAGACACCACTGCGAAATATTTAATCCTTCGAAAATATTCACTTTTAAAAAAAAAAAAAAACAAAAAAAAAAAAACAGTTTTTAAAAAATACAGGTAAATCTAAGTTTATACAAATGTAGTAAGAAGAAGTGATATTCCAAATAATCAAAGCTGGTATATAGACAAGATCCATATAAATATAAAATAACAAAACAGCATTATAAACATTATCAACAGGTCGAATTGAGAGTACTCGCAGTTACTGACAGCTAGTTAAAAGCCAAAAACAATTAATAATATAAAAAAAAATCATGCATCAGAGACTAAAATCAACTAAAACACATCCCAGGGACATAGTATTTTAACGTCATGAACAGTCAGAGAAGACATGACTTGTGCAATGCCAAAAATAAATGTATCGACAGGTAGTAGGATAGTGAGTATGGTTTTTCGTTTGTAATATGATTGAGAGGTTTTTTTAGACTTATATAGCCAGATATATTTCAATCGTCGTAATTTCTATTCCATCTTCTTTTCCCTGAATGTGAGCATCTGAATTATACTGTTCATCAAGTTTGTACTTCCAACACAACGCATTTTGTTTGAGTTTTTTAAGTTGGAGCAACACAACGGGTTGCCACTTGTGGAGCAAGTTCGGCTTACCCTTCCGTAGGAGCTTAGATCATCCACAGTTTTTGGTTGGGTTTTTATTGGTGAATCTTTGATTTTATATGTAGTGTTTTGTGTATTGTTGTTTGTTTGTTCGTTTTCTTTTTAGCCATTACTTTTTCAATTTATTTTCGATTTATGATAATGAAGGTCTCTTTGGTATCTTTTGCCTCTTTTTTATAAGATCTTGACAACACAAATATTGACTAAAAGAGAACATTCTACACAAAAACACAAAAGAAAAGGCATACTGGAAAGAGAAGAAATATACGATAAATAAGCTTGGGATACGCTACTATTTCAAGAATAATTATATGTCTACCTATCGCATCCAAGACGAAAAAAAAGTGTAAAAATTCAACGTCACAATTATTCCTGAAAATGGAACAGTACACATTACGACTTATAAAGGAAAAGAAAATGGGAAACTATAATAGTAGAAAATATATCCAACAAATAAGTTTCGGCTAATCTGCTTTTTAGAGAATAGGCTAATGGGTTGATTACTGATATATAAAAGTATACATCTTACTGTTTATATATCATCAAATCATTTCTGTCTGTTAGTCCATGCTTTTCAATCTGTTTTTTAACATGCATGTGTTTTGTTAAGGCAGTTTCATACTGTTCCTCTACACTACAATACGACCAAGGTTTAAGCTGTCTATAAAACGGATCTTCACGTACAATGTTTTCTACAAAAAAAAGTTAAGAAAAAGTAAGCAATGTAGGTTTCATTTCACATATTGAAAGATGGGTTACGTGGGGATTCTCATAGTATTTTAATATGGAAGCTTCAAAGTTATCTGACATGAGTTAATGGGTCGTTCCGAAATGTGCCTTGTAGTTGTGGTACCGTAAACAATAGAACTCAATCAAAAATAGCTTAATATTGTATTGTCAAAAACACATGATGACAAAATCAAGTTTACCAAGTATGAAAGCTTTCTGGTATAATGGCGTAAATTCCTGAGCATATAATGATTTCCAATTTCACGCACAGGCGCTTGGGTATATGATACAGATATTCTTTAGCCTGATAAAAATAGAAGTTAAACAAATGACATAAAATGATTGAACGTTCTACATTGTCAACTGTCAAATTCACACAATCCAATAAAGATTTTTATTTTTTTTTGTCCTGATTAAAATAGTTTATTTTCTATATTTATACTACATATATCTACCACCACTATCCATACTGAGAAACATTTGTTTAAATCACTCGAAACTAGGTGAGACATGCACATTGGTGAAACATATGTGTTATAAATATAGAAAATTGAATATTTTAATCAACAACAAAACAATTTAAAAAAAGAATCTAAAGCATATACCCAAACGCCTGTGATCCCGGCCTGTCTCTACATCGGTTATAACGCCTGTGATCCAGGCCTGTCTCTACATCGGTTATAACGCCTGTGATCCAGGCCTGTCACTACATCGGTTATAACGCCTGTGATCCAGGCCTGTCACTACATCGGTTATAACGCCTGTGATCCAGGCGTCTCTACATCGGTTATAACGCCTGTGATCCAGGCCTGTCTCTATATCGGTTATAACGCCTGTGATCCAGGCCTGTCACTACATCGGTTATAACGCCTGTGATCCAGGCCTGTCTCTACATCGGTTATAACGTCTGTAATCCAGGCCTGTCACTACATCGGTTATAACGCCTGTGATCCAGGCCTGTCTCTACATCGGTTATAACGCCTGTGATCCAAGCCTGTCTCTACATCGGTTATAACGCCTGTGATCCAGGCCTGTCTCTACATCGGTTATAACGCCTGTCTTGTCTCTTTCTCACCAGCAATGCCATTGTCACTGGGTAATTTTCCCCACTGGCATGTAAAGATCCAGAATCAAATCTCGCATAGTCATTTTTTTCTGCTAAGAGTATGGATCCAGAAGAATAGCTCACTTGTCCTGATTAAAATAGTTTATTTTCTATATTTATACTACATATATCTACCACCACTATCCATACTGAGAAACATTTGTTTAAATCACTCGAAACTAGGTGAGACATGGACATTGGTGAAACATATGTGTTATAAATATAGAAAATTGAATATTTTAATCAACAACAAAACAATTTAAAAAAAGAATCTAAAGCATATACCCAAACGCCTGTGATCCCGGCCTGTCTCTACATCGGTTATAACGCCTGTGATCCAGGCCTGTCTCTACATCGGTTATAACGCCTGTGATCCAGGCCTGTCTCTACATCGGTTATAACGCCTGTGATCCAGGCCTGTCTCTACATCGGTTATAACGCCTGTGATCCAGTGCAAATCTATGTGAATTAAGTTTTTTTATCCTACATTGAACTTTTGATGTCGTCCCTTAGCACAACAACCTTCTTAGCCAACATCAAACAGATATCAACGTTCTTTCTTTTTGTCACAATATAAAGCTGCTCATGTATAAACATTAATGACAAATGCTTGGATGAGTCTATTTTATCAGTTGTTGTCGTTCTGTCCTAGTCAATACCATATACTAGTAATTATATGCAGATTAATTTAGCCAGATACATGTAAACGTTCTACATTTTGAACTTAGTTTCTCATTTTTTTTTAGTAAATTTACATACCGATATAACGCTTCCTTTTTAGCTTAGCTGGCCCTCCATGAAGTAGAACTGATAAATTTTCTACATTAAATGTTGCCTTCTGTCTCTCCTTGGCTAAATCCGGGTTGATGCTTCCTTGTGACATATTCAGGTCTATAACGTCTGCAGCACAAACTCATGTAAAAATGTAGAACTCGCAGGACGAAGTTTATATTTATATGTTTAAGATAGCCTGATAAAAATAGAAGTTAAACAAATGACATAAAATGATTGAACGTTCTACATTGTCAACTGTCAAATTCACACAATCCAATAAAGATAAAGGTCCAAAATAAAATAATGTCGATAGTCACATATTCTTTCTCCTTACTAATACATCCATAGTTTGATATTTAAAGTGTATATTCGCTCGTTCTAATTTTTTAAAAGGACTAGACACAGTTATGCCATTTTTAGCTCACCTGGCCTAAAAGGCCATGTGAGCTTTTCTCATCACTTGGCGTCCGTCGTCGTCGTCGTCGTCGTCGTCGTTAACAATTTTTCAAACATCTTCTCCTCTGAAACTACTGAATGGATTTGAATGAAACTTAACATGATTGTTCCTTAGTATATCCTGCACAAAATGTGCGCTTCGATTTTTGATCCGTCAAAAAACATGGCCACCGTTACTTAAAATAGAACATAGGGGTCAAATGCAGTTTTTGGCTTATATCTCAAAAACGAAAGCATTTAGAGCAAATCTGACATGGGGTAAAAATGTTCATTAGGTCAAGATCTATCAGCCCTGAAATTTTCAGATGAATCAAACAAACCATTGTTGGGTTGCTGCCACTTAATTGGTAATTTTAAGGAAATTTTGCAGTTTTTGGTCATTATCTTGAATATTATTATAGATAAAGATAAACTGTAAACAGCAAAAAAGATCAGCAAAGTAAGATCTACAAATAAGTTAATATGACCAAAATTGTCAATTGACCCCTTAAGGGGTTATTGTCCTTTAATGACAATTTTTCACAATTTGTTCATCATATTTGCTAACTTTAAAAAATCTTCTCCTCTGAAACTACTGAATGGATTTGGTTAAAACTTAGCATGGTTGTTCCTTAGATTATCCTGCACAAAGTGTGTGCTTTGATTTTTGATCCGTCAAAAAACATGGCCGCCGTTACTTAAAATAGAACATAGGGGTCAAATGCAGTTTTTGGCTTATATCTCAAAAACGAAAGCAGTAAGAGCAAATCTGACATGGAGTAAAAATGTTCATTAGGTCAATATCTATCAGCCCTGAAATTTTCAGATGAATCAAACATCCAATTGTTGGGTTGCTGCCACTTAATTGGTAATTTTAAGGAAATTTTGCAGTTTTTGGTCATTATCTTGAATATTATTATAGATAAAGATAAACTGTAAACAGCAAAAAAGATCAGCAAAGTAAGATCTACAAATAAGTTAATATGACCAAAATTGTCAATTGACCCCTTAAGGGGTTATTGTCCTTTAATGACAATTTTTCACAATTTGTTCATCATATTTGCTAACTTTAAAAAATCTTCTCCTCTGAAACTACTGAATGGATTTGGTTAAAACTTAGCATGGTTGTTCCTTAGATTATCCTGCACAAAGTGTGTGCTTTGATTTTTGATCCGTCAAAAAACATGGCCGCCGTTACTTAAAATAGAACATAGGGGTCAAATGCAGTTTTTGGCTTATATCTCAAAAACAAAAGCATTAAGAGCAAATCTGACATGGAGTAAAAATGTTCATTAGGTCAATATCTATCAGCCCTGAAATTTTCAGATGAATCAAACATCCAATTGTTGGGTTGCTGCCACTTAATTGGTAATTTTAAGGAAATTTTGCAGTTTTTGGTCATTATCTTGAATATTATTATAGATAAAGATAAACTGTAAACAGCAAATATGATCAGCAAAGTAAGATCTACAAATAAGTCAATTTGACCAAAATTGTCAATTGACCTCTTTAGGAGTTATTGCCCTTTAAAGACTTTTTTCACAATTTGTTCATCATGTTGACTGACTTTAAAAAATCTTCTCTTATGAAACTGCTGTATCAATTTCAGCCAAACTTAGGCTAAATGAGTTTCAGAGTTTCAGAGTATCTAGTATAAATTTTATATTTCATTTCCTTGTATGTCAAGAAACATAGCTCCTATGGCTAAAATAGAACATAGGAGAAAATGATTTTTTTTTTGCTTTTGAAGAAAATAGGACGATTCAAAGAACATTTAAATAAATTGAAAAGCCAAAATAATCATTGATGAGAGATTAAACCAAAAAAATTCAGGTGAGCGATTCAGGCTCTTGAGAGCCTCTTGTTATTGAAACTATGTATTATAAGTAGTGTTTGTTGAAGTGAATAAAATCGAGAATAAAATTGAGAATGTATCAAAGAGACAACAACCCGACCAAAGAGCAGAAAAAGGCCCAAGCAAAAAAAAAAAAAAAAAAAATTGAATATACATATTCCACAATCTATCAACAACAGTATTCCTGACAAACAAACTTTCTTTAACGACGAAACACAGCAACGACCACAATACACCGATACTAGAGAAAAATCAAACAAAAAACATCTCTGACGTGATGCTTCGTCCGGACTGTATTTATAAGCGAAGAAAAGGGATGATGTCCGACACTGTTGATTGTACTTTCAAACTCAGTTCCTATCAAACTGATTTAAGCAGAAAACTTAAAATCGAAAATAGCATGACCTAGACCTGGAAACACTGAGGCCCAGAATTAGGCATAAACTACTGAAAACTGATTTGTATTGATAGTAATGAAAATTTGGGCACAGGACGTTCGCGCTTTTTTACCTGTAAAACGATCGGACATTTGTGCTTCAAATACTATGGACATTTGCGCTTTAAACAAAATATCATAATGACATTGCACCTAAATATCACAAGTAGTTCCTGTCAAACTGACTTGGGCAAAAAACTTAGCAATTGCCATCGTAAAAGCAATAATTATGGCTCGCTTTCGTTGCAGGCAATACAAAAACCATAACGACTACAACACATACCTAGAGTAAAAAAAAAACCAAAAAAACTTGAAGTTTTGTATGTAAAAAGTAAAATCACAAAAAATACATAACTCCGACGAAAATTCAAAACGAAAAGTCCCTAATCAAATGGAAAAATCAAAAGCTCATACATCAAACGAATGATAAACAACTATCATATTACTGCCTTGGCACATCAATTTTGTTTTGTAGAAAATGGGGTAATCAACCTGGGTTTATAGCTAGCTAAACCTCTCACTTGTAGGACAGTTACAGTTTAAAAAGACTAAGTAAAGGAATAACGAAATCTTAACAGTGACCAAGGAATCATGAAAATGTGTTCAAGGTCAAGTGAATCCTGTAATAGGAATTCGCACACAATACACACAATAATCATATACACCACATATAGTCAATTTTCCAAGTCCGTATTTGTGCTCAAAATGCAATTTATAACTTTTAAAATAAGACTTCTAAAAGTATGGAACGCCATTGGAGCCAAATAACGGTGGTCTGGGTACGCCCGTCATATGACAGTCACCGCATGGTAAGGGGTAACAAACAAAATAAAATAGAATAATTATGCCCTACCTACGATAGAAGAGGGGCATTATGTGTTCTGGTCTGTGCCTCCGTTCGTCCGTCCGTGCGTCCGTTCGCTTCAGGTTAAAGTTTTTGGTCAAGGTAGTTTTTGATGAAGTTGAAGTCCAATCAACTTGAAACTTTGTACACATGTTCCCCATGATATGATTTTTCTAATTTTAATTCCAAATTATAGTTTTGACCCCCAGTTTCATGGTCCACTGAACATAGAAAATGATAGTGCGAAGTTCAGGTTAAAGTTTTTGGTCAAGGTAGTTTTTGATGAAGTTAAAGTTACATCAACTTGAAACTTAGTACACATGTTCCCTATGATATGATTTTTCTCATTTTAATTCCAAATTAAAGTTTTGACCCCAATTTCACGGTCCACTGAATATAGAAAATGATAGTGCGAGTGGGGCATCCGTGTACTATGGACACATTCTTGTTTTTAAGTGTTTTTGGGCTAATCCGTGTATCTGGAGGCCTTACTTACCCGTTGTGACCCAAAATAAGATGAAGAAAACATCCAAATTTTAGCTAAAACTAGAAAAAAGTTGGTGTCAACTTCCAAGGGCCTTAACTCTTACCATACTGAATTGTTTTCAGACGAAATGTCTAATTTTCGTTTATTTGCAAAAATATGCAAATTATATGCAAATGAGCTTAGTCCTGTTGCTGTAGCACATTGATTCCTTTAAATCTAAAGTAAGTGATAACGTGGTGGGGTGAGTGGGCGATAATTTGGCCAAAAGTTGGTCATCAGGTGCAAAAAGCGTCATTTTTGACGATTTTTAGACCTTTTTCTTGACCCAGAAGACCCAGGGATACTGGTCGAGGTATCCAACTGTAGCTTGCATGTTGAGTGGACCCTATTTAACAAATTGACCCCAATAGTTATTAGGTGGGAGTGATTCTGATCTTGGTTCAGCAGTTTACAGAAGGTCATTTGCACCAAAAAAACGGAATTTTACGATTTTTTTTTCGATTTTTGACTTCAAATGGACCCGAAACCGGAAGTTGTCGTTTCCTATGCGTATTTCAATAATAATAACGATCAGTAGTTATATGGCCTTGGGTTTGCACTATTTTGCAAGTTTTATGCCTCTGAACTTTCCGTGTAAGAAACAGATGTGAATCCCACCCCTCCAGAAAACCGATTTCAGCCGATTTCAATTTTCCAAGTCCGTATTTGTGCTCAAAATGCAACTTATACATGAGAAACATGAATATGGATAGCCTCAGGTTGACGGAACATGCATAACTTTTAAAATAAGTATCATAAAGTGGACTTCTAAAAGTATGGAACGCCATTGGAGCCAAATAACGGTGGTCTGGGTACGACCGTCATATGACTACAACGCATGGTAAGGGTTAAATTAAACTGATTTAATCACAAACTAATCTAATACATGGAAACTAAGCAAAAGTTTCAAAGTTGATAGACCATGACTGAGTGGGCAGGGCCAAATATTCTCCATGGAAATGAGATGTGCTTATGCTTATATACAACTTAATACGATTAACATTGGCCTACCGCTAATGGTTGCCCTTGAACTGACATAATCACAAACTAATACATGTTAACTTAGCAAAATTTTCGATGTCAATAGACCAGGACTAAGGGGACGCAGCCAGATAATCACCATGGAAATGAGATATGCCAATGCTTATACAACTGCTTACCAAATATGATTGACCTAACACTTGTTGTTCACCATAAACTAGACCAAATCACAAACTAATACATTGTTGATGCTGCTGCCACTGCTGCCGCCTACAACCCAGGAAACAGCATAAATATGTCTCTCTTTTTTTAATCTGTGACAGTCAGTCAAAGCGAGACAAAAATTGACTATAAAAGGCAATAACTCCTTAAGGGGTCAATTGACCATTTTGGTATTATATTCATTCATCAACATTCTCAGGCAGTGTTCTATTATAATTTGTTTAGGTGAATTTCTAATTCTCAACTGTCATCTTTTTATTAGTATAATATTATATCTAAGTAACTTAATTTAACAGAGTTCTTAACTAGAGGCTCTCAAGAGCCTGTATCGCTCACCTGATTCTACTTGGGTTTTTGAAATCATATAAAAAGATAAAAGTAACAACACTTGGCCAGCACCTCATTGAGAAAGGAACATTTATGCTATGTTTGACTTCATTCCATTCAGTGGTTCTCCAAAAGAAGTCATTTGTATGTATTTCCCATAGGGTCCTATGTTAAACTAAGTCCCCAGCTTGTGGCCATCTTGGATGATGGATCGGCTACAAAGTAACAACACTTGGTCAGCACCTCACAAGGAACATTCATGCCATTTTTGGTTTAATTCCATTCAGTGGTTCTCTAAAAGAAGTCATTTGTATGCATTTCCCATAGGGTCCTATGTTAAATAAAGTCCCCTGCTGGCGGCCAACTTGGATGATGGATCGGCTACAAAGTAACAACACATGGTCAACACCTCATAAAGAACTTTCATGCCATTTTTTGTTTTATTCCATTCAGTGGTTCTCTAGAAGAAGTTCAAAATGTAAAAAGTTAACGACGACGGACGCCAAGGGATGAGAAATGCTCACTTGGCCCTTCGAGCAAGGTGAGCTAAAAAGTGGTGGTCTGAATGGTTTGACTTCAAAATTTTGTGAAGGACAGACACATTTTTGCAACAAGAATAACATTGAAGACCAGCAGATTATTCTTCAAGGACCGCCATGGGAAAAAAGATTTTGTGAACTGAACTTTTTTTAAATTGTTTAAATTTTGAATATAGTTCCTGCATTCAGCAACCATTTAAATCAATTATTTAAATGCAGCACAGATGCTTCTGTTACACTGTAATCTTGAAATTCATGTCTATGTGGATAGGTTATATTTTCAGAAATTCATGCAGGCATTCTCCTTCGCAGCACCTGAATTGATTAAGACAGGAGCCATTCAATTTTTCATTTGTTGTATCTAGTGTAGATGTTTAAAATGCTTGGTGGGATGTTAGCATCTAGCTGTAAAAGTGTCAAAAGAAAAGTTGGAACATCAAAGTAATGCTTTATTTTTTATTGACACATAAAATAACTAACACATTTGCATTTCATTTACACAATACCAAAAACAGTAAAAGGAATTTCAGACATAAACAATTTATATATACACATACAAAAATATATACACAATACACAAACAATTAACTACTGCATCTTTTTTTAAGCACTTTTGACAAATTATATTGCATTTTCCTCCTTTTCTGTAAGCTGCGTCTTATTTTATATGAAATTGATATGTTTCATGTAACTCAATGAATAACAAATGTGTCAAATACACATGCAGAAATGTTATGATGTAAACACATAATACAATGTATAAACAAGTTAAGAGGGATAAATGCGAGGTGTGTGAAAAAGATAATATGTATGAAAATTTTTACAATGAATATCCCTATCTACAAGTCAGGAGATTTATTTTGCCCCACAGGTCTGTACATTTCATTAAGGTAACAGAACAATTGAACTTACAGGATAAAAAAAAATACTGACCAGCATCATAAAATCTGAAACCCAAGAAGGGGATGTTGTACCAACATTTTGTCGATATTCTGGGATACAGAAATGAACATGAGTAAGATCTAATGCTGCTTTGAGTATTTGCACCATTTAGGTCAACATATTTCTTATTTACAACTAAAAGACTATGGTTGAAAGGCAAGTATGATTAATGCATCAAGAACACAACTGTCAAATACAGTCATTGATAAATTAAAGCTCAAGTTCAAACTTGCCATCTACATAATTCAAATTTAAAAACACTGAAAAATTATACTTCTCAAATTGTCAAAGCTGTCCAAGAGAACATTTTCAACTAAAACTCCCAATCAGGCATGGGGTAATCGTAATCAGTAATCGTAATCAGCTGTAATCGATTACATTTTGCAGTGTAATACTATGTAATCAGTAATCATGCCATTTCTGATTACAAGTAATCATAATGTAATCGGTTACATTGCAAAAAACAGGTGTAATCATGATTACTTTTAGATTACTTTAAGATTACATTCATATGATTATTTGCTGATTACAAATCTTGTATATATATATGAAAATAGTTTTTGATAGACAATATGAAAATAAGACAATGTAAAGCTTGAATGAAAAATCATGAAACTGGTATTCACAATGATGGGACCTTGTTTAATGTGATAAATTGTATCATCTATATAACAATTTTGTATAACCAAGTGTTTTATTTTGTTAACAGTTTACTAAAGGAAATTGCCTCTCCAATATTTTGTTTTGAGATTGAGCTCTTATAATACAAGAATATGCCTTGAAAGCATTTTTTTTCCTTGATTGAAAACTTCTGATATTAACTCCAATTTCATATAAGTTTAACCAATATTTTTACATAACTACATTAAATTCAAATGCAGAAAACATTTAGTTCCAATTTTACTTTGATGGTCGACATAAATATATGAGCTCACTTAATTCAAAATGGAAGTTAAAACCAGATTTCATTTATTGACAAATTGAATAAATTTTGTTTTCCATAACTTCGTGTATAATATGTGCTTTCTAATTTTTATTCTTTATTAACTTTGAGCCTTATGGCTCATTAGTACAAACAAGTACATGTACAGTGTATACATATGGCATAATATTACAAACAATATGCATAGTAAACAACAGGTGACGTCAAAGTTTCATTAGTACAAAATATATTTTATTAAAATAGACTGTTTCTTAATTTAAAGAGAAATGTATATACTTTCCTAAGTTACAAAGCTGTTTTGTGTTTTCACCTGACAATAATTATTAATTAGATCAAGTATTAAAAAATTTCAAACAAAATAATGACAATCAACCACTTTTAACTTTATTGATATTGTTATTAAGACAATAAAATTTTAATACCCAAGCTCACCTATTGTTTGTTAAAAAAAATGGAAGTGGTGATTAACACCTGTAAAAACATTAATGAATATGTCAATTACGTCCCAACAGACAATAAAACTATACTTAATTAATTTTTCCTTATTTGTTCAGTTTTTTTGTTAATTAGGCAGTTGGTTAAAATTTGTAGAAAAAAAATAAAGTTATATCTTTTACATAGAGAAAGGACATGCACTTGTTTGTAAAAGCTATTTTATCAAATTACACATGTTACACTGTACTATTCTATAAATTCTTTTAATTAAGATGAATAATTTAAGGCTTTTAAAAAAATCACCAAAATTAGCTTTTTTGTGAGGATAAAAAATTATCAAAAAAACTTTGATATTGCAATATACAATGTAATCATAAGTAATCATGATTACTTTAAAGAAAAGTAATCTAATGTAATCGATTACATATGAAAAAGGGTGTAATTGTAATGTAATCGATTACATTTTATTAGCAAAGTAATTGTAATTCAATCGATTACATTTTAAAGTAATCGACCCCATCCCTGCTCCCAATTGCAGGCTTTTTGCAGCATAACATTTCCATTCTTATTTATGTAGACTTCAAACAAAATTAAAGCTTTATAACATTAATTTTTTGACACTCTTTATCTTGAAAATTGATCCTTTTGATATTCTTTATTTAGTATTAAAGTTATTAAAACAAGATAGAAATTTAACAAAATGTATTTCAAATGTGTTAAAACAGTGGTAACAAAAAACAAACATGATTGCTTCCCTTTTAGCTGTATTGTATGTATTGTTACCACAAAGCAACTAATAAACATGACAAGTACTAAACAAATATCATAAAGCACTTCATTCAAACGAACTAGGTATGAAAAATGCATTTTACATGATTTGTTTCAAGAATGTACCATTTTGATTGGTAAAAACTCATTTATGAGTGTCTTAAGATCAATAACATATATCTCTGTTTTGAACAGAAATGTTTCATATATTCAAATGCGAGAACACATATTTTCATCCGTCCACGCCTTTATCTTTGTCCGAGTCGTCCTCCACCATTTCACCATTAATCATTTCCACATGAATTTGATTTTGATCGTTTTGTTGTTGTGCCCAGTTATCATTATATGTAACTTTATCTACAGCGACTACAGTCACAGAATCTATTTTATCCTGAAGGTCTGCCCTAGATGATGCCAGGGCATGCTGCACAGCCATTTCTTTCTGTGCCCTCTCTTCCATCAGTGCTCTTGACATCTGTATTTGGAATTCTAATCTTGTTTGTTGTAAAGCCTACAAAAATATAATCACGTTACTATTGTAATCAGTTACTCAAATATTCAATACATGGAACCCAGTGTCTCACCTACTTTTTCTGTTAGTCCCAGGCTCAACTAAAATGGGGAAAAATATGTTAAAACATTTTCTCCTAGAAACTATCTGTTGATTGTAAAAGGCTTCTGTCCAAGTTTGGTAAAAATCCAGGATAGTTTATGAATGTAATAAATATTTTAAAAACTTTAACTGCAGATCTAGACTGAATGTAATAATTGGAAGAAAAAATAAGTTCATTTTAAAGTAATATATATGGAAAAACAGGAAATAATTTTTTACAAAATATCTTTCTAGATAATAGCTTTTGATCATAAACAAGCTTTTGTCCAAGTTTGGTATAATTCAATGATATTTTATAAACTTTTACCACAGAGGGAATATAATGTGAACTCACAGAAAAACTAAGCCAAGTTATAAGTAAAGTACAGGATTTTTTTTAAAACATCTGTTATATTTGCTCATAAACAAGCTACTGTCTATTTTTGTACAAATCCAGGATATTTTTCAGAAAGTAATTAAGATTTTAAAATCTTTAACCATGTAGAGTGAATATAATGTTAACTGGCAGAAGAAGTAAGTCCATTTATATGTAAGGTTTACAAATACTCTGATTGAATTAACAAATGCATTTTTATATTTTAAAAAAAACAAGCAAAAGAACACCTATTAATTCTTATATAACAGCATCATTTTTAAAAATAGTAAACTAGAGGCTCTAAAGAGCCTGTGTCGCTCACCTTGGTCTTTGTGAATATTAAACAAAGGAAGCTTATGGATTCATGACAAAATTGTGTTTTGGTGATGGTGATGTGTTTGTACATCTTACTTTACTAAACAGTCTTGCTGCTTACAATTATCCCTATCTATAATGAACTTGACCCAGTAGTTTCAGTAGAAAATGTTAATAAAAATTTACAAATTTTATGAAAATTGTTAAAAATTGACTATAAAGGACAATAACTCCTTAGGGGGTCAATTGACCATTTCGGTCATGTTGACTTATTTGTAAATCTTACTTTGCTGAACATTATTGCTGTTTACAGTTTATCTTTATCTATGATAGTATTCAAGATAATAACCAAGAACAGCAAAATTTCCTTAAAATTACCGATTCAGGGGCAGCAACCCAACAATGAGTTGTCTGATTCATCTGAAAAATTTAGGGCAGATAGATGTTGACCTGATAAACAATTTTACCAATTGTCAGATTTGCTCTAAATGCTTTGGTTTTTGAGTTATAAGCCAAACTGCATTTTACCCCTATGTTCTATTTTTAGCCGTGGTGGCCATCTTGATTTGATGGCCAGGTCACAGGACACATTTTTTAAACTAGATACCCCAAAGATGATTGGGGCCAAGTTTGGATTAATTTGGCCTAGTAGTTTCAGAGGACAAGATTTTTATAAAAGATAACTAAGACTTACAAAAAATGGTTAAAAATTAACTATAAAGGGCAATAACTCCTAAAGAGGTCAACTGACCATTTCGGTCACGTTGACTTATTTGTAAATCTTACTTTCATAATTGCTGGTTACAGTTTATCTCTATCTATGATAATATTCAAGATAATAACAAACTAGAGGCTCTAAAGAGCCTGTGTCGCTCACCTTGGTATATGTGAATATTAAACAAAGGAAGCAGATGGATTCATGACAAAATTGTGTTGAGGTGATGGTGATGTGTTTGTACATCTTACTTTACTGAACATTCTTGCTCCTTACAATTATCTCTATCTATAATGATCTTGGCCCAGGAGTTTCAGTGGAAAATGTTAGTAAAAATTTACAAATTTTATGAAAATTGTTAAATATTGACTATAAAGGACAATAACTCCTTAGGGGGTCAACTGACCATTTTTGTCATGTTAGACTTATCTTTAGGTCTTACTTTGCTGTACATTATTGCTGTTTACAGTTTATCTCTATCTATAATAATATTCAAGATAATAACAAAAAACGTCAAAATTTTCTTAAAATTACCAATTATGGGGCAGCAACCCAACAACCGGTTGTCGGATCCATCTGAAAATTTCAGGGCAGATAGATCTTGACATGATAAACAATTTCACTCCGTCAGATTTGCTCTAAATGCTTTGATTTTTGAGTTATAAGCCAAAAACTGCATTTTACCCCTATGTCCTATATTTAGCCGTGGCAGCCATCTTGGTTGGATGGCCGGGTCACCGGACACATTTTTTAAACGACATACCCCAAATATGATTGTGGCCAAGTTTGGATTAATTTAGCCCAGTAGTTTCAGAGGAGAAGATTTTTGTAAAAGATTACTAAGATTTACGAAAAATGGTTAAAAATTGACTATAAAGGGCAATAACTCCTTAAGGGGTCAACTGACCATTTCGGTCATGTTGACTTATTTGTAAATCTTACTTTGCTGAACATTATTGCTGTTTACAGTTTATCTCTATCTATAATAATATTCAAGATAATAACCAAAAACAGAAAATTTCCATAAAATTACCAATTCAGGGGCAGCAACCCATCAACGGGTTGTCCGATTCATCTGAAAATTTCTGGGCAGATAGATCTTGACCTGATAAACAATTTTACCAATTGTCAGATTTGCTCTAAATGCTTTGGTTTTTGAGTTATAAGCCAAAAACTGCATGTTACCCCTATGTTCTATTTGTAGCCATGGTGGCCATCTTGGTTGGTTGGCGGGGTCACTGGACACATTTTTTAAACTAGATACCCCAATGATGATTGTGGCCAAGTTTGATTAAATTTGGCTTAGTAGTTTCAGATGAGAAGATTTTTGTAAAAGTTAACGACGAGGGACGCCGGACGCAAAGTGATGGGAAAAGCTCACTTGGCCCTTCGGGCCAGGTGAGCTAAAAACAGCAAAATTTCCAATTCAGGGGCAGCAACCCAACAACGGGTTGCCCAATTCATCTGAAAATTTCAGGACAGATAGATCTTAACCTGATAAACAATTTGACCTATGTTAGATTTGCTCTAAATGCTTTGGTTTTTGAGTTATAAGCCAAAAACTGCATTTTACCCCTATGTTTTATTTTTAGCCATGGCGGCCATCTTGGTTGGTTGGCCGGGTCACCGGACACATTTTTTACACTAGATACCCTAATGATGATTTGGCCCTGTAGTTTCAGAGGAGAAGATTTTTGTAAAAGTTAACGACGCCGGACGACGCCGGACGCAAAGTGATGGGAAAAGCTCACTCGGCCCTTCGGGCCAGGTGAGCTAAAAATATTAACCATCTTGTTCAATGGTAAATGTTACACCGGTAATAAGATGGATCAAGATTAGCAGCGAGAGGGTGGTAAACGTTACACTGGTAATAAGACGGATCAAGAATATCAGCCAGAGGGTGGTAAATTTCTTGTATCACTGTTTGGATCAAAATTTCTGTGCAAAAGGGTTAACAATAAAACATCAAATTAAAGGGTTAACAATAAAACATCAAATTAAAGGGTTAACAATTAAACATTAAATTAAAAATTGCATTTAACATGTTAAAGGAATGATCAATTTGGCTTCATTTTCAAAAAAGCAACTCAAGCGAGAAACTCAATCTCTTTGAGAAGACCAAGGATAGTCTATAATGCAATTGTTCTAAGATCTATAAATTTTCTATATGCACACAATAACATCACTTCTTCCTTGTTTCAATTTTCAATACTTTTATTTAAAAAAAAAATGTAGTTTTACCTATATAGGTAAACCATGAATTTAAATATTTAATGTAGATATGTATGCAGAATATGTAAAAATCAATATGCAAGATTTTTTCCCACAAAAATTGGTCCTCATGTCAGAATATAAATTAAACACAAAATCCCTTGAATATAATTTTTGCAAGAATTTGTATTTAGTTTATATGTCATCAGACAAAACCTACTTCTTGTTTTTCTTTTTCACACTGCATTTTAACTTGTTGTATGGCAGCGTCCCTGCTTAACTGACTCTGCTGCTTGGCTTGTTCTACCATGGACTTAAATTGGTGAGCTTGAGTAAGCAGATTATTAGCCATCTGAAAGAGGATATAAACATTTCCAATAAGTGTGTAAAAAGGTATGTGTCACTTTAAAATCGGTCATTTTAATTCATCAAATTAGGCCAATTAAAATTAATCAATAGATTTTCATCCCCGCCTGCCAATCTAAAATCGTCCTGCCTTGATTTTTTTTATTAAAAAATTTTTTACGATTTCTGGAATCTGTTCATTTCAGTAACACATAACTGTCGATAATTTCTTCTCATTTAAAACTTCCTGATTCAAATTTTGGTTTTTCATTTTTCTTTGGAGTAATCAACCAAACATGCAAAATTTAGTCTTCATATTCTGCTGCTCTATGATGACATCATCTACCAAGATTGATTATGAGAAGGACATGAAATATTAGTGTTAAGAGTTGTACACTGTCTCCAAGAATGCAAATCACTGTATGTCTCAAATTTCTATGATTAGAAAATTAAACTGTGGATTTTTTTAATTTATACAATGACTTTGTATCAGGAAATTCAGACTTGTGAATGATATCTAAAGCGCAAGAATCATGGAACACATTGGTGCAAAAAAAGCAACAACTAGAGACTCTTAAGAGCCTGTGTCTCACTTGGTCTATGTGCATATTCAACAAAATACACAGATGGATTAATGACAAAATTGTGTTTTGGTGATGGTGATGTGTTTGTAGATCTTACTTTACTGAACATTCTTGCTACTTACAATTATCTTCATCTTTAATGAACTTAGCTCATTAGTTACAGAGGAAAATATTTTGTTAAAAATTTACAAAACTTATTTAAAGTGTTAAAAATTGACTGTAGAGGGCTGTAACTCCTTAAGGGGTCAACTGACCATTTTTGTCTGACAATTTTAGGGCAGCTAGATCTTGACTTGATAAACAAATTAACCCATGTCAGATTTGCTCTAAATGCTTCGGTTTCAGAGTTATAAGCCAAAATCTACATTTTACCCCTATGTTCTATTATTAGCCATGGTGGCCATCTTGGTTGGTTGGCCAGGTCACGCCACACATTTTTCAAATTAAATACCCTAATGATGATTGTGGCTAAGTTTGATTAAATTTGGCCCAGTAGTTTCAGAGAAGAAGATTTTTGTAAAGGTTAACGACGACGGACGCCAAGTGATGAGAAAAGCTCACTTGGCCTTTTAGGCCAGGTGAGCTAAAAAACATGATTGGATTTAAAAAATTGACACAAGCACAACTTATTATGTCCGTTGATATAGACATATATAGATATATATTGAGTTCAAAAAGTCGACAGCAACAACTTTGATTTAGTCATAGCTGCAGTTTTTTATTCTTCACAAACAGCAAACACCCTCTGTCCCAATACCCTCAATAGAGTCATCAAACAACTTCTTTTTGTTAATTTCATATTTTACATTGAAATATTATATCTTGCATAATCACCAACCCATATTTTTTCAACACGGTTTGAGTTTTCATTTTATTCTCATTTCTGTACTCATAATACAATGTAATACTTGTGTTGCATACCAATATTTTTGCTTCATTTTATGATGACTACAAACCGTGGCTTGGAAAAGCAAAATAAATTTGGTTTATGCAGTCCAACTGAAGAGAGCATGATTTATCCACTGTTGCAGCAATGCTGTTTACTATAAATAGGTTTCTAAAGCAGCAATTGCATGTAGAACAGTGGTTGCTAATCAGAGATATTTATTTAAGAATTTAAAAAATTATGTACAATTCCTTATACATGTATATACATGAAATTAGCTTGTTATTACACTTGCATGTATGAAAAACACGTCAAAAGAGGGTTTCATATGAAAAAGAGGAAGAATTTTATGAAAGTTTTTCATTAATTTCTATTGGTTTGCAGATATGATTTTTACAGTACTGATAGCATTTTCAAGCATGGGCTGTTGGGTCTGTTGTTAAGCTTAAAGACTGCACTCCTTGGGTTAAATTTAAGCGAAGCAAATGGACAGAATAATTTAGCTCTTATTACATTTGTATGTGGCATGATATAATAATTTACCTCTTCTAACTGCCACCACTGCCTCTGTTCATTAACATCAGGTAATGATATTGCAGATCCATGAGGTGTCTTAGGTGTCATTGGTATGGAGGTCATCATAACAGCATCTGAAACTCAATGTTGTCAGTAATACATCAGTCATTTAAGTAGAAAAGAAAACTAATACCAAGTATATATCTTACAATAGAACCTTCCTGGCATATTAAAGCATTGCCTTTTAAAGCTCAAAAACAGACTTCCACAAAATCCCTAGGGTTTTCTGTATACAAACCAAAGCTATATTGGTCCACAACTTTACAGTGTTTTAGGCTAACAGCTCTTATGTTTTTTTTAATGATCAGTATCAATAACCTGTAAAAGTCCAATACCAGTTTTTAAATGGTTTATTTCAATGGTACATGTAAATAAAATTTTGAAATTGATGATCTAGATAGTTTGATGTGTTCTACTCTCCTGTTCATCATATTGATCTATATTTCTTATTTGAAAGATTGTAGACAAAGAAATGAAGAAATTTATCAATCACATTTTTATCAACCAATAAAGACTGTGAAGAGCTTATTGCTATATTGTTGTTTTTATAAAAGACATCTATCATGTCTATCTTGCCAATTCAAAAGCATTGGTAATAGAGACAAATTGAGCTGCAGATCTCGTCTTGATCATGCATATGTACACTTGCAAACATCCATGAGCTGTTTTGTTACTTTTTATATTTCAATTTTCATTGCAAGAAATCTGCCATCAATTATCATGATTATCATTCCTTTTTATGTTTGTAATATCAAAATAAGACAAATCAGCAGAAATATTACGCAAATCGTCAAAAATGCCAACATAAATTACATTATCATGCCTTGATTTACATTACTTCAATAATACTGAGTTTTTTTGTCAGTTGCTATTTTTGTTAACCTGTGCCCCTTGTAAATAAAAGGTTGTCTACATACATGTATACCTATTTTGTTGGCGATCTGACTTTGGTATGAAGTCCGTCAGAATGGTCCAATCTTAGTAAATAATTACCTCCTGAAATAAGATTTCCGTGTCCATCAGTGGTCAATATCTGGACAGTTTCTCCCTCAGTATTGGTCACTTTTATTGGATGGGCATGTTGCTGTGGTTGTGATGTGGCAATAGATAGCATCATTCCTATGTACAAATAATTACAATTAGTTCATTCATGAAATTTTGATATTATCAAACAGAAATTATAATGTAAAGAAAACTTTTTTTTTTGAAAATTACATTTTTAGAAATCTTCAATTTCAAATGTTATATAAATAAAACTGAGATTAAGTCCACAAGATTCAGTTATGTTACTTTGAGCTAAAGATAAAAATATTTTATTAAAGTCAACAAGATTGATGATTGAACCATAATGAAATCTCCCCATGCTGTATAAATGAGACATCAAATTATGTGTCAATATAAAGTACAATAACTGTATATATATAATTACACAAGAGTACACACGCTGAAATGTCTCGCCTTCTTTACTAATCATTGATATTTTGTTGATAGTCCTAAATATAAAGCTGTATTAATACAACTGTCACATAAACTTAACATTAACCAAGGAAATTAAACATTCACCAATGAACCATGAAAATAAGGTCAAGGTAAGATGAACCATGCCAGACAGGCATGTACAACAAACCATTCTTCCATACAACAAATATAGTTGACCATTGCTAATAGTTTAAGAAAAACAGACCAAAACACAAAAACTTAACTATAACCACTGAACCATGAAAATGAGGTCAAGGTCAGAGGACACCTGCCAGTTGGACATGCACACCTTACAATCCTTCCATACACCGAATAAACTAGACATGCTAGACCTATTGCTTAAAGTATCTGAGATATGGACTTGACCACCAAAACTTAACCTTGTTTATTGTGAAATGAGGTCGAGGTCAAGTTAAAATTGTCTGGCGGGCATGAGGACTTTGCAAGGTACGCACATACCAAATATAGTTATCTTTTACTTATAATAAGATAGAATTTAACATTACAAAAAATCTAAACTTTTTTTTCAAGTAGTCACTGAACCATTAAAATGAAGTCAAGGACATTGGACATGTGACTGATGGAAACTTTATAACATGAAGCATCCATATACAAAGTATGAAGCATCCAAGTCTTCTACAATCTAAAATATAAAGCTTTTAAGAAGTTAGCTAACACCGCCGCCGCTGGATCACTATCCCTATGTTGAGCTGTCGCAGACTCGACAATAAAAAAATAGTCAAATCTAAATGAAAGTATAAAATGGCAACAGAAAAATTGCTTTTACATGGTGACACTATTACAGTGCTCCAAATATGGTTTAAGTCCCACAAATCCATTAAAAATGATTTATTCAATTATGATGAAAAATAATTGTACTATGAAAGCTTTCTGGCAAAAGATTTCTGAGTATTGTTGTGTTTCAGACGGAGACCATAACCATGTTCCCCTTTTCTGTGATGTGCAGGATACAAATAAAGGACACCAATAAAATTGTTCTTGTTTTCTCTTTCAATGAAATCTAAAGCAATTGCATTATGAATAATTGCATAATGTTAGCTGATCCTATATGTACATGTATATAAATTGTAGTACTTGGGTTTCAAAATTTCAACTAGCTACATAGAATCATTTATATAATCTAAAGACATAAAATATCTTCATGTCCTTAATAACAGACAAATTGATTTTAAATGAATATTTTCAATTCTGAATTGCAACTTAAACCTTATATTTACGATTGTTTATTTTGTGCTCTTTAAGACTTTAAAGTGCTATGATTTACCATGGTCTTTCCCAATGGAGACCGGCGTAAGTGTTGCTGGAATCATTGATGATGATGTTGGTGTCTTTGTAGAATTTAGACGTTGTTTCTTTGCTACAAATTGTGGGGAAGTTGTTGGGGCTGGTGACAATGGTCCACCTGGTCCACTTTCGCTGTCTTTCTTTCGTCGTTTATAAGGCACAAATAATCGAACCGGTCCTGTCTGAAATGCAAAATTATATATAGACATGCTAGTTTGATGGTATAATCTCTTACTTTATTACACAAGATAAGCATGATAAGCCAAATTTTAAAATTGGACAGCTCAACATGGTGAAATTAAAATACTTTGTTTGAAATAATTCTTTACCTTTAAATTTCCATCAATAATAATTACTAAATTTAAAAAAAATAATGAAATCTTATTAGCCATAACAGCCCATATTTTTTGGGTATAAATATATATTATTTGTTTCATTGTCAACATGGTCAATCATACCATAGCCACATCTGCTAAATTAATATTCTTTGTTTAATCATTATTTCATAAGCTGATATTACTACATGTATCATGATTACCACAAACCCACAACCAGTATTTTTATCAATTCTCCATAACACAAAATGGTCTAGGTGATTTTTTTAAATACTCAAACATGTATTATTCATGATTGGATTTAATTCAAATATTTTCCATCTTGCATTGGAACCTGCTATGAATACATGGAATACCTGCAGGGATTTTCTTATAAGCTAACATGTTTGACCCCGCCACATTCTGTATACATGTGTGTCTGTCCCAAGTAAGGAGCCTGTAATTCAGTGGTTGTCGTTTATTGATGAGCTACATATTTTTTTTTTCATTTTTTGTACATAAATAAGAAGGTTAATTTTTTTGTTTGAATTGTTTTACATTTGTCATTTCAGGGCCTTTCATAGCTGACTATGCTGTGTGGGCTTTGCTCATTGTTGAAGGCCGTACTGTGACCTATGGATGTTCATTTCTGTGTCATTTAGTCTCTTGTGAAGAGTTATCTCATTGGCAATCATACCACCTTATTTTGGTATATGAATATGTATTTATAAAGTACTTACTACAGCATCGTCATCACAGCATGCTGCACATGTACAGGAAGTGGCATGTGGCTGTAAAATATTATCATCTATCAGACACTGCAATGTACGACCACCATATCTTATACTTCTCTTCCAATCTTTACTACTGGCTCTTCCACTATGTGCCTCAAACTCGTTCGGGGTAAACCAATCGTCTAAACCTTTTATACACCTACCCCTACCACCTAAAAAAAACATGTATTATTAACCATTTCATGATATACACAGAGACTATAAAACCATATAAAAGGAACCCTGCAAAAAACTTTAATCTACATGTCCCAGGAAGAATTTATATTCATGCTACCTACTTGATGATGTTAGTGATCCTTTAATTTTTTGGCTTATCATTAGCAACATTGCAAAGAGAAAATGCATTGAATATGGAAAGAAGCTGATTATCTGTCCTTTCTACTGTATCTGTTAATTATATGCTTTTAAAATTTAATGGAGTTGTCACTCAGTTGCCAAAATTTAAGTCTCAGATTTCAAAAACCATGCACACCGTCACCCTGGAATAATAAAGACAGAATGTATGGAAAAGGAAATTGCAAGCACAAACTTTTAACATGTTTAATATAGTTGTCAATTTCATATATCATGTATATAATTTCTAAATGAGGGGGGTTAAGGGTTCTTTTCAGGCAATGCTATTTGACTTTTTTGATGTTTTTGTGTTTTAGCATTTTATTTCTTATTTTCTCGTGTTTGGTTCAATGTACATGCTTCGTGTACATGTTAACCAACCATGCTTTTATATTCGTGAAAAACTTATTTGTTATTATACTCATTCATAGATGATACTACTACGAGCTCATATTATAATTGGTTTAATACCTGAACCAAATTTTGCTTTGTGCAGTTCTCCGTTTGTATTTTTGCAGCGAACTGGTAAAACGTGTTCATGAACTGATTCATCCCATTGGTACCTTAAACCCTTTTCTCTACTTAGGGGTGTTGCAGGCGTTGGAGGGGGGAGTGGAGTTGAAGGTGTTTTTAGTCCTCCAGAATCAACTGTTAGTGTTTGATCATGAATCACAATGTGTGTTGTTTTAAACTGATTTTGTGCATTCACATTTTCTGCAAATTGTTCAGCTGACAGAATGCCTTGAGATGTGGCTACATATACATGTTCTGCTGAGATTGAGTTGTCATCCGCGTGGTCTCGGGTCCCGTCTTCGTCGTGTTGTTGTTCTTCCGTGAATGCGGAATCGTCACCGTTCGGCAGTTCCTCGGTGATGTCGACCTCAGACATATCGGAAAGCCATGGGCGCCTTATTTGGCAATCATACCATTTAAACGTGAATTTACATCATCGAGGATGTTCATTAAACAATATTCATTAAAATGTATACATTGCACATCAAAATTAACGTCACATTCCCTTGTTTATCAACAAAGTCGGAATTTTCCGTTGATTAACGAGTCATGGCGGAAATGGTCTGAGGGGATAGTAGCCTCTAAATTCTGCGCAATATATTACAATGGTATAAATTGAATATATTTTAATATAGTACGCATAAAAAATGTTATGACATTTAATTAATGAAACATTTAATCGATCAATTAGTGGTTGTAATAAAAATACAATTCGAGTATTAGAGATTATTTGGAAATGATGCAAAAATGGCTTGAGAAATGGAAGACACGTTTTCTAAGTTAAAATCTGGTGTTTCTGTATGTGTTCTATGTTCTTTAGATACTTCCCTTCATTTAAAAACAATACATTACTTTATCATTATACGTTTCTACTTCCTGTGAAATTACCTATCAAATTAGTTTAGGTTTTCATGCTTGTTTTTTTTTTTGGTCAAAGCAATATTTATTTGCCCATTTTATATAATTTCATTACAACAGACTAAATCAACTACAAATTCATTACTTATATGCTTAAGACTAAGTTGAGATAATATTAAATATGGTGATCCCTAATTGCATGCAAAACAGCTTGTTGACAATTTTCTCTTGTCCATCCATAGGCATAGATATAGGTGATAGTGCTACAATCCTACATTGTTCATGCATTTTGTAGACAACTTTCACTTTTAATTTTGCAGCTTACTTTCAATTTTAGTGCAGTCCGGTGTATCTGTGCACCACAGACTTATGAGTCCACTTTATTAAACTGATAAAACCAATAATCATAATATATTGTGTGAACAAATTCATAACACACTTTTATTTCATAAACTTTTCTGTTAGTATGGTTTCCAGGTTTCCAACTTAAGGCCAAAAAAAAATATATGTCTGTTTATGGTTACCAGAGCGCCGACCCTAAGCCATTTTATTTCCGTCATAATGTGAAAAATATACTGAACTCGTGTTAAAAGTGAAGATAGTGATACATGTACCTGATACATTCCAATGTTCATAATCATGAATATGATAGCTGTTTTAAGGAAATTCACAACTTTTAATGTGTGATTAATAAACATTTTGCCGCCATTTTTTTCCAATCAATAAAAAATGGAAATAATCCAATCATTAAAAATACGGGTAATTTCAGCCCATGGACAAATCGGACACGGCAAGACGGACCGCAGAAAAAAATAATGGAAAAAAAATAATGAAAGCGAAATACCCACCTACCTACCCTATTTATTTTGATGATGTAGCCTTACACAGACATATATTTTTTTTTGGCCTAAAATTTTGTATAGTGTATGTTCAAAATTAGGGAAACCCCTGTTATTAGAGTTCTTTAAATGTCTGATTATTTCTTGCATGCCTTCATAAAATGGCTTATTTTAAAGACAGTTGCATGCATTTTAGTGATAAATATATGAAATTAAGAAAAATAGAATAGTGCCATTAGCATGATTAGTGGTACATATATTATACATGTAATATAGTTTTTAAAATTTAAGCAACAGGGTTTGAACAAATGAAAGAATTTTATACTACAAAACATAGTTAAATATCTTTTTTCTTTTAGGCCGTTGGGGCAAATCCACCAGAGTATGATGATTGTGAAGAAAATGATGACGATATTGATTTCCTGAATGATGAAACATTTGGTGGGGAAATAGAAGGTACAAAGCTAATAAACATCAGTGTATGGACATGTATTTTTGGACAGTTTAAAGATTTAAGGCACCACAAATCATTCAGCCTAAAATGTATCATTAAACAGTTGTAAATGGTTTTGCATGGGCAGGGGTACACTGGCTCAAAATCTCACTTGTTTTTATTAACCAAGGAGCAGTAATCATCATATACAGTGTAACCTGCCTAATCTGACACCCAAGTCTTCCAACATCCTGCTTTAACCGACACATTTTCATGGTCTCAAAATATGCCTACATGTATCCTTGCAGAAAACACCCGAGTATTCCAACATCCTGCTTAACCCTTTCAACGCTATACACGGCATATGCCGCGATGACATACGCCGTCCACCACTGCTATTCGCGGCATATGCCGCGATGACAACGGATTTTTCATAAGGACTCTTAAACCATTCGGTTTTCTTTCGGGTCCTCTCTAATTTTTCCTTGTATGAATCGAGGATATGCAAGGTCTCATTTGCGCTTGAAATTCCGGCAATTCTTATTGTAAAATCATGCAGTAGAAGGAAAATTGAAGGAAAATAAAAACAAATATTTTGACAAATGCAAATGGCGGAAATCGGAAACGAAGCTGTAAATATGGAAATATTTCAGCATTTCTATGGCGAAACTGATGACGAGGATTAGTTAAAAGGTTTCTTGTTATCTCAAAGTGTTTATTACATTCAATTCGTGTGGGAAATATGATTTGATCGATCATTACGAGACGTAGAAAAAGGGGGGAAAACGGAGGTTGACTGAAAATTTTTGAGGACGGAGCCACTGATTTGTGCCATGATTACATAATACGTTGTGTATGGTGCAATACGCTCAAAATCGAGCAATTGGTGTCTTCTTTATTATATGGCAGATAAAAAAACAAAATAGATGAAGACGAAAAGTAGTTTTTATTCAAAATTCAACACAAATGTAACAAATCACACCTTTTACCTGTTAATTACCTGAAAATGCAGGTAACCTGATAAAAATTTTACTGAAATAACTGCCTAACATTACAGTTCATACTCTCCTGAGCATTTTTCATGCAATAACTTTTTCTGTATCTCTTATAATAAAAAAGATACAGCAGTCTGAAAAGGAATATACTGTTCTAATGAATGAACTCAAAAAAAATGCAGCAGCTGCAGCCATTTTTCTATTTTTTTGTGTAGCGTTGAAAGGGTTAATCCTACATTTTTTTCTGGTCCCCCAGTGTGTTGGATTACACAGTTTACACTGTATATAGTTAAATAAGAAAAAGGGAAGGTGAATTTTGTGTATAAATTAAAGTTTAAAGCACTATTAAAAGTATTTTATTGTAATGAGCATTTGGTGCAGTGTAATAAAAAGTGAATGATGTTACAGTAAGAAACACAAAAGATTTAAAAATTTTGATTTAGTCTGAAATATGCTTAAAAATTCAGGACATTATAAGTCTTTAAAAGAAAGGTATTTGACTTGCCTGTGTTGAAAGTTGCAGAAAAGAAACACCATTTTTCAATCATTCAAGAACCATAACTCCTGAGTGGTGAAAGTGGAAAAAAAGTAAATATTGAACTTGACCTCCATTTAGATATGCATGGACACTGTTTGGCTGCTGCCCCCTCTACACTCCCCCTTCCATCATTCAATATTCAAAACCGATACTTACTTTGGAAAACTTGTAAAAAATTGCTGAATTTTTCATTTCCTTCTTTAACTGTTTGCTTGAATCTAATCCATCATAAAATTTTATCAAAGGTGGTCCCTGAACTGTCACCATGCTGACTATTTGTTGTCATGGAATTATAGTCAGGTGTAAATGTCTGTCTGGCATGGTTTATCTGATAGTGACTTCATTTTCAAGTGAAGGATCCTAGAAAAGGTTAAGTTTAAGTGAGACTTGAAGTAAAATCTTCATATTACAGACTTTAATCAGTATCCAATCAAAAGTAAAACAGAGGAGACATTTCAGTGTGTGAACTCTTTTTCAACCCAAACAAAAGATTACTAAATTTATTTCCAAAATATTACATGTAACTTAAAATGTTGATTATTGTAGCGGGTTTTGATTGGGAGGAAGAACATGAGAAATTTGCTGAAGTGTTGGAACACGACCATCCCAAACATGGGCAAGGGATGCGAGATTCTGGATATGGTACAACCGACAAAAGCTATAGATCTCAGGAGGTAAATATTAGTATTGCCTTAAGTTACAGATCATTCTTACCAAGCCATTTCTTTCCTTCAATTTATTTCAAATGAAGATGATGATATTTATTAAGCCTCAGCAATGGATAATGTCAACAAGCCTTTATAGCCAACAAATTTGGTCTATTTTCTCTTTCACCATGTTCACCAATAGTAGACTATGTTAAAACACCAGAGCATGTTTTGCTCTTCTGGCTTTCTGTTTGTCTTAAATTTTTTACATTTTCATCTTTTTTTCAGAATCTACTTTGCTTATAATATTTTGAACAAATTATAGAGTACTACCCTTTGGTAGTTGATGATGATAATCATTTATTGTTGCATTGTAGGAGTACATGGAACAGAGTATCAGTCAGCTGGTTGTAGACGATGAAGAGGATATAGAAGATCCAGCAATACTCAATGTCAGCAAAAGCTACAGGATTCCTAAGGTAAACTGAAATGAATATAATGTAGTATATTTATATTTTGAAGCTTATATTAAATGTTTTTTCCTTAAGAGTGATGTTATAATTATAAGCTAATTTAAGATCAAAGTGTCCTTACAAATTTTATATAGCATATAATTTTGAAAAACCATCTTGTTTCTAGAAATTTCAGCATCACATCCATTACACTATCTATAAAGAAGTCATTTCAGATAGCATCACCGTCTAGCAATATAACAACAAATTACCATGATGGTAAAAGGTTGCTGGGGAAAACACTGATCATGTTGATAATTATTTAATTTGCACTTTATTTTGGACAAATTGTGAGCCTTATTGCCCCTGTTGTCTCTCCTAATATTCTTCTATGTTTTGTGTTTCTAAAAAAACATTGACACCACTTAATATTTTAAGAACGAAGATGAATAGTTTTGCTTATATTTACAAGATACAAGATTATTGAAACATTTTTATTTTCAGAGAGAGACTAATATTGAGGATTTATTTGGACCAGAATCTCCTCCAGCTTTTCTAGATGCTGAACATCTTGTAAGATTTACTAAACCAATGTCAGAAACCATTTTACGTGTATTATGTTTGTCTTCATTTAAGGGGGCTTGCTGGTCTAAATCAATTTTTTTATTTAATATAGGATTTCACTATATTTTTCTATAAATGAACTTTGTCTTATATCTAATAGAAAAATGAAATAAAAAAATGGGGTCACCATTCGTTTACGCTCACAATCTGCCTTCGAAAAAAAGCATACATTTTTGATTTATAATGTTGTTTTTTTCTGTTGAACTAATAGGCATGATAGGAGAAATAGCGGTAATATCGAAATTAAAAAAGATCTAAATTATAGAAATCGCTTAAATTTTACAATTATTTAGTTCATGCACAGCTTATTTGAAAACAACAATAAAAAATATAAGTCACTGGTGAGTTAAAAAAGATATTTCAATTTTAATGCCAAAAAATGGCATTTTTGCACCAAAGAGAGATAATTTGGAGCTTTTTCAATGATATCTACATTTTAGAAGTCACCTGGGGCCAACACAAATTGATTTTTTGGAATGATTTTTGTGCTACATGATAAAGTAACAAACTACTAAAGGTAATTAATAAAATTTGTAATGAAAAATAAATGTTCATTTTTTTTCTGAAAATCTTATACCCTCTATCTAGCCTCCTTAATTTAAACATCTTAAATTAGAAAAAATAAATAAAATTTTGATATTCTTTTTATTGTGAACTTTTACTTAATTTATACACTCATGACATGTACACCTATGTACAAAAATGATAATAATACTACATGTATTTAGACAGTTGCTATTTGTCTGTCTACCCGGCATAGAGTACCAGGACTATTTGTCCAGCCAATACAATGTGCATGTCACTATTTGTGTGTGCGTGTACTATTATTTTCAGCACTATTGCACAAGGGGGTAGCAAATGTTTGTACTCTTTATTGTGAGGGCCTTATCTTGATACTAAAATTGAAAAACAATCATATATATTCCATATTTGAATTTATTACTTCATCTATGGCTTTACATTGTATGAAAAGAGATGAAACTACTTGTAAAACAACTTGGGTCGTGTTTGACTCGTGCATTTTAAGTTAACGTAAAGGATCCAATTTGGTCTAGCTGAATAAGGTACAACATTATTTGTCTGTAGCTGTCAAAGAGAATTATAGACCCCTTGACATAAAGTTATCCATATTTTTAGTGAGAGGTGGGAGATTTTTCTATAATGTCTCCCCTCCAAAATAAAGTAAACAACACTGTTAGAATCTTATTCTGAATTTCTAGGTGTGATTTTATTTTATTAACATGGTTTGGTGGGGGGGGGGGGCTGACACTGTGTGCTCCTTTTCCCAAGTTCCCCTTCTCTTTTTTTCTCCAGATCCCACCTTTGTTAACAGTCCCCTGTATTTCATTACCCCACTTTTTATAATCTTATATCCAACATCCTCAACCCCCCTCAGTCACCCCTTTTGACAGCTACTTGCAAGATTCATTTACGAAATATAATTACATTCTATTAAGTTAGACATGCCATTGTTTTAGGCCTTTCTCAACTCCTCTTGCTTTATATAAAAAAAAAAAAAGAAGATGTGGTATGATTGCCAATCATCCAATGAGACAACTGTCCACAAGAGACCAAAATGACACAGACATTTACAACTATAGGTCACCGTACGGCCTTCAACAATGAGCAAAGCGCATACTGCATAGTCAGCTATAAAAGGCCCTGATAAGACAATGTAAAACAATTCAAACGAGAAAACTAATGGCCTTATTTATATATATATAAAAATGAAATCTTTTCCACCATTTATACAGCTCTAACAGTAGAGAGTCACTGTCAAGTAATTTTGTAAAACTATAGTTCTCATATAGATCAATTATCTTTTATTTCTCATTTCCTGTTAATTTCCCCTAATTTTGAATCTCTTTTATAAGATAACATCATTCTTTTAAGTTTAAACTATCGTATTCCATTGTCAAATTCTGAAGAAAAAAAACTGCAAAATTTATCACAAATATTGATATCGCCATTAGCCATGATCTTAAAATTGAAAATCGGTGCGGATTACACACGCCCACCTGTGCTACTGAAGACAATATTACACGCACTTCCAAAGGCACATAATATGACATGTACATTGCAATGGCTGTACAAATACCTTGACACTATTCCTCCGGCTCGCCGGACCAATAGCCACTCAGTACTATTTATACAGTTCTATATATAATTTTAGGTTTCCCCTTCAAGTAGGAACATCTGGGGATCACCAACAAAAGAATCACACATGCAGAAACCAGTCAACAACCTCCAAAGTCTCTTTGATTTTGCTAAAGCATCATCAACAACTGTTCACAGACAGGTAAAATGGATATCTGTCAGTTATGTAGAATAACCATATTCATCATGTTGTTAAAAAAACAATAGGAAATTCTTATCAAGGATTTGTCAGTAATTGTAATTTCATCTTGTATTCTGTCCCTGTCCTGTACTGTCTTAAAATTTTTTTTTAAACGAAAAGACTTGCAGGGTTTGTTACTTGTGCTGTGTGGATGCAGTAGAAGTTAAGTACATGTAGAAAGTGTCACCATGCCTGAAGTAAATACAATATTCAAAATATGGAATTAAGCTTTTATAATAAATATAGTAATAAAATAGATGATTTTTACAATATATAAAATTATTATAAAAATCACACTGTTACATACTATATGCAGTAAAATGGGTCCCCCATGTCTGGAGTGAATGCCTTTATATTTTATAGTTTAGGTTTATGCCTGTAATAGAGCTGTCTACATATTCTGTTATATTAATGGTCTTTCGTTTACTGTAATTTATCCCTGTTCCTTTTAAGGTTAAAACCTTGTAGATATGATAAGATGTGGTATCCTAAGAATCATACCACATCTTATTATATTTATAAAATGTATAATCATTGTTTTTTTAAGACATAAAATCTTGTATTCAACCATATTTTCATCAATTTGAAGACCTTTTGTTTTAGAATTAAACATTTTTCTTATAGTTCTTAGCTTTGTAGCAATTTCCAAATCACAGTCTCTTATTCTATTATTTGGTCAAGATTTGATAACCTGCAGAAGTGTGACTATAATAATTTACCTACAGCATCCATCAATGTCAACACCAGACCAACAGAGGAGATCTCCACAGATGATTCAGAAAGGACATACCCTGGAGGAACTAGAAAACCAGATGTTACAGCGACCTCCCCCGACGATAACTCGTCCTGTGACAGCAGAGGAATTGGAGAGGGCCATGAGGGGTGAGGTACCACCTCCCCAAATGCATCAACCTCCAAGACCTAATGTACCTCCTCAGTATAGAGGTGTACCACAAATGCCTATGCAGGTAAGCTCATTTGATACATACACTTGCATAGTTAAAAGACACAATAATTTGAAACTTACATTTTATCTTTTCTTTGTAATTTTTTCTACAGGATGCCACTGAACATTAACCAAGCAACAACTACTCAATCAATCAATTGTAATGTTAATAATGGCATTTAAAATCAATTAATTGTGATGTAAATAATGGCATTTAAAATCAAATAATTGTGATGTTATTAAGGTGTAATACCACCATTGATTTTTCCCTATTAGTCTTTGTTAAATTGGCACTTTTAAAAAAATCGTACAGTATTTACCTTTATTTCAACCAAAGAAATACTTTGCATGTGTAAAGTTCAATCCTTTCCAGTGATACAGTGAAAATTTCACACTACATTTCATTGCATATAAGAAAGTAACCACCGCCGAGGGTAGACAACCCAATTTTTACACTGTTATTTACTGGTTACTTGCTTTGGTAACTATGTAACCTTAACGTTCCAAAATATTTTATAAGACCATCAAATAAAAAAAGAATGATGCTTTCAGACACCCAACATACATATTTACGACTCAGAAAAATTTAAGTGCATTGAAATGCAGGGTTAATTTTCTACAACTGTCAAATTCAAGGGAATATTTTTTTAGGCCTACTTTCGTATGCAACCGGATGTGACGTACCATGATTTGGTGGTATTACACCTTAATTGCTTTAAAAAATCAAAGTTATTGGGATGTAATTAATTACTTTGGCATGACCTTAAGTCTGTAAATGAGAAGGTATGATAAGATCCATTATTTGACACCTAGAATTACTAGAATAGTCAAATTGTTCAAGCCTTTCAAAATTATATTTATTTTAATAGATAAATGGAATGTTTGATATAATCTGGACATTTTATTGCAGAAGGGTCTCTTGTTATGTCACTAAAACAGTCATGGGTACTACTTGTACAAGTTATTTTTAATTACTTGAAGAAGTAATATTAATATACTTATATAAGTAAATTTGTAGGATATTTATGTAATTATACAAGTGAATTTTATTTATTTGTATAGGTAAAGAAAATATTGCCAGAGTTGTGTCCCTTAGACATTCAGATTTTTTTTTACTTGTAGAAGTAGAAAAGTCATCCTTTCTTTTTTTAATGAATTCTTATGATTTCTTTGCTCTAATAGAATTAAAATTATCTGCCCTTTGCAGACGGCTTAACTAATCATTTAAGTGTAATTTCATGGACAATGAAAATCCCATTTGCCTGTTATCTTCAGAACACTGCTCATTTACAATCCCTACAGGAGCAATTTTTGAAGGCCTTGCGAAAAGATCTTGCAAATATCTTTGCGCAATCAGTTTCTTTGTTGAATTAATGAGATGAAACATTGAACTCTGATAAAAAAAAATAGAGCAAACCCGGAAAAAATCATTAAAGGCATGAATTTACATCTCAAAACTTGAGGACTTTTGTGGAATTGTAAGAAAATTACAAGTAAATTTTTGAGAATTACGATACGATATTTTCTTACAGGAAATATTTAAGTTTTTACTTTTTAACTTTTAAAGTAATTCTATATTACGGTTACAGCAGTACTCGAGTTATTTGCGATGAAATAATAATTACTGTTTTACGTCTTATTGTGTACTACTTATAAAAGGGGAATGCTGATTGTGTAAGTCAAAATAAAAGCACATGTTCGACTTGTTAAACTGTTTTGCGGAAACTCAGTTAATTAATTCGACAAATTAATCGTCTATCTTCAGATAGTTTTCTCCTGTCTGGTTTGTTGATCTACCTGTACAAGCTCAGGTACAAGTGATTAGCGATTTTAATCCAGATATCCCTCAGGTGTTATAACCTTAATGGATTATAATATAAAAAAAAGCCTAAGGGTTATGCAATTACATGCATTTGATTATAATTGCTAAAAAATATGGCGTCAGACTATAAACGTTAACAGTTTTGAACTATGGTGGAAGACATTATAAAGATGGTGCGTGTTATGAGACGATGGCGCAAGACATTTGAACAATGGTGGGGCGCCATCGTTAAACAGGCCATGGAGATCCCTGTTCAAGTAAATAAAAATAACTTGTACAAGTAGTACCCCTGACTGTAAGATATGGTAAACATGTGGAAAAAGTTACATTAATTTTAAGATCTGTATACTTTTTGGTGATGAAATGGATCTTATCATACCTTTGTAAAAAAAAAGTGGGGGTGGGGGGGGGTTCACATGTCTTGCTGTATCTTAGAAACTATTTATAATTACTGCATAAAACTTCACACACAATACAACGGGCGTATGATGCGCTCCTGGCACAGATGTTTATTTTATATTTGAATACAAACATAACAAAGGTAATGTACAAACTTCCACAGTTTGATCTTATAAACCTTTGAAATTCTTATTTATGTATATCTATATTTTCCTGCAGTTCAAAGAAAAGCAGGAAAATATTTTATTGACATGATGGGTAATATGCTTATGAAATACAGCGGTGGGCTTTACAACCGCTCATCACATTCATTGGAGATGGTATGAAATATGGCGTTGGGCTGTGGGAAAATTGATATTTATTTTGAGTTGTTTCTTTATAGGCATATTGATAATGCCAAAGGATTTGTGTAAAGATCAAAGTTATATAGACTCAAGGAAGTTTTGACAAAAATGTAAAAATTTCACACCTTGAACCACACATTTTCTCGGAAATTTCATAGGATATATATATATATAGCAGTTCGACAAACGCTAATTTTGATCAATGAGAAGCTTAATATTTTCTTTACAATACATCATGATTTAAACGTTTAGCTGATTTTTACAGAGTTATCTCCCTATAGTGTAATTGATACATGTATTTGTTATATCAATCATGTTGACCTTACCTGTTATTCCTGTCTTGACCTTACATTTTATTTTCTGAAGCTATGAAATAAAATACTTAAAGCTGTTTCCTAAACATAGAAATGTTTATGTTTTAAATTTATGAGTATCAATCTTTCTTTAAATGGCCAAGAAAACCAAAGGTTATGTCCCCTTGAAAATGGATGTGTGAGTTTTTGTTTCATCGGAAAAGTGTTATAAATTTCTTATATCTAAACTTTCTGGTGCCAATTTTCAAGATATTCTTATGGTATATACCAAATGATGGATATGTGAGTAAATTTCGCAAACTTAATTTCAAAACAATCTAGTATTTGTGATATTTGTGATATATATACATGTCCATTTGTTGACATCTTGAACGGAACTCACAAAAATGTCGAAGATAAACAGACAGTTATCTATACATTTTTTCACCAAGGGACTCAAAGGGATATCCCATGATGATGTATTGTCAGAAATTGCTATGGTAATTGATATTGAGGATGTATTATCAATTCAAATCACTGAAAAAGACTGCATAGTAACCCTAAAAAACCCTGAAAGTAAAGACAGGCTAGCGGCTCAAGGCATCGCACTAAGAGACAGATCGGTTAAATTTTACGAAGTAGAGAGTTTAATTACTCATGTAACGATAAAAGACGCACCTTATGAACTAGACAACTTATATATTGTTGCTCAGATGCTTAGATTTGGTAAGGTGGTTCCAGGCTCTTTAAAACGAGGCGTTATCAAAGGCACAAACATCGAAAATGGGTCTCGGTATATTGATATTTTGGAATGTGATACAGTGCTTCCGAATAGAACATCTTTTGGTCGTTTTGAAGTAAGACTTTTTGCTGATAACAATCGCACTCCATGTATTTATTGTCATATCACAGGTCATCCTTCATACAGATGTAAGGACAAACCAAGTCTCATGAATCAAAAGAGATGTTACAATTGTTGTGGTATAGGTCACGTAGCTAGCGCCTGTACAAGTGAAGCCTACTGCTCTTACTGTAACGCCAATGGTCACGCCAGACGAGACTGTGAACAGTACAAACAGGAAACAGAAAAAAAGGAATTGGGCAGTTATGGTCCTGAAATATTAGAGGGTAGACAAGACAATACAAAAAACATTCACACTGACGAAGACGACAAGGAATCCATCGCATCAGACAACACAAATTGTGAACGAGAGACGGTGTCTGTTCTCCTTGGAGCATCTAATTGCATTAGGCTGGGTCATATCGACGATTCGGTAGTGAACGCTTCAATATCTGGAGGATCCTTTGACAAAATTGAACAAAACATTGATCTAGCTTTTCAAAAAACTGAAAACAAAGATATTGAAAAGGTTGTTATCTGTCTAGGCACAAACGACATAAGTAGAAATAAAAGTGACTCTGATCAAATAAACCTTCTTGTAACAAGCGCTGTCAATCGTGTAAAGTCTAGCTTTCCAGAGGCACAGATAGGCCTTTGCAATATCATACCGCGAAAAGGCAACGGCGCTCAGTTTCAGAAAATAAATGAAACAACCAAAAACGTAAATAGTTTCATGAAAAAACTTTGTGTTCGAGAACAATTTGTAGCATTTGTTGATATAAATGATCAATTTTATAAACACGGAGCTGTAATCAGAACGTTGTTTGATAAAAATGACAGTAGTGGGGTACACGTCAGCACAGAGGGCGCACAAAGAATTAACAGTAAACTGTGTGAGTTTCTAAATAGCCCAAACACAAACGTCGTCGTATCAAACACTCCGATTGATCGAAAACGCAACAGAAGTGACAAAACTACTCCAACATCTGCAGACCGGACATCCAAAGTATCAAGAAAAGAGACAGGAATAGATCATGATTAAACCCATGTGAATAAACACTCAGACTACTTAATCTGATTTTAATGTTAAAAAACAAATATTTAAAAAAAACAAAACAAACAAAAACAAACAAACAAAAAACAAAAATGTATCACTGTAAATATTATGTCCACTTTTTTAAACATATTTTTCGTATGTATATGTTATTTAAAAATAATTCGTTTATATGCCTATATGTATATATTGCAAAAAGTGCAAACATTGCTAAGCTATACCAAACTGTATTGTTAAATATTGAGAAGATGAATAAGTATCTGTTTATTATACCTTTTACGGTTTTTAAACGACGCTTAGTATTGTTATATGATGAGAACATGAATGAGTATCTGTTTATTACACCTTATACGGTTTTTAAACGACGCTTTATGATTAAAGTTTTACCTGATTTGTTTACACAAAGGTATACACATAAACGATCCGTTAAGTTTATTGTTCCAAATAGATATAATCAGGTTCAAAGCATTCAAGTGAAACATTTAAATGACGAAAGAAAGAAACAAAAAACTATTCGATCTTAATATGTCTTTGTCAATTGCTTCTATAAACGTAAATGGTTTACGAAACAATAAAAAACGAGATATGATTTTTAATTGGTTAGTTTTAAAAAAGTTCGATATTATTTGTCTTCAAGAAACACATTGTTCAAAATCTGATATTGATAACTGGGGTAATGACTGGAAAAAATTTGGGGGAGGGGAATCAGTTTGGAATTGCGGAACTTCTGATTCAAGGGGAGTGGGATTCCTATTGCAAAAGAATTTTTCCGAAAATGTAACTTTTATAAATCACGATGAAAACGGAAGATGTCAAATGTGTGACATAAAAAAAGATAATGCTGTATATCATATTATTAATGTATATACACCGAACAACGGTTCCGATAGAAAGACTTTTTACGAAAATTTGCGCAACTTAAATAAAGTGTATGACGATGATAGCGTTGAACACTACACCGTATTATTGGGAGACTTTAATTGTACTTTAGACAAAAAAATAGACAGAATGCCATCACATCAAAATAATGACGTCGGTACAATTGAATTAAAAAATCTTTTATTGAGATATGAATTAGATGATATATGGAGATCTCGATTTCCAGATACAAAACGTTATACGTTTCAGAGAGGAAACTCTAAGTCTCGTATAGATTTTATTTTCTGCAGCAAATCGTTGAATAGTAAAATATTTAACACTCGTATATCTCATTTCCCATTTAGTGATCACGAAATAGTTACATCAAAAATTAAGTTAGATGATATAGAAAGAGGGCCGGGTATGTGGATTATGAACTTAAATACAATTAAATCTGAGCAGTTTTCAAATGCTTTTAAAATCTTTTGGGAAGGATGGAAAAATAGTAAAGACAAATATAATGATATACAAGAATGGTGGGATATTACCAAAAGTAAAATAAAATTTCTAACAATTGATGTAAGTAAAACACTAAATCGAGTATATAATAACAATCACATTAAAAAACTTGAAAAACAACTCGAAGCATTAAAATTAGTAGAGGAAAAAACAAGTATCACCAATTCTAGAATAACCGAAATTGAAAGCGAAATTAAGGATATTTATACAAATTTGACAGAATCTGCGAAAATTAGGGCAAAAATTAAATGGTCAGAAGAAGGTGAAAAATCAACGAAATATTTTTTTAGTTTAGAAAAGAAAAATGGCCAAAACAAGTTATGGAATCGTATAAAAACAAAAACGGGTGAATATAAATATGATATTGATTCGATATTAAAAGAACAAGTAAATTTCTATTCCACACTTTTTACGGCTGAAGGGTGGGACAAAAATAGCGGTGAAAAGCTTTGCCAATTTATTGAAAATAAGGTAAGTTCGGACGATAAGGAGATGCTTGATAGTAATATAAATATGGAAGAATTAGAAAAAGTGCTCAAAGATCTCAAGACTAACAAATCACCAGGTGAGGATGGCATTATATCTGAATTTTACATACTGTATTGGGATATATTAAAAAATGATTTTTTCACACTCCTTCAAGAAATATTTGATAAAAATGTCTTAAGTAAATCACAACATAAAGGGGTTCTTACGTTATTACATAAGGGTGGTGAAAGGGAAAATATTAAAAATTGGAGACCTCTTACATTACTTAACACCGATTATAAAATCATAGCAAAACTTCTTGCAATGAGACTGAAAAAAGTCTTACCGAAAATAATACATTCAGATCAAAAAGGGTTTGTAAAAGGAAGAAACATTAGTGATGCTAACAGATTAATTCAAGATATAATAGACTATATTGACAACGAAGATGAAGATGGAATAATAATATTTCTTGATCAACAAAAAGCTTTTGATAGGGTTGAATGGGAATGGGTGGATTTTGTATTAGAAAAGTTTAATTTTGGGGGGAAATTTAGACAATGGATTAAAATGTTACTCTATGATGCTATTACTTGTATAAAAACAAATGGACATGTTTCAAAATATTTTTCGATAACACGTTCGGCCAGACAGGGCTGTCCAATAGCACCCCTTATATATATTTTGCAAGCAGAACCAATGGCATGTGCAATACGAGGTAACAAGGAAATTGAAGGAATTCAAATACCTGGTGAGGGGGGAAAAAGTATAGAAACTAAATTATGCATGTTTGCTGATGACACTCAGCTTTTTAACAAAAATGAGAAATCAGTAGAAAAATCTTTTGATGTCCTAACGCTATACGAAAAAGCTTCGGGATCTAAAATTAATTTTGATAAAACCAAAGGTTTACTTATAGGATCTCTTAAAAGGAAAAAACTAAAATTTAATAAAATTAAATGGATTACAGGTAGTGTAAAAACCCTCGGAGTAAATCACGGATATGAAATTGATAATGATGCTATATGGCAAAGTATAATAGAAAAGATTAAAAACTGTGTCCACGTTTGGAAAAGCAGGAAACTTTCATTTAGTGGTAAAACCTTAATTGTAAAAAATTTCATATTGCCCATGTGTAGTTATGAAATTGAAATGCGGGGAATTCTTGAAAAATATTCAAAAGAAATAAACAATAATATTTGGAATTTTATATGGGATGGGAAAGTTAACCAAATAGAAAGACAGGTTTGTTGTCTTGATATAACAAAGGGCGGAATGGGCATGATTAGTATAGACTTATTCATTAGAAGTAAACAAATAAAGTCTCTTTATCGCATTCTCCATGAACCATTAGAAAGCTGGAATGCGATTGGCAAGTATTGGCTTCGACACTTTGACAACAAGTATAATGATCAGTATTTTTTATGTAAATGTTCAAATATTAAAGGACTAAATATTAAAAATATTCCTTTATTTTATCAGAAAATGATTTTTACATGGTCTAATTTTCTAAAAATTGGAGATAATCCCAAAACTAAGAACGAGGTACTTAATATGAGACTATTTGGTAATTCAAAAATTTCATTTCAAAATAAGCCATTGTTTTTTTCTTCCTTTCTAAATAGTAACATGAAATATATCAAAGACATATGGAATGTAGAAACCAACAAATTTAACAGTTGTTGTTCTATATTTGAAAAACTTGTAGATAAAAGAAACTGCATATCGGAATTTTCAAGAATTAAAAGTGCAATACCAATTGACTTCTTACAAATGTTAGAAATTGATAATGAAATTAATAAGAAACCAAACATAGAATTGAAACTTTCTAATGAAATGGTTATATTAGACAGATTTGGGAAAACAATCAAACCAAAAGAATTAAAACTAAAATATATTCGAGACATGATTAATAAGAATATATATCCAAAATGTCAACTTAAATGGCAAGAATTTTATGGCCACGAAATTAATTGGAAAATAGTATGGGGCAATTTGAAAAAAGTTAAAATCACCAATAAAATGAAAGAATTTCAATGGAAATGCATTCACAATATCATATATACGGAAAGTAGACTTAAAAAAATGCAATTGTCAAACGGAAAATGTCATATTTGCCAAACTGTAAATAATACTGAAAGTCTGCAACATTTATTTTTCGATTGTAATACAACAAAATTAATCATTAGTAAAATCAAAGATATTTTTACATTATGGAATATTCAATTAGATGATGATAATTTAAAACAGTTTATGCTTTTGGGAGATAGCAGTGGTCACTCGAACCAAAATTTACTTGTAAATCTATTTTTTATTTTGACAAAATGGTCCTTGTGGAAAATAAGAAACAAAATTAAATATGATGGGATAAAAATGTCCTCTACATATATTTTAAATCTTTGGAAATCATACATGGTAACACATCTGAAATCTGTACCCTGTTACTTATCAATTAATACATTAGACAAAGAGAAAATAAACACATTAATTAATTTCATACTATAAGTACATACCTTGCAGGAGATAGCAGTCATGTTGTCTGTTTTTTTTTTATATCTCTTTAATTTATATTGATTACGGTAATCCATGGTTTAAAGATGCACTCGATTATGTTAAAATGTTATGTGAATCTGGTTTATAGGTGCACTCGTTTATGTTTATATAATGTTATATTATTTACCACTAGTAGTACATTCTATAAAGATATTCCTTTTTCACTCATTGTCATATAAAAGAATATAAGTATTATTACATGTATACTATTTTTTTTCGGATAATATAGTGCACATTTTTCAACCTCCTGCTTCCCGGACAGTTTGCTTAAATGTAAACGGGAATCCACAGTTTGCATCCTGGGCAACTGAGGAAATTGTAAACAGGAAATATTTGGAATAAACAAGTATCAATTTAAAAAAAAAAAAAAAAAAAAAAAAGAAAACCAAAGGTTATTTCAGTACTTACAAACTTAATCCCTTGATATAAGATTAATATATATTTATTTAATTTTTAATTCAACATGTTTCTAAACCTGTCTGCATATATACAACTTTTTTCCATTGATTGTGTCTGTCTATAAAACTTTATTAACACTGGTTCATATTTGGAAGAAACTTATACCTGAAAGAAAGTTAAAATGTTCTCTTTTTATTGCATGTGTTGATAACCAATCATACAAATGTAGAATTGTGCTAATATATGTAATATAGGTTTGGTAATACATGTAATACTTGTGAATATGAGATGTTTATCTTCAGAGACCACCACAAGTATCTGAATATTCAAATTTTTTTCAGTAATTTGATTGTGTCTTTTAATTTAAATAGTTCATGAGACTGGTTCAAGTTTGGAAGAAAGTCATACCTTAAGGATTCTTGACTAAGTTCTTTTTTTTGTTAACATAGTAATAGTGTAACTTTTGAATATAATATTTTTATCTTCAGCATGTTCAGAGACCACCACAAGTATACAACCAGTATCCACAATCTCCATTGAACGTGATGAACGGTCGTAAATCTCCGTTATCTGGTATGCCGATGTCAACTCCTCCTACAATGGTTCCTCAGAGAATGACAGAAGGACATTATTCACCGATAACAGATATGATGGGGATGACACCCCCTGGAAGGGGTGCAATGATAACTAGAGTAATGGAGGGACGTAGCTCGCCCCTGGCCGATGTGATGGGTATAACTCCACCTCGTCAGAATAACATGTCACCTGTGATGATGGGAAACAGCAGACAGTCTCCACTAGGTTTTTATCATTGCACTAGCATCTTGGTTTCAATTGGGTTTAATACTGTGGAATAATTTATTTCTTTGGATACATTATATGAATTTTTTAGGATATATGAAATTGAAGCATGTCTAAAGAACACAACATAAAAAAATGTATTCCTAGAAAATATTTCTTCCACATGATGCATGCATATAAAATATATATATACTATACATATCCCATATATACTCACCTACTACATGTACATGTATATTCAGTTTATAAGTAGTGCCTGATAATTTAATGATTTACAAAATGTATATATATCCCTATTTTCTTAAATTTTTCCATCGGAAGTTCTGTATTATAATTTCCATTTTACACTGTTAGAGGTTTATGTCTTTTCCAGGTCAAATTGATATAGAAATACATAGTGAACCTACGACATTGACTAGAGAATATCGTTAATCAAATTACCAATAGCTATAATAGTCTTTCAGACTTTAAGATGTTCCTCTGTTAAATCTCTTGAGATTGAATCCTGAAAAAAAATAAATTTGAAGATCCATGATTAATCTATAAATATCAGTGTTACTTTACTGTCTCTCAGGATGATGACCAAACTGAAAATTGAACATAGTTGCAATATACATTTTAAGCAATATCTTCAATCCTGCATATAAATCTTGAAATGATTTGTGGAAAATCTGAAGAATATTTCTATATAAATTTACAAAGAATTAATCCAACACATAACAATAAGTTCTGAATTTACAGTAATCTATCCTTTTGAATGCAAAAGTATAAAATTTACCTAGGCACCAAGCTGACGGTTTATACTTTATTTTGTAACTTTTTGTTTGTTATTAAACCTTTTTTCTTCAAAAAAAATGGAGCAATTAATTATACATGTTATACATATGACACTTTTGCCATGTTATATTATAGCACTAGAAATATTTTTTTAAATCTTGATATTTTTTACTTGTTTGCCAAGCACTGTAATGATTTATTCACCATCCTATTCAACACCATGAGGTTGTTATGACATTTAAGCAGAATTTGTTACTTATTTGTGCTAATTATTAGGGCCCCGCCTTTAGGCGGGTCGCCCTATAGTGATCAGTCCGTCTGTACGAATCTAGAGAACCATTATGATTTCATACTTAATACTTTACATGTTTATTAACCACCACCAGAGGGCGTGTCATGATGTATGTACAACTTCCTAGGTCAACGGTCAAGGTCAAAAAACTTTGGTTTCAGTTGACAACCCTGTGTCCTGTGGTGAGGATCGTGTCCGCTCTATATCTTGAGAACGGTTATGATTTCAAAGTTTATACTTGACATGTATATGAACCAACACCAGAGGGTGTGTCATAATTTATGAACGACTGCCTAGGGCAAAGTTAAAGGTCAAAAACTTTGGTTTCAGTTGACAACCCCATGTCCTATGGTAAAGATCGTGTCCGCTCTATATCTTGAGAACCGTTATCATTTCAAAGTTTATACTTGACATGTATATAAACCAACACCAAAGGGTGTGTCATAATTTATTTACAACTTCCTAGGTCAAAGGTCAAGGTCAAAAACTTTGATTTCAGTTGACAAACCCATGTCCTATGATAAAGATACAATTTTTTAATGCACATTATTCACAGCGGGGCCCACAGAGATGGCTCCCATCTCAATGATATCTAGTTCTTTATTCTTAATACATGTTATATTTAAGAATTCCCAATTTTCCTTTTTTTTTTTCTATTTTTGTAAACACTATCCAAATCCTATAAGTCTACGTTTAAGTCATTTAAAACATTTTGTTTCACATGGAAAAAAATGATTTGAATAATTAATTTAAAATCAAATTGATCTGGCAAGTTGATTGAAAAAAAGAGATTTTAAAATATTTGTTTCTATGTTGGATTATTAAGAGGATACAGAGCATGTAAATTACAACTAAATAAAAGGACTATTTAGGTGTTTTCCTTGAAATAAGTTCAAATTGAAGCACAGAAGAATTAAGAGATAAAGCCAAAGATTATATGGTAATGGAATGCTTCTACACTACCATTTACTTGTATATCTTTATCACAGTAACATACTGAAATATTTCATATTTACAGTGTAATTTATGCTCTTAATAAATCTAAAAAGATCCAAATATTTCACACGGAAAATAACATGACGATAACTGAATACATGTACATATGAATAGCTAGACAAATGGTTTTGTTTGTATTTTCTTTATGTTAGCTAGAATATTAATATTCAGAACTCTTGTATATGTGTACTAGATCTTGCCTTCAGATTTAAACTGCTTTAAACAAATCAGCTATTTTATAACTGTTTACATTTTGTTGTGAAAAATTTGAATACAAATGATACTAAGAATTAATTATTAAGAAAAAGAAAGGTCCTTAAGTTTCTTACTAGACACAACACTTGAAAAATCAGCATTGTGATATGCTATGTTGCTTGTTCATCTATTCAATTGTAAATGTAACTTATTTAAGTCATGGACCACTGTTCAGTGTCCCAGAAGTCTTGAAATAAGAATAGTCGTAAATAAAAAACTCTACAAAGAGTTACAACTTTTCAAGTAATGAAACTTTGGTTGTTTCATTGTGTTTAGTCAAGAAAGTTGAAGGATCTTTGTGAAAATTTTCCTAACCATGTTAACGGTGATCTATTTTTTTGCACAATAATTTCAAAAAAAATGCAGTAAATCGATGTGAATGTAAGATCCAGAATTCCACCACTGTCATAACTTATGTAATCTGTCAATGTGTGTATTCTACTTTCTAACAGGAATGATGGGTTTAACACCAGGGCGTAGAACCACGCCTTCACCTCCCACTTATTCAGTGTCCCCTCTCATCATGCAATCACCTTTGTCTCAGGCACGATTGATCTCACCCTATGCCAGGGGTCAGTTGTTGGAAATGTTGGGTAGGTCAATATCACAATAAAGAGATGTGGTATGGTTGCCGATGAGTCAACTAAGTAAATCAGAAAAAAGCACCAATATGAAGGATCTAGTAGTACAATATAAAAATAACTTTGGAACATTTCTTATTTTTTTAAGGTCCCTTAAAATCTAGTTTTTATATGCCCGTTTAAGGGACATATTATGGTATACTGTGTCTGTCTGTCCGTCTGTTGTCAATATGTCAGACATTACCTCAAAAACACTTTTATTAATTTGCATAAAACTTAGGTAAATTGTTAAAATCTATTGACATAAGTTCCCTTTTGTTTTTTATAAATTTTAAATTTTACATTTCTGAGTTATGGAGTTTTATTCATTAAAAAAAAGGGGGATTTTCCAGTTTTTGGACAATTACTCAAGAATGCTTTTACCAACGTGCTAGAAATTTTGGTGAATTGTTAATATCTATTGACATGAGCTCCCTTTCTACTTTTATAAAATTTAGCTTGTACATTTCTAAGTTGTCGAGTTTTATTCTTAAAAAGGGGGATTTTCCAGTTTTCTGATAATAACTCAAAAATGCTTTCAGCAGTTCTCATGAAACATTGGTGAATTGTTGATAACTATTGATGTCAGCTCTCTTTTGATTTTCATAAATTTCTTATATATGACATTGAGAAGTCATTGTACTTTATTTTCATGCCCCATTTATGGGCATTATCATGATTATGTTTTCTGGTCTGCGCGTCCATTCCTCAGTCTGTCCCGCTTCAGGTTAAAGTTTTTGGTCAAGGTAGTTTTTGATGAAGTTGAAGTCCAATCAACTTGAAACTTAGTAAACATGTTCCCTATGACATTGTATGATATGATCTTTCTATTTTTATGCCAAATTGGAGATTTTATCCCATTTTCACGGTCCACTGAACATAGAAAATGATTGTTCCCTATGATATAATCTTTCTAATTTTTATGCCAAATTAGAGGTTTTATCCCATTTTCACGGTCCACTGAACATAGTAAATGATAGTGCGAATGGATCATCCCTGTACTTGGGACACATTCTTGTTTGAAAATGCAACAGGTGTATCATGCGCTCATTGAGCAGATGTTTATTAATGGTGCAGCTTTACTGGTATACAAAAATAAAAATTGTGATTATGTACTTTGAATTATTTTCAGAATTAAGAATTAAATTTGCTATTCTCAAGGAAAGTATTGAATATGTATCCCAAACCATCATAGATAAAAGATAATTAATCATGAAAGGGTAATTAAAGTACATTTGTCTGATTGATAAATGACTAGGAAAAATAGGTATATCATTATAATTGTCACCCAATAAGGTTTTCTAAGCATAAGTTGAAGATCACTGTGTGTGTCTGTTAACAGTGCACAGAAAACATCTATTCAGACACTAATTTCTTATTACAAGTTTTAAATGATATTAATTAAATCCACTATATAGGATTTATTAGCTTGTGCATGAGTTACACATATATTCATGTGATTGTATTAACATATATTTCATAAGTTAAATGTTGAAATAATAAAATGCTGTGTAAACTTTTTTATAGATTAAAAATTGAACTATCTTAAGTAGATATCATAATCAATAGGGAGATGTTGTAGAATCTTCATGCTGTACAGACTTATTTAGTTATACATGTTATATATCCATTGATAGTCCTAAAACACATTCGCTCTTATAGATCTCTTTAAGATCAGTCAGTTAGATATACAATCACATATATTTTCCATAATATTTTTACTACATTGAAGACTGCATATCTTTAATTTTCAGGGAGTAAACAAAAATAAGAATTTTATTTAGTAGTTTTTGTGTAGTGCACATTTATTTATTTATGTTCATCTTAATTGAATACTTCTTTATAGTGCAAAAAAGATCAGAAAGAACATATGCATTGCATTTTTCTGTTAGAATTATATTTAAGTTATTTGTTTAAACAGCTAACAGAGGAGCACCAACTGCACCCATTGGAATTCCGAGGCAGATGGGAAGAGGATCAGTACCACCAAATCATAGTCCTTATAATAGTCCAGCCCCACACCAACAGAGCCCATACACCAACAGAAATAATTCATATCATAGTCCTGCTAATCACCACCCTAGTCCAACAGCTAGATTTCCTATTCACCCTGGTCTAGGACACAGTCCTGCAGGCTTTAGTACTCCACAGCCAAACAGGTAATTTTTTTTAAAAGAAGGAAAAAGGTGAAAAGGTTTCTTCACAACAATAATAGGTGGAAGGCTATTTTTTCAATGAAATGATAAATGAATATGGATATATTAGATAGACTTTTTTTTGCACTATGGTGATGGTTGGGGGTGGGAGGGGCACATGAAGGTGGGAGATATATATATACCCTTCACAGCTTTATTAATAATTAACAGCAATCTCTCATTTAAAGAAGTTTACATTTTTCAAATAATGCTGAGGTGTTCTAAGCTGTCTTGTTAAATGTATATTCACTTTTTATTGCCCTTGAATTGTTTAAGGACATCAATCATCTAGTTTTCTGTAAAATTCTTTGAAGTTGTTAAATTTCTTGCACTAACTGTAAACATAATATAATTACATAAGAACATGCATATTCATCATATGTATTATGATTGTTGTGTATTCAGGTGTAATAAGCCTAAGGCACAACATGTTATGTTCCCAAACAAGGTCTTCATTACGTTATAAGGAAAATTCATTCTTTATAAAAAATATTTTGGAACACAAAGTTGTCTTATTTGACAGTAATAGGTTGTAATAGGGTTTTTGAGCTTCAAAAAAGATTGTTAATTCTCATAATATGAAGATTGAAGGGAAAAAAGTGCAAAGAATCTAACACAAGTATGGATATAGACATGTAATCAGCAGAACAACATTTAGGCTGCTTGCATGTTTTGGCTGATGGTTCAAAGGTGAAGGTGTTGAAAACATTTGACTAAAATTATTCAACTTTCGATTTTGCTTTCAATTTTGCCAATTTAGTTCAATGGTGAAACCTGTGACATTGTTTGACTTTATTGCACCTAGGATACCGCATCAGCATCATCATAATGGAAACACAGACCCCCGACATACTCGAGGGAGAGGAAGAGGGACATATCAAAACTGGGGAGACAAGCAAAATCATCCGTAAGTTTATCAATATATCTATAGATTTTAGATTTTATTTTATTTAAAGTGCAACCTGATATATATCTATTGGTAAAATTTTACTTTTGACATGTTTTCTAGTATTCAGTTCTACGCCATAATTGTGTATTTACAACTTGTGTATCACTAACATAACTAAAAAGAAATGAGAAAAACTTACATGCAACCGTTATGAAAGGAAGTTAACTGAATTAAATTGATATGTTTTAATCAATTTAAATATCTTGGTTTTTTTAAGATCACATCCTTTAATCCATATTATTGCTTTTTATCAAACTTTTGAACAAAACTTGCATATAATCATTACAGGATTTGAAACTGTTTAATTTTTTGAGAGGTTTGAAGAATCTATGGTTTTTAATATTCAAAAATGGACTCATTGAGTATGTGCTAAGTTTCATTTATTAGAGATTTTTTTCATTTTCTTACTATATTGAAGAAGCATAAATAAATAAGAAAAAAAATAATTCTCAAGAAACACGATTTTTGTCATTCAAATAGAATCAATGGTTGTCCACCGTTGTTACATGCTCCAAATTTATCACTGTAAATTTAGGTTTTTATTAATGCGAATAAGGCGTCTGAATAATATCCCAATAAAAACTCGCATTCCTATAACTGGAAAATAGACCTGTTTGCAGATTTTTTTTTAAATTGCAATAATAAAACTTACATTTTTGTGCATTCTTGAAAAATCCCAATAATAAATGCATGCAATAATTTCTGAATTAACAGTATAGTAACAGAAATCATACTGAAAATATTAAAGTTCAGCCGTGAAAAAATTAAAAACTAATTTTGTAACTTTTTTTTGACTTTTGTATCCAGAAATTATAGAGAACAAGAACATAGAGAGAATTACAGAGATAGAGAGAATTATAGAGATAGAGACTATAGACAGAACAGACCATATAACAACAGACGATACTACGAGTACAATGCTGATATTGAACATCGTAGATTGGACGATTATGCAGGCCTGATGACGCAGAAAGAAAAAGACTGGATTATTAAGATACAGCTGTTACAGTTACAGACAGATAATCCTTATATAGATGATTATTATTACACAGTTAGTAACTTATTAAGAATGAAGGTGTTTTGCATTTAGCATCAATATATGTATTTAGGTCAAGTCTATTCCCAGTTCCATGCTCAATTTTATTATTCATGCAGGAAGTTTAAATGTCAATTTTTAATCAATTTGAGATTAATTAATTTAGGGCTACCGTAATATCAACCAAAAGTCATCTTTAGACTTTACAACTTACATATGGCATGCAATATTTGTTTTGGAATGAAAAATTATAAATTGTTTTTGATAATATATATTAGGCAGAATACAGTATTCAGTAAATTTGACAAATTGAAGGTAATTTGTAAGGTTCAATCTCTCAAGCTGAAAAAGAAAGTTCAAATATTTTATGTCTCAGTGTAAGATAATGTGATTTAATAAGCAAGATTGTAATGGCAAACTGTTTTGATTATAGACATTTGCTATAAAGAAGAAGGCACTGGAAAGACAGAAACAGATAGAGAATGGGGAAATAGATGGTAAAAATCTAGCAGAACTAGTAATACCTGCCATGGCTAAGCTAGAGACGAGGGCCTATAAACCTGGTAAATACATGTACAGATGATTAGAAAGTTCTTATCAGTCAATCATTTATTTACTCTTAGACATACTGCTGTGTATAATGTGCCCATATGCTATCAGCTTATAATTTAATTGAGAATTTTCCATGAAAAATGTCTGATTCCATATATTTTTTTTTTTAAATTTAAGATTGTATATATATGTACATGATGTATTTAATAGGGTTACATTATTATGACAACAGCCCAATGACACAAATAACTGAAACCTATGCGGATCCCGTCTTTTGACGGGTTTGAAGTCGTCCTTCTCAGTGCGGAACCCGTCTTTTGACGGGTTACACTGGCTATTTTCTGACCTTTCAAAAAACCTTCAAATCCTCGCATAATCACAAAACTCCGAGTTTAAATTTGAATGGGCCATCAGATCTATATCCATTATTACGCTGTGTTGAAGATTAATTAATCTTGCATGCGGAGGTTTTATATACTCAAATTGTTACTCAAATGATCATTTTTTTAAAGAACATAACTTACTTTGTGTATTCTGAGTAATTCAAGTGTTTCATTTCTTGATTTAGGGTTTGCAATATAAAATCTTTTAAATTCAAAGAAAATGGGGGGGTGACTAGAAGAATTAAAAAAAAAAACAATTTTGCATTAGAATATTAATTCTGTATTAAAGAAGTGTTTAATTGAAGTTATACATACCTTATTTTATTTGTTGTATTTCACATTTTCAAGTAACTTATTGTTGTTCAATTACTGATGATCAAGATATTTATATAATAATATTCTATTTTCTAGCTCAGTTTGAAGGGTCTCTAGGTAGGTTGACCACATCCAGTGTGCACAATCCTCGACAAATTATTGATTTGCATGCACATGATATTCATGATGAGGGTCAAGGTCAGAGTGCAAATAAAGATTTAAGAAAGGCTAGACAGTTACTGATGGAAATTGAGAAGGTAAAGTTTTATATGCCTTTGTTATCAATCCAAAAAATATGAATACTGTTGATTCGTTTATTTTCGTAGGCACAAATTTTTGTGGATTAAGGATGTTCTTAGGTGAGGTTTTGGAATTCATGTAAAATTTTCGGACTCCCTGATGTTTTTCCATACAAAACAAGATAAAATATTTTGCCCCATAACACCTATTTATTTTTTCATATAAGACTAAATAGCTCATGAAAGGCCATTTACCAAAATTTAAGAAGATTCTTATTTTTCTTTCTTTTGTTTTGGGACCCAAATAATACCAATGCAAACATAAGGTAAAAGTCTGATTCAACCTTTTCCCACCATATTTTTAATCTCAAATATTTCGAAAAGGAGGTCCATGACCTATCAATATTTTTAGCTTATTTTTATTCTTAAAAAATGCTCTACCAGCTTAAAGTATCAATTTTAAATTCTTGATTTATTAATTTTCACCTAACCTCACCTAAGTACATCCTTAAGGAAAACTGTCATGTTTGTTGATGTCTAATATCATGGTTTTTACGAAGTCTGCATAAAAGCCTACAGGATACTTGTCATTCGTTGCTCATTTAATTTGGTGTTTCTCCTATTCCCACGAAATTCATGGAAATTGTTATCCAACAAATAATAATGAATTCACAGTATTAGTAAATGAGAGTGCTGTAAACGTAATATTAAGTTTCTTTATGTATTGACCTGTAACATTGTCTTGTTTCTAGGAAAATAATTAATACAATTTTAGTCTGTTTCTAAGGATATAAACTATTTCTAGAGAAAAGCATTTTTGGTTTTTTAGGGACATTTTTTTAACCAGTTAATATTTTATTTTCTAGATGTATATATAACCTGTATTCATATAACCATATAATTGTCACATAATATGTTTTTATATCCCCGCTTTGAAAAAAAGGGGGGTATACTGTTTTACCTCTGTCTGTCCTTCCGTCAGTCCATCAGTCCCTCAGTCTGTCAGTCAGTCCGTCCTTCCCATGAATATTTTCATCACATTTTTCTCAGGAACTACACTACCAGGATTTCTGAAATTTGGTTTCAGGCTTGATATAAGTAAGCTATACCATGTGATGCGTTTTCAGATTCATCACTCAACAACTTCCTGTTTACCGAACACTTGTTTGATTTTACACATGATAGCCAAGTTGAAAATTTTTCGTCACATTTTTCTCAGGAACTACAATACAAGGATTTCTGAAATTTGGTTTAACGGTTAATATAAGTCAGCTATACCGTGTGATGCTTTTTCAGATTCATCACTCGACAACTTCCTGTTTACCGAACACTTGCATATTTTTACACAATTAATATTATCCACTTGCGGCGGGGTTATCATCAACAGTTTCACTTGTTAGAATTTTTTTTATTCCAGTCATCTTTTTCCTGGAATATAATCTCTAACCTGGTCTTTATACTACAATATAATCTCTAACTGTTTGTTTTAGGGGTATAACTTATTGCTGGAGGTTGATGATATCGAGAAGAAAATATTAGCTCTACCAGATGAAGCTAGGTAACATATCATATGCATACATATCCGAGAAATATAGAGCTTTCATTATTATGAAACAAAACTTAAAAAAATTTCATTATTGCGATTCAATTAGTGAGTTTCTACATAAATTACTACAAGGTTTGGACTAGTTGTTTATTGGACATTTGGTCTAGGAATACAGTTATCGTCCTTTGATTTTCATTGTCTACAAATAGAGTCCTTAGTGTGGACTGTGTTTAACTGTTTTTCATACACCTTCCAAATTTATTTCTATATATTTCATGCATAGAATAATAAGTAGGGGGATGAAATTACATTGAAAAAAATTTAAGGCATGGATATGAGTTCTATATAATTTCAAGGGTCAATCAAGGTCAAATGAAAGAATTGTTGGAAACAACCTTTTCTGTACTATTATTTAATTGCAAAAAAGATTCTGTTATATTGAAATTGTGATTAAATGACAGATTAGAGTTGTTTCCCTTGGGGGAAAAATGAATATTCTCAAATATGTCTTATTATTAGATAAATATATAATAATATTTTGAAGCAAGTTTTCATGATAACTTAAACCAGTTACTGATATTTATAGTATAATTTTCTCTCTTCATCAGATATCTACTGCTATTAATCTGGATGTGTCCGCTATTTTATGTTTATTCATCATATTAAATACACATTTTACACTTGTATTCAAAGGAGTATGTTCGGTAAGGTCCTAAAATGGCCCCCTTTTTTAGCGTAAATTTCAAATTCAGATTTATTGACCAATATCATAATAAATTATAGCTAATACAGTGACTAGATAGGAAATAAGCCATTTTGTTGAAAGTTTTACGTTTCTGCGTTTCATTATGACGTCACAAGTTGTACTCATATCGATTTTTCTCGAAAAATCAATGAAAATAGGTAAATTTCCATAGATTACTGGACAGGAAACATAGAGCGCATACGTCGACAACAAAGATCTTTTAAAATAATGTGTGTGAAGACATTTCACATGTCTTTTTGAATATTAAGCTTGTCGACGCCTGCGCTCTATGTTTCCTGGACCTTAATTTGGTTGAAATCCAGCTGATTTTGTCAAATTTCACCAAATTCCTTATCTTGACCTTTTAAGAATGTAAAAATCAACGTGTTAGAATTAAACTTTGACAAAACTAGTTCAGTTAAACCTTCTCACATGTCTTTAAGACTTAAAACATTTATTGTCTTGTAACTATGAACTTTATAATTGGGGCCAAATATGGCCCTTACCGAACTTACTCCTTTGTCTGCCATTACGTTAAATCACACAGGTTCCCGTAAACTTTGACATAACAATTCAAAAAAATTGACGTCATAATTAAATAGAGATTGTTGTTTGACGTCAAAAGGTTATTCGGAGGTGATCTAAGGTCATTCGGAGGCGCAATTCAGCTAAATACTAAAAGTGTAAATATGTTTATTGTTTCCAGTACAGTCATTTCAACGAGCAGAATCACACAGATAAAGGATACTGGAATAAGATAGACATGATAGATGTAGCAAAATCATATCTTGTTCATACATTCAGTTGTTTTAAACATTTATTAGTGATTCTTAATGATACCACATTTAAGTATCCAAAGTTTGGATCAGTCTGTTCATGCCTAAATAATAAATAGATGTAAGAAGATGTAGTATGAGTACCAATGATACAACTCTCCATCAAAGTCACAATTTGTAAAAGTAAACCATTATAGATCAAAGTAGGTTCTTCAACACTGAGTCTTTACTCACACCAAACAGCAATGACTAGTGTAAAACCTTTCAATAAGTTCTTAAATATATGCTCAGGGTTGGCAAAGTATTACCCGCCCGGGTTTTACTGGGCGGGAAAACCCGGGTTTTCCCGGGCTGGGCAATACTACCTGAAACGGGGAATACTGGGTAATACTGGGCAATATGATTTTTTAAGCTTATTTCAACACAAAATAGTAAAGACTTGTTGTAGTTTCATAGTATTGTAGCTAAATATATACATTTTATACAGATAACCATTGAGAGTCATCAAAAATTCAATTTCATTCTCTTCTCCACATAAATTTTATGTAGGCAAAATACAATATTTGCACAATTTAGGATTCCTCACTAATTTCCTAGCATTGTTTCAATAATCTTAACACTTTATTGCAGTGTTTAAGTGAATTGTAAAGTAAATTGCTATACATGTATACACAACCATGATTGCTAAATAAACACCCTACAGGGTCTTGTCATTAACTCTTATAAGAATGAAAAGACTGATTATTGTTATATAATCATATCTGTGTTCTAATCTGAATAATTACTTATTAATTAGTTTTGTACATTTGTACATATATAAATTATTTCAAAGTAATTTTTCTTAAATTCTTTATACTAGTTTAATATATATTTGAAAACATATTTTTTTATCAGAGTTGTTAGAATAATTCTTTCTCAGATGTATACTCTTGTACTTTTGTACATGTATGTATCATAAGACTCTCAAAAAAGTAAACTTATTTATAAATAAAAATAGGTTTACATATATCTTAAATGTATTGCATTTGTGTTTGATTACTGAATCCTCTTTGAAATTCAGGCCAGAAACGTATATTACCCAGTATTGCCCAGTATTACCCAGTAAAACCCAGTAAAACCCGGGTTTTCCCAGTATTTCCCACTGGGCTGGGCAATACTCATAAAACCCGGGTTTTTGCCAACCCTGTATATGCTAGAACCAATAATCATTTGAAATTAAGTAACTATGTAAAATGATTAGAATTTGCATATCTTAGTACATCTAGATGAAAGTTTATTGTAATCTTCTTTTTCTTTTTTTTAAAGAACTCCCTTATTTGAACAAAGACATGATATGCTTTACTCACTGTATAAATATGTGATAAGTGATGACTTCCTACATCTTGTGATGGTCAGAAAAGGCAGGAAACTGGTAGCTAGATGTATACCTAACCTGGAAAAGGTAAGTCTAATAGATAACATCAGTTAGAGCTCTGATCAGAAAGGGCAGGAAACTGGTAGCTAGATGTATACCTAACCTGGAAAGGTAAGTCTAATAGATAACATCAGTTAGAGCTTTTATAGAAATCCATGGTGAATAAAACTTTAATGGGTAGATAAAATTATGTCTTTACAATATGTAACAATTTTATCTTGTTTCAAGTATTGGCTGGACACAATTTTTTTTTATTATTCATTGTCATATCAAATTGATGACATTTTTACTTGGTTTTAAACGATATAAATGAGAAAATAGAAATGGGCTAAACAATTTTAAAAGATATAAATGAGAATATAGAAACGGGCCAAAGATTTTTAAAAGATATAGATGAGAATATAAAAACGGCCAAAGAAATTTAAAAGATATAAATGAGACTATAGAAACAGGCCAAAGAAACAATAACCAATGAAATTATATTTCAGAAAAATGCAGAAGATGTGGTTATGTTAGTATTAAAGAGATTACAAGTGCTGCTGAAGAAAGACCCTCAGGATGAGGTAAACACTACCCATAATTCATTGTGTTCAAAGTCATTATCCATTGAATGTATATTTGGTTCCTATGGCAGTTGTTTTAATGCATTTGAAAGATAAACACGAAAAGATAATTTCATATTAGAATATCAGAGGGAGACAACTGCACAGTGATTTTTGTATCACAGATTTTTCTTCATTTAAGGAATGACTGTAATATTTTTTCTGTCTGTGAAGAAATAACATCAAAATGTAGTGCACACTGAATAACGCGCATAGCGTGTTATTTGTAAAATGTTGGACAAAAATAATGTCTATAAGCTGATAAACATAACAATGTCAACCAATCAGAAGAAGCTTTACATTCAAAATTAAATTATATAGATTTAACTGTAAAAAAAACTTACGGTAAATTAGAAAAACAACTGCAACAGTGATAAAATTGAGAATGGAAATGGGGAATCTGTCAAAGAGACAACAACTCAACCAAAGAGCAGATAACACTTTCATAGAACTTCTGATGTTAACAATTGCTAGTCTATAAATTAATCGAAACAAATTCATATGTTCAAAGACTTAAGGGCATACGATACAGTTTTGAACCTGTATTTACAAGTTGATGAAAATTTGCATATAGGCTATTTTTTACCTGATTAAATCAAATATGTAATAAAAAATATACCTTCATGTGCTACTTTTGGAGTAAAATGAGGTCGAAATTTGGTATATTTGCTCAAAATTCAGATTTGTGTCCGTATTTTCTTTTTCGAAAGAAAGACATAACTTTTTTGTTGTAAAAGATAAACACAAATGGTTTTTTGTTAAATAATCTGTAATTTCTGTATTTTATAAGTACCATTTAAAATTATGCAATTTTTATTCAGAAATAACTCAAATTTATCAAATGTTCATGAATAGAGGAACAAACGTCATTTTTTGCTGCATGTTTATCAAAATTAAAAAAATTCCTCTATTTACAGTTTTATAAAATTTGGGTCACATAATCTCCTTGCAAAATGAAACAAATTGCCGTTTTAAAAAATAGGGGTCCATGCACTCGTTTTCAAATTAAATCAGTTTGAATGATAAAAATCAGTCTAAAAATGCATCTTTTCCCGATATGTCATAGTTTGACGTCGCGAAAATAACATTTTACGTTAGCAACGTCATTACCTCCCCTGTAACTGTATCGTATGCCCTTAACATATTTCTGTTGTGAAAGGACATTTTGTAAAACCTATAAATTATATTCTAAAATGCTTTTTTGTTTGAATGAAAACTAAAATTATTAGATTATTTTTTTGCTTTCTGAAATTCAGTTTACCGTAGTAATCTGTATGTTTGGCAACTCCAGGAACTGTGTATATATCTGTTGTCTTATGTTTTGCTGATAATTGTAAATTCAAAAATTTTATGTCTTTATTTTACCAAAATAGCTAAGGGATAGGTTTAGCAAAAATAAAAAAGGTTATTTTAAATGTTGATAGCATTGTTTTAGGCAGCATTTCTAAAAGTTGCAATAATTTATATTATGCTTTTGTCAATTGTTCAACTATTACAATAAGTGCATGCAATAATTTCTCAATATTCATTATTTTAAAATCTTGACATTCAGATTTAAAAGACATACACACATTACATTTCGTTATTTATATATTTTCAGGGATTAATGGTTTTACATGATCCTGTTGTCAGAACGATACAAAGCTGTGATTTAAAAAGTTTAGTCCAGTTCATATCAACTGTACTGTCAGAAACTGATACAGCTTCCCAAGCTTTGCAAAATAAGGTTTGTTTTAATTGCTGTCGTTTATATGAACATGAATAAAAGATTACTATGGATTCTATATTATTTGTGGGATATCAATTTCATGAACTTTGGGTACTGGTTAACCACAAATTTTTATGATCCACAATTTTTTTCACCTGAGACTAAGGACAGCACACACGTAATGTGACGGAGTCGAACAACATTTCCTTAGCATGCTGGTACAGTTATGTAACAGCACAAAATAAGCATAATTTGTAAAAATCAGTTGTAAAATGGTTGACTCATCAGTTGAGCACAAAAAAGAAATAATATTAACACTCTTACACAAAGCACCAATTTGAGATTACTCACAGTAACTAAGTACTCAGAGAAGACGTAACAAAGTTGAAAAACTTGTCTAAGCCATTTGTCATTTTTTGAACAATAAAAAGTGTTTAAACTAAAACTAATTAGTAACTGTAAGTTAGTTTAAAGCCAGTAAACTAATGAAAATCATGTATCCAAGTGTGAAATTTTGCAGTTGAGAAAAAAGAGTAGCATTTAGTGTCCTCATAACTGAAAAAAAGGGGCATTTGTATAATAATTATTGACTATTATAATGTCATAGAGAAATGTTAATTTTTTGTTAAATATTTCTATACATGGTCTTAATTTCTCAGGATAAAATTATTTTCTTTTTTCTAGTTTGGTAGTTCTGTTGTTTGTACGTTAATTCATCGTGGTGAAGTGCTGTACAAAGATACATCACCATTAGACATAGATAATCAGCTACAGACTGAGTGGTAAGTACTAGTTTAGGAAAGCCACTGTGAATAAGTGCTGTAAAATCAGGTCTAACCTTTTGCAACATAAGGGTAGAATTTTGCCCAGATCTGAAGAGTAATTGTGAGGTATTGCAATTACTTATTTCTTGTCATATAGCTCTTTGTTTGGACACCTGGATAATATCCTGAAAAAAACAGTCTATTAAGATCAAGTGCCTAGTTTCAAAACTTTAAGCCATTGCAGAATATTGATTTGTGTAGATTTAGTGGGAAAATGCATAAAAACACTGCTTGAAAACAGTTGTAATTCTCTTTTTAATTCTTATCCAACAACTAGAACCATTGGCAGAATTATTTTTAAGGTGGTTTCTTTCAGATTTAAAAATCTCCTTTTTGAAAATCTATTGCTTAATTTTCTCTTGCAAAATACATATTTTATTGAATCATTATATACGTATTTAAACATAATGCATAGACAACCGTGGCATAGACAACAGTGAATTGATAACTTTTCAAAGAGTTCAGAAAAGGAACTTTAGAGAACCACAAGGCTTATTTTAAAGACAATTTTATTTATGTTAAGAATTGTGGCAAAATTGAATACAATATGAACAAATAAACAATGAAAAATGGTGGTACTATATGAAGTGTCAACAGTGGTTAATTGTATGCGGTAATGTAGTATTGTTTTCTTTTTTTAGGTGTCAGTTTGTACATGATTTGGCGAGTATCCTTGCTACAGTGCCATTAGAATCTCTGGTGAAACCTAAACTTCCACAGACAACAATATCAGGACATTTTGACCGTCTGCTTAACAAGAAGCAGATTGCCTCCCTTGAAGATAAATTGAAAGTGATAGCAGAACCTCTGACTATTTCTTGACCTTTGACCTTCTACTTAAAGAATTCTGTGATGTCAGAATGAGGTCAAGGTGATAGTGATGAATGGGTTTTCTGTATATGTGATGTAGACTATATTGGTTTCTATAAAAAGATGTTAGTTTTCCTGTATCATGTGTATTCAATTATTGTTTAGAAAATTCAGCAGGAATTAAGTGTTGTATTTCAGTATAAACTTATTTTATTTTCAGATTTATAACGGTTTTTATTCACAGTTGAAGCATTAAGGGGAAATGTCACAAAGTCTGTTTTAATAGAAAGAAAATATTTAATGGTTTATATTTTTTTTTTTTAAGTTTTCCGGTGATTTGTATCATATCAAAATAGGAGAATCATAAACAGAAAAGCATCATATTTGCAATTAAGAATTTTCTCTTTAAATTTTTTCTATAATATTTCAAATGCACCCATATTTTGCAGTACATTTAATCACAGAGATTGTTATGCTAGAATCACTAGGTTGTAAGTATTCACAATGTAATAAGAAACATAAATTTGTAGATTGGCAGAGCTCTGTTATTGAAATTTTGCATTTACCTTGTCTGTATGTCTGTCCATTGGACCATTTGTCCGTCCCACAAATATTTCCATTATATTATATCAAGTATCAATGAAACTTTGACTTCATATTGGATAAGCAGCTTTTCAGTGAGAAATTTTAATGCAGCATTCTTATCAAGACAATGTATACATCATTGAATGTCTGGTATTATCATCATATAACATAAAAGTCAAATGGTCATTGGTAATTTATAAATTGACAAGAATCCAGGATTTGAAAGAAGCACCAATCATTTTCATTGCCAGATCAATGAAGCAATTCTGTAAACTCTATTAATTTGTTTTTGGTTAATTCTAAAACTGTGTTGAAGTTTGATGGCGCCCAAGATCAATGATGCATAGTCCTACATCCTTAACACATTTTATCAAGTATCTCTAAGGGAAAAAAAATCCATATACTGCAATCTAGATGATGTGTTTTAAAGGTCTTCTAAACAATTTTTCATCAAACTTGTTATAGGTATTTATACATGGATTATACTGGACATAAGTTTGTTGTATTAACTCAATTTATTTTCAATGTATGATTAAGTCATTGTATGATTTAGTTAAATATGAAAAAATATATATATGGCACTAACAAACACTACATGTAAATAGCAAGTTTATTTCAAATGCTCTGACTTCAAATGTTATTAAACAAAGGGTATTCACGGTTTAGTTTATATTATATAACATTTCTATGTTCAATATGAGGATCAAACCAATGTTTGCCATTTAAATATCCAATCACTATTTAAGTACATATACTAACTATAAAATATAATAGACATATATAATAGTTGAAGACAAATAGTTGTACTTTTTTTAATAAAAGAAATAAAAAAACGATTAAACATATAAATTATTTGGGGGAAAAGAGGTGTTAAAATAATGAGCAACTTCTCAATTTGTTCTGATTGGTTTATAATATCAAGAAGCTGGCACCTTATAATTTTTTAGATTTTTTTTTATACTTCAGTTAGTGCTATTATATATTTTAGGTTCAAAATGATGAATGATGAATATTAACATGTATTATATTTACTAAAACAATATTTTATTACAAAGAACAATTTATTTGCTTCTGGTTGGAATTGTAGTTGTTGTATTTTCCAATTTAAAGATGAAATTGATTTTCACAATTAAGGATAATGAATATTTAATAACTACTTTGTATTTTGATACCATTTGAAATATAAGTTATGTTGGAGTGATCAATAACATCTCCACTTGAAATACTTCTTTAAGTTGCTCTTAGCCATGAAAATTATTTGTAAGATTTTTTTGAAATTTTTACATCAGTACATATAACAGGAGCTAGTATAATATTTTATTCACTTAAGAAATTTCTATGGTTTGAAAAAAAGCATATTTTCTTGAAAACTATGAACAAATATTATAATTAACATACTTTATTGTATTTTGAAAGCACCTTTTCAAAATCGTTAAGGGCAACTTTTTGTAATTTCTTTTTTTTTTTATAAAAATAATCATTTGAAAACATTTTTTCTTATAGAGATGCCATAATTGTTTTGCATGTTTTTGTTTCTCATAGATAGAGACATTGTAAGTAGATGATGATGTATATTTGGAGAGTTATATTAAGAACCAGTTCTGTGGGGCGACATTTGTTATGCCCAGGCGACATGTTGTTATGCCTTAAAACACAGACTGAAGAAGAACTAGCCATTAGGCATTTTTCTAGTGCTCTTTGTTACTTAGTAACATTACAAATAAAATTTTGCAAATCCTACTTGTTAATTCATTACATATTGAAAGATTTTTCTGAAAATATATTTGTAGGGCTAATTTTTTTCAGAATATATTGGTATGTTTTCTTTCATCTGCCCACAACAAATTTGCAGAAGGAAAAGTTACAGGTATATAAAAATAAGAAGATGGGGTATGAATGTCAATGAAACAACTCTTCACAATAGACCAAATGACACAAAATTAACAACTATAGGTCACTGAGGTCACTGTTTGGCCTTCAATAATTTAGTAAAACCCATACTGCATAGTCAGCTTTAATAGACCCTGAAATGATAAATGTTAAACAATTCAAATGAGAAAACTAATGACCTGATCTATGTACAACAAGAATGTGTCCCCAGTACATGGATGCCCCATCCGCACTATCATTTTCTATGTTCAGTGGACCGTGAAAATGGGGGGAAATCTCTAATTTGGCATTATAATTAGAAAGATCATATCATAGGGAACATGTGTACTAAGTTTCAAGTTGATTGGACTTCAACTTCATCAAAAACTACCTGGACCAAAAAAAATTATCCTGGAAACTTTATCCTGAAGTGGGACAGACAGACGAACGGAAGGACAAATGGACGGACAAAGGGATGCAAGCTATCTGTTACGCCTATTTAAAACCAAGAATATTGATAGAATTGGTGTCAATGTAAATTTTCAGACAAAGTTGACTTTTGGTCATTTCCTTTCATATTTAGGTATTTTAAACATTCCTGGCTTTCAAATGTTAATTTTTAAGCATCCTTAGATGATTCAAACCTTGTTTACAGATACTGCACATTTCAGTCTGTCATATGTCTATTGGGCTTGAGCTATTGTTCCTGGCTCAGTAACTGCTTGAGAGAAAAAAAAATGCTTTATTTTTTGTCATGAGAAATACTAAGTAGTAGGATAACTATATTTGTTATATGGATTTCTAGCAAGGTTTACATGTGTGATATGGTTAACCTGACTTCAACCTCATTTAATGAATCGACTAAGTTTTGTTCGTGAAGCCAATATGTCAGATACTAAAAGCAATAGACCAACTATATTTGGTGTATGCAATGACTGTAATTGTACATGTGCAGCTTGTAGGTTTCATCTGATATCAACATCATTTAATGGATCATTAGAAAATATTTAGTTTTTGTGGTTAGGTCTTCTTCACGGATACTATAAGCAATAGGACCACTTAATTTGGTATGTGGAATGATTGCAAGGTAAATATGAATGTCTGGCCAGTTTCATATGACCTTAACCTGATTTTCCTGTTGCATTGTTTTGTCAGTTTAGCAGATTCTATAAGCAATAGGTTAATTATGTTTAGTTAGATGAAATTCAATGATTTGACTGTCGGTCTGTCAGGATGCATGTGACCTTGACCTTATTTTCATGGTTCCTTGCTCAATGATAAGATTTTTGGAGTTTTATCAGTTTATCGGATGCTATACGCAATAGGTCAACCATATATGGTGTTGTATGGTTGGAATGTGTACATGTCTGTCTGGCAGGGTTGACATTAACTTGACCTCATCTTCATGGTTCATTGGTCAATGTACTTTATTGTGATTAGGTCCGTTATTCGGATGCTATAGGTAGAATCCCAAAATTTTTGGTGTATTGAAAGATTGTCAGATGTTTATGGTCTGTCTGGTAGGATTCATCTGACCTTGAGCTCAGTTGTATGATTTACTGCTCAACATGACATGGACACTGCAAAGCCATGTGTCAACTCGACATTGGGTCATATTAGTATTTGATTCCTTTTTCGCTATTCAATTGTAGTTGTAATTGCCCTAATTTCACAATATCATGAAGTGATCGCTCATTTCCTATAATCACTTTATTCGTGAGTTATCCGTACACATTTATTGTTAAATATGCAATGAAATGTTTTAATTGCTTATACAAGTATAACTTTATGTATTTGACATATAAGGTTATATGAATGTCCTTCAAATTTTAATTTGATGATTTAAATGCTATCAGAATTCGATTCACACTACAGAGAATCAATACCTCCTTAAATTTAAAATATATTAATATATATACAATGGGTATACATTGCAGTGGAGGTTATTCAAATTTTTTAAAGTTCGACATGCATTGTTTATTGTTGCTTTCTGGATGACTTGATATTCTGATATATTTTGGACTTCCTAGTTACTCTACCGAAAATGGAAATACTATGTAGACTCGTGTTTGCCATCTGTATCTTCACGATCTTTAAAGCAGGTATTTAGCTATACGAATTTGTATAATAGAAGAATATAATAATTGTTGTAATAGAACAATTTTTATGTGCTTTTTGTGTTTTTATTTATCATTTGTGAAAAAAATCTCTAGCGCTCAACTCCATCTTACAATGGTATTTAAAGTTAGAGAAGGCTCATGCACGAGGAAAGTATATTGTAGAGGGGCTGTTATGTTTAGAAAAAAATCTGATTGGAAATCATCGTGGGATTGTTTCGCGTATTTTTCGCGAATTCACATTTCATTTGATTAATTGTTTAAATACACGTGTAAAAAAGGTGGATATTTTTTTATGAAATGAGTTTTTTGGAAACCACTGGCAGTCTTTTCCAACCCTTCACCCCGATAGACCCAATTTGCAATTATTGTTTATTTGTTTTCATCTTGAATATGAATGAAATGTTAGCCACTGGACGATAGCGAACAACTGGTTACATTTATAACATAGTGAATTGTCTACATTTGCTTCTTACCCGATTTTAATAGAATCCCTCAAATAATAGATTTCTATTGTTGGCATCGGTCATAATTATATATGATTCATGGTAAAAATAAGTTATTTTTTGAATGAGGGAAGTATATAAACTCTATAGAAATAGCTAAAAAGAACCCTTCAATAATTTTAAATATAAAAAAACCCACTTAGAAACGTTTGTCTCTAAATAGATCGATAGCTGTTGATATAAAACAGAATCAGTTATTAAAGTTTATTGAATTTTAATAGATTTGAATTTTAAAACTTCACGAACAAAGACATGGAATACTAGATTATAATCAAACATGAAGATTCTGATTTTTACATTGTTGACTGTCGAAATAAGTAAGTAGATTTTTACATATTCTGAACTATTTAAAAGGTAATTCATATTAATGTACAGAGGTGGTACATATTTTCGCATTTAAACCTTTTCTTCTTTTTGTAAAAACCTAGGATTGATTATTGAAATATTTGAATGAACAATGTCTCAACATATGCAACACATTCAGAGTGAAAATTATCAGAATGAACGAAACTTTTGGAAAAATTACACATTCAGAGAAAGCAAAATACCATAATACTAAGTTTAAGCCATAACCAATATAAGTCCTGCAGTCAAGATGCGGTCCATAGTTTGTCACCAAAAATAAGTTTGTATCAATAAAATATTTGGAAGATGTGGTATAATTGCAAAAGTATACAACTATTTACTGGAGACAAAATGATGTACATGTTAACATCTATAGGACAACTTACTACCTTCAACAATGAGCAATTACAACTATGTTGCCTACATATCAATCATCTCACATCTAATTAATTTATTGTAAATACGCCATTAAAGTCTGAGAAAAATTGATGCCAAAATGTAGACATCGACAGGATGTAGGTTTTATATAGCTATATAGCGATTCATATTTCATGTTTTAATTTACTAAAAGCAAACTTACAATAAATTTAATATTTAGAGATCTTATTTCAGTGTTAAATTGATATTTTATTAGAATACATTTATTCAAAGCATCGTCAATAAGTTTACACCCTTTAAATACTATTTAGACAACTTTAATACTGCTACTTTCAAAACTTCCTTCGAAACCAATTGTCGTCTACAATGCCGTCTTCTCTTTTCATTATTAAATTTGTACATTCTATAAGCAACGAGACGGTTGCAACGTGTGGTGAGAGATCTGCTTAAGAAAAGAAAAAAAAACAAATGAAAGCATGTATTTTTTTAAATGGATAGGTGATAGTTATATCAACAGTCTACTGCAATTGATTTTTGAAAGATCACAGATCCATTTTTCAGCATATGAAATATCTTGTTTATGAATTATACATAAGAAAGGCGCGAAAAACACTCATTTGTACACGGTAATACAATATATCTTTAAGACAATGAATAGCCGAGGTTAACCTTAATGTCTTTTTTTATAGTGAGCAAATACACTTCATCTTCAAACTTATTATAGTGCTTTGAAATCTATGTACAAGTTAACTTTACGTTTTTAATTTGTAAATCATTTTTACCATCACCATGATTTCCTTGATAAATAGACATGTGAAAGTAAACACAATTGCATTACAAATCTAACTTCATATTTTACATGTTTCTTATCAACATCTGAGTAGATAGAGCCATTAATTTGTTCGTCTTTATTATAAATGAAATAGGAAGTACTAGACAGTATATCAAAGGAAAGAAGACTATAGATTTATGGTGCATTGATAGTTATTTTCTTAAAATATAGGGTATAAATTTATGGTGCATTGACAGTTGTTTGCTTTACATGTACGGTATAAATAAATGCATATACACTATATCCAAAAATGTTTTTACCACCACATTCTTTATTTGCCTATTTGTAATTCAGTTGTTGTTTTCTTTCTATTTCTTTCTCCCTTTTATTGTTTGTCATAATCAGACCGTTTTTTTTTTAATTGTTTGAAAATTTTCACATTTTGTCATATCGGGGCCTATTTTACTCATTGACAAAGGCCGGGCGGTGATCCACTAATGCTAACAACCGCGTCATTTTGGACTTTTGTGGAGAGAAGTCTCAATTAAACATTCTGCATATCCTTATTTTAATATGTACATATCTATATGGATTAGTTTTATTATCGTGTGATAAATGGAAATGGATTTTTAAGGATATAGATTCTACACCAGGAATGTAACGTACATAAATACACGTGACCATTCATCTCCTTAAACTAAGACTAATAAAATTGTCTTACGCTTAAAGCAGATATACTCATTCAAATGATTTAAGATATCACAATTATAGAATAAATATTGTGAGTAACTGTATAGTGCAAATGCATTTTGTCTAACGTTTCAATATTTGTTAGAAGTAAAAAAGTCTATAAACTTGTGTTTTTAACCCCACCCCCTAAATAAGTAATACAATGGATTTGTTTCTACTAAATAATATGAAAAGAATAGGTCATTTAAGATCTGTGTAAATAAACAAGAAAATATCTGGACGGGGAAGAAAACCATACAGATTTAGATTCTGACAATTATTATTTTAAATATCTGTGTTTCGATTGTTCTTTTAAGATTTACTTAAAAATGAAATTAGTTTATTTACCTCATTTTTAAAAGTATTTGTTAACGGCTTGAATACTACTTATCAGTGCATTTAAATGTCATAAACAGCAGAATTACACGCAAAACAAATTTGTTTTATTTTTTAAAACTTCTTTTGTTTATTGTTTTTTTTCGATAACCGTATAACGTTTATAAAAATAGAAATAATTTACAACAATTACTTTTTCTTTTAAACAAATTAACAGTAAACAAAAGTGGACACGCTGTAATGTCTCGTCTGTTTATCTGATTAGGATCGAAAACTGTAAATTTAGAAAATATTGCAAGCATTTATTATTGTAAATTACATGACCATCCGAAAACGCGAAATTAACTGCGGTTACTTCAGGAAAAGCTGTGCTACGTTACACATACCTCCTGCAGAAAGCTGATAGTTCTATCCGGGCTACTTCCGCAAAAAAAACCCTCACAAAATAGGCAATAGTGCTGAAAAGGGTATTACACCTCTTTTTGCTCTCCCTTAAGTGGTTTCTTAAAACAGTTTTGACTGCACTTGTATAATAACCTTCAAATTGGTTTTATGTCAATAGTAAAACCAAGGTAGAAAGTTCGAGGGCGAACTAAACGTAAAACGTTTAGGATATGAATCCATTATCATTTAAAAGAAAAGTTATTTTCATTGACTGCACATATATTTATACTGTAAATATTCTTGCAAGTTGTAAGACTAGTGTGCTCTTATATTAAGCAAAAGTCATTTTAAACCAAGACAACTACTTTATATTGAAAACGATTGCTGTTCCTTTGTAATTGCTTTTTTGAAATATGGCATATAAATTCCGCTTACTAAATTATTACTTTATGGATTACTTATTAGTAGAAGTAGATTGAAAGCCTATAAAACAATGATTTTTCTATTTTATTTTTAATAGGTTTTGCTCAAGATATTACAGAACCAACAGCCAAAGAAAGCGATTGCTTTGGCGAAATTCTTACAGGAAATTGTTCAGAAACTAACACAAGGGCTTATGTCAAACAGGTTAATGCTGGTGTCAAGTATCTTGATCGATATACCGGTAATGATTCATGTAGTCCATCTTTCTCTGCCCCAAGAGAATGCTGTATCCAGGAATCAGACGACTGTCACGGTGAATACATCGCTGTCACTACTGATCCCTACAGTTACCATAAAGACTGTATTGGAAAGAATAAATGTTCAGCAAGACAAGCTACTCGTATGGACACACTATATTTGACCAGCTGTAACCAAAACCTTTATCCGCTCCAAACTACATATATGGATGTAGAATTTTATTGCATTGATGGTAAATGATAGAAGTATTCTTGCTGAAATAATTGAAATTTTGTTTAATCAATTATGTAAAGACAAAAAGTATCAATTGGCTGATAGAAATTTTATTTTTGGGACCATTGAGAAAAAAAGAATCATACTGTAATGCTACAACTACCCAGCGATTCCAAAAAAAAATTCAGACATCCTTATAGACAACATACGGTCATCACTGTAATTTACAATGTTAAACCTCTTCAAATACCCGACTCTTCTATAAAAAAAAAAGAAGATGTATCAACATTTTCCATCCACATATTTTTTTTCTTTTTCATACAAAAAGAAAGAAAGAAAACATTGATAATACTAATAACTATAAAAGACGAAAAAAGCAATAATAGAAAACTTAAGATTACAACTGACAGGAGTCACTGATTAAGGACAGGCACATTCGCATGAGTTATCTGGATGAACTAGTTTATACTAGTATACAACACTTAAACCCGCCCTTTCAATCTTGACATGTGGAATAAATTAGAACATTGAAACAAATGTCGAATGAAAAGAACTCAAATTACTTAACCGGTTGGTATAAACATTATTGGGTATGGATCTGAATAAGTTTTACACAATTTACAGCAAAATTAACACAATATAAACAGACGATAGCTTAAACCTCGTTTTTTAGTGTGTCTGATTATTGACATCAAGGCCTATGTATATTTACATTTTAGTTAATAATATAACTCCCTTAAACAACGGAAACAAGCAGAATAATGGACAAGGGTCTACATTGTACTTATGGAGTGGCGATACCAGCACTTACTCAGAACTGACAGTAGCAACTCATACATGTTCAGTTGAGACGGACTGTGATGGTAAAATCTCTGTATTAAGCCTTGATTTTAGATTTGCTCCTGACAACGTGAATGTAACTTGTATTGAAGACAACATGTTGTCCATAAAAGATGAATCGAATACCAATCATTTCAATTGTTCCTCAAACAACAACTTTGAGATCAAGACTTTGTATACAAGCCACAGTAACTATATTACTGTAACATATACAGGGACAAACGCTGGGGGCTATCTATGGCTAGGGTTTCAAAGTAAGTTCGTATTATTCAGTTTGTGAATTATCACTTTTCGATGCCGAAAGCTATGAATGATGTGTAATTGAAACAAAATAATCTCTCTTACAAAACTAGCATGTTTTAAAGTGAAGGTGTGTACGATTAATGTTTCCAGTGTCTTATATCTTACAGTATAAAAATGGAAACAGGAAATGTGTGAAAGAGACAACAACCCGACCTTATAGAGGAACAGCAGATGGGCCTTCAACGCAACAAGAAAATACCGCACCCAGAGGTGGACTTCAGCTAGCCCTTAAATAATTGTATGACAGTTCAGAAAAAAAAAACCGCATGCCTATAACTCCGAAACATACAAATTAAAAGAAAACACATGACTAACAAATACTACAGGTTGCTGATTTGAGGCAGGCGCAAACACTTACCATACTGTTCTTGTTGTTGTATGGACTATACATGCATCTCATTATAATGTTGTCCATCACCAACTATATTACTGTTACTCATCATGCTTAAGAAATAAGATATGTGTAGTAATTGAATGTTAATGTACGAATCCATGTTATAGAGATGCCATACAATTACCCCTAGTTAAATTAGTAGAATAAATTTATTTCTAATTATATATCTTTCTAATAAATGTTATATCAGCATCAACAAATGGTAATCTGACAATAAACTGTCAAAGTCCAGGCCAAATATATACCTGTGAAATCTCTACAACTGAAGAACCAACAACAACAGAACAGGAAACTACAACTCAGCAAACTACAACACCGGAAGCCACAACTTCTTTACAGAGCACAACAAATGAAGCAACAACCGGAAGTTTGACATCAACTGAAGATCAAACGTTTACCACAGACAATTCATCAACAACAACTGACAAAGAAACAAGTGGAAAGTCAGAATCACCATCAGCAGGAAATAACACTGCAAGTATGTAGATAATTTAATACTGCACATTGTTTTTCTCAAGAAGAAATACATTGTTTATGCGTATTCAACTGACATGATAAGTAAGTTAAGATCAATGTACATCAAACGTTATTTTTTAAACGTCCCCCCTCTTGGTTATGCTACAGTTACCATCGGTTTATCTGTTTAGATGTTGTTATATTTCTCACTGTGCTTTATCATTTTTATGAACTGTATACACCAGTGAAACAAAATTTCTATCACACACATTAGCTAGTTGATTTTTAACTTAAACTTTAAATTCAACCAAAAATAAAAATGAACGTAACCTTAAACTGATGTTAAATTAGTTTTTGTAAAAAATAAGTTTTGGTTTAGCAGACTTGTGGCATCATGCACTTGTAAGATATTCATATCTATCAACATTTTAAGAAAATAACCGACTAAAAACTCTTTGGTTGTTACGGAACTTGTAGCAACAGTTTATAAGTTTGTCGTGTAGATATGTCGATTATTTCATTTATATGTTTCAATCAAGTAATGAGACCAAAAAGGAAAGCCAATACCAGTCAGGGTTCAACAAAAAGTTTTGATAAAATATTTTGACTGCAACCAAATTTTCGCAATAACTCGAATATGTTTAGCACAGGTTCTCTCTGGGGTATTCAATTGATACATTTTTCATTGTGAAAAGAAATTGCTGGTAAATGAAAATAATCATATAGCACTGTTTGCATTTATAACTATTTTCATTGCAGTGATTGCTGGTATTTTGGTGGCAATAATTATAATTATAGTTATAGTGATAGGTGTTGGTGTATTATACCAAAGACATCGAAAAAAACAGGTAATATTTGATTGCAGAATTCAGAACAACCTGTAAGTTTATATATGTGCGCATATTGATGTTGAGTTTTATTATAATTACCATGTTCTCTCTCTTCCCGTTTATGAAGTTTTAAGTCGTGCTGTATGAAGGCTGAACACCGCGCAAACGCGTATGATCTTATTGTTTGCTGTTATGACATATTTATTCTAGTGATAAATCTCCTTGACCAATCTGTTTCCCTTCTCGATTTAACCAGTTTTGATATAAAGTTATTGTTAAGCAGTGAACCCTCTTTATTTTCCCCATTCATAAACCAGTGTTAGGATCCATCTTGAACTTGTAGGTGAGGTGGATTGTTTTCTCCATTTGGAGGCCTCATTGTAACAGTAAGATGAAGAATCACAACTATAAGTCACGTTACCTTTTTTCATCTGCATATATGATGATTTTGTGTCCGGAATAGATAAAACCTTTATGTTTTTGTCGCATACCGATCTATTGAGTTACTTCGTCATCTACATCGTTGAAATGCAAAGGGTCTAAGATCCATCACGCAAGTACTAATTAGGTCATTCAATATGGTGCTCTTTAAAACATATTTACATGTGAAATTAAAATCAAATGTTTATTGTGGACTACTCTGTTAAATAAGATGTGAGGCTGCCTCTGTATCTTCTATATTTAACAGTCTTATTAGTAGGATATTCCAGTCTTTGATGGTACGTGGAAAGAAGCTGTATTTGTAGGTGTTTGTTGAAGTTTGGAGGATTCTAAATTTACTTTGGTGGTATCGCCGTGTTGTCCTGCCTTGTTGTTCTACCTAATCTGGAATATTTATGGCTAATTTTTTTATGTAAAGCTTTGTGAAACAAGCAAAGCATTTTTATTTTCCGTCTAGTCTCTAATGATGGTAGTTTTAGCTCATTCAGTAGGCTAGTAACTGACCCAGGTTCTGTGCTGTATTGATGTTTGATGAAACGTGCTGATCTTCTTTGTACAATTTCTATCTGTTTGATGTGGTTTTCCTGATATGGATCATCCAATTTATCCAGATCTTTTTGTAATTAGTCATCTTTGAATTTTATTGCTAGGTATAATCGGCAAAGAGACGAAATTTTAAATTTTTCGAAAAAAAAACCCTAAGGATTTTCTTATCCCAGGCATAGATTACCTTAGCCGTATTTGACACAACTTTTTGGAATTTTGGATCTTCAATGCTCTTCAACTTTGTACTTGTTTGGCTTAATAAATAATTTGATATGAGCGTCACTGATGAGTCTTATGTAGACGAAACGCGCGTCTGGCGTAATAAATTATAGTCCTGGTACATTTGATAACTATTTGACTTGATGTCATCCCCAATATCATTGATATACAAAAGAAACATCAATGGGCCTAAAACTGTACCTTGTGGTACTCCTGATTTTACAAAGGCATTTGTAGATGTTTCACCTTCAACTACTACACACTGTTGTCGTTGTGTGAGCCAGGTTTTTACCCACTCTATTATTTTCCCATTTATTCCATAGTGCTCTAATTTCCACAGAAGCCGTATAAGGGGAAACATTACATCAAATGCTTTGCTGAAATGTAATATAAGCAAACCCACTTGCTCTTTTTTATCTAGTTGTTTTTGCGATATCTTCAATTGTTGTTACTCATTGAGATTCGCATGCTCTTTTCTGTTTGGAGCCATATTGGTAATCGACTAACATAATGTGTTTGAAAATGATGTGTTCCATGAGTTTGTATGTTACTGACGTCAATGAAACAGGTATATAATTTACTGGAAAGCTTTTGTCTCCCTTTATATTTTGTTTTGGTTGACTTGATGTATTTTTATCAGTAAAAACAGATACAAATTGATGGTTAAGGATGTTCGCTTGTCATGTGTTGGGATTTTTGTCAGATTTTCGGATTCCATTTGAATGCCTTAACATTTTTGCCCAGTGACCCCCATTTTTCTTTTTATAAATATTTTGCATGTATAATTAATATAAGCCACTTGTAAAAGTCTGATAAAATCTTATTTATTTTTTAATAATTTTTGAGAACTTTAACTTGGCAATGATACAGCTATGAAAAATCAAGAGAAACATTTTCCCCGCCAAAATATCAATGGCTAATATCTCGATAACAAGCGCATTGACCTCTATATATTGTTTGCTTTGTTGATTCCTTAATTAATCCTCTATCAATATATACTAGTTTTATGAAAAGCTATTTATTTTGAAACTAAGTAGCGAACTTCCTTAAGTGCTTCTGCTTTCCCTTTCCTGTCTGCCATTAGTTTTCCATTTGAAATAAGTGGTGCTATTCCACATGAGTCTCTTTTTTTTTGATTGAACATATTGCCAAAACTTTTTTTAACAACATTTGTCATTCTCTCACCCTCTTCGTCTACTTCCAATAATTGTGTTATGAATTACAGTTTTGATGTGCTTCTTCTAATTAAGTCTTTACTGTTTTTCTCCGGAGCTTAAATTCTTCCCAATGTTTTTCATTATTAGTACGTTTTGCCTTGTTGTAAACCATTGTTTTTTTATGATCATTGTTTTGATCTCTCTATTTATCCAAGGTGCATTCCATCTGGTGGACAGTATTTACTATTATAGCCTGTGACAATATATCTTTAAAATCATTCCAGCATTCTTGTATGGTACTTGTATTTGCTTTTTGTATAAAATTATTCAGCTCTTTATCTAGTTGTTTATTTATTCCGTTCATGTTACCCTTTTTATAAATACATACTTTAAATACATAAGCAGCCTGGTGAATCGCATTCAAAGTTTGTACGATCACGGAAAATAATTGAATTAAATTGGATTAAAAAATTACAGACAGTTTACCCTCTCGGTCTAAATGATAATATCATGGGAATTGGTAATATATCTAGAACCAATTCCGTTAACATTTTGGATATAGTTTCTAAAACTGTTCGTAAAAAACGTTCTCACGGTCGTAGAACAAATCGCAATCAAAGAAAATTTCGGGCCAATCATACCAATATTTCGGACCTAATTTCTATTTCAAAAAACAACGGCAGACATTATCTGTTAACAAAACTCTGTTCGTTACCGGTTAATAAGTTAAATAAAATTTTGGAGGATTGCAACACAATTTCATATAGCAGTCCTAAGTATGAAATTGTTCAAATTATTATGGCATATTGTTATTCTAAATTATTTCCCAAAATTGATCGCCCTGAAGATCATAAAAAACATTTTATTAAAATTAAGTATGTCAATAAAGGCTTTGATTTTGTAAATATTGCCGGTATATTTAACGACCATTCTGTTAAAGAACACATTCCTGGATATTTTGACAATACTGAGCTACCTCTTATTTGTTATATTTACAAGAAATCTACCCGGAAATTTGTGTTTAATTATAGTCAATTGTGTAAAGATGTTAATATCAGTGAAAATACACCTACTTCATGTAATTGCAGTAATTCCGAATATATTTATGGACCCATTTCCCATGTTATTACAGGAGATCTTAACATCGTTCAAGACCGAGAGTTAAAATCATTCCTCAGTAAAGGACCTAAATATCGTCCCCCGTCAATTATTAATTGGAATGAGTGTCGTAATATCATCCACGACTCACTCCATACTTACTGTATGAAATGGATAAAACGGGGAAAAGCTGACAAAAAATCTTTGGACTCTTTTTTTAATTCAGTAATGAAGATAGTTGATATACGTATTCAACATTTTAAAGAACATTTTACTATAAACAATAACCACAATAAACCTATTTCTCGTATCAAACATAAACTAAAAGAACTAGCCAAGGAATTTGTTTTTGTCCCGGCAGATAAAGCTGCTAATAATATTATTATTGTTTGACGTAAATTTTACATTGAGGTTCTGAAAAAGGAAATCACCAATTCACCAACATTCCAACTGACTCCATTTTCAGAAAACGAAATCTGTAACAAACATAAACTGTTAGCCACCGCTTTACAAGCAGAGCCAAATACAATGAAAGTCCCAACTATGTATTGGCTTCCGAAGCTACACAAAACCCCTTACAAATATAGATTTATTTCGTCTTCAAGCCATTGTTCAACTACTAAATTGTCTATTCTTCTTACCAGCACACTTGGTACAATTAAAAACCTGATAATAAATTGTTCAAATAAGGCCTTCGAAAATAGTGGAATAAATTACTTTTGGAGTGTCAAGAACTCGTTGGAAGTACTTGATAAATTGCATGCTTATATTGGTGATTTTGAATCTGTTCAAAGTTTTGATTTTTCTACCCTGTATACCACATTGCCTCACATTCTCATTAAGAAAAAATTCACACACCTAATTAAATGGGCATTCAAAAAATCAGAATGTGAATATATATGTTCAAACTCTTTTAGGTCATTTTTTAGTAGCAATAAACCAAAAAACTATGTTAATTGGACATGCTTTGATACTATATATGCCCTTGAATTTTTACTAGATAACATTTTTGTTCGCTTTGGAGATTCCGTATATCGTCAGATTATCGGAATCCCAATGGGAACTAACTGTGCACCACTTATTGCGGACCTGTTTTTGTATTGTTATGAGTTACAATTTATGACAAAAATAAGCAAAGACCCATCGAAACAACATCTGATAAACAAATTTAATAATACTTTTAGATATTTGGATGATATTTTGGCTCTCAATAATGACGACTTCAGTATGTATATTAATGAAATTTATCCTGTTGAACTTACTTTAAATAAAGCTAATACTAACAATGACCACTGCCTTTTTCTTGATCTTGATATCTATATCACTAATGGAAAGCTGAATACTAAAATTTATGATAAAAGGGATGAGTTTTCATTTCCTATCGTTAATTATCCGTTTTTAGATGGTGACGTTCCCTTGTCACCATCTTACGGTGTTTATATATCTCAACTTGTACGATTCGCTCGTGTATGTAACAATGTTTTCGATTTTAACGAGAGAAATTTATGTATTACTGAAAAATTATTACACCAGGGTTTTCGATATCACAAACTAGTCAAAACATTTACTAAATTTTATCATCGGTATAAAGACATCATTCGTAAATATAGCTCAACATGCAGACTTCTAATACGTTCAGGTATTTCACATCCAATTTTTTATGGTAATATTCTTTATAAAGCACAAAGGTGTCAGTATTCACCTCAGAAACTTACAAAACCTTTGAATAGACTTATTAAGAAGGGATATAATTACGATACTGTTGTCAAGTCATTAAAGATTGCATATTTTGGCGTTAATATTGAGTCACTGATAAGGTCTTTGCATCGGAACTAAACACATTTATTCTAAAATACAGTTGTTGGCATGACACGGGTTATGTTCTTCTCATATATGTTATGATGGTATGATACTAAACCCCTAACGGGAAGGATTGTGCCTGATGTTCATATGATGAAATCATAATCTTTCAGTCAGTTTAATTGAAGTCTGGAGCTGGCATGTCAGTTAACTGCTAGTAGTCTGTTGTTATTTATGTATTATTGTCATTTTGTTTATTTTCTTTGGTTACATCTTCTGACATCAGACTCGGATTTCTCTTGAACTGAATTTTAATGTGCGTATTGTTATGCGTTTACTTTACTACATTGGTTAGAGGTATAGAGGGAGGGTTGAGATATCACAAACATGTTTAACCCCGCCGCATTTTTGCGCCTGTCCCAAGTCAGGAGCCTCTGGCCTTTGTTAGTCTTGTATTATTTTAATTTTAGTTTCTTGTGTACAATTTGGAAATTAGTATGGCGTTCATTATCACTGGACTAGTATATATTTGTTTAGGGGCCAGCTGAAGGACGCCTCCGGGTGCGGGAATTTCTCGCTACATTGAAGACCTGTTGGTGACCCTCTGCTGTTGTTGTTTTTTATTTGGTCGGGTTGTTGTCTCTTTGACACATTCCCCATTTCCATTCTCAATTTTATTTCCTTGGTACTTGCCTTTTTTGTTTTTGCTTTTAAAGTGTCAGTGATGACTATGCTATGGTCACTCATTCCATCTTTGACTGATATGTTTTCAATGCTTGCTGGATTTGTTGTTAGTAAAAGGTCTAATATGTTATCTCGGCGTGTTGGTTCTTTTAATTTTGGTGTTAGACAGTTTTATTCAAGTGCTTCTTTGAACTTGTTATTGGTTTCCATACTATAGTTGTTTGGTTTTTTTATTTGAAAGTTGTATTTTTATCTATTTCACATGTTATGTCTGGCATGTTGAAATCACCAGTGAGCACTAGGTTTGGTAGATTATTTGCTTGGTTATCGATGTATTTAAGCTTTCAACGGATGCTAAATTATTACTTGTTAATGTCAGTTCATTCTTTGTGTCATCTATGATATGTCCGGATCATACTTATTAAGACTGGGTCAACTTATTTGACATCACAAAGCCGTGATGTGCAATTTCATTTAGAGCTGAGCAGAATAATACAGACAGTTGGATGACCGATGCATAAACATATTCAGTTACCACTTACTGATGTATAATATGACCGCAACCAAACGACACCCACACACAGTCTATATAATGTGTCTGGCTCTTAATCGTTCAGAATCTAAGTAATTGTCCACTTTCTAAGTAAGTTAAAAAAAAACAAACTCAACAGACACTAAATGTATCAACCAATTTGTAAAACATGAAAAAGAAAGTATCCGATGAAAAGTTCACCACTGAAAAAAAGATTGCTTAACGATAAGAGACAAACATTACATGCATTAACTATAACATTCTATTTATAAGGTACGAAAATATCCTGTTTTTATCTGAGCGTCACTGGTAAGTCTTGTGTAGACGAAACGCATGTCTGGCGTGTTAAAAATTTAAACCTGTTACCTTTTGTTAGCCATCATTCGTGTTTTTCTCTGGCCTATATTTTCTCCCATTTATTTGTAATGTTGTCATTTTAATGTTATATTAATTAACATCGCCATTAAAGCGGGGTTTTTTGGCATGCCACAAAACCAGATTCAACTCACAATGTTTTTCTAAAAATGTCCTGTACCAAGTCAGGAATATGGCCATTGTTATATTATAGTTCGTTTCTGTGTGTGTTACATTTTAATGATGTGTTTCTGTTGTGTCATGGTTTTCTTATATTTGATGCGTTTCCCTCAGTTTTAAATTGTAGCACGGATTTGTTTTTTTCTGAATCGATTTATGTATTTCGAAAAGCGGTATACTACTGTTGCCTTTATTTGTACAAAATGAACCCAATTACTTCGATTAAAACATGCACGCACAGACGAAAGACCCTTAATATTACTCAAAACAAGCAAGTTTTTGTTATTACTCACAATGAACTTTTTTTGACTAACCTCTAGGTTAGGAATGTTACAGAACCGTTGTTGTCCATTATGTGCTATTTTATAAGGGCCAGAATATGTTTATATTCCTAGTTATGGCATTACACCGATAAAATAAGATATTCATATATGTCATATTACATTCCTAAATTGCTAACTATTTTTTTAAATTGAAATTCAACATCACTTCTTGTATATTAACAAATAAGTGTCTTTATATTCTCAATTTCCGAGATAAAAAGGTTCATTTGAAAATTGTTAGTATAATGTTATGTATTTATTAATCATTCTTCGTCTTTTTTCTAAAGGCTTTAGCTGGACAAAATACGGAGAATCAGCCTCAAGCTTCTGAAAATTCTAGGGAAAATGCTATGGTAATAGACGAAACACAAGGAGAAAATTCAACGGTTCTCTCTAATGAAAACGAGGTCAATAGAGGAAACAATATGGTTCATAATTTACATTTACCATCCGAGCTAACTGGTCCTGATACCGGTCTTACACAGTTACCCCCACTAACGGCTAAATTTAGTCAGAACCAATCTGAATTTAATGAAAAAATAAAGAAAAAGAAGAAAAAGAAGAAAAAGAAGAAACATAATAAGGTTGACGATAACGGTATTGAGATACAGGGTAATGGCGTTTTACAAGGCAGTGGAGCAGATATAGAAACAATTGATGAAAATGGGAAACATTCTCGGAAACGTGAAAAGAAAAAGAAGAAGACAAAACAGCTGGAAAATTCAGCTGAATTAAATACACAGGAATATTTTGAAGAGACTCCCGAGCCTAAAGAAAAGAAGAAAAAGAAGAAAAAAAGAAAGAAGAGACAAAGTGATGATTCTAAGCAGGAAGAAGAGAATACTACAATAAAAACACAAACAACAGAGGAAAAAGAAAATGATACAGAGTAAAAGTGTTTAAAACGTATTCATTTTGCTACAATGTAATAAGCCGGTTAAAACATCTGTGGTTTATTCTTATATTTTTACTTTTGATAGCATCAATTCAAATTAGCAAAACATGCAATTTTATAAGAAACAAATTATTTCCCTTTTTATTTTCCATAACATGCTTTTTTTGTTAAATGTGAGATATAAAATATCAATCAAGCAAACAATTTGTTAATACTGCCACCTGACTCAACATGTTAAGAATTTCTTTGATATTTTGGAACATCTAACAATAATTCCTAATAACTATGTGTGAAAAATTAAGTTGAAAAAAAGTCATAACTAAAAACAGCATTCTGTTTGGAACAAGAAGTAAGAATGCATTAGAGGGAGTAATTATCTTTTTTAAGTTTATTAATTCAAATGTGCAAATGTGTTTCTATGTCATGGTAGCCACATTTTGTTTTACATATCCTATCATGCGTTTATGTTATATTGAATAAAAGTTTTGTTATATGTGACAAACAATAGGTGCTTGATTGTCTAGATACATGAACAAAATATATAGTTACCCACCTTTTACACGTAAGCTATTTTTCTTTCGAATTATTAAGAAATTAACGAACCAATGTCTTTGGACGTACGTGTGGACGTGTACTTATATGCATCTTACGGATATTTTAAAGATAAGAAGATGTGGTATTATTGCCAATTAGATAATTCTCTATCAGAGACCAAATGACGTCAAAAGTAAGGAACTCTATGTCATCGCAAGGCCTTCAACCATAAGCAAAACCCATAGCGCACAACACATCTAAACTTGGGACAGTCACATACAGAATTTGGTGCAGTAAAAAATGATTGCGGGGATAGCCATCCCCTAACCTGGCATAGCGGTGTAACAACACAATATAAGAAAATAAACTTTAAAAACAAGTTGAAAAGGGCTGTTCAGGATCCTGCTAACATGTTGAACCCCTCCCCATTCTATGTATATGAACCTGTCCTTATTCAGACGCCTGTAATTCAGTGGTTGTCATTTGTTGATGTGTTACATATTTGTTTTTCGTTCACTGTTTTGTTCCTTAAATTAGGGCAGGCCGTCAATCTTTTCGTTTGAATTTTTTGACTTTTTTCATTTCGGGGCCTTTTATAGTTGACTAATAATAATGCGTTATGGGCTCTGCTCACTATTGAAGGCCGTACGGTGACCTTAGTTGTTAATTTCTGTGTCATTTGTTCTCATTGCCAATCATACCACATCTTCTTTTTTTTATACTTCTCTCATCAGATCGAACCAAAGCACATTTTTTTTTTAAACAAAAACACAAAAGACAAAAAAATGAAGATCTTAATGTACTTGTAGTTACTGAAAGCTAGGTCTAAGCCAATATCAACTAACAAAAAAATCATGTGTTTATTTTTGTTCACGCAAACCTTGTCTTATTGAAAAAATACGGTGCAAATAGTTTGATTTACAAGTTAGTGTGTGTATGCATTTGTGTTTATTCTTATATAATACAATGTAGTTGATTGACATGAATAATATGATCATTGTATTCATTCACCGTGTAATATTTTCTAGACAAAAAAAATAGATACATTTTTTTTATTTGTGTTGTAGTGTACTAGAATGCGAATTCTTTAAATGGATCTCAATGTTTTTATTGTCAGTTTAAGCCTTTTATGATTGTAAAATTAATATTGCAGACACTATCATTTATAAATGTAACTGAATCTCGACTGATGGATAATAAGGCTCTCTAAAATATATATAATAAAAAAATAATCTGAAGAGAGTAGTATTATGTCATTTAAAACACAGCACTGTGAAAAGTACATGAATTGGATTAAGTATTGTTTATTACTTGATTTCAATTTACTATTCTACGAATGGATGAGATACAAAGCCTTACATTTGATTACAATTTGAACGTTTTGTCATATAATTATATGTACTCATTATGTCATAATCGCAACATTTATTACTGTACTTATGTACCTTAATTTATTATTTTTGTTTACCTAGAACCATGGTTAATCCCCTATTCTCTTTTTTTTATACAACATGTCATAAATGTTGTTCAAATAAATAAATATTTTCAAAAAAGAGTTTTTTTTTAAAACATAACCATGAATAAAAAGAGGTTAAACATCTCTGAGATAGCTATTAAAAATCAATTATGATATCATATGACCAACGAAAAAGACGAAAAGACAAGCCGACGAACACAAAACAAAAGATCCGGCAATATATTCCTGAACAATAAAACGACGATAAGCCTAGATGCAACGAAGGGTACATTTTGTTTGGCTATTAACAACAGTCGTCATACTCCTAACAAGTAAAATATTTGGTCTTTAGTTGCAATCAGAGATGTAATAACCGGGATTGCTGTTTTGATAGATGGAATATATATGTGGTCATGTGATCCACATATTTCAAATCTGTCACACCAAATCATAATAGCATCCGTAAAACCCTCGAGGAGATGGATAACACGTTTCCTTAAAACATGTTTTACTAGCTTCTTCTCCCATCCACCAAATATATACATCAGCATAGGAGACACAAGCTCCTAAGCATTGTATCAGCTGAGTAATGTATTATACAGACAATATGAAAAATGTTATGTCTTTTTTTAGTTGATTGCATTTATCAACAGTAATTTATTGACATTTTTTTATGAAGGTCAAGATAAAGATAAACCTTTAGTAAAAACCGTGTAAAATTGAGAATGTAAATGGGAAATGTGTCACAAAGACAACAAACCCGACACAACAAGACAATTCCACACCCAGAGGTGGCTTCAGCTTTTGTTTTGGGACGAGGAATTATTGTTAAAATCAGTCTTCTAATGATGTATCAGGGATTCTGTCTAAAACAAGATATTAGTATCTACGTTGGTCATTCTTAGGACCTGACTTTGTTATGTCCTTACATTTAAAACAAGAATGCTTGTGCAATGGTGAATTTATGTTTTGCAAGAGTATAGAGATGATAAATGACAAAACTTAAGCACGGTTTCGATTATTGATAAAACTCATCAAAGACACCAGGTGTGTTATTTTTTTACTCCACCGATACGCATTTGGTCTACATAAGACTAATCAGTGACACTCAAATCATTTGCAAAGCCAAATCTAAGAACGAAGATAAAAAGCATTTATAACAAAACATTCCGAACAATTTAGTATAATACGGCTAATGCATTATTTACCTGGGGTAGAAAACCTTAATATATTTTTAAATAATATAACATTGTACCTGACAGTCATCAGTGACGCTCAAATAAAATCAGTTCCAATGCCAAATCAAAATGAAATTGAAAAGCATTAATAATCGAAAACTCTGAAAAGTTGAGTCAAAATAGAACGACTAAATAAAGGCAACAGTAGTATACCGCTGTTCAAACTCATTAATCCATGGACAAAAAACAAAATCGGGGTAACAAACTAAAACTGACGGAAACGCATAAATATAAGAGGAGAACAACGACACAACATTACAATGTAACTAACACACACAGAAACGGACCAAGCATCAGACAAAATCCAACGAGAATAACAAATATAACATCAAAACCAAATACATGAATTTGGGATAGACAAGTACCGTGACACGTCTTATCGCAATGTCAATTTACACTCAAAAATAAGAGAAAACAATCGACGCAACGTTAAATTGTAACACACACAAAAACGAACTATAATATAACAATGGCCATATTCCTGACTTGGTACAGGACATTTTTAAAGGAAAAAATGGTGGGTTGAACCTGGTTTTGTGGCAAGCCAAACCTCGCACTTTAATGGCAATGTTAAATATAACATAGAAATGACAACATAATATTACAGGACTACAATACAAATAAATAGGAAAACGTATTAGATAAAGAAACACATGATTAATGAATAACAAAAAGCATCAGGTTTAAAATTTAATACGCCAAAAACGCGCCTCGTCCACACAAGACTCACCAGTGACGCCCAGATATAAAAGATCGAAAGCGAAAAAAAGTACAAAGTTGTACTGCACTGAAGATCAAAAGTTGAAAAAGGTTGTGTCATATACGGCTAAGTTTTTATGCTTGGGATAAGAACATCCTTATTATTTAGAACAATTAATGCTATTGCAAACAGTAAATTTTATCAAATGAATATAACAGATATACATAATGAAACTGAAGTATTAACTCATTACATAAAACAAACACGAATACATAATGAATGACCAACACAGAATAGACACACCCGACTCAGTCCAGGCCTCAACGCAGTAAATTATGAAAATGACGTCACATACGATGGTGAAAAGGCATTAAAAATTACGTCAAATACGATGGTGAAAAGGCATTATGAAATTTCTGAAACAGCAGAAAAATTACGTCACATATGAAAAACTATATCTCAAAAGTAAAATAGAATTAGGATTGATTAAAGATTAAAATAGAACTAAATACTGATATTGCATTTATATATATGCAGTTTGTTATAAGGCTTTCTTTACTTGCAGTAGAAACCACTTAATATTTCAACAATTTTCAAACAACAGATTTACAGGAAATGAACATGTAAATGATATATCTTGTAATTTGTTACGTACTTTTTAGTTTTTAGTTTTCTATTTTGTGTTATGTGTACTGTTATTTGTCATTACATTGTTTTTCGGTTTTGTAATGATATTGTCAATTTGTTTTCAATTCGATTTTTGAGTTTGACTATCCGTTGGTATATATTGTGCCTCTCTTTTACGCTGACCGTTCGGTTCGTTTACATGAGATTCATCTGCAGCACCCTACCCAGAACAGAAAATACAAATTTGAAGAACATTAATAACCGAGGATTTTGAGAAGTTTTACTTAATACGACGAAGGCAATCTTTACCTGGGTGTAGACATTTATTGTTTTCAATATAACAACATTCTGCAGAGAGTAAATTTACAAAAAATATATATGTAAGATTTTAACTTAGCACAAAGCACAAAAATATTGACTCCTGGTGTAACCGTCGTAGAAGAAACTTCCACCAGTAATATTATCAAACTTGTAGTCGTAACATAAAGGACACAAGACAGTAAAAAGTGCTTGCCTCAGTGCTGGTATTACCTGCTGGGACCAAACGTTCACTACAAATGGCATTGACCCAGTGATTGTGAAAACTTCTCAAACATTATACTTTATAATTTTAAAATATATAGTGGTGATGGATAGACTGATAAATATGTCTCAAATCTGGTCGATATAGCGTAGGTATCAAGACAGGTAACAACATATGTCAGTTTATTGGGATGGAATCGAAAGAGTTTGAAAGCACGGTCGAATGTAAAGTTTGAGAGCATTACTATCCATAAATACGGGGGGAAATGTGCTAATACGACTAAGGATATATTTCCTTGGAGGTGGAAAGCATATTGTTTTGCACATTGTACAATCAGTAATTTTATAGAAAATTAACCTATCAATTATATTTCATGTCAGGACTACAATACCGACTCCTTGGTTGGTTTTACTCTTGGGGGAGAAACACCCGACACAAGTGGCATCAACCAAGTGATTATAAAAATTCTCATCAAAGATACAAGACATGTAGATTTGGTCACTAGATGCTTGTGTAATTTATATAAAATTCACCAGTGGTACCTGAATTAATACAGTTGGAAAGCCAAATAAAATAAAATGCTGAAGAGCATTTTAAATAACCGAAAGTGTCGTTGGGATACATGTTGCGTCACTATAATAAGTGAATTACAAATACCTTATTAAGAAGCTATGAATATATCGTTCACATTATAACCAAGTTTAAGCTTGATGTCCTGACATCTTCCTCCAATTATATTACCCCTTAACTATTACTACATTAAAGATATCTAAAAATGAAGACTTGATGTCCCTTCTTCTTACAAATTTCGGGTTTCCATGCTCGTTTACTTACTAATTTGGCTTTCCTATACTCCTATAATTGAGACATTGATAAACCTTATGAAGAAGGAAAGCTCGTCTGGAGAACTAAGTCTGTTTTTTTATGAGTTCTACAGTGTCCTCGTTCTCGGAACGTACAAATATATGGAAACAGAATATAACACTATATCAATGTGAATAGCTTTTCTGGGTTTACCTACAGTCAGGAAATCTCAAACCTTTTATCTGTATTTTTTTCTTATTCTTTTTTAAATAGACTTATACTTCCTGTGTGACGTTTATATTTTTTGACATAAACACGTGAAGCAATGAATGTGGTTGTTAATTTGATAAATGCTTTTTGTGCTTCTTTGTTTAATATTTGTTTGTTTTGAGATCGTGACACAGTGATGACTGTTGTACCCATGTTTTGACAATTTTACCTATTATGTCTGTTTTATTACAGCATCGTTGTCAATTAAAATAGAATTTGATGCAACTGTCATACAAGTGAGAGGTTTAGCGATATAAAACCAGGTTCAACCCATCATTTTCTACAGTTGAAAAAAAAAATTCCTCTGAGTTCAGTATTTTTGTGATTTTCCTTTTTCCCTTATGGAGGTTTAAGCTTTTTAGTCATACCATAAACGTATCGAAGTTGTTGACTGATGTTCCCAACAATAATTTCTCTAGCTATTAAGGCTTCAGAACTCATCTTATAACAAAGGTCAAGGTAAAAATACCACGATGAACTTGGCCTTTGAAAGACCAATGATGCAAATCATTTGGTCTCCACGTCTGTCGTTTGTTTTTAGTTTGGATAGAATCAGATACGTTTTCGCAGAGCTATCTTTAAAAAGGATCAGTCCATTGGGTTCGATTAAAAGTAATAAACTTTCGTCTGTATCAAAGCACTTGTCCCAACTCTCGATTTTATTCGACCTTTTGGTTATCAACATGTACCCAATAGCAGAGCTAACTTAATGTTTAACTTTTTACTCTGCAAACAAACACTAATTCAGTATGCTATGTGTTGATTCGGAAAAGATTGTTTCTGTCCGATACTTGTAACCAAAACCTGTTACTAGTATATACTCATTTCTTAAAGTTGTTTAGACAAATTTTAATGTTGATTTCAAAAGTAAAATGGGACTCCACATTTTAAAACCAAACCATCAAGACTTAATCTTCATTTGAGTGGTATAAAATCAGAGGCCATTTTCTGCATTTAAACGAGTTGTCCAAAATATTAAACTTTTATTATGTAGCGGCGACACTCATTATTATTCTTTCCTGGTTTATACATTTATAATTTGACCAGTGACTAACTTCAACATTTTATACTAATAGACATTTGCGGAAACTGTTATACATCTATGATAAGGATTACAATTACACTTACAGGTAACATTTAAATCTTTGGTCGTCTCAAAGTGTAAATGATAAAACCTCGTTCCAAAACAAAGTCTAACTCCTATGAAGTTTTCTATAGTTGAACATCGGGGTTATAAAAAATGTGCATTGTAATGTGTATAGATCAAGTAATACACATGGTTTTATCACCGTTAAAAGTGATGCAATTGTACGGAGTATAATAGAATTGTAAAACATCGTTTAATAAATTTACACGTAGAGACAGTCACATGAACACAAATGCAATTGTCGTTGGCTAGGTTGTGCAAAACTCAGACTAAGCACTTTGATAATATTTATTGTTTTTGCATCGAAGATACATTTTCCTTCCTTTTTTAAGAGAACGAAACCCTAGCGGTCGGATGTTTATGAAGCATTTTTTCTTTATGTCATTGTACTTGACGTTAAGTATATTTTCATTATCTTTTACTTTTTTTGAATTATGCAAACCAATTGTTCACGTTTTTGGTATAAAAAAAAAAAATAGTTATCAATGAATATTTTTGTGTCAAATATATAATTCCAACTATTCTTAAGACTTTGTTGCAATGTGAAATATGTGTACTCACCAGGAATTTTCATATCTATCTTTTTCAAATTTAGCAAGACCAATACCGGTTCTGAACCTTCGTAGCTGCGTGTATTTGACTGGGGTTGGATTATACTGATTCCAAAGCAAAAATGGTCATTCTCATTCAATCAAATCAATATTTCTTTCGGAATGTGTCTAGTAAAATGTCTAGCTATTGCCTACCAGAATGTAGTTGCATGGCAGACTTAGAAGTTATTTAGCCGCTGCAACTAAAATTTACTTATTATAACAAAATATAAAATCAGTTCCTTCTAATCAATAAAAGCCAAGACAGTTGTCTGTCCAATGTATTTTAGAGAGATGAACTAACACTCGGACGGACAGAGTCGAACAGTTACTAAACCTGCTTTCGCCTTCAGCGACACAGGAACAAATTACTCCAAGGTTTTGATTTGCTTGTTTTTATGCAATTTCTATAGAGATCCTGCAAGTGGTTCATTTAAAAATGGCCGGGTTCTTTTACGATGTAGATAATTCTCTCCCATGAACATGTGTGGGTCTGGTTTGCTTGAAACATGCCATGATCTGAGACCAGTACAATTGTCTTAAAATTGTGCTTTAGAGTGCACTTATTAGACGGTGTCTATTTCGACAACGTGTATCATCAAAAGTATTACTTTGATTAAAAGGGATAAAGAGTACAAAGGTTTATCAAGGGAGAATGTGTTAAAAAAAATCACACACTATCTAAGTCGGCTAGGGAGCTGTTGCGCATACAAAAGTGTAATAGTTTAAAAAAGTAACATTGATACAAATGTAGTTCAAAAGCACTGCGCTACGATAGGTTTAATAATTATATTGTCTTAATTGTTTATCGTATTTTCCCATAATTTTCAAGTGCTAAATTTGTAAAGAAAATCTAAACAAAAATAATAAAGACACAATTTTGGAAACATAATATACAGAGACAAAAAAATTATATATTGATATAAAAATAAATTTTATGGGATAGATATCAGTTTGACAAACTTACTTTGCACATTGAGAAGCTTGATATTTCCTTAACAATAGAACATTATCAAAATTTTCAGCTATTTCTTAATGTGTTATCTCCCTGCAGTGTTATGTACCACCTTAGTACTTGTAGCCAATCATAGCGTGCAAGCAATATACCAATCATCAAAGGAAATATGGAAATACTATGAATTTGAAAAAAGAATATAACACTAAAACAAGAATAACATAAAATGATTAGATGAAGCAAATATAATGAGAACATATATACGGTGACAATATAACGGTCAAGTTAATCATAAACGCGATCATTGACCACAAACTTGTTCTATATAATACGAATCAAGCAACGTGTCGATCAAAAAGACGGTCTACAAATTTAAGTAATTATGCGATCAATAATCAAATGAAATAATAAACATTTTTTTCCAGTAAATCATTGTGTAGATTTCATTTGAAATGTAATAAATGTATACCGTGTCGGCTTAAACAAAAGTTGAATACTTACTTCTGTAATTAAATCTGTATGAAATAATTACATATACTTATTAAAAAGGGAATGGTCAATGGAACTGAAAACACTTTGTTATATAACCTTGTGTAATTTTTAACTAACTACGCAGTTGGTTGTAGTAAACATCAGATAACTAATCAAAACCAGCAAATATTTAATGGATATTTTATACTGTGTTCTTGTTTATTCTGTTATTACCAGTAACTGTTTCATAGAAGGTATATACATTTATACAATCATATATATTTATTTCTCCCTTGCTGAATTTTTGTTATGTATGTCGTTCAAATAGTTTGTAAGAATATAAACAGCTTGGACATGCTATTTTTCATAATGTTGTTTAGAAATCATATGTTAACACACTTTTATCTTAACGCTTATTTTAGAGTAAACAACTTTCAATTTGCGAAAGCGGGTGATCTTTTCGTTTTTTTTTATGACAGACGAAATGACTGTGTTGTTCACAACATTTATAACATATATCATTAAATAATAATGCTATTTTTTAAATTTATCTGCTCCTATTCGGTAATACCTTTGTACGGTGATTTGACTTTGCGCAAATTGGCATTTAATTTGCGCCATAAAAATCTTTCACTATGATTTGCACAACAATTCAAATTTAAATATGCGTCAATAATACATGTTAATAGTAGATACAAAATTTATTTATTCATTAGATAACCTATATATGTGAGGCTGTTTAAAAAATATTATATTTTTTTACGATATAGCGAAACAATTTCAACTTTTGTTTGGTGAATTACCTGTTAAGTGGAGCCTATTTAGATTTTATTATTTAGCGCAAATGAAAATTAGTGTTGAAGCGCAAATGAAAGATTGAATTTTGTAGATATTGGCTCAAATGAAATGTGTCAAAAATGTTGCCAATTGCATGGTTTATAAGAATTAAGAAATTGAAACTAATTAATATAGTTATGTTTGACAAGGTTTGCAGCGATTGAAATTTTTGTCAACTTATTTTAAACAACTTTCTCAAAATAGGTAGGATTAACGACATTGGAAATGACACTGTAAAAAAATGAAAAACATTTAAACGCCTTAATCTAAAAACGTGAAATCCGAAAGACTTATAATGAAAAATAATCTGATAATATCGCCTAAAGCCCTATCATAATTTCCTTTTACTATGTCATCTGTTTCTCATCGTGGACCAATTTTCCATAACAAAAGCAGAGGACGGAATCAGTATAATTACAATCCCTTTTACAGATACAGCAGGGGTACTATTTTCGATATCGAAATTTCTAATACGTGCTTTCCTGTACCCAATGCCACCGTGCAATAAGCTGACATCTTTATATAAACAAACTAGAAACCTCATTTTTTAAATGTAAGATAATAAAATTGAGAATGGAAATGGGGAATGTGTCAAAGAGACAACAACCCGACCAAATAAAAAACAACAGCAGAGGGTCACCAACAGGTCTTCAATGTAGCGAGAAATTCCCGCACCCGGAGGCGTCCTTCAGCTGGCCCCTAAACAAATATATACTAGTCCAGTGATAATGAACGCCATACTAATTTCCAAATTGTACACAAGAAACTAAAATTAAAATAATACAAGACTAACAAAGGCCAGAGGCAACATTTATTGTAGAATGGTTTTTGCTTTTCATTTATTTTTGTTGATCTTATTTGCAAAATCTGGATGAATTTTAATTCCCCGAGGGTATCACCAACCCAGTAGTCAGCACTTCTGTGTTGACTTGAGTTATCATTGATATGTGTTCATAATTATAAATTATCTGTTAACAAAACTGCATTTGGCAAAACATATATAGAAATTTTCGGTCCTCAAATCTCTTCAACTTCGTATTTTATTTGGCGTTTTTGACATTTATGTCATTCGAGCTTCACTGATTAGTCTTTTGTACACCAAACGCGCGTCTGGCGTAAATATAACATTTCAATCCTATTGTCTATGATGAGTTTTTTTACAACCAATGTTTGCCACTGCTGGTAGAATTTTAATTTTCCGAGGGTATCACCAGCCCAGTAGTCAGCACTTCTGTGTTGACTTGAGTTATCATTGATATGTGTTCATAATTATAAATTATCTGTTAACAAAAAAGAATTTGGCAAAACATATATAGGAATTTTCGGTCCTCAAATCTCTTCAACTTCGTATTTTATTTGGCCTGTTTGACATTTATTTTATTCGAGCTTCACTGATGAGTCTTTTGTAGATTAAACGCGCGTCTGGCGTAAATATGAAATTTCAATCCTAGTGTCTATGATGAGTTTATTTAGAACCACTGTGTGCCACTGCTGGTAGAATTTTAATTTCCCGAGGCTATCACCAGCCAAATAGTCAGCACTTCTGTGTTGACTTGAGTTATCATTGATATGTTCATAACTATAAATTAACTGTTAACAAAACTTTGATTTTTTTAAATACTTAGGATTTCCTTCAGGAATAGATTACCTTCATTGTTTTTTACAAAATTTTAGGAATTTTTAGTCATCAAAGCTTTTCAACTTCGTATTTTATTTGGCCGTTTTAACATTTTGTTGATTCGAACGTCACTGATGAGTCTTTTGTAGACGAAGCGCCCGCCTGGCGTAAATATAAAATTTCAATTCTGTTATCTTTGATGAGTTTATCTATCCCTATATAACTATTCAAAAGTTATTATATGCACGAATATTTTAATAACAAAGAAATCCTTGATCCAAAATATGTTTAAATGTCAATTTGATATACTTCGCTTCTCTTTAAAAATACCTGAATTAAAGCAAAATAAAACTAGATTTGTAATTGCCAGCAATAACGGATGGCACCATTGTCCCCCATTGCCAGGTGAAAGGCAGTCATTTTGAAAATTCTAAAGTCAAAAAATGCATCTACACATGCCAATTGACATTCCTGTAAAGTTTCATTAAGTTTGGAACATTTTGATTTTTTTTTACTTTTTTGCTGTTTCCATGGTGACGGTTACCATTTTAAATTCCAAAGATAAATGATGACATTGGCGACGTCGTTGAGGGTGTCATATTAAAAGTATTTTGGAATGACTTAAACAATACCTACGACGAAAGACTACCAAAACGTGGTGTGCAGAGTGCAGAAAGCTTACAAAAAATACCTACACTATGATATTTCTTTTTGGACCTTTATATTATAGATTATAATAGCTCATCACCTTTTACATAAGCTTTGGATTTCAAATATTTCTGCCACAAGCATCACTGAAGAGACATGTATTGTCGAAATGCGCATCTGGTGCAGGAAATCTGGTACCGTTAATGTTTTTAATAAGAATTCATAAGAAGTTATAAAAAATACATTAAAGTTGAGCTTGAAGACAGAAAAATTCAAATTTTGTGTTGGTATTAGTGTTTTTTTTTATTTTGAGAATATAGAAACCTAATGATGACCAATATTTTTTTTTTATGAATAATAGACATTTCGAAAACTAATCGATACTGACACTTACACCCATGCCTATAGGACGACTGGTAACATTTTTATAAAGGTCATCTCAAGCTGTACACTGTCCACCACAGGCATTTACATTATAGGTATGTATTTGAATTAACATTTCAAATACTGTTTATAAAATAAAGGCAACAATACTAGTAGACAACCGTTGTTCAATAGTCAAAAACCGAATAAGAAAATAATAAACCAACTTAAATCGAAGAAAATACATCAACAATAAGAGGAAAAAAACTGTCATATTTCTGACTTGGTACAAAACATTTTAAGAAAACAATGTGGGATGAACCTGGTTTTATGGCCAGTAAAACCTCAAGCTCATATGGCAATGTTAAAAATAACGTTAAAATATTAACACTGTACAGTTCAAACTAACACAAATAGGTTTAAACACTTAGCACAGAGAAATACACAAATACAGGATGTAGAATATACATATTTTTTAATTGGCTCTGTTTAGTTCCTGTATATTGACCGATATTCACGTTGTACTTTGGTTTTATCAAACCAATATGGGAAGAGGACTCGTTTAAATTATTTCAACTTTACATAAAAACAGACAGATGATAAGATGCAGTTGCTGCTGGGTCTGATATATCAACAAACTCCCCGAAAATACATAAATTTGACTATTGACTGTTGGCCATCTAGTAAGTGCTTCAATTTTCTTTTAAAAACAAAGAAGATATTCATACATTTATCTCATCATAAATGGTTACAAACATGAAAACAAAAAATCGGATTCGTTAATGGAAGCAATTAGGAAAACTTGGTGGAATATCATAATTTCTCTATAAAAAAAGTATCTCAAAACTAATGAGGGCACTCAGTGTTTAAATATCAGACTGCAAATGAAGAAAAGCTATTACAGAATTTACATGTTTTACGTGCAACCAATTTTTTTTTCTCGAGTTTTGTTACTAATTTCTGGATTAATCTCCACCAGAAACGCTTACAGTTCAGCTTTTGAAAGCAAAGAATTGAAAAAGATGGAGAGCTATATAACTTAAAAGAACCTAAAAATATAACCAAAACACCTGTGGTCCACTTTGTCTAAGGGAGTCAAAACCTTAGTTTCTTTATAATTTCAAAATATATCAATGTACAATTTTAAAAAGGATTGTTATATTGTTATAATTTTTTTTTTATCGGCACCGAGATACAAATTCGGTACTGCCTATTGAGCTTATGATACCTTCGCAGACTGATAGTATAATAACTGTGTTATCGACTAAGTGATGTTTTAAGTAAAAAAACTACACATTATCATTATTTTTTTCAAAGTGCTTTTCTTGATTTGCCGTCTAAGTGATATAAGGATGTATCTTCATTTCAAATAGATATGTGAGGATTGGGTATGAATGCCAAAGAGACAATTCTCAAGTCTATATACGTCTACCTTTACCTACTTTTATTCACAAAAAAAGTAATAAAACTATTAACCGAATATTCAACGCTATCATGTGATTTCAAAATAATATTTTTATAGACTCATTTGATTTTGTAGTATTAACATATGAAACAACAACAGCATATTCATCGACAACATCGTACACAACAGATCAACCGACAACAACGTACACAACAGAGACCCCGACATTAACGACTACAACAGATACCTCGACAACAACGTACACAACAGATCAACCGACCATAATGTACAGAACAGATACACCGAAAACAACGTACACAACAGATCAACCGACAATGATGTACACAACAGATACACCGACAACAACGTACACAACAGAGACACCGAAAGGAATGTTTACAACAGAGATCCGGACAACAACGTACACAACAGATAAATTGACAACAACGTACAAAACAGAGACACCGTCAACAACAAACACAACAACGTACACAACAGAGACACCGTCATCAACAAAAACAAAAACGTACACAACAGATACACCGACAACAATGAACACAACAGATACAACAACAATGACGTACACAACAGCGACACCGACAACAACGTACACAACAGAGACACCGAAAACAACGTTTAAAACAGAGTCACCGAAAACAACGTACACAACAGAGACACCAAAAACAACGTTAACAACAGAGACACCAACAACAACGTTCACAACAGAGACACCGACATCAACGTACACAACAGATCAGCCGACAACAACGTACACATCAGAGACATCGACAATAACGTACACAATAGATCAACAGACAATAATGTACACAACAGATACACCGACAAAAACGTACACAACAGACCAACAGACAATAATGTACCCAACAGAAACACCGACAACAGCGTTAACAACAGAGACACAGAAAGCAATGTTTACAACAGAGACCCGGAAAACAACGTACACAACAGAGACACCGACAACAACGTACACAACAGAGTCACCGAAAACAACGTACACAACAGAGACACCGAAAACAACGTACACAACAGAGACACCGAAAACAACGTTCACAACAGAGACACCGACAACAACGTTCACAACAGAGACACCGACAACAACGTACACAGCAAAGACACCGACAACGACGTACACAACAGATACACCGAAAACAAAGTTAACAACAGAGACACTGACAACGACGTACACAACAGAAACACCCAAAACAACGTTTACAATAGAGACACAGACAATGACGTACACAACAGAGACACCAAAAACAAAGTTAACAACAGAGACACCGACAACAACGTTCACATCAGAGACACCGAAAACAATGTTTACAACAGAGACACCGAAAACAACATACACAACAGAGAAACCAAAAACAACGTTTAAGACAGAGACACCGACAACAGCGTACACAATAAATAGATCGACAACAATGAACAAAACAGATACACAAATAACAACGAACACAACATACACACCGTCAACAAATACTTCAGATGAACCGACAACAAAGATCACAACAGATGATCTGACAACTACGATCGCAACAGATGAACCGACAACAACGTTCCCAAATGTTGAATCGACAGCAATGCATTATTCAAATGAACAGAAAACAACGATCACAACAGATAAACCAACAAGATTCACACCATTTGAACCGACAACACTGATTGCAACATATGAACAGACAACAACGACCACAACATTTGAACCTTTAACAACGGTCACATCAGATAAACCATCAACAATTTTCACAACTGATGAACCGACAAACATCATAACAGATACAACGACAAAACAGATCTCAGGAAATGAACCGACAACAATATACACAACAGTTAAACCGACAACAACAATCCCAACTGTTGAACCGACAACAATGATCACAACAGATCAACCGACTGCAACGACCACCACAGATAAGTCGACAACAAACATTTCAACATTTCAGCAAAACACAACAGATCAATTGACAACAATCAAAACAGCTGAACTCACAACAGAGATCATGACAGATAAACCGTCAACAACGTTTACAACATATAATCCGACAGTAACTATCACACCAGATGAACCGACAAAGATCAATGAAGATACAACCACAATACCGATATCTGCTGATATACCGATAACAACTGTTGAAACGACTTCATCAAATACTTCAGACGTATCGACAACAACGATCCCAACAGATAAGCCGACTTCAACAGATAAATCGAGAACAACGATCACATCAGTTGAACCGACAGTTACAATTAGATCAGCTGAACCAACAACAAAGATCACAACAGATACGCAGTCAACAAATTTCACAACATATGAACCGACAACAACGACCATAACGCTTGAACCTTTAACAACGTTCACATCAGATAAACCATCAGCAATGATCACAACTGATGAACCGACAAACATCATAACAGATACAACGACAAAACAGATCTCAGGAAATGAACCGACAACAATATACACAACAGATAAACCGACAACAACAATCCCAACTGTTGAACAGACAACAAAGATCACAACAGATCAACCGACTGCAACGATCACCACAGATAAGTCGGCAACAAACATCTCAACATTTCAGCAAAACACAACAGATCAATTGACAGCGATCATGACAGATAAAGCGTCAACAACGTTTACAACATATAATCCGACAGTAACTATCAATGCAGATGAACCGACAAAGATCAATGAAGATACAACCACAATACCAATATCTGCAGATAAACCGATAACAATTGTTGAAACGACTTCTTCAAATATTTCAGACGTATCGACAACAACGATCCCAACAGATAAGCCGACTTCAACAGATAAATCGAGAACAACGATCACATCAGTTGAACCGACAGTTACAATTAGAACAGCTGAACCCACAACAAAGATCACAACAGATACGCAGTCAACAAATGTCACAACATATGAACCGACAGTAACTATCACATCATATCAACCATCAGAGAATGCAAAAGATACAACCACAATACCGATCTCAGGAAATGAACCGACAACAGGACACACAACAGATAAAACGACGACAACAATCTCAACAGTTGAACCGACTACAAAGATAACCAGTGATAAGCCGACAACACACATCACAACATTAAAGCAAAACACAACAGATAAATCGACAACGATCAAAACCGCTGAACCCACAACAAATATCATAACAGATAAACCGTCAACAAATGAACCAACGGTAACTATCACATTTGATCAACAGACAAATATCATAACAGATACAAACACAATATCGATATCTGCAGATAAACCGATTACAACAATCACAACTGTTGAACCGAAAACAACATTCACAACAGTTGAATCAACAGCAAATAATACTTCAGATGAACCGAAAACAACGTTCACAACAGTTGAATCAACAACAAATAATACTTCAGATGAACCGAAAACAACGTTCACAACAGATGAATCATCAGCAAATACTACTTCAGATGAACCGACAACAACGATCACAACAGATGAACCTACAATTACGACCACAACAGATAAACCGACAACAACTACAACCACAACAGATGAAACGACAACAACTTCGACCACAACAGATGAACCGATAACAAGAATTACACCATTTGAACCAACAACAACGATCACAATAAATGAACCTACAACTACGACCACAACAGATGAAACGACAACAACTACGACTACAACAGATGAATCGATAACAAGAATCACACCATCTGAAACGACAATAACGATCACAACAGATGAACCTACAACTACGACTACAACAGATAAAACGACAACAACTACGACTACAACAGATGAACCGTTAACAAGAATCACACCATCTGAACCGACAACAAAGATCACAACAAATGAACCTACAACTACGACCACAACAGATGAACCGACAGCAACTACGACCACAACAGATGAAACGACAACAACTTCGACCACAACAGATGAAACGACAACAACTACGACCACAACAGATGAAACGACAACAACTACGACCACAACAGATGAACCAATAACAAGAATCACACCATCTGAACCGACAACATCGATCACAACAGTTGAATTGGCAACAACGATCGCATCTGATAAACCGACAACAAAGCTATCAAATGATAATCAAAAATCTTCCGAGGACGCAACAACTCGTATGTATTTTCTTGAATAAATTACGTTTGTAAAATTTTACGATTTTAGATTGAAATTAAATAAAACTTCTAGTATTTTAATATTTTCCATAATTGCATTGTTACATTTCTAAATGGAGACAAGACTAAACTTTTCAGATAGAGAATATAAATAATCAGGGTAGCAAGGTTTTATTTTTTTTTAAACGCCCGGGAACAATAATTCAATTTGTAAAGATGATAGGTCCAACGGCAGTCATTGACTATTTACATGTTAACTTACGTTGACTTCTAATGTACTGAATGATTATCTGTTTCAGTTTTGATAGTGATTGTAGTGATATTAGTGATTACAGTTATTATCATTGCCGCCATACTTACGTTTGTATGCTGCAAATACATATGGCAAAAAGGAAAAGCGAAGAAGGTTAGTCTACCAAAATTATAATTCTTAAGAAAACAGTTGTGCTGAATTCTGATTAAAACCGGGATACCACATCCTAAGGAATCTAATGTTTATGGTAATGCTGTTTATCCATTTAAAAGGCGATCCATGTACAGTTAACTTTTTCTTGAATAACCATTTTTAAAGTGATATTTTTTTAAAACCGTAGTATGATCTTTGAATATTCTTTTTTTACACTTAATCTGGTGTACGATCTGATAAAAACTTTAGGTCGGGTAGGACATAATTTGATTATTGGCTGTAGGTTACCTTTCGTTAACTGCCAATACTCTTAGTTCAGTGTGTCTATGTCTTATATGCGCGTGTTTATTGTTGCAACCGTATGTTTGTTATACTATATAGTTTGATTGTCGTCTTATTGTTGTCGAACCATCCAGTAGTATAAAAGAGAAAATATTGGATGGTTAAGACCTCGGAAAACAATAATGGTTAATAAGCGTATTTGTATTCTGATATCGGACATATAAATGTGCATGGAGCTTTTTCGCAATAATTAATTTCATTTTTACTCAGTCATCAAAAATCGCAATCGTAAATGCAAGCAATAATTTCTGAATTTACAGTACCGAAAATATTTGTGTGTTAATGTGACTCGTTCAATAATAGACATTAAAATTATGATTTGCAGTCACTTACGTGTTTGGTAGTCATAAACCTGGTTACGAAAACTTTTAAGATGACATAAAACTTATTGATACTAGTTTGTTCAGCATTTTAAATACATAATTACTATAACAACAATTGAAGTAATTATTATTTCAAATTGTATTTTTACAGACGAAAACAATTCCACCAAAATCAGAAAAGAAACCCTCTGATAAAGGACAAGGACCTATAAACCTGGAAGCGGATAATAATTTGTCGATTCAAGATGACTTTAAGAACGTATCCCATAGTATTGCTAAACCTGTGTTCCCAATAATGTCACTTGGTTCATTACCACCAATCAGTGACCGTTTCACAGACAAATTGAAGAACAATGGAGACAAAGACGACGAAACAAATGAAGAGAAGACTAGAAAATCCAAAAAGAAAAAACGAAAGAGATTTCTTAAAGAAAACCAAGTACATGCATCTGATGAATGGAAAGGAAATATAGTTGTGAATTCGGAGGATATTAAAACATTTGAAAATGTCAACGAACAAGAAAATCAAAACTCTAAAAAAAAGAAAAAGAAGAAGAAAAAGTCAAAAGTACAGGAAAACAGCACGGGAATTGATTACACGACAACAACAAATGAACCACCAACACCAACAACAACAATCACATCAATTGAACTGACAGAAACACAAACAACAACGAAGATGATAAAGCAACCGACAACAATCAAAACAGAAAGATCGACAACCATAAACTTAGATGAAAAAACAAAAATCGTGGCTAATCCAACATTTGAAACCGTCAACGAAAAAGAATATGACAGCTCTAGAAAAAGGAAAAAGAAAAAGAAGAAAACAAAATTACAGGAAAATACCAAGGGATTTGATGAACTAGAGTATGATGACGTAACAAAAGACAGAATAACAAAAAAGAGACAAAAAAGAAACAAAAAGAAAAATTGAAAGAAAACACAAAATTTACTTCAGATCAGTCGAAAGATTATAATTTGTTATGATATAGTGTGCTATATTATATATATCTATTCTATACACGTAAATACTGTTGATGAGAAAGGAACAGTTTATATGTGGGCACTGTATTTTTTCAAATTGTTTACGACGTCTTTATATATAGTCCGTTAGATGTGTACTGAGAACAAATTTAGTCCGAGCAAAAATAGGCTATTTGTTATTTTTAAATTAGCTTTGACTAACCTTCAGTATACGTAACTGCTTGTTCTCGAAAATCGTTACTTAATGTTTTGTCTTTTTGTCTTTTTTTTATATTTTTCATGAGCTGATACACCACAATACAGTGGGCGCTATATGATCTGAGAAACATGTTTTTGAGCCTGAACAACTCAGGAGCCGGTAATTTAGTAAATATCGTTAGATTCTGTCTAGCGTATTTGTTTCTTCGTTTATTATTTTTATAAAAAAAAATGAGTTGGATTTTGCTTTTAATTTGACTCGCATTTGTCGTGCTGGTGTCTTATTTTTTTATGCGTATAAAAGGGCATAAATCTAGCACCGTGTTGAAGATCGTACAATGAGCATGTTCGTATTTTCTTGCATTCTCGTCCTCTGGTCTCAGTTGGATTCTGGTCTTATTATCAATCTACCACATCTCCTTGGTTTCATAATTTAAAAAAATAACATACCGATATCTGATATATTGTTTAGTTTTATAACTGAACAGTAGAAATATTTCATGCATGTTCAGGATGAAAACGACTTTAGAAGTAAATTAATATCTAAACCGACTAATTAATTTTTTAAATTATTTGTTAACGTACAAAGATATTTACATACCAAAGCAATTTTCTATTCAACATTCACATTAAAAAAAGGCGAAAGATAAACAGCGGGTATTCAAAACTCACAAGTCGAAAAAACTGACAAGTTGAACGCCATGGAAAAAAAGAATTATGTCAAAAAAACGAAAATGCCTATATCCTCAGAACACTACATTAGAAATGAAAGACTGAGCAACACAAACTCCACTTTAACTGGGGGTTGGGGGACCAATGTGCTCCGGCAGGTTGAGCAGTTTCTGTTGACCAATTCCACGTGTTGAGCAGAACTGTTAATAGTTTGACGGGTAACAACCTGCAATGAGAGCTCAAACTTTTGATATAGTTTCAACTGGTGTGGCAGCGGATAACTGTTTTCATGGTATAGTTGTGATGCTCAACATTGATGTATACTAACGCTTACATAATTTTCTTTCTAAAAACTTTTTTGTGAAAAAAACCCCAGAAGTTTTATTAAACATGTATTTAATTTAAGGATGTTATGTATTTATGATATAGTAATAATATTTAAACGTTGTATTATAAACAGAAGACGAACACTATATTGTTAATGCGTACAAATAGAACGAAATCTTGATATAATATGTAAATGAAGCATTTACGATAGGCTTCTTGCTCTGTCTCTGAAAGTCAGTCGCAATAATTTATCAAGATTTAACTATTTCAAAGTTTACTCCGAACAGCTGCCGTTCCATCAGCATAAGATTCATATATCATAATAGATTTATCCGTGTCACATGTTGATTTTATCACCGAGGGTTGATTCTGACAAGCATTTATCCATTTGTGAACGGCTTTATATTCTTCAGTATCAGGAATTTGGAAACCTCTATGATGTTGAAGTACTGGAAATCGCATAGCGAAAGGAGCTAGCATTATATCAGGCATTGCCATTTTGTCTCCACCGAAGAAAGTAGAAGAATCTGATTTAAATTCCATTAAAGTTTTTAGATTACTAAGTAATTCTGATTTGACACTCTCTTGAATGTTTTTGTCTTGTTTTAGCAGCATCCTGTAATAGAGAGGCGTGATCTCGCGAGAAATATAGCCACTTACTATTCTCATCTTTGCCCTATCAAGTGTATCCATTGGAAGAAGTCGATTTTGTTTGCCTCCATATTCATCTACAAATTCTATACATACATCAGACTCGTATACAGATTTGCCATTGGCTTCTATCACAGGTACAAGCCCTCTAGGATTCAATTGAAGGAACTCCTTTGTTTTTTCTTTGTAAGGGTTATATTCAATATAGTCAAATTCGACACCCTTTTCAAGCAAAGCAATCCAAGCACGCTGAGCAAAGGGACAGAACCAGGCACAATAAAACTTTAAACGGTTTGTCATTCTGAAAAAAGAACCAAATGTTTATGCAATCTATTTGAATATCTTTTATACACGTGTACTACATCATACTACATACTTATTATCGACTTATGAGTTTGAATATCCTGTTGGTATATTATGCTCTCTTTTACTATTCATGAAGTAAATTAAATGGTTTTAGATTTAAAGAAGACAAATTCCAGCAATATTTTTTTCTGAAATGATTTGTTTGGAATTAGAAGATAACTTAAACTCGAAGTTCAATAAGGAATCTTTGCTGGATTGCCTAAGGGACAACATCAAAAGATCAATGTAGGACAGAAAACTTAATTCACATAGTTTTTTCAAAGACCCCCCTACCCCCTGGTAACTTATTTGAAAAAAAAACGATTATCCAGTATGATAGCTGTTTCTGCAACCAGAAAATCAATTTAGGATAAAAAAAAAAAAAAAAAAACTTGCAGCCTCTTTAACCACCCTACCCCCAAACTATGTGAATTAAGTTTTTTTTATCCTACATCGATCTTTTGATGTTGTCCCTAATAGGGACACGAACTATATACCATACCTAGGCATAGTTTGTTCATCTTTCGTTAACTGTTATTAGTAAATTATACATGAAAATCTTGTTATTCTATCGATTATAAAACAGCTTTTTTTAAAGGTCTTTTGAAAGTTATCTGACCCAATACAAATTATAATTATTGCTGTTAGGTCCTTTAAATCATATCAATTGAAACACCATACTTATTTGCTATGTGAAAAGAGCGATGCACAGTATAACAAACTTGCTACGGAATCGTCTTATCCTGAATGTTTCCTTGGCAAAACGTTACTGCTATCAAGAAAGGTTTTGCACCAAGGCTATCTAATAGAAAGTTAAAGTTTTGAAGTGGTAAAGTTGAAGTTATCCTTTCAATATATTGTATAGAGACGATATGATTATTTGGTTGACTGTTTTAAAAGATAACTATGAATTTGTTCCAATTGTCGTCATCACAATCCTGTCCAATACATATATCTATCTATAGATATTTCTCTAAAGTGAAATAAACAAATGAGACTTAGGAGTTTACTTTCATCAGCAACACGATTGGTCAAACATTTGGGACATGAACTGCTTATGACAGTTTTAGTCGAGTTTACCTTTGACCATCGAGACGTAATTTTACGGAAGCTTATTAGGGACATAGAAAAAATAATATTGGCAGTGAACTTTTTTTTTCAAAGTCGAAATTTTGACTTTTCAAATCTCGAAATTTTGACTTTTAACTTGAAACTTTGACTTTTTAAAATCTTGAAATTTCGACTTTTTGAAAAGTCGAAATTTTGACTTTTTTGAAACTCGAAATTTCGACTTACAAATAGTCGAAATTTCCACTTTAAACTCGAAATTTCGACTCACGACTTATTTAAAACTCGAAATTTTGACTTATTTTAAACTCAAAATTTCAACTTATTTTAAACTCAAAATTTCGACTGTTTGTAAACTAGAAATTGAGACTTATTTTAAACTCGAAATTTCAACTTATTTTAAACTCAAAATTTCAACTTTTTTTTTAAATCGACTTTGATCCCAAAATTTCGACTGTTGAAATCTCGAAATTTTGACTTTTTCTAAGTACTTTTAAAACTTTGATGTTAGTATTCATACACAGTTATTACAATTTCAGAAGGAGTAGACATGGACGCAAATTATTAAAGCGTCATCCACACATTTTGGCAATTTATATTTTAAAATTGATTTTGTTCTTAAACTAAGATATGGATTAGCATTTGATACTGAATTCGGAAAGAACATGCATGTTGACAGATACAAAAATGTTTTCCCATATTCCATGTGTTTTAGTTCCCACGACACTCACTGTCATAGGATCGTCAGATCTGAGAACATTTAGCATCGCAGTTCAAAGGCCTGTTTGGTTTCCCAATAGCAAGTCATTGCCTTTGCCTTGTTTAAACAATGGTAAATCAAGTAGCCAAAAATGTCATGCATATTCCGGACGACAAATGAGCTGCTCGGTTTTCTAGTTTTGGAATTTTAAAATAATAATGGTTCTTTTTTCTGGACCATTGATTAAACTCTACAAAATGACATTCTTATGACCTTGTCTTTATATATATATATATTAGACTGTTGAATAAAAGTATGTCGTAATATAGGTGTGTCGGAATAACGGGGTTGTCTTGATACTATAAGTTATATGGTTCGCTACTGACCCCATACGGATCCATAGAGGGTTAGTAAAATTCATAGGGGGTGAGGCCGGAGCACTATATTGTCCGTACGGGGTCAATAGTGAACCGTATAACGAATTCATCGCACGCTGGACTTTTTCTGCTGCGTTATGTTGAAAATTCTAACATGACGTCCTTCAAACGCTTTGAGTACACACCCGTTTTAAAAAAGTCAAAATTTTTAGTTTAAAGTCGAAATTTCGATTTTTCATAAAGTCAAAAATTCGAATTCTAAAAAGTCAAAAGTTCGACTTTTCAAAAAGTCGAAATTTCAAGATTTTGAAAGTCGAAATTTCAAAATTTTGAAAGTCAAAATTTCAAGATTAGAAAAGTTAAAATTTCCCTGCTAATTTTTTTTTCTATGTCCCTAATGACGTTACGCACGATATTGCGTCCCAATTAGTAACGTCAAAATTTGACGTTTTACGTCGGTAATCGAGTATACTTTGTTCGTTTTGTTTGTAATCATTTTTGATCGATATGGTTACTTCAAAGTCTTGAATATGTATGAAATATTTCCTACTGGTAGTTACTCAAGCAAAAATAAACAATACAAAATAGGTATTTGGGTGAGAAAATAGTGCCTATAGTATATTATATAATGCGTTGGTCACCCGTTTAAATCTAAGAAGAGAGGGAAGGCAGGAAGCAATTCATGTTGCTTAAATAACATAGTTTTTGTGTTTTGTGCTGTTATCTTCTATCTTTTTTTAAATGTTGTTGGTTTTTTTGTGTTTTTTTTTGGGGGGGGGAGGGGGTGTGTGTGATGATAAGTGAAAGGATTTTAATGAAAAAGACTTCTATTGTTTACAACGGAGTAATTAAATCAAGAAAGAGAATGATTGCGTGAAAAAATAATTATATTCATCTGATATGTTTACAAGCTTTGTATGATATCGAGGTGTAACTCCTCAGGTACAACAATTTTACTGCTTCCTTTAATTTCAGCACAAATGAACCGTATTGCAGATGAATAGCAAATCGCAGTTCTACGCTTCACAAGTTTGAAAATAAACGGTTGATCTTTTATTCTCTCGTAATATAGCCCTTTCACAACTTTAGAATCTTGGTTAAATGAACAACCTCAGTCATCTGAAATATTTTACCTATTTATTGACAAATTACCATATGTTTTTTTTTTTTTTTTTTATTTTAGATAATTATTCATTTTCTATTTAATATTAACTACTATTATATATTACAGTCTGTTCTTATCGTGGTTTCTATGATTCTATCTATTTTCGAAATTTGTAATTTGGTTATTTTGTTTTGTCACATGAAATCGAACCGTACTTGTTATTTAAAAACAGTGAAATATCGTTCATATATCATGTGATAATACGAACTGCTTTCAATTTCGATGTCCAAGGAGGGTGATTGGCCTAATGAGTTCATATAAAGTGATAAAAAGCCTGCGGCGATTTTAAGATAAGCTCGTGGCGAGATTTGTTCGACTCCGATCCTAATCGACAGTTATTGCAAATATTTTAACTTAAGGTCGCCTGATGTTAGGCTTCTCCTACCTATGATGACAGGTCAATAAAATACAACAAATGTCGTTTATACATGTACATGATGTAGTTGAGTTTAACACCAAAACAAAGAACAAACTTTTAGAAATAATTTGAAAATACATATATGTTTAGCGTCCCGAATCGAAAACGTTCAAAACGTAAGAAAATTGTTCAGTGGACAAACTTGCAAGACATTTGATTTGTTAAAAAACGAAGTCATTTCGACTTAACAGCTTATCAAAAAGTATGTTATCGTATTGTGGGGTGAAAGCACAATTACGCAAAAGCACTATTTAGTATGCTACAAATAGAATATTTAATATAATGACGTTGAAACTGACAGTGTTTTGGTAAAAAGCGGCGAAATTCGACATTGGACAATCTTGCAAGACATTTTCCCGAAGCCAATGCGTTTTTATTTGTGGTGCGAGTGCTGTAAAATTACGGATTTGAAATGGTCTATCTAAGCACTTTTGTAGGAATAATTTATGAAAACAAAATTCTATATCATCTGATATTTTAAAAAGCGATAACTTTTGATAACTTACCATTTTCCGAAACCTGACCATGCCGAGGATTATTCATTTTTGAAAAAATCAGCTTTGACCGTTCCATCAACACAAAAAACAGCAATGCCATAATAAATTATATATGACGTTTATCATTCATGCGAATTTTCGCGGATTTGAAACTCTTTGTTAGACCACAAAAATTCCCGCAAAAGTTATTTTGCGAATAATTTGTTACGTCTGACACGCATATTTTTGACGTTTTGGCAACATTTGTATCATTATTTGAAACTATTATGAAAAGTTAGAGAATATTTTTTTATATTTTTGGAAACAGTAATACCTGCCTAATCTATGGATATAAATTTCATAAAGCTGAACTATTTAGATTTCATAGAAGAGCTATTTATCAAATTGCTCTGTCGCATTTCAATGCATTGACGCAATAACGTGCTTAACGTCAATACGCTTCCGTATAATTTAATTCTGGAGTGTATGTACGGTTAACAACATATGATCATATATTTCAAAACTGAATAAGTAATAAATTTTTACCTTAAATGATATTTTCCGTATTCAAGTCAATGGTTGTCTACTTTTTTCTGTAAATCTTCTGTTTATGTACTGTATTGTACAAATTGTGATGTGTTATGGTTGATAATATGTAGAACGTCGTTTGCTTATATACACTTATACCGTATTTACATATAGAACGACCTAACGTTCCACATTTCAACCTTGCTCCTATCTATATTTAAATAACTGATCATAACTGATAACACGCATTGTATACAATAATAACTCTTGTTTAAAGGGGCGGATCCAGGATTTTGGAAAGGCGGGGGGAAGCATTTAAAGATCGCCGAACTGACCGAGGCGAAAAAGTTTTTGGGACCTTTTTTGGGCTAAAAACATAAAATAAGTTCAAAAAACGGTTCATGTCGTGGGGCAGGTTTCTTTTGTAGTTTCTGTGAAACGTAAGGGTTGGCCATTTTCGATCCTGTATTCTTCCTATTAATTTTCTATCATAAAATGATAGTATGGATCCAAAGCTATGTACTGATAAATTTGATGTGGGACCCGGACTTGTCAGTAAAAATAGACATGGAAAATTCTCGCCGGTTTGTACATTATAAGTTATCATAACCTCACAGATTTCTTGTTGTATACGCCTGGCTATTCGACGGAATTTACAATACGACCGACAAGAGTTAAAAGAAGACAAACAAGCAATTTTCATCCCAATGTATGGTTGATTTGTTTCACCCAACAATATTAAGGGAAGTGAGGGGTTTCAAATCAACCAAAGGCTAGGAATGAGTCTTGTGACAACGAATTTATGAATGACGGTCGACAAATGGAGACAGAAAGGCCACATCCAACAGGCAGGTTGCAGTCTGGTCTTGAAAAAAGTATTCAATATATCAGTTCGGCGAAAAAGACATTCCGGTCAGACATGCAAACCCCGGCCACAAAAAAAAATACGCCCGTTTTTATTCATCATGTTAATTTAATGCTAAATAATTCTGTTGGAAATTTTTGTTTCTAATAGCAAGAAAGTAAACAAGATTATTGTTTTCAATCCAGTTCCGGCCAGAACTTGTTTTATGCAAAACCAGAGTCATTTTTTCTCTCAAATATCTAAGACTGCCTCCTCAAAGCAAATGGTTCGTACCTTAGACTTTAAATCTATCTAGAGCTTATACAGACTTGGGATCATTATTCAGCTATGTTGTTTTATAATAGGCTGGGCGTTTGGGGTTTAACATGTTTTCGTAGATAAATATCATTGCTGTGGAACTTTTTTTTTCATTAGAGTGTAATAGTCTATAGAGTATTACTTTCTGTTTAGTGGAATATTGAAATAGAAGTCAATACGTTCTTGCTCAATCCTTTGTCGCTTAGAAGGTGTTATGATTGTCACCCCAGCCTAAGCAATGTATTACTGTAATTTGAATTTCAAAATGACTGAGTGACGTTTTTTTCGACGCAATGGTCAACTCCACCATAGCGAGTCACATAACTTTGACAATCAGTAAATTCCAGCGAAAAATATCTTTATAAGAAAAGAATTGTCGCAAAAAAAAACAACACTAGAAAACACGGGAAATGGCAGAGTTCACGAAGTCTAGTCTGATTTATCCTTTTACGAAAAAAAAAAAAGAAAAGAAAAAAGTCCGATCAAAAAAGGCGCGTACGCCCTCTACGCCCCCTCTTGATCCGCTACTGGTTTGGACTACACCCTAACCATATAGTTCATTGATTGTATATTATATGTATTTGTCATAACAAGTAAAAAATAGAAAGATTTTAATAGGATAAATCTAAATATTAAAGAAACCAACAACATTTAACTCTAACAAAATTTAATATGATGGGGCAGCTTAAGGTCCTTAAGTATAGAACATTATCTCTAATTCACAATACCCTTACAGTTTTCTTTTATATCAACACCCCATCCAGACCCTCATTCATGTGTATGACAGGCACCATTATTTGGTTAATTAGAACGAGATTTACATTTTAGTTTATATTATATTAGTACAATCTCATTTAAATCCAATGTTCTGATACATCTGTTGTCTTTGTCCATTATTCTCTAATATATTAACACCCCATACAGAACTTCATTCATATATATATATGACAGGGCAGGCATCGTTATTTTTGAGTTATATGAAAAATATCTAGAACAAAAATTAAATTTTATTCTGTAAGCTTATAGTTTACATTTTATTCAAATATAAATGAGATATATACTACAAAGCCAATTAAAAAATACTTACATTTTCAAAGTATTTATTCAAATAAATCCCGACAAAACAATTTATATTATGTTAAAATGAGAAGAAAATAGATGTGTATTAGTTAGATCTGTTTGTGAAAATACATTTGGGGATATATTTTTCAAGTCTAAAAATGGTTGTGAAAGAACACATTTCGTAAATGTTTTTTTGGGTTTTTTTTTTTGGCAATTACTAGTAGTTACTTAAATGATATCAATAATAGTTTTTCTCTGAAAACTTAAGACACTGTGCAAAGGGAGGCAAACCAAATTTTCCAAAAAAAGGTGCCATATCGCCAGCTGATGGTGCTATATATCAGCAGGTGCTCTGTCAGCAGGTGAGTGATCTAGACCTTACTGCATAAACTAAACATTTTTTTTCTCACAAAGAATGCATTTGAATAACTATGAACTGTTTTTTTCTGCTCTCATTTCATTTTACCATTGTATTTTTTAAAAAATAGCATAAAACACATTAACATTCAAATAGAGTTAATTCCCTTTTGCCATGTTATGTAAAGCTTGTCCCATATGAAATACTTTGTTGAAATATGCACTAAAGGGATCCATTTTAATAGGACAGAAAAACATGGCTAGTGTGAACAAAATCTGCAGTGCTCTAAACGTGTTATGCTAAGAAAGTTTTCCCTTTAATAACTAAGAATAATATATAAACTTTAATGTGCGTATTGTTATGCGTTTACTTTACTACATTGGTTAGAGGTATAGGGGGAGGGTTGAGATCTCACAAACATGTTTAACCCCGCCACATTTTTGCGCCTGTCCCAAGTCAGGAGCCTCTGGCCTTTGTTAGTCTTGTATTATTTTAAATTTAGTTTCTTGTGTACAATTTGGAAATTAGTATGGCGTTCATTATCACTGGACTAGTATATATTTGTTTAGGGGCCAGCTGAAGGACGCCTCCGGGTGCGGGAATTTCTCGCTACATTGAAGACCTGTTGGTGACCCTCTGCTGTTGTTTTTTATTTGGGCGGGTTGTTGTCTCTTTGACACATTCCCCATTTCCATTCTCAATTTTATTAGTACCAGTAATAGCATAGAAGGTTGCAAAATATTCCTTGTAACACAATATAAATTGTAGAAGATAAGATACTGACATTCTTTATCATTTATGTCTGTACCAGAATATCTCCTTTTTTCGATATCAAACACATTGCAAACAAATTTCACATGTTGCTCATTCCTGAAGGACATTCATTTCTGAAGAAAATCAATGTTGAAAATACCAGAAAAAGGATACCTGAAATGATTGTTGATGTCTTATTATGACAAAAATATCAAAGTGTCCAGATTGCACATTCTAAACAATATAACTAAAATTATATACACTATCAAAATCTAGTAAAATGGAAAGAAATGGCAGAAGATACTATCTTGTATATTGAATATGAACACTTGTATCACAAAGACATAAGAAAAGATTTCTGACTGAAAATATTCCTTAAACATGGTTTATTTCATTTGAAAAAATTTACATGAGATCTATTTAAACTTAGTCATTAGAACCATTAAAATTTTCAGTTCAAGCTCCCTTTATCTATATATTTATATATTAATCACATATTTGTGACAAAAACATCAGTTTTTGAATTTGCAATAATCACAAATTTGCACTATTCATATTTCAGCCTTGAGCAAGTAACTGGATATTTTGCCTTGTTATGATGCAATGCTTTTTAAACAACAAAGAAAATGAAAGTGGATCGAAATGAAAGTTAAATCTATAATACTTAAATAATGAGGTCCAATTTGTTAGCCTACATGCAGTAAAAACGACAAATCAAAGAATTCAACTTTATATATAGCTAATATAGGACAATGGTGTTGATTAAAAATTACACCACTCTCGACCTTTTTGGTTTTCAACATAATTAATATTGCCAATAATTAACAAGTTCCAGGTTGAATCCGATTCTGATACCAATAGTGTTTTCACATGTTACCTATTACCTTATCTGTATGTTCCGCATCTGACAGGTGCACCACCATTGTATTGAGGATTTGCCATTTACACAGGTCATAAACAAAGGGTTGACACTACTAAATCATTGTCACATTGTTTCCTATTGTAATATTATAATCAGTATGGCTTTATAAGATGACAATACGAGTACTTAAAATCTAGACTTAAAATAAGGCGTATAGGTAGTTTTCAATTTGTTAGCCAGCATGACTTAAAACAGCAAATCAAAGAATTCAACTTTATAAACTAATATAGGACAATGCTGTCAATTCAAAAATACTCCATTCCAAACCCTTTTGTTTTCCAAATAATTAATATTACTAATAATTGATAAGTTCCAGGTCAACAGTTCAAACAGAACGAGTTGGAAAGCAGAGAAAATTTTGCATCTTATAAACAGCATGACTTTATCAGGTGACAATACCAATACTGAAAACCCAGTCTAAAATAAGGCTAACACATAGTTATATACTTTAATTCAGTAATGAACCTGCAATATCACGGGTGTGTTCTTGTTTGTTATGAGAATAAAAGATCTAGAAATATGGAGTTTTTGCCATTCTCACACGAAATGAAAATACATATAGGAAACAACATAGACATGTGTCTTTGAATAAAATTGAGAATGGAAATGGGGAATGTGTCAAAGAGACAACAACCCAACCAAATAAAAAACAACAGCAGAGGGTCACCAACAGGTCTTCAATGTAGCGAGAGATTCCCGCACCCGGAGGCGTCCTTCAGCTGGCCCCTAAACAAATATATACTAGTCCAGTGATAATGAACGCCATACTAATTTCCAAGTTGTACACAAGAAACTTTGAAACATTGCAAGCTCTAAGTCCCCAAGATAAAACCAGATGCTCTGCAGGGCACAGCTTTATACGACCGCAGAGGTCGAACCCTGAACAATTGGGGCAAGTATGGACACAACATTTAAGCTTGATACAGCTCTGAATTTGGATTCTGATTAAATAGTTGACACAACATAGGTTTCTGACACAGAATGAATGTGGTCTAAGAACTTAAAACTTAAAAACTTAAAATCTTTAAATTGGACATTTACCTATTATAGTCCTATATCCAAAATCTAAATACATGGTTAGATTCAGCATATAATAGAACCCCATATATTCAATTTTTGTTGAAATCAAACAAAGTTTAATTTTTGACCATTTGGACCTTAATGTAGACCAATTTGAAAACGGGACAATACTGTGCAATTGAATATTTCTTGCTATTGTGCAAAACTGTGCAATTGAAAATATCCTTAAGTATAGAACATTATCTCTAATTCACAATACCCTTACAGTTTTCTTTTATATCAACACCCCATCCAGACCCTCATTCATTTGTATGACAGGCACCATTATTTGGTTAATTAGAACGAGATTTACATTTTAGTTTATATTATATTAGTACAATCTCATTAAAATCCAATGTTCTGATACATCTGTTGTCTTTGTCCATTATTCTCTAATATATTAACACCCCATACAGAACTTCATTCATATAGATATATGACAGGGCAGGCATCGTTATTTTTGAGTTATATGAAAAATATCTAGAACAAAAATTAAATTTTATTCTGTAAGCTTATAGTTTATATTTTATTCAAATATAAATGAGATATACTACAAAGCCAATTAAAAAATACTTACATTTTCAAAGTATTTATTCAAATAAATCCCGACAAAACAATTTATATTATGTTAAAATGAGAAGAAAATAGATGTATATTAGTTAGATCTGTTTGTGAAAATACATTTGGAGATATATTTTTCAAGTCTAAAAATGGTTGTGAAAGAACACATTTCGTAAATGTTTTTTTGGGTTTTTTTTGGCAATTACTAGTAGTTACTTAAATGATATCAATAATAGTTTTTCTCTGAAAACTTAAGACACTGTGCAAAGGGAGGCAAACCAAATTTTCCAAAAAAAGGTGCCATATCGCCGGCTGATGGTGCTATATATCAGCAGGTGCTCTATCAGCAGGTGAGTGATCTAGACCTTACTGGATAAACTAAACTTTTTTTTTTCTCACAAAGAATGCATTTTAATAACTATGAACTGTTTTTTTCTGCTCTTATTTCATTTTACCATTGTATTTTTATAAAAAATATCATAAAACACACAACAAAAGCCACATAGTCACGCGTCAAGGGCGATAATAAATAAGGTTAAAAAATCAATAAAAGGAAGGTAAGTACTTAGATTTCTGAACTAGGTAAACATAAGTACAAGCTTTACCGTTAAAATTCGTTAAATAAAATAATTTTGTTAAATGATATAATAATTCAGTATCAAATCAGCTCTAATACGGACGAAGGATCATTTGCAAAGCTGATGATATTTATACAACTTTTCGGACCGAGGGACAAAAACTTCCTGTTTCAATTTGGCAACCCCTCGCATAACTTTAGACATATTTGCATTTTAATGACAAACGATACAGGGGAGGTGTATGGACTATTTCCCCAAATTTCCTGTTTTTGTAGTACGTAAATACAGTGTACAGATTTTTTCCTTCCTTAAAATCATTGACGATTCTTTTGTCATAGAATTTACTTTCGGTTTTGATTTTTCGAAATTAGAATAGAGTGAAGGCGACCCAATATTGTATGGAACGTCATAACTGCCTTGTGGTACTTCATTCTATTATGATGAGGTTTTTCTCTATTATGATGAGGTTTTTCTCTATTATGATGAGAGTTTTCTCTATTATGCTGAGGGTTTTCTCTTTGAGTATTTTCTTTATTATGATTAGCTATTAGAAGTGAAACATGGGAAATTAAGGGAATCAGGGAAATTAAGAGAATTAAGATAGAACAAAAAGAAAATGGCAGAATCAGAAATTTTGAAAGTTCTTCAGAAAGTTGGCTTGCTCCATGTGTGAAAAAATGTTTGAGAAATAAAAAATCAAACCAAATATTGTCAGCATGCTTTTAAAATATGAACTGGAATATCTTTGACTTGCCATGCCTGGGAATAGGATGACACTGAGAATGGAATGCATCAAGTACATGTATGAAACCTGTGAAAACTGAGGGTTTGGATGTTCATCCAA